>NC_073246.2:9715938-10353125 GCF_029281585.2 Gorilla gorilla gorilla
ACAATGCCCCCTTAGGCAGTTCACAGAGAAGGGTCTGTCACCTGGGTGACCAGTGCAGATTTATGATGTCACAACGCCCACTTAGGCAGATCACAGACAATGGTCTCTCACCTTGGTGACCAATGCAGAGTTATGATGTCACAATGACCCCTTAGGCAGATCACTAACAATGGTCTGTCACCTGGGTTCCAAGTGCAGAGTTATGATGTCATAATGTCCCCTTAGGCAGATCACAGACAAGGGCATGTCACCTGGGTGCCCAGTGCAGAGTTATGATGTCACAATGCCCACTTAGGCAGGTTACAAACAAGGGACTGTCACGTGGGTGACCAGTGCAGAGTTATGAAGTCACAATGCCACCTCAGGGAGATCACAGACAAGGGCCTGTCGACTGGTTGATCAGTGCAGAGTTATGATGTCACAATGCCCCCTTAGGCAGATCACAGACATGGGCCTATCACCTGGGTGACCAGTGCAGAGTTATGATGTCACAATGATCACTTAGCCAAATCACAGACAAGCGCCTGTCACCTGGGTGACCAGTGCAGAGTTATGATGTCACAATGCCCCCTCAGGTAGATCACAGACAATGGTCTGACACCAGGGAGACCCGTGCAGTGTTGTGATGTCACAATGCCCCCTGAGGCACATCACAGACAAGGGTCTGACAGCTGGGTGACCAGTACAGAGTTATGATGTCATATTGCTCCCTTAAGCAGATTACAGACAAGGGTCTGTCACCTGGGTGACCCGTGCAGAGTTATGATGTCACAATGCCCATTAGGGCGATCACAGACAAGGTTCTGTCACCTGTGTGACCAGTGCAGAGTTATGATGTCACAATACTCACTTAGGCAGATCAGAGACAAGGGTCTGTCAGCTGGGAGATCCGTGCTGAGATATGATGTCACAATGCCCCCTTAGGCAGATCATAAACAAGGGTCTGTCTCCTGGGTGATCAGTGCAGAGTTATGATGTCACAATGCCCACACAGGGAGATCAAAGACAAGAGTCTGTCACCTCGGTGATCAATGCAGAGTTATGATGTCACAATGCCCCCTTAGGCAGTTTACAGACAAGGGTCTCTCACCTGGGTGTCCAGTGCAGGGTTATGATATCACAAAGCCCCCTTAGGCAGATCACAGACAAGGGTCTTTCACCTGGGTGACCAGTGCAGAGTTAAGAAGTCACAATGCCCCCTTAGGCAGATCACAGGCAACGGCCTGTCACCTGGGTGCCCAGTGCAGACTTATGATGTCACCATGCCCACTTAGGCAGATCACAGTCAAGGGTCTGTAACGTGGGTGACCAGTGCAGAGTTATGAGGTCACAATGACCCCTTAAGCAGATCACTTTCAAGCTCCTGTCACATGGGTGACACGTGCAGAGTTATGATGTCACAATGCACCCTTAGGCAGATCAAACACAAGGGTCTGTCACGTGGGTGACCCGTGCTGAGATATGATGTCACAATGCCCCCTTACGCATATCACAGACAAGGGTCTGACATCTGGGAGACACGTGCAGAGTTATGATGTCACAATGCCCCCTTAGGCAGACCACAGACAAGGGTCTGACACCTGGGTGACCAGTGCAGAGTTATGAAGTCACAGTGCCCCCTTAGGCAGATCACAGACAAGGGTCTCTCACCTGGGTGACGAGTGCAGAGTTATGATGTCACAATGCCCCCTTTAGGCAGATAACAGACAAGGGCCTGTCACCTGGGTTCCCCATGCAGAGTTATGATGTCACAATACCCCCTTAGGCAGATCACAGAAAAGGGCCTGTCACTTGGGTGCCAAGTGCAGAGTTATGATGTCACAATGCCCCTTTCGGCAGATCACAGACAAGCGCCTGTCATCTGGGTGCCCAGTGCAGAGTTATGATGTCACAATGTCCCCTTAGGCAGATGACAAACAAGGGCCTGTCACGTGGGTGACCAGTGCAGAGTTATGATGTCACAATGCCCCCTTAGGCAGAACACACAAGGTTCTGTCACCTGGGTGACCAGTGCAGAGTTTTGATATCCAAATGCCCCCTTAGGTAGATCACAGACAAGAGTCACTCACCTGGGTGACCCGTGCAGAGTTATGATGTCACAATGACCACTTAAGAAGATCAAAGAAAAGGGTCTGTCACCACGGTGACCCGTGCTGAATTATGATGTCACAATGCACACTTTGGCAGATCAGAGACAAGGGTCTGTCACCTGGGTGACCCGTGCAGAGTTATGATGTCACAATGCCCCCTTATGGAGATCACAGGCAAGGGTCTCTCACCTGGGTGACCAGTGCAGAGTTGTGATGTCACAATGCCACCTTAGGCAGATCACAGACAAGGCTCTGTCACCTGGGTGACCCATGCAGAGTTATGATGTCACAATGCCCCCTTATGCAGATCACAGACAAGGGTCTCTCACCTGTTTGACAAGTGGCGACTTATGAGGTCACAATGCCCCCTTAGGCAGATCACAGTCAAGGGTATGTCACCTGGGTTACCAGCGCACAGTTAAGATGTCACAATGCCCTCTTAGGCAGATCACAGACAAGGGGCTGTCACCTCGGTGACTAGTGAATAGTTATGATGCAACAATGCCCCCTTAGGCAGATCACAGCAAAGGGTCTGTCACATGGGTGACGAGTGGCGACTTAGGAGGTCACAATGCCCCTTAGGCAGATCACAGACATGGGTCGGTCACCTGGGTAACCAGTGCAGATTTATGATATCACAACGCCCCCTTAGGCAGATAGTGGACAAGGGTCTGTAACCAGGATGACCAGTGCAGAGTTATGATGTCACAATACCCCGTTAGGCAGGTCACAGACAAGGGTCTGTCACCTGGGTGACCACCGTAGAGATATGATGTCACAATGCCCCGTTAGGCAGATCACAGCAAGGGTCTGTCACCTGGGTGACCCGGGCAGAGTTATGATGACACAATGGCCCCTTAGGCAGATAACAGAGAAGAGTCAGCCACCAGCATGATCAGCGCAGAGTTATGATGTCACAATGCCCCCTTCGGCAGATCACAGACAAGGGTCTGTCAACTGGGTGACCCGTGCAGAGTTATGATGTCACAATGCCCCCTTAGCAGATCACAGACAATGGTCTGTCACCTTTTGGACCCGTGCCATGTTATAATGTCACAATGCCCTCTTAGGCAGATCTCAGACAAGGGTCTGTCACCTGGGTGACCAGTGCAGGTTTATGATGTCACAACGCCCCCTTAGGCAGATCACAAACAAGGGTCTGTCTACTGGGTGACCAGTGAAGAGTTATGATGTCACAATGCCCACAAAGGCAGATCAAGGACAAGGGTCTGTCACCTCGGTGACCAATGCAGAGTTGTCATATCACAATGCCCCCTTAGGCAGATCAAAGACAAGGGTCTGTCACCTGGGGACCAGGGCAGATTTATGATGTCTCAATACCCCCTTAGGCAGATCACATTCAAGGGCCTGTCACATGTGTGACCCGTGCAGTGTTTTGATGTCACAATGCCCCCTTAGGCAGATCACAGACAAGGGTCTGCCACCTGGGTGTCCGGTGCTGAGTTATGATGTCACAATGCCCCCTTGGGCAGATCACAGAGAAGGGTCTGTCACCTGGGTGGCCAGTGGAGAGTTTTGATGTCACAATGACCCCTTAGGCAGATCACAGACAGGGTTTTGTCACCTGGGTGACCAGTGCAGTGTTATGATGTCACAATGCCCCCTTAGGCAGATCACAGTGAAGGGTCTGTCACCTGCGTGCCTAGTGCAGACTTATAATGTCACAATGCCCCCTTAGGAAGTTTACAGAAAAGGGTCTCTCTCCTGGGTGTCCAGTGCAGGGTTACGATATCACAATGCACTCCTAGGCAGATCACAGACAATGGTCTGTCACCTGGGTGACCAGAGCAGTGTTATGATGTCACAATGCCCCTTAGGCAGAACACAGACAATGGTCTGTCACCTGGGTGACCAGTGCAGTGTTATGATGTCACAATGCCTCCTTAGGCAGATCACAGACAAGGGTCTGCCACCTGGGTGACCAGTGCAGAGTTATGATGGCACAATGACCAGTTAAGTAGATCAAAGGCAAGGGTATGTCACCAGGGCGACCCGTGCAGAATTATGATGTCACAATGCACCCTTATGCAGATCACAGACAAGGGTCTGTCACCAGGGTGCCCAGTGCAGAGTTGTGATGTCACAATGCCACCTTAGGCAGATCACAGTCAAGGGTACGTCACCTGCGTTACCAGTGCACAGTTATGATGTCACAATGCCCCCTTAGACACATCACAGAAAAGGGTACGTCACCAGAGTTACCAGTGCACAGTTATGATGTCACAATGCCCTCTTAGGCAGATCACAGACAAGGGTCTGTCACCTCGGTGACTAGTGAAGATCTATGATGCAACAATGCCCCCTTAGGCAGATCACAGACAATGGTCTGTCACCTCGGTGACTAGTGAAGATCTATGATGCAACAATGCCCCCTTAGGCAGATCACAGACAAGGGCCTGTCACCTGGGTGCCCAGTGCAGAGTTATGATGTCACAATGCCCCTTAGGTAGATCATACATAAGGGTCTGTAACCGCGGTGGCCAGTGCAGAGTTATGGTGTCACAATGCCCCATTAGGTAGATCACAGACAAGGGTCTGTCTCCTGGGTGACAAGTGCAGTGTTATGATGTCACAATGCCCCCTTAGGCAGACCACAGACAAGGGTCTGTCGCCTGGGTGACCAGCGCAGAGTTATGATCTCACAATGCCCCCTTAGGCAGATCACAGACAAGGGTCTCTCACCTGGGTGACGAGTGCAGAGTTATAATGTCACAATGCCCACTTTAGGCAGATAACAGACAAGGGCCTGTCACTTGGGTGCCCCGTGCAGAGTTATGATGTCACAATACCCCCTTAGGCAGATCACAGAAAAGGGCCTGTCACCTGGGTGCCAAGTGCAGAGTTATGATGTCACAATGCCCCTTTAGGCCGATCACAGACAAGCGCCTGTCATCTGGGTGCCCAGTGCAGAGTTATGATGTCACAATGTCCCCTTAGGCAGATGACAAACAAGGGCCTGTCACGTGGGTGACCAGTGCAGTGTTATGAATTCACAATGCCCCCTTAGACAGATCACAGACAAGGGCCTGTCACCTGGGTGAACAGTGCAGAGTTAGATTGTCACAATGCCCCCTTAGGCAGATCACAGACAAGGGTCTGTGACCTGGGTGACCAGTGCAGAGTAATGATGTCACAATGCCCCCTTAGGCGGTTCACAGAGAAGGGTCTGTCACCTGGGTGACCAGTGCAGATTTATGATGTCACAACGCCCACTTAGGCAGATCACAGACAATGGTCTCTCACCTTGGTGACCAATGCAGAGTTATGATGTCACAATGACCCCTTAGGCAGATCACTAACAATGGTCTGTCACCTGGGTTCCAAGTGCAGAGTTATGATGTCATAATGCCCCCTTAGGCAGATCACAGACAAGGGCATGTCACCTGGGTGCCCAGTGCAGAGTTATGATGTCACAATGCCCACTTAGGCAGGTTACAAACAAGGGACTGTCACGTGGGTGACCAGTGCAGAGTTATGAAGTCACAATGCCACCTCAGGGAGATCACAGACAAGGGCCTGTCGACTGGTTGATCAGTGCAGAGTTATGATGTCACAATGCCCCCTTAGGCAGATCACAGACATGGGCCTATCACCTGGGTGACCAGTGCAGAGTTATGATGTCACAATGATCACTTAGCCAAATCACAGACAAGCGCCAGTCACCTGGGTGACCAGTGCAGAGTTATGATGTCACAATGCCCCCTCAGGCAGATCACAGACAAGGGTCTGACACCAGGGAGACCCGTGCAGTGTTGTGATGTCACAATGCCCCCTGAGGCACATCACAGACAAGGGTCTGACAGCTGGGTGACCAGTACAGAGTTATGATGTCATATTGCTCCCTTAAGCAGATTACAGACAAGGGTCTGTCACCTGGGTGACCCGTGCAGAGTTATGATGTCACAATGCCCATTAGGGCGATCACAGACAAGGTTCTGTCACCTGTGTGACCAGTGCAGAGTTATGATGTCACAATACACACTTAGGCAGATCAGAGACAAGGGTCTGTCACCTGGGTGACCCGTGCTGAGATATGATGTCACAATGCCCCCTTAGGCAGATCATAAACAAGGGTCTGTCTCCTGGGTGATCAGTGCAGAGTTATGATGTCACAATGCCCACACAGGGAGATCAAAGAAAAGAGTCTGTCACCTCGGTGATCAATGCAGAGTTATGATGTCACAATGCCCCCTTAGGCAGTTTACAGACAAGGGTCTCTCACCTGGGTGTCCAGTGCAGGGTTATGATATCACAAAGCCCCCTTAGGCAGATCACAGACAAGGGTCTTTCACCTGGGTGACCAGTGCAGAGTTAAGAAGTCACAATGCCCCCTTAGGCAGATCACAGGCAACGGCCTGTCACCTGGGTGCCCAGTGCAGACTTATGATGTCACCATGCCCACTTAGGCAGATCACAGACAAGGGTCTGTAACGTGGGTGACCAGTGCAGAGTTATGAGGTCACAATGACCCCTTAAGCAGATCACTTTCAAGCTCCTGTCACATGGGTGACACGTGCAGAGTTATGATGTCACAATGCACCCTTAGGCAGATCAAACACAAGGGCCTGTCACCTGGGTTACCCGTGCAGAGTTATGATGTCACAATACCCCCTTAGGCAGATCACAGAAAAGGGCCTGTCAGCTGGGTGCCAAGTGCAGAGTTATGATGTCACAATGCCCCTTTAGGCAGATCACAGACAAGCGCCTGTCATCTGGGTGCCCAGTGCAGAGTTATGATGTCACAATGTCCCCTTAGGCAGAGGACAAACAAGGGCCTGTCACGTGGGTGACCAGTGCAGAGTTATGATGTCACAATGCCCCCTTAGGCAGATCACAGACAAGGGTCTGTCACCTGGGGGACCCGTGCAGTGTTATAATGTCACAATGCCCCCTTAGGCAGATCACAGACAAGGGCCTGTCACCTGGGTGACCAGTGCAGAATTATGATGGCACAATGCCCCTTTAGGCAGATCACAGACAAGGGTCTGTCAGCTGGGTGACCCGTGCAGAGTTATGATGTCACAATGCCCCCTTAGGCAGATCACAGACAAGGGTCTGTCACCTGGGGGACCAGTGTAGTGTTATAATGTCACAATGCCCCCTTAGGCAGATCACATAAAAGGGCCGGTCACCTGTGTGACCAATGCAGAGTTATGATGTCACAATGCCCCTTTAGGCAGATCACAGACAAGCGCCTGTCATTTGGGTGCCCAGTGCAGAGTTATGATGTCACAATGTCCCCTTAGGCAGATGACAAACAAGGGCCTGTCACCTGGGTTCCAAGTGCAGATTTATGATGTCATAATGCCCCCTTAGGCAGATCACAGACAAGGGCATGACACCTGGGTGCCCAGTGCAGAGTTATGATGTCACAATTCCCCCTTAGGCAGGTTACAAACAAGGGACTGTCATGTGGGTCACCAGTGCAGAGTTATGAAGCAACAATGCCACCTCAGGGAGATCACAGACAAGGGCCTGTCGACTGGTTGATCAGTGCAGAGTTTTGATGTCACAATGCCCCCTTGGGCAGATCACAGACATGGGCCTATCATCTGGGTGACCAGTGCAGAGTTGTGATGTCACAGTGCCCCCTTAGGCAGATCACAGACAAGGGTCTCTCACCTGGGTGACGAGTGCAGAGTTATGATGTCACAATTTCCCCTTTAGGCAGGTAACATACAAGGGCCTGTCACCTGGCTGCCTCGTGCAGAGTTATGATGTCACAACACACCCTTAGGCAGATCACAGACAAGGGTGTGTCACCTGGGTGACCAGTGTAGAAGTATGATGACACAATGACCCCTTAGGCAGATCTCAGACAACGGTCTGTCACCTGGGTGACCAGTGCAGAGTTATGATGTCACAATGCCCACTTAGGCAGATCAAAGACAAGGGCCTGTCACCTGTGAGCCATGCAGAGTTATGATGTCATAATGCCGCCTTAGGCAGATCGAAGAGAGGGGTCTGTTACCTGGGCCTCCAGTGCAGAGTTTTGATGTCAAAACGCCCCCTTAGGCAGAAGACAGACAAGGGTCTGTCACCTGGGTGACCAGAGCAGGGTTATTATGTCACAATGCCCCCTTAGGCAGATCACAGACAAAGGTCTGTCACCTGTGTGTCCAGCGCAGAGTTATGATGTCACAATGCTCCCTTAGGCAGATCACAGAGAAGGGTCTGTCACCCGCGTGACAAATGCAGAGTTATGATTTCACAATGCCCCTTTAGGCAGATCACATTCAAGGGCCTGTCACCTGGGTGACCCGTGCAGAGTTATAATGTCACAATGCCCCCTTAGGCAGATCAAAGACAAGGATGTGTCACCTGGGTGACCATTGCAGAGTTATGATGTCTCAATACCCGTTAAGGCAGATCACATTCAAGGGCCTGTCACATGGGTTACCCGTGTAGTGTTTTGATGTCACAATGCCCCCTTAGGCAGATCACACACAGGGGTGTGCCACCTGGTTGCCTCGTGCATAGTTACGATGTTAGAATGACCCCTTGGGCAGATCACAGACAAGGGTCTGTCACCTGGGTGACCAGTGCAGAGTTATGATGTCACAATGCCTCCTTAGGCAGTACACAGACAATCGCCTGTCACCTGGGTGACCAGTGCAGAGTTATGTTGTCACAATGCCCCCTTAGGCAGATCACAGACAAGGGTGTGTCACCTGCGTGACTACTGCAGAGTTATGATGTCACAATGCCACCTTAGGCAGATCACAGTCAGGGGTATGTCACCTGTGTTTAAAGTACATAGTTATGATGTCACAATGACCCCTTAGGCAGATCACAGTCAAGGGTACGTCACCTGGGTTACTAGTGCACAGTTATGATGTCACAATGCCCTCTGAGGCAGATCACAGACAAGGTTCTGTCTCCACGGTGACTAGTGAAGAGTTGTGATGCAACTATGCCCCCTTAGGCAGATCACAGAAAATGGTCTGTCACCTGGGTGACCAGTGCAGAGTTATGATGTCACAATGCCCCCTTAGGCAGATCACAGGCAAGGGTCTGTCGCCTGGGTGACGAGAGGCGAGTTGTGACGTCACAATGCCCCCTTAGGCAGATCACAGTGAAGGGTCTGTCACCTGCGTGACTAGTGCATACTTATAATGTCACAATGCCCCCTTAGGAAGTTTACAGAAAAGGGTCTCTCTCCTGGGTGTCCAGTGCATGGTTATGATATCACAATGCACTCTTAGGCAGATCACAGACAATGATCTGTCACCTGGGTGACCAGAGCAGTGTTATGATGTCACAATGCCCCCTTAGGCAGAACACAGACAAGGGTCTGTCACCTGGGTGACCAGTGCAGTGTTATGATGTCACAATGCCTCCTTAGGCAGATCACAGACAAGGGTCTGCCACCTGGGTGACCAGTGCAGAGTTATGATGGCACAATGACCAGTTAAGTAGATCAAAGGCAAGGGTATGTCACCAGGGCGACCCGTGCAGAATTATGGTGTCACAATGCACCCTTTGGCAGATCACAGTCAAGGGTCTGTCACCTGGGAGACCCGTGCAGAGTTATGATGTCACAATGTCCCCTTATGCAGATCACAGACAAGGGTCTGTCACCAGGGTGCCCAGTGCAGAGTTGTGATGTCACAATGCCACCTTAGGCAGATCACAGTCAAGGGTACGTCACCTGGGTTACCAGTGCACAGTTATGATATCACAATGCCCCCTTAGACACATCACAGAAAAGGGTACATCACCAGGGTTACCAGTGCACAGTTATGATGTCACAATGCCCTCTTAGGCAGATCACAGACAAGGGTCTGTCACCTCGGTGACTAGTGAAGATCTATGATGCAACAATGCCCCCTTAGGCAGATCACAGACAATGGTCTGTCACCTGGGTGACCAGTTCAGTCTTGTGATGTCACAATGCCCCCTTAGGCAGATCACAGACAAGGGCCTGTCACCTGGGTGCCCAGTGCAGAGTTATGATGTCACAATGCCCCTTAGGTAGATCATACATAAGGGTCTGTAACCGCGGTGACCAGTGCAGAGTTATGGTGTCACAATGCCCCCTTAGGCAGATCACAGACAAGGGTCTCTCACCTGGGTGACGAGTGCAGAGTTATGATGTCACAATGCCCCCTTTAGGCAGATAACAGACAATGGCCTGTCACCAGGGTGCCCCGTGCAGAGTTATGATGTCACAATACCCCGTTAGGCAGATCACAGAAAAGGGCCTGTTACCTGGGTGCCAAGTGAAGAGTTATGATGTCACAATGCCCCTTTAGGCCGATCACAGACAAGTGCCTGTCATCTGGGAGCTCAGTGCAGAGTTATGATTTCACAATGTCCCCTTAGGCAGATGACAAACAAGGGCCTGTCACGTGAGTGAACAGTGCAGAGTTATGAATTCACAATGCCCCCTTAGACAGATCACAGACAAGGGCGTGTCACATGGGTGACCAGTGCAGAGTTAGGTTGTCACAATGCCCCCTTAGGCAGATCACAGACAAGGGTCTGTGACCTGGGGGACCAGTGCAGAGTAGTGATGTCACAATGCCCCCTTAGGCGGTTCACAGAGAAGGGTCTGTCACCTGGGTGACCAGTGCAGATTTATTATGTCACAACGCCCACTTAGGCAGATCACAGACAATGGTCTGTCACCTTCGTGACCTATGCAGAGTTATGACGTCACAATGACCCCTTAGGCAGATCACTAACAATGGTCTGTCACCTGGGTGACCCATGCAGAGTAAAAATGTCACAATGCACCCTTAGGCAGATCACAGACAGGGGCCTGTCACCGGAGTACCCAGTCCAGAATTATGATGTCACAATGCCCCTTTAGGCAGATCACAGACAATGGGATGTCACCTGGGTGCACAGTGCATGGATATAATGTCACAATGCCCCTAATGGACATCACAGACAAGGGCCTGTCACCAGGGTGCCCAGTGCAGAGTTGTGATGTCACAATGCCTCCTTAGTCAGATCACAGACAAGGGCAAGACACCTGGGTGCCCAGTGCGGAATTATAATGTCACAATGCCCCCTTAGGCACATCACACACAAGGGCCTGTCACCTGTTATATACTGTACATAAAATATAAAAGTATACCTAATATATATTATATACTGTACATAAAATATCCAAGTATACCTAATATATATTATATACTGTACATAAAATATCAAAGTGTACCAAATATTTATTATATACTCTACATAAAATATCAAAGTACACCAAATACATATTATACACTGCACATAAATTATCAAAGCACACCAAATATATATTGCATAGTGTACATCAAATATCAAAGTATACTTATTATATATTATATACTGTACATGAAATATCAATGTATGCCAAATATTTGTTATATACTGTACATAAAATATCAAAGTACAGCAGATATATATTATATAGTGCACCTAAAATATCAAAGTATACCAAATATATATTATATACTGTACATAAAATATCAAAGTACACCAAAAACATATTAAATACTGTACATAAAATACCAAAGTATACCTAATACATATTATATAATGTACATAAAATATCAAAGTATACCAAATATTTATTGTATACTGTACATAAAATATCAAATTATACCAAATATTTACTATATACTGTACACTAAATATCAAAGTACACCAAGTATATATTATACACAGCACATAAAATGTCAAACACACCAAATATATATTATATCCTTTACATAAAATATCAAAAAACACCAAAAATATTTTACATAATGTACACAAAATATCCAAGTACACCAAATATATTTTACATACAGTAAATAAAATGTCAAAATATACCAACTATTTATTATATACTGCACATAAAATATCAAAGTATACCTAATATATATTATATAATTTACGGAAAATATCAAAGTATACCACTGTACATAAAATATCAATGTATACCAAATATTTATTATATACTGTACATAAAATATAAAAATATACCAAATATTTATTATTTACTGTACCTAAAATATCAAAGTACAAAAAATATATATTATACACTGCCCATAAAATATCAAAGCATACCAAATATATACTATACACTGAACAAAAAATATCAAAGTACTCCAAAAATATATTATATACTGTACATAAAATATCAAAGTACACCAAATATATATTATATACTGTACATAAAATACCAAAGTATACCTAATATATATTATATACTGTACACAAAATATCAAAGTATACCTAATATATATTATATACTGTACATAAAATCTCAAAGTATACCAAATATTCATTTAATACTTTACATAAAATATCAAAGTATGCCAAATATTTATTCTATACTGTACATAAAGTATCAAAGTATACCAAATATTTATTATGTACTGTACATAAAATATGAAAGTATACCAAGTATTTATTACATAATGTACATAAAGTATCAAAGTATTCCAAATATTTATTCCATACTGCACATAAAATATCAAAGTACACAAAATATATATTATATAGGGTTCATAAAATATCAAAGTACACCAAACATATATTATATACTGTACATAGAATATTAAAGTATAACAAATATTTATTATATACTGCACACAAAATATCAAAGTATACCTAACATATATTATATAGTGTACATAAAATATCAAAGTGGACCAAATATTTATAATATACTGTACATAAAATATCAAAGTATTCCAAATATTTATTATATAATGTACTTAAAATATCAAAATATACCAAAGATTTATTATATACTGTACATAATATGTCAAAGTACACCAACTGTAGATTATGTAGTGTCCATAAAGTATCAAAGTACACCAAATATCTATTATATACTCTACATAAAAGAGAAAAGTACAGCAATTACATATTATATACTGTACATAAAATAATATAGTACATCATATATATTACATACTGTACTTAAAATATCAAAGTACCCCCACAATATTTATATACTCTACATAATATATCAAAGTACACCAAATATAGATTACATACTCTACATAATATATCAAAGTATACCAAATATCTATTACATACTGTACATAAAATATCAAAGTACACCAAATATATATTATATACTGTACATCAAATATCAGTTCACCCAAAATATATTATATTCTGTACATAAAATATCAAATTACGCCAAATATATATTATACACTGCACATAAAATATCAAAGCACACCAAATATATATTATATACTGTACATAAAATATCAAAGTACACCAAGAATATATTATAAACTGTACATAAAATATCAAAGTACACCAAATATATATTATATACTGTACATAAAATGCCAAAGTATACCTAACATATATTATATACTGTACATAAAATATCAAAGTATACCAAATATTTATTATGTACTGTACATAAAATATCAAAGTATACCAAATATTTATTATATAGTGTACATAAAGTATCAAAGTATACCAAATATTTATTATATGCTGTACATAAAATATCAAAGTATACCAAATATTTATTACGTACTGTACATAAAGTATCAAAGTATTCCAAATATTTATTCTATACTGCACATAAAATATCAAAGTTCACAAAACATATATTATATACGGTTCATAAAATATCAAAGTACACCAAACATATATTATATACTGCACATAAAATATAAAAGATCACCAAAAATATATTATATACTGTACATAAAATATCAAAGTACACCAAATATATATTATATACTATTCCTAAAATATCAAAGTACACAAAACATATATTATATACTGTACATAAAATATTAAAGTATACCTAATATATATTATATACTGTACATCAAATGTCAAAGTAAATAAACTATACATTATGTAGTGTCCATAAAGTATCAAAGTACACCAAATATCTATTATATACTGTACTTAAAAGATAAAAGTAAAGGAAATATATATTATATACTGTACTTAAAGTAATATAGCAAACCATCTATATTATATACTGTACTTAAAATATCAAAGTACACCCACAATATTTATATACTCTACATTATATATCAAAGTACACCGAATATAGATTACATACTCTACATAATATATCAAAGAATACCAAATATTTATTATATACTGTACATAAAATATCAAAGTACAACAAATATATATCATATACAGTACTTAAAATATCAAAGTTCACCAGAAATATATTATATACTGTACATAAACTATCAAAGTCCACCAAATATTGATTGTGTAGTGTACATAAAGTATCAAAGTACACCAAATATTTATTATATACTGTACATAAAATATAGAAGTACACCAAACCTATATCATATACTGTGACTCAAACATCAATGTACAACCACTATATTTATATACTGTACATAATATATCAAAGTACACCAAATATAGATTACATACTGTACATAAAATATCAAAGTACACCAAATATATAATATAGATTACATAAAATATCAAAGTACACCAAATATGTATTGTACACTGCACATAAAATATCAAAATATTTCAAATATATACTATACACTCCACCTAAAATATCAAAGTACAACAAATATATATTATATACTATACAAAAAATATCAAAGTACACCAAATATATATACAGTACATAAAATAACAAAGTATACTAATATATGTTATATGCTGTAAATAAAATATCAAAGTATACCTAATATATATTATATACTGTACATAAAATATCAATCTATACCAAATATTTATTATATACTGTACAAAAATTATCAAAGTACAGGAGACATATATTATATATGGTACTTAAAATATCAAAGTATACCAAATATATATTATATACTGTACATAAAATATCAAATTACACAAAAACATACTATACACTGTACATAAAATATCGAAGTATACCTAATATATATTATATAATGTACATAAAATATCAAAGTATACCAAATATTTATTTAATACTGTTCATAAAATATCAAATTATACCAAATATTTATTATATACTGTACATAAAATATCAAAGTACACCACGTATATATTATACACTGCACACAAAATATCAAAGCACAAAAAATATATATTATATACTTTACATAAAATATCAAAGTACACCAAAAATATATTATATACTGTACATAAAATATCAAAGAACACCAAATATATATTATATACTTTACATAAAATATCAAATTATACCTAATATATATTATATACTGTACATAAAATATTAAAGAACAGCAAAAATATATTATATACTGCACATAAAATATCAAAGTATAACTAATATATATTATGTACTGAACATTAAATGTCAAACTACACCAAATATAGATTATGTATTGTCCATAAAGTATCAAAGTACACCAAATATCTATTACATACTATACATAAAAGACAAAAGTACAGAAAATATATATTATATACAGTACATAAAATAATATAGTACACCATATATATTATATACTGTACTTAAAATATCAAAGTACACCCACAATATTTATATACTCTACATAATATATCAAAGTAAACCAAATATAGATTACACACTCTACATAATATATCAAAGTATACCAAATATTTATTATATTCTGTGTATAAAATATCAAAGTACACCAAATATATATTTTATACTGTATATAAAATATCAAAGTTCACGAAAAATATTTTATATACTATACATAAAATATCAAAGTAAACCAAATATATATTACGCACTGCACAAAAAATATCAAAGCACACCAAATATATATTAAATACTGTACATAAAATATCAAAGTACACCAAAAATATATTATATACTGTACATAAAATAGCAAAGTACACCAAATATATATTATAATCTGTACATAGTATATCAAAGTATACCTAATATATATTACATACTGTACATAAAATATCAAAGTATATCTAATATGTAATATATACTGTACATAAAATATCAAAGTATACCAAATATTTGTTACTGACTGTACATAAAATAACAAACTACACTAAATATATATTATACACTGCTCATAAAATATGAAAGCACACCAAATATATCCTATATACTGTACATAAAACATCAAAGTACACCAAAATTATATTATATACTGTACATAAAATATCAAAGAATATCTAATATATATTCTATACTGTACATAAAGTATCAAAGTATACCAAATTTATATTATATACTGCACATAAAATATCAAAGTACACCAAATATGTTTAATATACTGTACATAAAATATAAACATACACCAAAAATATATTATATACTGTACATAAAATATCAAAGTACACCAAAATTATATTATAAACTGTACATAAAATTTCAAAGTATACCTTATATATATTATATACTGTACATAAAATACCAAGTACACCAAATATAGATTATGTATTGTCCATAAAATATCAAAGTACACCAAGATTCTATTATATATTGTACATAAAAGCTAAAACTACAGAAAACATATATTATATACTGTACATAAAATAATATAGTACACCACATATATTATATACTGTACTTTAAAATATCAAAGTACTCCAAATATATTATACACTGTACATAAAATTTCAAAGTACAGCAAATATATTATATACTGTACATAAAATATAAAATTACAGCAAATATATACTATATACTGTAGCTAAAATATCAAACTACACCCAGTATATATATATACTGTACATAATATATCAAAGTACACCAAATATAGATTACATACTGTACATAATATATCAAAGTATACCAAGTATTTATGTTATACTGTACATAAAATATCAAAGTACACCAAATATATATTATATACTGTATATAAAATATCAAAGTACATAAAAATTATATACTGTATATAAAATATCAAAGCACACCAAATATATATTATATTCTGTACAGAAAATATCAAAGTATACCGCATATATATTATATACTGCACATAAACTATCAAAGTACACCAAAAACATATAATATACTGTATATATTATATCAAAGTATACCTAATATATGCTATATACTGTACATAAAATATCAAAGTATTCCAAATAGAGATCGTGTAGCATACATAAAGCATCAAAGTACACCAAATATCTATTATATACTCTACATAAAATATAAAAGTTCACCAAATATATATCATATACTGTGCCTAAATGTCCAACTACTATATTTATATACTGTACATAATATATCAAAGTACACCAAATATAGATTACATACTTTACATAAAATAACAAAGTATACCAAATATATAATATACTATACGGAAAAAATCAAAGTACACCAAATATATAATGTACCCTAAATAAAATATCAAAGTAAACCAAATATATATTATACACTGCACATAAAATATCAAAGAACGCCAAATATATACTATATACTGCACATAAAATATCAAAGTACACCAAATATGTATTATATAATATACATAAGATATCGAAGTACACCAAAAATATATACTGTACATAAAATATCAAAGCATACCTAATATATGTTATATACTGTACATAAAATATCAAATTATATCTAATATATATTATATACTGTATATAAAATATCAAAGTACAATAAATATATTTTATACACTGTACATAAAATATCAAAGTACACCAAAAATATATTATATACTGTACATAAAATAACAAAGTACACCAAAATAGTATTATACACTGTACATAAAATATCAAAGTATACCTAATATATATTTTATACTGTACATAAAATACCAAAGTGCAGCAAATATAGATTATGTATTGCCCATAAAGTATCACAGTACACCAAGTTTCTATTATATACTGCACATAAAATCTAAAACTACAGCAAATATATATTACATACTGTACATAAAATAATATTGTACACCATAGATATGATATACTGTACATAAAATATCAAAGTACAGCAAATATATTATACACTGTACATAAAATTTCAAAGTACACCAAATATATATTATATACTACACATAAAATATAAAAGTACAGCAAATGTATACTACATACTGTACCTAAAATATCAAAGTACACCCAGTTTATTTATATACTGTACATAATATATCAAAGTACACCAAATATAGATTACATACTATACATAATATATCAAAGTATACCAAATATTTATTTTATACTGTACATAAAATATCAAAGTACACCAAATATATATTATATACTGTATATAAAATATCAAAGTACAAAAAAAATTATATACTGTACAGAAAATATCAAAGTTCACCAAATACATATTATATACTGCACATAAAATATCAAAGTACACGAAATGTTTGTTATATACTACACATAAAATATCAAAGTACAACAAATATATATTATACCCTGCAGAAAAATATCAAAACACACGAAATTCATACTATATACTGTACCTAAAATATCAAAGTACACCAAATATGTGTTACATACTGTACATAATATATAAAACTACACCAAAATATTTTATACACTATACATAAAATATCAAAATATACCTAATATATATTATATACTGTACATAAAATATCAATGTATACCAAATATTTATTGAGTATTGTACAAGAAATATGAAATTATACCATATATTTATTTTATACAGGACATAAAATATCAAAGTACACCAAATATATATTATTCACTGCACATAAAATATCACAGCATACCAAATATATCTTATATACTTTACATGAAACATCAAAGTGCACCAAAATTATATTATATACTGTACATAAAATATGAAAGTACACCAAATATATATTGTATACTGTATATACAATATCAAAGTACACCAAAAATATATTATATACTGTACATAAAATATCAAAGTGTACCTAATATATATTATATACAATACGTAAAATATCAAATTATACCAAATATTTATTTTATACTGTACATAAAATATCAAACTATACCTAAAATATGTTATGTACTGTACATAAAATATGAAAGTATACCTAATATATATTATATACTGTACATAAACTATCAAAGTATACCAAATATTTATTATATACAGTACATAAAATATAAAAGTATACCAAATATTTATTATATACTGTACATAAAATATCAAACTATACCTAATATATATTATATACTGTGCATAAAATATCAAAGTGTACCTAATATATATTATATACTGTACATAAAATTTCAAAGTACACCAAATATATATTATACACTGCAAATAAAATATCAAAGCATACCAAATATATACTATATACAGTACATAAAATATCAAAGTAAATCAAAGATATATACTGTACATAAAATATCAAAGTACATAAAATATATATTATATACTGTACATAAAATATCTAAGTACACCAAAAATATATTATACACTGTAAATAAAATATCAAAGTATACCTAATATATATTATATACTGTACATAAAATGTCAAAATATACCAAATATTTATTATATACTGTACATAAAATATCAAAGTACAGCAGATATATAGTATATACTGTACCTAAAATATCAAACTACACCAAATATATATTATATACTGTACTTAAAATATTAAAGTACACCAAATATATATTGTATACTGTACCTAAAATATCAAAGCATACCTAACATATATTATATACTGTACATAAAATATCAAAGTATAACAAATATTTATTCTATACTTTACATAAAATATCAAATTATACCAAATATTTATTACTTTACATAAAATATCAAAGTACACCAAATATATATTATACACTGCACATAAAATGTCCAAGCACACCAAATATATATTACGAACTTTACATAAAATATCAAAGTACACCAACATTATATTATATACTGTACATAAAATATTAAAGTAAACCAAATATATATTATATACTGTATATTAAATATCAAAGTACACCAAAAATATATGATATGCTGTACATAAAATATCAAATTATACCTAATATATATTATCTACTGTACATAAAATTTCAAAGTATACCAAATATTTATTATATACTGCACACAAAATATCAAAGTACAGCAGATATATAATATATACTGTACCTAAAAAATCAAAGTACACCAAATATATATTATAAACTATACATAAAATATCAAAGTAGACCAATAATACATTTTACCCTGCACATGAAATATCAAATTATACCTAATATATATTATATACAGTAGATAAAATAGCAAATTATACCAAATATTTATTGGATACTATACATAAAAAAATCAATGTATACAAAATATTTGTTATATACTGTACATTAAATATCAAAGTACACCAAATATATATTATACACTGCACATTAAATATCAAAGGAAACTAAATATATATTATATACTGTACATAAAATATCAAAGTACACCAAATATTTATTATATAAGGTACATAAAATATCAAAATACACCAAATATATATTATACACTGCACAAAAATATCAAAGCACACCAAATATATACTGTATACTGTATATAAAATATCAAAGTACAGGAGAAATGTATTATATACTGTATATAAAATATCAAACTATTCCAAATATTTATTGTATACTGTACATAAAATATCAAAGTATTCCAAATATTTATTATATAATGCACATAAAATATCAAAGTACACCCAATATATATTATACACTGCAAATAAAATATCAAAGCACACCAAATATTTATTATATACTGTACATAAAATATCAAAGTACACCAAAAGCATATTATATACTGTACATAAAATATCAAAGTACACCAAATATATCTTATATACTGTAGATAAAATATCAAAGTACACCAAAAATATATACTGTACATAATATGTGAAAGTATACCTCATACATATTATATACAGTACATAAAATATCAAAGAATACCAAATATTTAGTATTTAATGTACATAAAATATCAAAGTACACCAAATATATATTATACAATGCACATAAAATATCAAACAACACCAAATATTTATTACATACTGTACATAAAATATCAAAGCACACCAAATATATATTATGTACTGAACATAAAATATAAAAGTACATCAGATATATCTTATCTACTGTACATAAAATATCAAAGTACACCAAATATATATTATACACTGCACATAAATTATCAAAGCACACCAAATATATATTATCAATTTTACATAAAATATCAAAGTACACAAAAAATATATTTTAATCTGTACACAAAATATCAAAGTACACCCAATATACATTATATACTGTACATAAAATATCAAATTACACCAAAAATATATTATATACTGTACTTTATGCATCAAATTATAACTAATATATATTGTATACTGTACATAACAAATTAAATTATACCTAATATTTATTATATGCTGTACATAAAATATCAAAATATACCTAATATATATTATATACTGTGCATATAATATCAAAGTGTACCTAATATAAATTATATACTGTGCATAAAATATCAAAGTATATCTAATATATGTTGTATACTGTACATAAAATATCAAAGTATACCTAATATATAATATGCTGTACATAAAATATCAATGTATACCAAATATTTATTATACACAGTATGAAATATCAAAGTACATCAAATATATATTATACACTGCTCATAAAATATCAAAGTACACAAAATATATATTATATACTGTACATAAAATATCAAAGTACACCAAAAATATATACTGTACAAAATATATCAAAGTATGCCTAATATATATTATACACTTTACATATAATATCAAAATATAAATAATATTTAGTACATAATGTACATAAAATATCAAAGTACACCAAATATATATTATACACTGCACATAAAATATCAAACGACACCAAATATATATTATATACTGTACAAAAAATATCAAAGTACACCAAATATATGTTATCTATTGTACATAAAATATCAAAGTACACCAAACATATATACTGTACATAAAACATCAAAGTACACCCACTATATTTATATACTCTACATAATATATCAAAGTACACCAAATATAGATTACATACAGTACATAAAATATCAAAGTATACCAAATATTTATTATGTACTGTACATAAAATATCAAAGTACACAAAATATATATTGTAAACTGTACATAAATTATCAAAGTACACCAAAAATATACTATACACTGTACATAAAATTTCAAAGTACACCAAATATGTATGATACACTGTACATAAAATATAAAAGCACACCAAAAATATATTATATACTGTACATAAAATATCAAATTATACCTAATTTATATTATATACTGCACATAAAATATCAAAGTATACCAAATATTTGTTATATACTGTACATAAAGCATGAAAGTACACCAAATATATATTAAATACTGTACATAAAATATCAAAGTACACCAAAAATATATACTGTACTTAAAATATCAAAGTATACCTTATATATTATATAGTGTACATAAAATATCAAATTACACCAAATGTAGATGATATACAGTACATAAAATATCAAAGTACACCATATATATTATATAATGTACATAAAATATCAAAGTGCACCAAAAATATATTATATACTGTACAAAAAACAAAAAAGTACAGCAAATATATATTCTATACTGTACATAAAATAAAATACTACACCATATATATTATATACTGTACATATAATCTCAAATTACACCAAATATATTATACACTGTACAAAAAATTTCAAAGTACACCAAATACGTATTATAAACTTTACATAAAATTTAAAAGTACAGCAAATATATAATATATACAGTACCTAAAATATGAAAGTACCCCCACTATATTTATATACTGTACATAATATATCAAAGAAGATGAAATGTAGATTACATACAGTACATAAGATATCAATGTACAAAAAATACATAATAAACGCTGTACATAAAATAACAAAGTACTCCAAAATATATATTATGTACTGTAAATAAAATATGAAAGTATGCCATATATTATTTACTGTACACATAATATCAGAGTGCACCAAATGCTTATTATATGCAGTACATAAAATATCAAAGTACACCAAATATATAACATACTGTAAATAAACCATCAAATTACAACAAATATATATTATACCCTGCACATAAAATACGAAAGCACACCAAATATATAATATACCATACATAAAATATCAAAGTACACCAAAAATATATAATATACTGAACATAAAATATGAAAGTACACCAAATATGTATTATATACTGTACATAAAATATCAAACTACACCAAAAATATATTATATACTGTTCATATAATATAAAAGTACACCAAATATATGTTATATACTGTACATAATATATCACAGTACACCAAAAATATATTATATACTGTACATAATATATCAAAGTATACCTAATACATATTATATAATTTATATAAAATATCAACATATACCAAATATTTATTATATACTGTACATATTATACCTAAGTACACCAAATACGTAATATACACCACAAATAAAATATCAAAGCACACCAAATATATATTATATACTGTACATAAAATATCAAAGTATACCAAATATTTATCTTATACTGTACATAAAACATCAAAGTACACCAAATATATATTATACACTGCACATAAAATATCAAAGCACACCAAATATATATTATATACTGTACATAAAATATCGAAGTACACCAAAATTATATTATATACTGTACATAAAATATGAAAGCTCACCAAAAACGCATTATACACTGTATATATAATATCAAATTAAACCTAATATATGTCATATACTGTACATAAAATATCAAAGTACACTAAAAATATATTATATAATGTACTTAAAATATCAATGTACACCAAAAATATATTATATACTGTACATAAAATATCAAAGTACACCAAAAATATATTATGTACTGTGCATAAAATATCAAAGCATACCTAATATATATTATATACTGTACATAAAATATCAAAGTACACAAAATATAGATTGTGTAGTTTACATAAAGTACCAAAGTACTCCAAATATCTATTATATACTTTACATGAAATATAAAAGTAGAGCAATATGTCTTATATACTGTACCTAAAATATAAAAACACACCCACTATATTTATATACTCTACATAATATATCAAAGTACACCAAATATAGATTACATACGGTACACAAAATATGAAAGTACACCAAATATATCTTATATACTGTACGTAAAATATAAAAGTACACGAAAAGTATGTTATATACTGTATATAAAATATCAAAGTATACCAAATATGTGTTATATTCTGTACATAAAATATCAAAGTATACCAAATATTTATTATATACTGTACATAAAATTTCAAAGTACACCAAATATATAATATGCTGTACATGAAATATCGGATTACACCAAATATACAATGTGCTGTACATAAAATATCAAACTTCGCTAAATATATATAATACACTGCACATAAAATATCAAAGCACACTAAATATAAATAATATACTGTACATAAAATATCAAAGTACACCCAAAATATATTATATACAGTACATAAAATATCAGAGTACACCAAAAATATATCATATTGTGTACATAAAATATCAAAGTATACCTAATATATATTATATACTGCACATAAAATATCAAATTACACCAAATATAGATTATTTAGTGTACATAAAGTACAAAAGGACACCAAATATCTATTATATACTGCACATAAAATATAAAAGTAGAGCAAATATATATTATATACTGTACATAAAATAATATAGTACACCATACGTATTATATACTGTACATAAAATATCAAACTAGGCCAAATATATTATACACTGTGCATAAAATTTCAAAGTACACCAAATATATATTACATACTGTACATAAAATATAAAAGTACAGCAAATATATACTATACACTGTACCTAAAATATCAAAGTAACCACAGTATGTTTATATACTCTACATAATATATCAAAGTACACGAAATATAGATTACATACTGTACATAATATATCAAAGTACAACAAATATATATTATATACTGTACATATAATATCAAATTACACCAAAATATATATTATGTACTATACATAAAATATGAAAGTACACCAATATATACTGTATACTGTACATACAATATCAAATAACATCAAATATTTATTACATAATGTACGTAAAATATCAAAGTACACCAAATATATATTATATAATGTAAATAAAATATCAAGGTACACAAAAATATATATTATGTACTGTACATAAAATACAAAAGTAAACCAAATATATATTATACACTGTACACATAATATCAAAGCACACCAAATATTTATTATATACTGTACATAAAATATCAAAGTACACCAAATGTATAATATACTTTACATAGAATATCAAAGTACACCAAATATATATTATAAACTGCACATAAAATATCAAAGCACACCAAATATTTACTATATACTGTACATAAAATATCAAAGTACACGAAAAATATATTATATACTGAACATAATATTTCAAATTACACCAAATATATATTATATGCTGTACATAAAATATCAAAGTACACCAAAAATATATTATATACTGTACATAATGTATCAAAGTATACATTCTATATTTTATATACTGTACATAAAATATCAAACTATACCAAACATTTATTATATACGATATGTAAAATATCAAAGTACACCAAATATATTATATACTGGACATAAAATATCAAAGTACAACAAATATGTAGTATATAATATACATAAAATATCGAAGTACACCAAACATGTATTATATACTGTACATAAAATATCAAAGTATACCTGATATATATTATATACTGTACATAAATTATCAAATATACCAAACATTTATTATATACTGACCATAAAATATCAAAGTATACCAAATATTTATTATGTACTGTACATAAAATATCAAAGTACACCAAATATATATCATACACTGCACATAAAATATCAAAGCACACCAAATATATATAATATACTGTACTTAAAATATCAAAGTACACTAAGAATATATAATATACGGTAAATAAAATGTCAAAGTACACCAAACATACATTATATACAGTACAAAAAATACCAAGTACACCAAAAACATATACTGTACATAAAATATCAAAGTACACCAAATATATATTATATACTGTACATGAAATATAAAAGTACAGCAAATATACATTATATACTGTACATAAAATAATATAGTACAAAATATATATTATATACTGTACATAAAATATCAAAGTACACCAAATATATTATACACTGTACAAAAAATTTTAAAATACACCAAATATGAATTATAAACTTTACATAAAATATAAAAGTACAGCAAATATAAATTATATACTGCACCTAAAATATGAAAGTACACCCATTACATTTATATACTGTACATAATATATCAAAGTACACCAAATATATATTATAAACTGTACATTAAATATCAAATTACACTAAATATATATTATATACTGTACATAAAATACAAAAGCACACCAAATATATTTTATATACTGTACATGTTATATGAAAATATACAAAATATATATTATATACTGTACATAAAATACCAAAGTACACTAAATATATATTATAAACAGTACATAAAATATCAAATTACACTAAATAAATATTATATACTGTACATAAAATATAAAAGTACACCAAATATATATTTTTTACTCTTCATAAAATATGAAAATATAGAAAATATACAATATACTGTACATAAAATATCAAAGTACAGCAAATACATATTATATACTGTACATAAAATATTACAGTACACCATATATATATTATATACTGTACATAAAATATCACAATACACTTATATATAATATACTGTACTTAAAATATAAAAATACCCTAAAATATATTATATACTGTACATATAATATAAAGTCACACCAAATATATATTATATAGTGTACATAAAATATCAAATTACACAAATACATATTATATACTGTATATATAATATAAAAGTACACCAAATATATATTATATACTGTACATAAAATATCAAATTACACTAAATACATATCACATACTGTACATAAAATATCATAGTACACCAAATATATTTTTTATACTGTACATAAAATATGAAAATACACCAAATATATTTCATATTTTAAATAAAATATCAAAGTGCAATAATATATATTATATACGCTATATAAAATATCAAAGTACACCAAACGTATATTATATACTGTAAATAAAATATCATAGTTCACAAAATACATATTATATACTGTTAATAAAATATCAAAGTACAACAAACATATATTGAATACTGTATATGCTATATCAAAGTACACCAAATATATATTATATACTGTACATAAAATATCAAAGTACACAAATTATATCTTATATACTGCACATAAAATATCACAGTACACCAAATATATATTATATACTGTACATAAAATATCACAATACACCATATATACTATATACTGTACATAAAATATCCAAATACACCAAATATATATTATAAACTGTACATAAAATATCAAATTACACCAAATATATATTATATACTGTACATGAAATATCAAAGTACAGCAAATATCTATTATATACTCTACATAAAATATAAAATCACACCAAACATATATTATATACTGTACATAAAACATCAAATTATGCTAAATACATATTCTATACTGTACATAAAATATAAAAGTATACCAAATATATACAATATACTGTACCGAAAATATGAATATTCACAAACTACGTATCACATACTTTACATAAAATATCAAAGTACACCAAATATATATTATATACTGTACATAAAATATCACACTAAAATAAATATATATTATATACTGTACATAAAATATAAAAGTACACCAAATATATATTATATACTGCACATAAAATATCAAAATACACCAATTACACATCATATACTGTACATAAAATATAAAAGTACACCAAATATGTATTATATACTGTACTTAAAATGTGAAAATACACAAAACACGTATTATATTCAGTAGATAAAATATAAAAGTACACCAAATATATATTATATACTGTACATAAAATATCAAATTAAACTAAATATATATTATACACTGTACCTAAAATATAAAAGTACACCAAATATATATTATATACTGTACATAAAATATGAAAATACACAAAACACGTATTATATGCTGTACATAAAATATCACAGTACACCAAATATATATTATATACTGTACATAATATAACAAAGCACACTAAATATGTATTACATGCTGTACATAAAATATCAAACTACACTAAATAAATATTATATACTATACATAAAATATAAAAGTACACCAAATATATCTTACATACTGTACATAAAATATGAAAATATATGAAATATATATTATATACTGTACATAAAATATCAAAGTTCACCAAATATATATTACATACTGTACATAAAATATCAAAGCACTCTAAATACCTATTACATGCTGTACATAAAATATAAAAGTGCACCAATTATATATAATATACTGTACATAAAATATCAAATTACACCAATTATACATTATACACTACACATAAAAGATCACAGTACACCAAATATATATTATATACAGTGCACAGAATATCAAATTACGCCATATATACATTATATACTATACATAAAATATCAAAATACCCCAAATATATATAATATGCTGTTTATAAAATATCAAACTACACCAAATATATACTATATACTGTACATAAAATATCAAAATACACCAAATATATATTATATACTGTACATAAAATATAAAATCACACCAAATATATATTGTATATTGTACATAAAATATCAAATTACACTAAACACATACTATATACTACACATAAAATATAAAAGTACACCTAATATATATTATATACTGTACGTAAAATATGAAAATATACAAAATATATATTATATACTGTATATAAATTATCAAAATACACCAAATTTATATTATATACTGTACTTAATATATCATAATACACCAAATATATATTATATTCTGTACATAAAATATCAATGTACAATTATACATTATATACTGCACATATATTATCATAGTACACCAAATATATATTATATACTGTACATAAAATATCACAATACACCATATGTATTATATACTGTACATAAAATATCAAAGTACACCAAATATATAGTATATAAGGCACATAATATGTAAAATCACACCAAGTACATATTATATACTGTACATAAAATATCAAATTACACTAATTACATTTTATGTACTGTATATAAAATATAAAATTACAACAAATATATATTATATACTGCGCATAAAACATGAAAATACGCAAATTATATATCACATACTGTACATAATATATGAAAGTACACCAAATATATGTTATATACTGTACATAAAATATCAAATTTCACCAAATATATATTATATACTGTACATAAAATATCAAATTTCACACAATACATATTATATACTGTACATAAAATATCAAATTTCACCAAATATATATTATATACTGTATATAAAATATCAAATTTCACCATATATATATTGTATACTGTACATAAAGCATCAAATTTCACCAAATATATATCATATGGAATGGAATGGAATGTAATGGAATGGAATAGAATGGAATTGAATCAACCCGAGTAGAATGGAATGGAATGGAATGGAATGGAATTGAATCAACCCGAGTAGAACCGAACAGAATGGAACAGAACTGAACGGAACGGGACGGAACAGAATGGAATGGAACGGAAAGGAATGGAATGGAATGGAATCAACCCGAGTAGAGCGGAACGGGACGGGATGGGACGGGATGGGACGGGACGGGACGGGACGGGATGGGACGGGACGGGACGGGACGGAACGGAACACAATGGAATCAACCCGAGTGGAATGGAATGGAATGGAATGGAACGGAATGGAGTGGAATGGAATGGAATGGAATGGAACGGAATGGAGTGGAATGGAATGGAATCAACCCGAGTAGAATGGAATGGATTGGATTGGAATGGATTGGAAAGGAATGGAATGGAATGGAATGGAATGGAATCAACCCGAGTAGAATGGAATGGAATGGACTGAAATGGAATGGAATCAACCCGAGTACAATGGAATGGAATGGAATGGAATGGAATGGAATGGAATGGAATGGAATGGAATGGAATAGAATTGAATTGAATTAACCCGAGTAGAACGGAATGGAACGGAACGGAACGGAATGGAACGGAAAGGAATGGAATGGAATAGAATGGAATTGAATCAACCCGAATGGAATGGATTGGAATGGAATAGAATGGAATGGAATGGAATAGAATGGAATTGAATCAACCCGAGTGGATCGACGCGGAACATAGCGGAACAGAATGGAATGGAATGGAATGGAATGGAGTGAAATGGAATGGAATGGAATTCAATGGAATAGAATGGAATTGAATCAACCCTAGTAGAACGATGCGGAACGTAGCAGAACGGAACGGAATGTAATGGAATATAATAGAATGGAATTGAATCATCCCGAGTGGAACGGAACGGAACGGAACGGAAAGGAACGGCACGGAAAGGAACGGAACGGAAACGAACGGAACCGAATGGAATCAACCCGAGTAGAACGGAACGAGACGGGACGGGACGGGATGAGACTGAACGGGATGGGACGGGTCGGGACGGGACGGAACGGAACGGAACGGAAAGGAATCAACCCGGGTAGAATGGAATGGAATGGAATGGAATGGAATGGAATGGAATGGAATGGAATCAACCCGAGTAGAATGGAATGGAATGGACTGAAATGGAATGGAATCAACCCGAGTACAATGGAATGGAATGGAATGGAATGGAATGGAATGGAATGGAATGGAATGGAATAGAATTGAATTGAATTAACCCGAGTAGAACGGAATGGAACGGAACGGAACGGAATGGAACGGAAAGGAATGGAATGGAATAGAATGGAATTGAATCAACCCGAATGGAATGGATTGGAATGGAATAGAATGGAATGGAATGGAATAGAATGGAATTGAATCAACCCGAGTGGATCGACGCGGAACATAGCGGAACAGAATGGAATGGAATGGAATGGAATGGAGTGAAATGGAATGGAATGGAATTCAATGGAATAGAATGGAATTGAATCAACCCTAGTAGAACGATGCGGAACGTAGCAGAACGGAACGGAATGTAATGGAATATAATAGAATGGAATTGAATCATCCCGAGTGGAACGGAACGGAACGGAACGGAAAGGAACGGCACGGAAAGGAACGGAACGGAAACGAACGGAACCGAATGGAATCAACCCGAGTAGAACGGAACGAGACGGGACGGGACGGGATGAGACTGAACGGGATGGGACGGGTCGGGACGGGACGGAACGGAACGGAACGGAAAGGAATCAACCCGGGTAGAATGGAATGGAATGGAATGGAATGGAATGGAATGGAACGGAATGGAATGGAATGGAATAGAATGGAATAGAATCAACCCGAGTAGAATGACGCGGAACGTAGCGGAACAGACCGGAAGGTAATGGAAAGTAATAGAATGGAATTGAATCAATCCGAATGGAACGGAATGGAACCGAATGGAAAAGAGTGGAACAGAAAGGAACGGAACGGAACGGAACGGAATGGAATCAACCCGAGTAGAACGGGACAGGACGGGAAGGGACAGGACGGAACGGAACAGAATGGAATCAACGCGAGTGGAATGGAATGGAATGGAATGGAATGGAATGGAATGGAATTGAACGGAATGGAATCAACCCAAGTAGAATGGAATGGATTGGAATGGAATGGAATGGAACGGAATGGAACGGAATGAAATGGAATTCAATGGAATAGAATGGAATTGAATCAACCCGAGTAGAATGAAGCAAAACGTAGCGGAACGGAATGCAATGCAATGGAATGTAATAGAATGGAATGGAATCAACCCGAGTAGAATGGAACGGGATGGGACGGGACGGGACTTGACGGAACCGGACGGGACGGGACGGAACGGAACAGAATGGAATCAACCCGAGTAGAATGGAATGGAAGGGACTGGAATGGAATGGAATGGAATGGAATGGAATCAACCTGAGTAGAATGGAATGGATTGGAGTGGAATGGAATGGAATGGAATGGAATGGAATGGAATGGAATAGAATGGAATCAACCCGAGTAGAATGGAATGGAATGGATTGGAATGAAATGGAATGGAATGGAATGGAATGGAATGGAATGGAATGGAATGGAATGGAATGGAATGGAATGGAATGGAATGGAATGGAATGGAATGGAATGGAATGAAATGGAATGGAATCAACCCGAGTAGAATGGAATGGATTGGAACGGAATGGAATGGAATGGAATGGAATGGAATGGAATGGAATGGAATGGAATGGAAACAACCAGAGTACAATGGAATGGAATGGAATGGAATGGAATGGAATGGAATGGAATGGAGTGGAATGGAATCAACCCGAGTAGAACGGAATGGAATGGAATGGAATAGAATGGAATGGAATGGAATGGATTGGAATGGAATGGAATGGCACAGAATTGAATTGAATCAAACCGAGTAGAACGGAACGGAACGGAATGGAACGTAATGGAACGGAACAGAATGGAATGGAATAGAATGGAATTGAATCAACCTGAGTGGAATGGAATGGAATGGAACGGAATGGAATGGAACGGAATCAACCCGACTAGAACGGAATGGACTGGAATGGAATGGAATGGAATGGAATGGAATGGAATGGAATGGAATGGAATGGAATCAACCCGAGTAGAATGGAATGGAATGGACTGGAATGGACTGGAATGGAATGGAATGGAATGGAATGCAATCAACCCGAGTACAATGGAATGGAATGGAATGGAAAGGAATGGAACGGAATGGAATAGAATTGAAATGAATCAACCCGAGTAGAACAGAACGGAACGGAAGGGAAAAGAACGGAATGGAACAGAACGGAATGGAATGGAATAGAATGGAATTGATCAGCCCGAGTAGAATGGAATGGAATGGAATGGAATGCAATGGAATGGAATTGAATGGAATGGAATGGAGTAGAATGGAAGCAACCCGAGTAGAACGGAATGGAATGGAATGGAATGGAATGGAATGGAATGGAATGGAATGGAATGGAATTCAATGGAATGGAATGGAATTGAATTCAATGCAATAGAATGGAATAGAATCAACCCGAGTAGAACGACGCGGAGCGTAGCGGAACGGACCGGAATGTAATGGAATATAATAGAATGGAATTGAATCAATCCGAGTGGAACGGAACGGAACGGAACGGAAAAGAGCGGAACAGAAAGGAACGGAACGGAACGGAATGGAATGGAATCAACCCCAGTAGAACGGGACAGGACGGGAAGGGACAGGACGGGACGGGACGGGACGGAACGGAACAGAATGGAATCAACGCGAGTGGAATGGAATGGAATGGAATAGAATGGAATGGAATGGAATGGAATGGAATGGAATGGAATGGAATGGAATGGAATCAACCCAAGTAGAATGGAATGGATTGGAATGGAATGGAATGGAATGGAATGGAATGGAATGGAATGGAATTCAATGGAATAGAATGGAATTGAATCAACCCGAGTAGAACGACGCAGAACGTAGCGGAAAGGAATGCAATGTAATGGAATGTAATAGAATGGAATGGAATCAACCCGAGTAGAATGGAACGGGATGGGATGGGACGGGACTTGACGGAACTGGACGGGTCGGGACGGAACGGAACAGAATGGAATCAACCCGAGTAGAATGGAATGGAATGGAATGGAATGGAATGGAATGGAATGGAATGGAATGGAATGGAATGGAATGGAATGGAATCAACCCGAGTAGAATGGAATGGATTGGAGTGGAATGGAATGGAATGGAATGGAATGGAATGGAATGGAATGGAATGAAATCAACCCGAGTAGAATGGAATGGAATGGAATGGAATGGAATGGAATGGAATCAACCCGAGTAGAATGGAATGGATTTGAACGGAATGGAATGGAATGGATTCAACCAGAGTACAATGGAATGGAATAGAATGGAATGGAATGGAATGGAGTGGAATGGAATCAACCCGAGTAGAATGGAATGGAATGGAATGGAATGGAATGGAATGGATTGGAATGGCATAGAATTGAATTGAATCAAACCGAGTAGAACGGAACGGAACGCAATGGAACGGAATGGAACGGAACGGAATGGAATGGAATAGAATGGAATTGAATCAACCTGAGTGGAATGGAATGGAATGGAATGGAATGGAATGGAATGGAATGGAATGGAATGGAATGGAACGGAATGGAAAGGAATGGAATCAACCCGACTAGAACGGAATGGAATGGAATGCAATGGAATGGAATGGAATGGAATGCAATGGAATGGAATGGAATGGAATGGAATGGAATGGAATGGAATGGAATGGAATGGAATGGAATGGAATGGAATGCAATGGAATGGAATGGAATGGAATGGAATGGAATGGAATGGAATGGAATCAACCCGAGTAGAATGGAATGGAATGGACTGGAATGGAATGGAATGGAATGGAATGGAATGGAATGGAATGGAATGGAATGCAATCAACCCGAGTACAATGGAATGGAATGGAATGGAAAGGAATGGAATGGAATGGAATAGAATTGAAATGAATCAACCCGAGTAGAACAGAACGGAACGGAAGGGAAAAGAACGGAATGGAACGGAACGGAATGGAATGGAATAGAATGGAATTGAATCAACCCGAGTAGAATGGAATGGAAAGGAATGCAATGGAATGGAATTGAATGGAATGGAATGGAGTAGAATGGAATCAACCCGAGTAGAACGGAATGGAATGGAATGGAATGCAATGGAATGGAATGGAATGGAATGGAATGGAATTCAATGGAATGGAATGGAATTGAATTCAATGCAATAGAATGGAATAGAATCAACCCGAGTAGAACGACGCGGAGCGTAGCGGAATGGACCGGAATGTCATGGAATATAATAGAATGGAACTGAATCAATCCGAGTGGAACGGAACGGAACGGAACGGAAAAGAGCGGAACAGAAAGGAACGGAATGGAACGGAATGGAATCAACCCCAGTAGAACGGGACAGGACGGGAAGGGACAGGACGGGACGGGACGGGACGGAACGGAACAGAATGGAATCAACGCGAGTGGAATGGAATGGAATGGAATAGAATGGAATGGAATGGAATGGAATGGAATGGAATGGAATGGAATGGAATGGAATGGAATGGAATGGAATGGAATGGAATCAACCCAAGTAGAATGGAATGGATTGGAATGGAATGGAATGGAATGGAATGGAATGGAATTCAATGGAATAGAATGGAATTGAATCAACCCGAGTAGAACGACGCAGGTTGCCAGTGCAACCTGGCACTTAGTAGGTGCTCAATGCATGCAGAGAGACAGGGAGGGAGGGGCAAAGGGAAAGCAGCAAGAGTCTGCAGGTGGAAATAGCTAATGAAGGTTACCCAGATGCGCCCTACCCTGCCTTACCTGTCTGCAGGCAGGGCAGTGACCCTGGCTCGTTGATGCCAATAACAAGTGCCCCGGTGTTACCATGACAACAGGCCTGAGGCATCTGGGAGGGGCTGGGCTCTCCTCTTAGGGCTCTTGCACTCATGCCCATTCTATCTTGGCACAGACAACAGGCAGAAGCCACCTGGGATGGAAGAAGGAGAACCCCATACTCCCCTGAAAGAAGGCAGAGGCCAGTCCTCTGAGGGATGGGGCAGTCATCCCTCAGAATGTGAAAGGAGAGCCAGTGTTCACATGCTCTGGACTCATGGAAGTCAAAGAAAAGCCCTCTGCTATCCCAATCTGCCAGGTCAGCAATAAGAAATAGAAGAAAACCGATTTGGCAACATCCAGAGGGTATTAAATATTCATCCTGAGTGCCCATCAGTAAAATCCCAGCAGAATACACCCTCTGACAAGTCAGCTTTCCACCACTGGAGGCTGTCCTCATGGGAGCTTGTTTATGGCTTTGTCAATTTTAATAGCCAAACCAAGATATTGTCGTAAACATTTGAAAAATGAGTGCTGACATTTCCCTTACTGCTTCTGTATTTAGGGATGTGTAATTGGAGGGCGTTTTGAGCTAAAGAAAATCAGAAGGAAGCAAGGCAATTGTGCTTTACAATTAAAAGAGAAAACTGATTAAGAGCTAACAATCAAATATGTGAACTGGCTGAAAGTCTTGCCTAAGCACCCCTTGAGGGGTCACACTATGTGATCAATGGGGATCAGACGAAACTAGATCAATGGCAACATGACACTGATGGCATTCCTTGAAGATTCTGTTGGGGATGTGCATACGCAACAGGAAGCACACACAGGGCATGGTCAAATAACAGATCCACAAGTCAACTGTGCCATCCAACCAGAGATTCTGATGAATACTGATATGGGGGCAGGATCAGCAGGGACGAGTCTGGGGCACAGACCACAAAGAAGCTTGCTGTGATAAATGATATCACAGCAGTGGAAGGCTGATGGTAAATGGACCAGCATGAGTGAGTCAACAGTCCCTGGGTTCCTATTTGATTCTGATGGAATACGAATATTTAACACAATATTCTTTAAAATGGGGGTAGCAGGGGACACTTCTATGGAAGACACCAGAGCAGGGCTAAGAATCTATGTTTTGAGGGGCAAGGTACGCAGGGAGAGCAAAAGAAGAGAGGATAGCGCTGGTATCCCCAGGTCTTAGAGCCACCCTGTGGCAGAAGCTGGAAGAATCAGGAGTTAAAAGAGGCACAAGATAAAACTTCTACACCATCAGCAAACTGTGTCTTGAGGAACCTCTACCAGTGTCTTATGACCCCAACTTCCAAAAAACAAATTTAAGGATTTGCTAAAGGGGATTAGGAAATCAGGAGTGGTTAACCAGAGAGAGGAAACTTTAAATATAAGCATACGGTACCAAAGAAGATTCCTGAGAAGAAAAGCACTTGTCTAGAACATATAATAATAAAATTAGGGACTTGGACTCTGGAGCCAAACTGCCTGTCTGGACTTGAATCCTGGCTCTGCCACTTACTATGGCACACTGGGCAATTTATGTAACTTCTGTGTCAGTGTCCTCATCTGTGAAGTTGGGTAAAACGGTCCCCCTCACAGCACTGCATGGATTAAGAAACAAGGAACTAAGTTATTATGTGTAAAGCATTCCCAGTGGTTTACAAGAAATGCTCAGTGAATATCAGCTGCTACTGTTGTTACTACCAGTAACGCTAGTGCCATAACTCCTCCACATCAGCAATCTACAAGGAGAAAATTCTTCTGTAAAGGACAGCATTAACTGAATGCAGAAAGAAGAATCTCTGATTGCATAGCCTTTAAAAAGGTCAAAGTCTCCCTACCGCAATTACTTTTTAACAAGACACACCTGGATTCAAATCCCAACTTCCCCCACTCACTAGGTGTTTAATTTGAGGAACTGAGAACCTCTCAGAGCCTCTGTTACTTCATTTATAAAATGGGAAAGCAATATGTTCCTCCCAGGGTTGCAGTGAAGATTAAGTGAGATAATATACACGAAGTGTCCAACAGTCTCCAGCACACAGTCAGCTCTCATGTATTTTTCCACTTCTATTTCCCCAAAATGAATGCACCAGCACCAAAGTATACAGGAAAGAGTAAAAACTCTTATGAAGCTCTCTGGAAAATATTAAGTGCTAAGTGCATAAATATTTAATAGAGGAGAGACAGTAACACTTAAGGGGATGCACTCTCCTGGTGCCTCAGCTGCCCTCTGGGAGTCCTGCACGGCCTCAAGCACCCACCTTTGCTCTTCCTAGCCTCCAAAGGGCCATAAAAGTATATTACTGTGCACCTTTAAGTAGAGGCCTCATAACAGCCCAAGTACAGTGATACTTATAAGTCTCCTCTGCCAACCACTGTTCATTCTCATTTTATAGTGAAAACACAACAGAAACCAACTCGAGACACCCAAGACACAAAGACAACCTCAGAGCAGATCTGGGGTCTCCCAACCCTCCAGCTACTTTACCCAGGAGGCAATTATGGTATAAAGGAAAACGTTTGCTCTATGGAAGTCAGAGACACCTGGGCTCCAATCTCAGTTCAAATCTCAGTTTTGCCCCTTAACCAGCTGGCTTGCCTCCATCAAGATTCCTGACCACTTTGAGCCTTGGTTTCCTCATTAGCAAAATAGGGATACAAACACCTACATTATTAGGTTGTTGGATAAATTTAGAAAAGAAAACATGAGTAAAGCACTAAGCACAAACCTGGCATCCAAGAGGTACTTCATACATATTTTTCCCTGTCTGCCTTTAGTAACACCATAAATTAATCCAAATAATTAGAACCTTCAATGAACTCATTCTGTATTCTTCCCTTAGGCACTCCAGTCTTAGATTCCAAGTAGTACCAGAAACAGGCAAATACTAGGGATGGATTCAAAAAGGCAATGTCAGACAAGGTCTTGAGGTCAGCATCTCCTCTACCTTCTACAGCTGCAGAACCATGTGATGGGCAATGCTGCTCAGAAAACTGATTTTGAGAGCCAGAGGGGACCAAAAAAGGTGCAATTACAATCCTATTGTCCCACTCAATAACGCAGGCAAGTGGGTACCTCGACATTTTCCACAACAAGGGTTCACATAAAATTGGGTCTCTGCTTAACCTTCCATTAACCTGAAAATCCACTTAAGTAAAACAGCCTCTTCTCTGAGCCTCTTGTCAGTCAAAGTTTAGGCTCTCGTTGGCCAAGGGAACAGTCTCATCATTTATACAACTCACTTGTTCCAAATCTGGTACAGAACAGAACTCTGTTATGGGGTTGGAAGAGGTGAAGGAGAAACCCAAAGGTTACCGTTATTTAACCTCATGTTGATGAAAACAACATTGTGGCCCCAACCATCTTTGCAAAGTCAGACCCTTGCCCTTGCCTGCACAGGTATCTGTTCTAGCCGAGGCATAGGCTGGGTGAGGGAAGGAACACAGGAGCCTACCGCCTGGGCTCCACCCTCCACCAGCTTCTAACCTGGCAGGAGACAAGGACAGATGGAGGAAAACCATAAGAGCTGCATGTACTTAACTCCTCCCGCATGTCAGCGGAAGAGCCTGATGAAGGCGAGAGTGTTTGCAGAAAGCCCTACTGACTAATGCTCCCCAAATTAATGCATCCTGATGATCTGCTTTGAGACAAACTCAGCCTCCATAGAGAAAGGAGCTCAAATTCAGGGCCCATACACCTGGACAGGGCCTGGGTGCAGGCAACATTGTGGGAGAAAGACAACCGGGGTTCAAATCCTGGCTCCACCATTCACTAGGTACATGACCTTAAGCTAGTCACTTAAATCTTTCCTGGGGTTGTTGTGCAATTCTAATAGAATAACTGACCTTCAGCACCTCATGCAAAGAAGATGCTCAATAGGCCCCTATTACCCTCCCTCTTTACTCAGAATTTCCTTGTCTATGAACAGGAGACAATGATATCACTTCCACATAATTGTATGAGGATTACAGGAGATGAGGTTAAGTAAAGAAAAGGGCTTTCTTTAAAACAATTGGCCTGTGCATTTCACAAATGTCCATGTCTACAGACACACACATACACACACACACACACACACACACACGCAAACACACAGGTTAGGGAATTGTTCTAGATTAAAGGAGTCTAAAGAGACAGGATAACAAATGTGATGTGTGATCCCTGCTTGGATCCTAATCTGAAAGGGAAAAATAAAGGGCATGATTGGGACAACTGGGGAAATGTAGGTGATAGGACTACACTAACGTAAAACCCCAAGGGTGTGATAATGGTGCAGTGGGTGGGTAGGTTCTTAGGAGTTACATGCTGAAGTACTTAGGGGGAAGTGTCCCAATGTCCACAGCTTTGCCTCCAATGGCTCAAAAACAGCAACAAACGTACACACAGAGGAAGAAAACAAATGCCGTCAGACAACAACTGGCTATCAAGGAAAGGAAATACAAGTGTCCACTGCATGATTCTTAAAACTTCCTATTGATTTGCAATGTCTCTAAATGAAGAGCTGGGAAAGGGAGAAGTGATGCTAAGGGCTCCATGCACACTTTTCTTTTTCCCTCACGTCTGCTCAGGCAGCATGGGCACATAGCCCACAGGTCCTCAGCACTCACCTGGCTGCAGCAGCCTGATCACCAGCAGGCTGGAGGTCCTCTCCGCCAGTTGTGTCCAGGTGTTGTTGTAGTTCTTCCGCCACAGCTCTGCCACACACCGGTACTTGCCTGCTTCCATGTCACTGGCTCGGCTGATGCTTAGGCGGACGTTGTTGCTGGACTCAGCCTTCTCGGTGGCAGTTCGGGTTCGGAAGCTGGAGGACCTGTCCCCCCACTGGACCCCTCCATCCCGGGTGAAGGTCACCAAGTCATGGAACTCCACCGTGCCCACCGGCTGGAACCGCCATGTCATTGACAAGGGGACCTGGGCAGGGTAGTGGGGTTTGATGATACACAGCAAGTCAAAGGAGTCGCTGTAGGTCACCCCCGGTGTCCGGGAGATGGCTGTGACTGCGAAGCCCATTTCTGGAGAGAAAGCAGAGAGATTCAACCAGAGGAGGCATGTGGCTTTCTCAGGGCAGTATGACATCAGCAATGGGGCAGCTGGCAAAGCAAGCAGTGTGGAGCAGAGGCTCTCGGGGCCCCTTTTGAGTTCTCAGGCTAGTGTTGCTTTTAGTATCCTGCTGAGGCCCAGTCCAAGAGTTTCCAAGACTCCAAAGAAAGGCCCACCACAATTCCCCCTGAACAGCACTAGCCTAACCCTTCCCAATGAGATCCTCATGCATTTGCTCCTCCCCTGGAATTAGACATCACAATCCTCTCAGGGACTGATTGCATGTAGGCAGGGTTGCTCCTAGAAATCTTGAGATTCCATGAGAAAACAGGAAAAGAAAACCCCAAAGCCAATTTCCTCCATTGCACAGGAGGAAAACACAACCACACAGCCCCAACACCTCTTTTCCTGGTCCCTTAGTGCACTGGTGCTGAGAAGGGAAGCAGATGGAGTCGGCCTCCAGTCCCTTTCTCACGTCCCTCATGAAATCCAAGAACAGAGCAGGTGGGGACCTCCAGTGGGGTGGGACAATTGTCCTAAATGCAGGGTTCTGCAGTCTCAGTGGCTGTGGGTCTCTCAATATTCCTTATTGAATGGGCAGCACTGCTAAGCTCTAATACTGACTCCTCAATATGAGTACCTCAGAGTTCCTTCAGCCTTGAAATACTGTTTAATATTCATACATTGATCACAATCATAAAGCTAACAGTAGCCAGTATTTATTGAGCACTATCTAGGTGCAAGCATGGTGCCAACTGCTTTGCTCTCATCATGCTCCACTGAATCCCCAAAACAACCTTGTAGAACAGGCAGGCTTGTCATCTCTTCCTGCAGATGTAGAAACTGATGCAGAGAGAGGTTAGATAAATTGTCCAATATCAAGCATTTGGTAAGTCAATGACAGAGTTAGTCTCCAACCACATGTAACTGATTCCAGGGGCCTTTTTAGGTTACTTTACCCATGGAAAGCATAACACGGTGGTTAAAGGTCCAGACTCTGGAGCCAGCAGCCAAGCCTTTGATACTTCCCAGTTAAGTGACATTAAAGTTACTTAACTTCTCTCTGCCTCTGTTTTCCAATCTGTAAAATGAGTCTCTGTGAAGATTAAATAAATCAGTGTTTATAAATATTACAAATAGTACCTGGCACATGAGATATACTATATTTTGTTAAATATTTTGTTAAAAAATGAAATAGAAATTTAAAAAAAGTACTTTAAACACTGTAATGTGAAAGACTGGACACAGGATGAATCTTTTGGCTTTCTATGGGGAGGTTAAGTTGGCAAATAGGTAGGTACAATTTGCTGAAAACTCTGGACCTTTGATTTGGATTTCATGGGCTATCTCTATATACCCTTTAAAAAAGTTTATGACACGGAGGCCCATCCTTAAACATGAAGCATCTCTGACAGTCACTGTGCATCTGTGTGTAGTAGGTGTTGCATGAGGGTGGTGTAGGACAGAACCTCAGGGACAGGACCCACACCAGGTGCTCCTGGCCTCACACCTGAAGGGGAGAGAGCTTCCCCAAGCAAATGACTTTGTCTAGTCCTGACACAGACACATGCCACAGTCACAGAGCACCCAGGCTGCTCTAACTGAACAGCCATAATGGCCCATTGTACATTTGGGACCCGCATCTAATTATACTGATATGAAAATTCATGTGTGTCATTGTTAACTTTAGACTGAAAAGACAACCTTAATTAGTCTAGAGTGCCCTCCCATTCTTCCTTGTTCAGTCCTTTGGGCCACCTGATTATGGCTGTAGCCAGAGGTATCTCAGTGGTGGAGATCAGGTGAACAGTGCTGGCCTCCAGATCCCAGGGCAGAGCCCCTCAGTGCCCCTGGCTGTGAGAACCACCAGACATATGGTGAGTAAGAAAAAACTCAGGGGATAACCTGATACCATAAATTACTTCTAGAGAAACAATCCTCACTAACTCTAATCACTCATTGGACATTCCTAACCTTCCAGGATGGTTAAAAAAAAAAAAAAAAACCAGTACTGGACATCCAAAAGTTGTCCCCCAAGTTCCATCTCACTGGGTCCACATAGTTGCTGAGTATGGACACAGGAACTGAGCTGATCAGGAAACGCAATCACTGGAGGAAGTTTCTAAGACAGAAATCTGAGCCATATAATTACTGCAAAAAGCAGGTCAATCTTTAGGATTAAGCTTTAGAAAACAAATGTAATTCTAATCTCAGAGGGGTAAGAAAATGGAGGACTCTGTCAAGGACAAAAACCACTCGGGGCTGCCGTCTTTACTGGAAGTATCCAAAAGCACCACCATCCCGACCTGCAAGGAAGGTGGTGACACAGTCCCAGGGAGTGGGACATAAAGTTGCTGAGGACAACTGATGTCTCCTGATAAACAGGAAGACCTGACGTAACAAATTTCTTTCCCAGCAAAGTCACAGACTGGTCATTTAAAATCTAATATACTGATTATATCCAGGCAGATAAATGTTGATAGAAGCCTCTTTACCCCAATGAGAAGCAAATCTAATCTTCCTTGGTTTTAGCAAATCTCAAGGTATCTTTTCATTCCATGCTAATGAGGGAATAGCTTTGTTAGGTATGGGCCCCATCAGGTAGTAGAAACTTCTAGCCTTAGGCAAAGTATTTAATGTGTCTCAGTCTCAGTTTCCTCCATAAAATGAAAGTGTCTGTCACTTGGCTAGGTGGGGATTCAATGGGACAACTAAGCTTAAGTGTTAAGGATTAGCCAGGAACATAGTAAATGCTAAATAAATGACAACAGATAATTTTATACCCTTCTCTGCTCTCTTTCAGGAAGGCTGGCCCCTGAGCAGCAGAGCAGGAAAGACATGCCACACAGTGCTCAGCCACTCTGCTCTCTTTAAGGCCAGGCTGGCAGTGGCCATGCTCCTCCACCTGGGGCCACCACTATGGCTGGGTGGCTTCACTAACCTGGATGGAGTTCTGATAACATCACTCTCTCCCAGCCAGAGTAGGAGTAGTCACAGCTTCCAGCTATTGCTATCCCTCAGGAGCCCCATCATCCACTGTGGGTCCCTTAGTCCTTGCTAGCACTATCTTAATTAATTAAACCCTTATAAGAAACAAAATAGATATAAAGGAAAGTACTTCAAACTGTATAGGTAAAAGACTGGCCATAGTTTCCTGCTAGAACTCTGACAGACAAAAGTCAGGATAAGGTGTTTGACACTGAAGCTGTCTCCATGCCAGACCCACTGCCAGTCCCACCGCTCACTCACCAAGAGCTATGATAGAGATGGGAGTGCTGGCCCGGCGCTCCCCAACAATCTGCCACTCGCCATCCACCACCCGCACCCATTCAGTCACATGGCATTCATACTGGCCCTCGTCCTCCTTCCTGCTGTTGAAGATGCCCAGGCTGAATGAGTTGGGCTGCACCTGCTCCATCTGGACGCTCCCAAAGCTGCTGCGCTTCCAGTAGGACAAGCCTGGCTGCACGGTGCCATGCCGGTCTAGCCACATGATATTGCTGCGGCGGTTCTGCCTGTCCACAAGCTGCCAGATGACAGAGAAGCGACCCTGCAGCCTGCCTGCCATGCGGACGCTGCAGGAGAAGCGCAGGTCCTTGCCCTCAAGGATGACGCTGGCATTGCTGGCCACCTCCACGGAGATGCTGCTCTCTAGGAAGAGGGAGAGAGAAACACCCTGGAGGCTTTATGGTCTCCACAGCGCCCTCCCCACAGAGGAAACAGGAGGAGGGGTGCAAATGGAATCATATTCAGCTACGGTGAGCCTTAGAGGGTCAAAAACACTCTGACCCTAGCTGATGTAAGCCCTGGCTGGTTCTGGGCATTGCTCCCTGTGGTTTTAGATCTGATAATCTAGGATGTTCTTTGCTGTGTGCAGAGAACTGTGATAACGAGGTTCTAAGACCTGAGCCTGAATAAGAACCTAAGAAATACAACATAGTGGCATGATGATTAGGGCATAAAACAATTTATTGGGTAATCTATTCAGCTGGAGTTCAGGGTTTTTCAAGTTGAATTTTCAGCAAGAAGAGTAACTCCAAAATCCTACTTCACTTCCCTCTTCCTACCATTCGATACTACAGCAGTCAAATAAAAGCTGAACATCCATAATGTGCCATTTGAGTCCTTCAGGACAATTTAGGAAATATGAAAAAAAAACTGACAGTAAGTATTTGGATGATAATGTGTGCTTAAGTGTGGGTAATAAGGGAGCACAGATGGTCTAGTTTCGCAGAGTGCATGAGGAGCAGGCTTTCATTCTTTCATTAACACACAGGAAGAAAACAAAGCCAGCAGCTCGTCATCCACCACTCTCCCGCCTGTCCAGTCAGCCCTGGGGCTCCTTTGCTTTCTTTCTAGAAACATTCGGCCAATCAAAAGTTTGGGATAAGGATTCCACTCCCTTCTCTGTCTCATCTAGCCTCTGCTGCTCACTTAACTATCTGAATTCACTCAATCAAATTATTTAACCTCGACATGCCTCAGCCTCTTCTTCTGTAAGACAGGTAGAGAGCCACCTTTAATTGTAGAATTCTTTAAATATTAAAAAGTAAATGAGATGATGCGTATAGATTCACCTAACACATAGTAGGTTTTCAAAAACTGGTCATCATGATCATGATTAATTTTATTATTCCACATAACTCTTTGTTTTTATAAACATCACAGATAGCCTAATATGTTTTAATTATGCATGTAGTATTTTGTATAATTATCTACATTGAGTTCAGAAGGTCTGTAAGTATTAAAGAACACAAAGTAACTAGTTTGGCTCCAATTTTTGGGTACCACCCACATTAAATACATGCAATAATTTAAACCAATTAATTAAATCAAATCCCAGATTTTAAGAGGCACACCCAATTACCAAGAGAAAACACACACATACACATAACAATGCATTTGAATCAAATCTTTTCTCTCCTTTATTTCCCCAACAAGCAGAAACAAAGACGAGCACTGAGCCTCAAAATGTAGCTCTTATTATAGTGAGGATGCCTGCTAGCCATTCTGGATGTGCTTGTTTTATGTGAAAAATAAAAGGTCTGGATGGGGCAGGGAATAGCAATTTTCCCAGGAGGGCAACCTCCCCCAGGAGTCATACCAGGATGATTCATAGAGATAATCAGGCTCCTGAACAGTCACCATCTATAGCACTAATGGCTAAGGGGATGCATTTGGAGACTTCCTAACTCTGTAATCCTGTGGTTCTTCCTTAACCTACCAAAGCTCCAATTTCTCATGTGAAAAATGGAGATACTAATAGTGCCTACTTCTTAGGGCATGACATTGACAGGATTAGATGAGGTAATTATTTTTCATCATCATTAATAACAACAATATTCCTCTTTAGAGTAAAGACTCATCCCCACTGTTACCAATTCAAAATAAGTGATTAAAAGGGCAACTGCAGCATCAAGGAAGAAAATCCTTTCACTTGTCTTAAGCAGGAGAATGACTTGCAGGACCTCACTCTCATCCCCTACTGTCATCCCAGTGGACGCTTACGCAAGTCGTAGCTCATTTATTGAAAGGGCTACTGTTTGGTGGTGCTCTGTTGCTTGAGCAAGCCTGGAAACCCACATAGTTAGAATGTGGGGCTACAAGAAGAAATGCTATTTTATTACAGCAGCTGAGGCAAAGGCAACTACAGACCTGGTGCCTCACTGCCCACTAACACTATTTACAAGAATTTCCAGGCCTGAGAAAAGGCAGCTGACAATTTTAAACTCTCTGGATTAAGTGAAAACTAGGACAGAACTAATAAAAATCTGAATACACATTCGCAAATGAAATTTCAAATCAGGAAGTTGATGGTGTAGCACAGGCTAAGCGCAGGGCGGTGGGTGTGGAGTTAGAAGCAAATATTTCCTAATGCAATGCAAGCTCAACCACTAACTGAACAATCAGCTCTGTCACTTCCTGTGTGGTGCTCTGATTTCTTCATTCATTAGATGGATATCATATTGGCCTCTACGAGGATTTGAGAGGTGGGAGCGGAGAAGGAGATGATATATGCAGAAGCACTTTGGTCTCTTAGGAGGAAAAGCGCCATTAAAATCCAAGGCATTATCACCATTACCGATGTGATTGTTGTTGTTCTTCAGCCGACTTACCCAAGTGGCCTTGGGACAGGATCTGGTGGTGCTGGGGGACTTTAACTACCCAGTTATTTGCTGGAAAAGCAATATAGCAGGCCACAGATCATCAAAACAATTCTCAGAAGGGGTTGGGGAAAATCTTAGTACAAAAAACATAGGAAGTAAACAGCGTGGCTGCCCTTCACTTGATCCTTAGAAAACAATGAGGAATTAGTTGCAGATTTAAAAGTAGAGAGTCCGTGGTTAAGGCAAGCACAGACTGACAGGAAAATAGTAAAGACAGTGGGTATTCAATTCAATAATTTCAGTTGTACAGTATTCAGCGAGCACCTACTCTATGCAAAGCACCATGCTAGGCATTGCAGGGTGGAAAAGGCTAAGAAACAAAAAAATTTCAAGATAATTAGGTGGAGCGGGCGAGCGGGCGAGCGGGCGGGCGGGCGAGCGGGCGGGCGGGCGAGCGGGCGGGCGAGCGGGCGGGCGGGCGAGCGGGCGGGCGAGCGGGCGGGCGGGCGAGCGGGCGGGCGGGCGAGCGGGCGGGCGGGCGGGCGGGCGAGCGGGCGGGCGGGCGGGCGGGCGGGCGGGCGGGCGGGCGGGCGGGCGAGCGGGCGGGCGGGCGGGCGGGCGGGCGGGCTGCTGATTACGCACCGCCTGCGCCTCCCTCCCTGCGTGCCTCACCCCGGGCGGCTCGGGGCTGCCGCTGTGCGCGGGTGCCGGGCCCTACCTTGCCGGCCATGGGGGAAGGGGGCGCCGTGGGGCGCCGCCGGCCCTTCCCCGGGGCGCCGCGGCAGCGCTGGTGGCGGCAGCAGCAGCAGCAGCAGCGGCAGCGGCAGAGGTGGTGGCCCGGTAGCGGCGGCGGCTAGGGCGCGGGGCGCGCTGCCATGGGCCTGGCCGGGCTGCAGGCAGGAAGATGTCCAAGCCCCGCGCGGTGGAGGCGGCGGCGGCGGCGGCGCTGGCGGCGGCAGCGACGGCCCCGGGCCCAGAGATGGTGGAGCGGAGGGGCCCGGGGAGGTCCCGCACCGACGGGGAGAACGTATTTACCGAGCAGTCAAAGATCTATTCCTACATGAGCCCGAACAAATGCTCTGGAATGCGTTTCCCCCTTCAGGAAGAGAACTCAGTTACACATCACCAAGTCAAATGCCAGGGGAAACCATTAGCCGGAATCTACAGGAAACGAGAAGAGAAAAGAAATGCTGGGAACGCAGTACGGAGCGCCATGAACTCCGAGGAACAGAAGATCAAAGACGCCAGGAGAGGTCCCCTGGTACCTTTTCCAAACCAAAAATCTGAAGCAGCAGAACCTCCAAAAACTCCACCCTCATCTTGTGATTCCACCAATGCAGCCATCGCCAAGCAAGCCCTGAAAAAGCCCATCAAGGGCAAACAGGTCCCCTGAAAAAAAGCTCAAGGAAAAACGCAACAGAATCGCAAACTTATGGATTTCTACCCTGTCCGAAGGAGCTCCAGGAAGAGCAAAGCCGAGCTGCAGTCTGAAGAAAGGAAAAGAATAGATGAATTGATTGAAAGTGGGAAGGAAGAAGGAATGAAGATTGACCTCATCGATGGCAAAGGCAGGGGTGTGATTGCCACCAAGCAGTTCTCCCGGGGTGACTTTGTGGTGGAATACCACGGGGACCTCATCGAGATCACCGACGCCAAGAAACAGGAGGCTCTGTACGCACAGGACCCTTCCACGGGCTGCTACATGTACTATTTTCAGTATCTGAGCAAAACCTACTGCGTGGATGCAACTAGAGAGACAAAGTGCCTAGGAAGACCGATCAATCACAGCAAATGTGGGAACTGCCAAACCAAACTGCACGACATCGACGGCGTACCTCACCTCATCCTCATCGCCTCCCAAGACATGGTGGCTGGGGAGGAGCTCCTGTATGACTATGGGGACCGCAGCAAGGCTTCCATTGAAGCCCACCCGTGGCTGAAGCATTAACCGGTGGGCCCCGCACCCTCCCCGCCCCACTTTCCCTTCTTCAAAGGACAAAGTGCCCTCAAAGGGAATTGAATTTTTTTTTACACACTTAATCTTAGCGGATTACTTCAGATGTTTTTAAAAAGTGTATTAAGATGCCTTTTCACTGTAGTATTTAAATATCTGTTACAGGTTTCCAAGGTGGACTTGAACAGATGGCCTTATATTACCAAAACTTTTATATTCTAGTTGTTTTTGTACTTTCTTTTGCATACAAGCCGAACGTTTGTGCTTCCCGTGCATGCAGTCAAAGACTCAGCACAGGTTTTAGAGGAAATAGTCAAACATGAACTAGGAAGCTTGGTGAGTCTCCTTTCTCCAGTGGAAGAGCCAGGACCTTCCCCCTGCACCCCCGACATCCAGGGACGGGGTGTGAGGAAGACGCTGCCTCCCAATGGCCTGGACGGGATGTTTCCAAGCTCTTGTTCTCCTAACGTCTCGACAGGCGCTCACTGAAGTGTATGAATATTTTTTAAAAAGGTTTTTGCAGTAAGCTAGTCTTCCCCTCTGTTTTCTCGAAAGCTTACTGAGCCCTTGACCCCAAACACGGGCCGGGCATAGATTTCCTCTTCCACAAGCTTCCGCTTTTCTGGGCACCTTGAAGCATCAGGGCGCGAAATCAAACTAGATGTGGGCAGGGAGAGTGTTGCTTACCTGCCCTGCTGGGGCAGGGTTTCCTGAAACTAGGTTAATTCTTTATAGAAATGTGAACACTGAATTTATTTTAAAAATAATAATAAAAATTAAAAATAATTTAAAAAAAAACACAGAAAACAACTTACATGTATATAGGTCTTGAAGTGAGTGAAGTGGCTGCTTTTTTTTTTTTTTTTTTTTTTTTTGCTTTTTTGGCTTTTTGTAGAAGAGATTGAGAATGGTACTCTAATCAAAAATAAAGTTTTGCAGTGGAACCAGAGATCACTTACCTGACATCCACCCCCATTCCGCCTCATCCTGCTGGGGTTGAAAGTTCCAGACCTGCTGTCGAGGCCTTGTGTTTGTCAGATACCCAGTGTCCTCCTGCAAGGACGCAACTGAGCTGAGGTGTGAGCCTAGGAGCCCAGGACCCCTGACCCCAGCCGCTACTGCCAGCCTCAGAAAGGCACCCAGGTGTGCAGGGGAGCACACAGGGCCCGGCAGCCCCCAGGAATCAAGGATAGGGCTAAGGTTTACACCTTAACAGTGAAGGCAGGAGGAATAGGTGGCTGCTTCCTCCCGCCCTTCACAGAACTGATTCTCACACACTGTCCCTTCAGTCCAGGGGGCCGGGGCTCAGGAGCCATGACCTGGTGTCTCCTGCCCACCCTGGTCCCAGGTAAATGTGAATGGAGACAGGTATGAGAGCCTGTCCTCATCTTTGATTTCCCCCCCAACCCCACCTCGGGCCTTACGACGGTGTTACCTAAGAAAGTCTTCCCTCCCACCCCCTCCCTCATGCTAGCCTGGTCAGTGGTCAGCAAATTGGAAGAGGATCCGACGGGAGTATAAATGTGAGACACAATGTCTTGATTATACCTGTTTGTGGTTTAGCTTTGTATTTAAACAAGGAAATAAACTTGAAAATTATTTGTCATCATAAAAATGAAACAAATTAAAATATGTATTGCCAGGAAAAAAAAAGATAATTAGGTATGTGTGTGCATGGTTTTTAACAAAATAATAATAAGCATAAAAGAAAATAATCCAGTTGATGAGAAAAGAAGAAAAGACTGACAAGAGGACCCCTATGGCTACTTTTTACTTCACACTTGAAGAGAAATATTTTAAATATTAAAACATATAAATAAAAAGTAAAGGAAATTATTACAAGGCTCAGAGAAAGAATAGTTTTAGCAGCTGAGAAAAGGTTAAAGGTTAGTCTTAAAACTTTACCACTTGTTTAAAATCAGAGCATCATAGGTTTTTATTCTCTTTACTAAAAACAGAACTATGGGAGAATGAGATTAATAAGAATATCTTGATACTGTGAATGTTTAAACTCAACACAAGCAAACACCGGTAGTTTCTGGAATCCCTAGCAATGGCCACTACCCACCCACACAAGGCCAGTCTACATGAAGGCTGGGAGCCCACTGAGGCAGCCTCAGAAATCAGCTAAGCTGAAAAGGCTATGCTCCAGGAAGATGTGAGAGGTCCCATCCACTGACTTTTAGAAACACAATTTCAACAGGGAAAAGCCATTTAGGGAAATGCCAGCCTTTATACCTGAAAAACCCAGATGGCAAATCCTTAATAATGCACTTTATGATTTAAAATCCTCCCATAAAAGACCAGCTCTCCTTAAGTGAGATTTCAAGGCAGGCATCTATCTACCCACTTCTTCTGGGACTTGATTCCCACACAAGAGCAAACAGCTTTCTGGGATTCCTGGTTTCCCTCCAAGCTGAGCTGGCACTGCTTGTGTATGCACAGGGCTGCTAGCAATCAGATAGGCCTATACCCAGCCCTATCTGGACACCCTGATCCTGGACACCCCTGATCCTGATCCTCTGCTATGGGGAGACTGCTAAATGTAGGCAGGTGGGCTACAACAGGGAAGAGAGGCTCAACGGTTTTTCCCCCAGCTCTGCATTAACCTCGAGGGTTCCATCTGTCTCCCCTCACCCTCACCACACTATTCTCTCTCCCCCTACCTCTCCTAAATGATGCCGAGCCAAAGGAGAAGAAAGCAGCACATCTCTCTACTTACCGAGGGGGAGGACTATGATGGGGATGTTCTTGGGACGCTTGCTCTCCTTATCAATGAATTCCCTCATCACGGTTTTCTCTCGCTCAGTCACCCGGCAGTTGTATTTCCCTCTATCTTCCTGGCGGAGGTGGTAGATCTTCAGCACAAAGACACTGTCGCTCTCTTTGGCCACGTTAAGCTGTCCCCTGGTTTCCCGGTGAGCAAATTCGCTGTTGAGGACAGGCACAGCGTTAGGGCCTATGGTGGCGATGAGCGAGCTGTTGAAGGCCCAGGAGACAGCAAAGTAACGGTCGGGAACATTCTGAGCCTCCTGGATGCATCTGAACTCCACCGGCTCGCCCACCGTGTGCAGCCACTTCTCTGTTTCCAGCCGAACAGTGAATTCTTTGTCTGAGAGAACAATTAAGAAAAGAGACACATTCTGGGTGAATGAGGGCCCCAGCCAACTAAACCACATTAGCACATTCCCACTATCCTTCCTCTTCTTTACAATACTAATTGCGGGGAGGACCACAGCACTTGGCTTGAGAGTAAAATCCAACTCAGACCCAGGTTATCTGAGGTCCAGAGAAACGCCTGAATATCACAGACAGAATTCAAAACTACTTCAGCCCAGACGGTCTAAGCAAACTGTTACCCCAGTTAAACCAATGGGGCTCAGTCTGAAGCTTTAGATGTCTTGCATGAGACCCCCAGTTCAGTGAGAAGCTACTAATATCACTCAAATGGTGGATTACAAATATCTAGCCTTGATATATGCAGCCAGAACTCTATTTAAGCAACAGCATTATAAACATTTTCAGCAGATATTGTAAGACTTACCCCACTGAGGTCTGTGGGAAAAAATTACAGAGTGGCCTAGGTGCTGGCCCAATCCTAACAAATGCTCAAAGATTAAAATTCCCTCTCTACCCCCCGCCATGTGAATACTAGAAATAAGATGTAGCTATGACAAAACCCTAACAGAATTACATAGAAAAAATAAAAACTAATGTCTGTTCACTAGTTTACCACCTGTCAGATCAAATCTTTAGGCAGATTTCAATGGAAGTAGGTACTTTCCCACTGAAGTACCTACTAAGTACTTACTTTAGTAGGAAAGTACCTACTTTAGTGGGAAAGTACCTATAAAGTACTCACGCCTGGTTAAACCTTAGTAGGTACTTTCCCACTTAGGAAGTACTTAGTAGGTACTTTAGTAGGAAAGTACCTACTTCTGCTGAAAGCCAGACAGCCTCTGAAATGATTACTAAACCCAAGCAGCCTCCAAAGACCTAGGTGTTTTTTAAATTTTTATTTATTTACTTATTTATTGTCACAGGGTCTCGCTCTGTTGCCCAGGCTGGAGTGTAGTGGCATGATCATGGCTCACTGCAGCCTCGACTTCCCAGGCTCCAGCCATCCTCCCACCTCAGCCTCCAGAGTAGCCACCATATCTGGCTAATTTTTGTTGAGTTGGGTGTTTAACCAGGCGTGAGGGGGTGACCAAAGAGGGGCTCATCACCACTAACAGCATCACCACAACCTGTGTACCAGTGTACAGTGGCTATTAATCCCATTAGACAGCTATCGTATCTCATAGGCACCCAGGGCAGAAGTCAGGGGGAAGAAAATGGAGTTAAGGGTTAGGGACTGGAGCTGTGACCACTGCCCAGTTCTAGCTCTGTTCCTCTAAAAAGAACACTGAGGTGGAAAAAATCTCATGGCAGAGATGTTTGAATTCCATGTAGATTCATTAGCTCTGACCTTGTCTGCCTTCCCTAGACTGGCATGTCTAGTCTTTCCCACTATCTTCAAGATCTTGCCCATTCATCCCGTCCTAGGCACTCTTCAAGCGGACGAGGTTTCTGTTTCCCCGAGAAAACATAAGAGTCACGCATGAGCAGCATCCACATTCCTCTTTTCCAGCCCCAGCTCAGCTTTACCCCTCCCGCTCCTTGGGCTCTCCAGCCCCTCCCCCCGATATAGGCCAGTGTCCTGCTGCAAACACCCCTCTTTCCAGTGACCTAACTACTTCCTCTAGCAGCCAAACTTCCTGACAGGGAAAACCACGTCATCAACTCCAGGGCCTCCCCTCCAATGAAGTAGCTGCCGTCACAGCTTCCAGCTCCCAAGAGACCGGTCTTAAGAGGCATGGATTGAAGGAAGCACATTTCACTCTGCCACCATCTGCCTTGGTGAACACACCCATATGGGACAGTCCCCGTGTTATCTGCTGGATATTATCTCTCACGTCAACCCAATTAGTCATTTATAACCCGACATCAATGGCAGAAAAGCACTCCTTCCACATAAACACCACTGGAGCTGTGCAAGGGGTACCCTAGACCTCAGACCTTTCCATTGCTCCAGGTTAGCCTGGCTGTAACTCTGGCTTTCTTCTTTCAGCGGCCAAAGACTCTGCTTATCTCAGGGGAATCCCCCCATGCCTTGGTGACACCTTCATGTTCCCAGGTTGAAGACACAAGATTTACCCGCATCACCCCCGTTTCTGCCCTTGGTTATGCCCAGTCAATTACATCTCCAGAAACTGATCTGTGCTTTTTCCAATACCCCCTCCACTTCATCTCACTGAAATTAGGCTTCACTGACTTAGCAAATGTCACGAATGATCCACCCTACCCCTACCCCTACCCCTATCCCCATCCTAACCAAAGGCTTTCCTCAAGCAGGTTGAGGCCTCTGAGCCTGCTCTATGATCCCTTCTCTCCTGCTCTTCTTCTTGCTGGCCTGCCCACTCTGTTCCACTCTCTCACCTGTTTCTCTGGTCACCTCTTACTGCTGCTGTTCTCCCAGGCCCTTTCCCATTTTAACCCCATGGGCTCTTCCAGGGCCCTGATCACTCTCAGGCTCAGTCTCTGAGCCGCAGACCCCTATGTCTGAGGACCCACTGGGTGTTTCGCATACTGAGCATCTCTATCAGAGTCTATCTGATGGATGGGCTCTTTCATTAGAATTTACAAAAACAAAAGGCAGCCAATGCTGCCACAGATGCAAAGGTCCCGCATGTCCTCATTATTGTTCCTTCCCTCCCACAGTTCAAGGAACCCCCAGAGCCACAGCCCCAGCCCCTGGGCTTCTAGACAGTTGGACCCCTCCTTCCATTGTGCTCTTTATTCTTTCACCTCTGGCACCCACTGACCTAGCCTTGGCTCTTATTAGCTCTTTTCTACCTGGTCTCTTGGCTTCAGATGCAACGGATTTAATCAACCTCCAGGTGGTGTCCATAGGTTTTTCTTTCTGAAACCCAGATCTGATTGTCTTACTCCCTGCTTAAAAATCTCTACCTCCTCTCCAGCTGTCTGCAGCAGAGGTCGTCAAACTTTATGAAGAAGAGGACAAAGGAAGGGGACTTTTTATTCATATAAAATCTTCTGCTGCCAAACATAGTTGAAGCTATGGGGGACCACCCAGGCCCTCGCATGCCTTCTCCCTGCACTCCTGGGTATGCACACGTGCACATGAACACCAACACACACCCATGTCTAACCTCCTAGGCAACTTTGAGGGGCTTCCAGGGTTCCAAGAACAGCTTGAAAACTCTTGGCCCACAGAGTCAAGCCCCGGTTCTATATCACTGCATTTGGGGCTTTGGGCTCCCTTTCCTCTCATCACACACATCTGGAACTCAACATCTGGAACTAGTCATACTTGACTCCTTTCTGCTTGCCAAACATATCAAACACTTTTGCACTTTTATGCTTCTTCTACTGCTGACTCCTCAAGCTTCCAGACTCAGTTCAAGTCAAGAAACTTATTGGTGTTCCTGGATTTGTCTTATCAACCATCCCATTCAGAGAAAACTATGGTTGCAAGAACACTTCCTATTTCTGGTATTCCCAGAGCACTTTATACAAATGCTATCAATGCACTTAGCACATTTTACTTGTCCATTGGTTCTCAGGTCTGCCTAAGTGCAGGGACCAGTGCTAGTCATCTTTGAAGCCCTTAATGCCTATCACCATCACACCTTCAATGCTGTGGAGACTGGCTACATGTTTACTGAAATAAACTGAGAAGGGTAGAGTTGGAGATGCAACTGCTGAACCTAAACAGCACAGGAATGCAGAGTGAAGTCATCAACTTTTTTTTCACTTAGTTTTCCTTTTGATGGCTTAGTCTAGATACATTTTCAGGGTAAATTCAAAAAGTTCTAATTCCAAATTGGTAAGATTAAAATAAAGAAGATTAACTGATGCAACCTAATTTAAAAGCATTAAGACTCAAAATTTGGCACAAATTTTTGAAGTTGATCTTAAAACTATCCAGGAAGGGAAAGGATAAATATAAAATAAAGCCCCTTGGATAGATTTTTTAATACTGAAAAATCCAGAAGCTGCTAAATGTCCTACAGAGCAGATAAAGTGCTCCCTATCCCTACCAACCCCTATGGTAAAAGATTTCACATCCATTAGATGACTTATTAAAGTGATGTCCAGAGAATTGCTTCTGCCCTAGAAGCTTTGCTTGAAAAAAATGTAGATAGCAGAAGAATCACCTGGGAAGCATGCCAGAAATCCAGCTTCCCAGGTCCCATCCCAGGAGCTTCCAATTGAAGACTTCTGGGAAGAAGCCCCAAAATGTGTACTGTTAGCTGAGTCTGAGGCATTACTCTAGAATGGCAGAGAAAGTATGCAAAGACCCAGACAACTAACTGCAGCAAATGGGACAGGGAGCCCAAGAGACAAGTCCTGAAGAAGGACCCCACCTGTACTGCAACTCACCAGCTCATTTCCCACAAAGCCACACTCACTCACCAGAACCACCACAGTCCTCACTGGAAGTGAGCATCCGCACAAGGAAAGGCTTTCAGGCCACTCATCACCAACTTAGTGATGGCACAACAACCACGCTCCAACCAAAGCTGGGGGAACTGAAGGCCCATGTGAGAACCTGCCCTCAGCCTAGCAGAGGCAGCCAGCAACAGCTGTCAGCTCTGGCCTGGAGCCTTGTGGGCTCATGAGACTGGGGAGTAGAGTCTGGGGCCACAGGAGATACCAAGAGAAGTCAGGGAGGGTTTCAGCTGGCTGTGCCACCATCATTTTGCCTCAAGACAAATGATGGTGTCTAAAGACATCATGCAACCTCCTAAGGACCCCTTCCAGGCCTTCACTTAAGAAAACATCTACAGTGGAACTTGGTACTCTCAGACTGGCCTCATCAACATGCCCTATGACTCCTCTTGAGCCCCAACATAAAGTAATCTGCATTCAGCATCCTCACCTGCAAAATAGGAGTACTACCACCTACTCACCTCACAGAACGTCTGGGGGATGGTGAAGTAATATGTGATAAAGCATTTTGGAAATTACAAAATATCACCAAAGACTATTATTAGATAAAAAATAATAATTTAAGCCAAAATTTCTCTAGTTCATAATGTTAGACCTTGGATGGAAGTCTCATTATCTCAAATGGCTTCTGCAAATGAAACCAGATGGGTACCCAAGGAAGGCAACATCATTAAACGGGGCAGCAACTGTGGCTAATGGGAATGAAAGCCCAGAGTTTTAAGATACAAATGGTTTCTCAGAAATCTCCCAATTTTTAAAATGAGTTTCTAATTCAAAAAAGTGTAAACACCACATAGGTGGAAGAAAGCATGTCTCTAAGCAGGATTCAGTCTGTGTGGCACCTGCCTGTGACTCAGGTCTTAGGATACCTATGTCCCGCACATCCCTCAGCTCCCTCCGGCCGCACACAAGACAGGCTTTAACTTCACATGAAAACCTGCTGTCCTGGTAGAGGTGCCCAAAGAAGGAGTCTCCACATTCTCCCAGTATCTGACAGCTTTCACCACCAAGTAAAGGACAGGACAAGAGGCTCAGAGGGACTGACCAGTTGGCTGGACGTTGACCACGGCTCCCTCGGAACGCTTTCGGGTCATAGCATACCATGACCCATCCGGATCCTGGATCCACTCGGCGGCCTCGCAGTAGAACTCGCCCTGGTCAGAAGGCTGCAAGTGGAAGATGGTGAGGCGGAAGGTGGTCCTCCCCACCTTGTCCAGCAGCACCTCCCCCAAGCTCTGCCTCTGGTCATATTCGCTGTCGGAGTGAAGCATGAAATCTCGGCTCAGGGAGATGACCTCCACGGGCTTCTCGCCAACTTTCTGCGAGAGCCAGGCCACAGACAGGTGGCTGTGCTGAACGGTCTCCGAGGCCACCTCACAAGTGAGCTCCAGTGGGTCCTGCTCCACTCTGTGCAGAGTCTGGGGCATGGCAGTGGTCTGCAGGGAGTCTGGGATCACTGCAACACAGAAATGTCCTGAGACTGCAGTCACAAAGCCACAGAATCTGAGACTCCCGGGGCTAAGCTCCCATTCCAAGCAGGTGTCACTGCACTGCGTCCCTAACAGTCATCCTTGAACCATCGATTCAAGGCCACAGACAGCCCCATATGCACATAAACAGAAAGTTTTCTGTTCAGATTTGGAAATGCATTATTTTGGTGCTTACACTTACCTGTCTCGAATTTTAATAACACTTGGATAAAACATGGGGTGTATTTCATATTACATAATAAATGAACTCCTTGAAAATACTGTCTTTAAACAATTGTCTTATAGGTCAAATAACATTTGTTGTTGATTCTGGCACTGCTTTGAGATACTTTAACTTCACTTCTGACTGATCCTCTAATGGAAATACCTCCTGGAACTTTTAGTTTTACATTTCTATACAACATCCTTTCTTTCCTTCCCACATCCCCATCCTGTAACTTACTTCAGCAATGCAGCCCTAGGAAGATGATTTTTTTAAAAAACCATTTTTGGTAGAAACAATAATCATCATACCCTATTTTTAGTGGGTTTAATTTTCACGTAATTCATCGATCAAAGGGGTCCTCACTGGAAGGAAGCCACAGTCTGGAGAGATTCAGGCAAGAGAAGAGATTTTCTCCGTGATCCCTTGGTCAGAATCATACCCTGATCCTTGCTTGCACCTTTCTGGAGATTAAATAGCACCACCTCTCTGTATGATGAGAGTACCCTAGTCACAACTAGTATGTGTTTTCTCCCTGTTCTCACCCAAGGATTGGGTCTTACAGGTCTCCTGCTGGGAACGGCCAAGTGCAGTGGCTCACACCTATAATCCTAATACTTTGGGAGGCTGAGGGAGGTGGATCACCTGAGGTCGGGAGTTCGAGACCAGCCTGACCAACATGGAGAAACCCCATGTCTACTAAAAATACAAAATTAGCCAGGCATGGTAGTGCATGCCTCTAATCCCAGCTACTCGGGAAGCTGAGGCAGGAGAACTGCTTGAACCAGGGAGGTGGAGGTTGCAGTGAGCCCCATTGCACTCCAGCCTGGGCAACAAGAGCGAAACTCTGTCACACACACACACACACGAAAAATAAAAGGTCTCCTGCTGGGACACAGACTAGTTAGAGAAAGGAAAAATAAACAAATGATAGTATGTGTATTAATAAAAGAACTAGCAACACCCACTGCTTAGCTGTGATAATAAAAACTGGACATTAAGATAGGCAGAAAAACAGAACAGCCTTGATACGGTTAACCCTTTGACACTGGCAAACACTGTGACCAGTGCTGCCCACACTGGAAGCTCCTGCATCCCTCTTCCTCATGTTTCCTTCAGCATTAAGGAGCAACAAGGGAGACAGCCACTTCATAGTTCCTTACGCATGGAGCCAAAGGACCTTCAATGTACAAGGTCTGAGCAAGGACCCGCAGCCGCATGTGCTTCCTGCTTCAGCAGTGCCCCGTGGGTCTCAGAGCTACCCAAAGGCCTATCCTTCCGAGAGGTTTCTCCTCTCTTCCAACTGATGTCATAAGTCTCACCTTCCTTGTCATTCAGATCATCAACCACAAACGTCCTTGCCTTATATTTTCATATCCCTTTTCACCAGTTACAGGGTTAGTTAACTTATGAAATTCTTAACATCTGCATTAGATCTTTTTAAAGTTTCACCCTCAACCACCTATTATTTAGAAGTGAACAAAGAAATTTAGTTTCCTTGTGCTATCTGTTGACCCCTAAAATATGTTGGCAGTTTTGGGATTCTTTTTAAAGTCAAATGCGTGGCATAAAGCAAAATTACACTACTAAAGAACTGAGTCAGGCCAGACGCTGGCAACGTGAAGACAGCTTCTCCTTACCCATTAGGTTCATCTTTGCACTGTAAATCCCAAAGTATTGCTTATCGGTGCTGGGTGTGTGGCATTCATATTCTCCAGCATCCCGGGCCTGAAGATCTGTGATGTGCAATAGAGTTGGGTTCCCCTGGACTCTTTCTATGAAGATCTTCCCTTCGCGGATGCGCTGGGTGTAGATGGCATAGGGGAAGGAAGAGTCCATGGTGCTGACGATCTGCACCTCTCACTCTGGCGACGAAGGCAGGTAAATGGACCACTGGAAATTCTGCTCAGAAGGTCCCTGGTAGCCACTCACATTGCACCAGATAGTGATGTGGGAGCCCTCCGTGCGGTACAAGGGTCCTTCCTGAGCGGTGACCTGCCGCTGTGCTGACACCACACCTACGAGGGAGAGAAACACACGCAACATGCTCACTTACTTCTCAGACCAAAATGCAAAGTAGGCAGCAATCTCCAAAGGGTTTGTTATTTGTGTGACATGATAATAATATAAACAGCTTACTGGCCCTTTCAAAGGCACTCTGTGATTTATAAATATTAATTAAAACACTCTGTGGTAAAGCACTGTCCCTAATTTGCATATATGGGAATTTGATCATGCCAAGATGTGCTTTTGTTACTTACTCAACAGCTGACCCTTGGGAATTTCATTTAGCCCCTCTGTTTGTCATGTATATGGCAGCTTATATCTATTTATTAATGCTGTGTATAAAGTTTTTAATAAAATAAGCAGGAAAAGTTGAATCCTTGGCACAAATTCAGATGAAAACAAATAAAAGCAACCATCTAGAAATCTGGCTGAAATTAAACGCTTCTTCCTTGGTCCGAGTGCTGTTGGGAGGGAGTCCTGGGAGCACCTTTTTACTGGTGCTGCACCCTTCATTTTCCCATGTAGCTGCTCCCCAACACCACCCCAAGGAGCATGCCTTAGTTTCTCTTCCCTCCATAAATGGAGGCAGAGCTGAGCTCCTGCAGGCTGCTATCGTTTTAAGCTGAGCACACCCAAATACAAATGTGAAGGGCTGAAACAGATCCCTGATGCCCAGATTCCCACAAACTGACAAAGGGGGGAACTAACAGTGCCCAGCTAAACCTGTGACAAGGACAGTCAGGCTACCCTTGAGTTTCCCACTCAAGACTCCGTCGCTGACCTCCTGCCTTCTGGCTCAGATACTGTTCTCCAAGGTCACTTCTGCCTGCCTTCTCCTTGTTCTTCTTAAAGTGGCATGGTGAGTTTAAGTTCTCATTTCATGCCAACTCAACACTGATTGTGCCTGAGCCACTCAGAAGGTGGGAGGGGGCACACCGCTGCCTCTTCATTTCGGCAGTGGTCAAGTACTGCAGGTTGTGAAAAGCACAGGTGAGTTATAGGCGCAGCTTTGCCACCAATTAGAGCTGGTAGTGTCATCTCAGACAACTTGCTTTTCTTCTCCAGACCTTGATCTTCTCATCTATCACATGATTTCTAAGAAGGCTTTAGAGAGGACTAGCATGGGTTCCGATGCTGGCTTTGTCACTTATTAACTGTGGTCTTGGATAAGCTGCTTAACCTCTCTAAGCCTCAGTTTTCTCATGAGTAAGATGGGGATAATAATGCCTGTCTCATAGGGTTATTGAGAAGATTTAGTAACATCTGTAAAGACCCTAGCACAGATCCTAGCCCACAATCAGTCCTCAATAAAGAGCTGCTGGCTAAGACATATTTCTGCTGGAACATTCTGTGGCTCTGGATCCATAGAGGACAGGATTTGGCCAATGACTGCTTAAGGACATTTCAATGGCCCCTTGACGATGACACCATCACTGGGCTGCCCACCTCATCCCACAGCTGCCGCCTATTCTTGTGATAGCTTCCCTTTTCCCCCACAAATGGGAATGGCGGCTGCCCTGGCTATGCCTATCTGAAGTGGATCCAGCTGGTGAACAGCCGGGACAGCTCAAATACTAGTGGAGTGCAGCTCTCTGCCCAGCCCAGCAGGTGACTGTGCCTCAGTGTAAGCTAATCTAATCTGCAAGATGACAGACCTCAAAACGGCCCATACAATGAAATGCCCATGGCTTGCAAAACTTTAATTCATGCAGAACCTTTCCTCACAAACAAAATCTTACACAGAACCCCATCTTGGCTTCAGCAGAATCAGGAAAAATAAAAAATTGGCAGGGGAAGGAAATAAACAGAACAAGTGGTATCTGAATTTATTTAATATATTCTGGTTGATGGCATTAATTATGATACTTAAAGTCACCATGAGGACAACTCATTAGTAATATCAGTATGTTAAAATATGCTGCATAACATTTTTACTATATGTACAGTCATGCACTGAATAACATTTCAGTCAATGAGGAAACAAATGTACAACAGTGATCCTGTAAGATTATAATGGAGCATATATAGAGATCTAATATATGGCACTTAATGTTGGCGTGGCAGATCAAGTAGGGGAAATGACTGCTATTTAGCAACAGTGCTGGGACATTTGATTTTCCATAATAAAATATATAAATGAAAATATATATCCCATCTAGGTTTGTTGAAATACACCCTATGATGTTCACACAAGAATGAAATTGCCTAACGACACATTTCTTAAAACATATCCCCATCATTAAGTGACCCATGACTGTATACACACACACATATGGTGACATTTGAATCAAATTATTGCAGTATTCCTGAAACACAGAACATTTTGCAAACCTTTTACCTACATTCATAACATTAGGTATCCTTTGAATTGCAGTGTTCTATGACAGAGCAACTACAACCAACCCCCATCCATCTCCTGCAAAGAAGGCTGGAGGCAGGTCAGGGTACACCAGCATCTTCAAGGACTGCTTCTCAGTCCTGGACCTACACTGGAATCACCTGGGGAGCTTTAAAAAAATAACAGTGCCTGGACCCCACCTGACATAACTGGTCTTAGGATTAATTAGGATTTTTTTTGAAGCTCCACAGATGATTCAAATCAGGTGTAGCAAAGCACTGTTACTTTAAAGTGTCTCTACCTACATGGTGCCGGCCAAGTGCTCAAATGAAATATCTTAAGGCTCTCACTAGCTTTAAGTTTCTCTCTTTGGTAGAGACCCAATCACTGGTTCAAGGAAGTTTCATTCTCCTCCAGTCTTCCCCAGTGCAAAAGAAAAGAGCTGAGACCCATCAGATACTGGCTTTTGTGATGCAATAATGAGTTTAACCAGAATGCATCCTATTTACAGACCTTACAAAGGCACTCGGCCAGCGGATCATGCATGTCCTCCCCACCCAAAGGTAAACAGTGTTAAGTGGCCTGAATGAGCCAGGACAGAAAGGTCAAATGTACTTGTCTAGGCTGGAAGCAGGTTATAAACAATCCGGACAAATAAATAACTACTGGATTGCACTTTAACCACACACATTCAGCTGCACCTGTTTATTAAATACCTCCTTAATTTCCCTCTGCCCCACAAAGGGCTTCTGACCCCTGAAAATAATGCTTCTCAACATAAAAATAATTGTTTTCTTATTGGCAGTTTAATTCCCCTTCCACACATCCCACCCCACCCCCCATTTCCCTATAATGGTAATACACTGCTGTGCAGACCTCTGCTGCCTCCAAAGAGACACAGGCACCCAACCCTGACCAGGGCATCCTCTGACCCACAGCCCCTCTATCTCCCCTCTCAACCTACAATAGAAAGTTCCTCCCAGGCAAGGATCATTTTTTTTAAATAACTTTTTTAACTTTAGACATTCTGTACTCTTTGGATTACTCTGCAATAAGCAAATATGACTTCTGTAACATAAAAAGAAAGATCAAAATGTTATATATAACTGCATGAAAAGAACTAGAAAGAAAATACTAGGTGACAGGATGGCAAGTGATTTTTATTTTTTTCTTAATATTTTACTCCTTCCCCCAGTCCTCTGCAATGGGTGTGTACCAGTTTTATAACTAGAAAAAAATTTTAGCCAAAAAGAAAAATAATGCATGTTTGCTATATAAAATTCACTACTGTAGTATTTATATATATATATACATATTTGGTCTTTGTCCCCAGTTCCTGGCACTGAGCTCCTAAACCCCTTGGAACTTCCTAAGCAATGGGAATACCTTTTGTTATTTATAAGAAGCCCCTTTTGGCCATCCCAGAGTTTATGCTAATGAGGTGACTGAAGGTGAGCACGGAGGCAGTTTCAAGGAAGGAGCTGGCCACGCTTAGAGTTGTGGAGTTTTCAGCCCCACCCTTAGACCTCCAAGGACAAGAGGGGGACTGCAGATTGATCCAATCAGCATTGGTCAGTGATTTGATAAGTCATACCCATGTAATGAAATCCCATATGAAAACCCTAAATAACGGAGTTAGGAGAGCTTCTGGGTGCTGGAAGCGGCGTGCACCAGGAGAGGGCATGAGCAGTCAGCACTACTCCCCTCTCAGACCTTGCCCTATGCACTAAATAGGACTGACCTATGTGACCAATAGGAAATGCACAAATGGTGGAATGTGACTTCCAGGGCTAGGTCATAAAAAGACAAGCACGATGTTATGAGGACATCAAAGCAGCCATATGGGGAGGACCGCATGAGGCCTCCTGCCAACAGCTAGCACTAACTTGCTAGCATGTGACTGGAAGTAGATTCTCCAGCCTCAGTCAACTCAGTCAAGCCTTCAGATAATGTCAACCCCAGGCATCTTTTTGTTGTTGTTGAGACAGGGTCTCACTCTGTCACCCAGGCTGGAGTGCAGTGCTGCAATCATAGCTCACTGCAGCCTTGACCTCCGAGGCTCAAGTGATCCTCCCACATCAGCCTCCTGAGTATCTGGGACCACCAGCACACACCACCATGCCTGGCTAACTTTTTTATTTCTTATAGAGACGGGATGATATGGTTGGGGTCTGTGTACCCACCTAAATCTCAGGTTCAATTATAATCCCCAATGTTAGAGGTGGGGCCTGGTGGGAGGTGACTGGATCACAGGAATGGATCTTTCATGAATGATTTAGCATCACCCTTTTGGTGCTGTGCTCATTAGAGTTCTCACAGTATCTAATTGTTTAAAAGTGTGTGGCACCTCCCCCCTCTCTCTCTTGCTCCTGCTTTGGCCATGTAAGGCGTGCCTGCTTCCCCTTCACCTTCCACCATGATTGAAAGTTTCCTGTGGTTGCCCCAGAAGCTGAGCAGATGCCAGCATTATGCTCCCTGAACAGCCTGTGGAACTGTGAGACAATTAAACCTCTTTTCTTTATAAATTCTGCAGTCTCATGTATTTATAGCAATGTGAGAACTGACTAATACATAGGGTCTCACTGTGTTGCCCAGGCTGGTCTCAAACTCCTGGGCTCAAGTAATCCTCCTGGCTTTGCTTCCCAGAGTGCAGAGATTACAGGCATGAGCCACTGAACCTGCCCCTTTCCCCCCAACAACATCTTGATTGCAACCTCCTGGGAGACTCTGAGTCAGAAGTATCCAGTTAAGATGTTACTGACTTTCTGAACCACAGAAACTGTGAGATAATAAACATCTATTGTTCCTTTAAGCCTTAAGTTTGGGGCTTTTTTTTTACACCAATATATAACTAATATCCCTAAGATTGGATGCAAAATTGTGTTACATACACATGACAGTGTTCTTCTGGGAAAAGAGTCCATAAACTTCAAAAGATTCTCAAAGGCCAAGACCCAAAAAGATTAAGAAACATTGCATCAGACAATAAATTGTCAATGAGCAAGGTCCTGTCCTTTTAGACTGGGTTTTGAAATCACCCATCCCACAAATATATGATACCACTTAACTAGTTTTTCAAGATATTTCTTGTTCAAAGATGCTCCCACTTTTTCTTTGTGCTCAAGTCCTAGATAAACCTGGCTAGGGGCAGGAGGTATGATTCAGGAGTTAGTGAGCCGGGAGGGCTCACTGTGCCTGGGAAAGCCAGCTTCTCATGCAATTTTTGGAATATGCCTTGGCTCAGAAACCTACTTCTCTAGGCACAGGATCCAACTTACATGTTCAAGATGCGTGACTGAGCATGTGAAAGTGTCAGAGGGATCAACCTCACCATTTTACTTCTACTTTTCCAGTTGTGGCCCCTACAATCATCAAAGCCCATTCAGCACCATGCTCCTCCAAATTCTGCATGCGACTCAGCCACACTAGTATCTTTCTTCATCTATAAGATGAAAGTAATACAATGCACCATGTAGCAAACTCACAGGAGACCCTAGAGATCAAATAATACTGTGAAAGCCACCAAATGAATATTTTAAAATTTTATCTCATTTCTGTCAAGGTGAGATATTAATCTAAAAACAGGATAAATCTTTGTAAGTACAAGAACATTAAAAAGAACATTAAGTTTGGGTTAAAAATGCAAAACTGCATATGCAGGAAAATTACGTTTAAAAAAAAAAAATCCTACACCTACAAAAACAACCAAACAAAGCATTGATGATACTGGGCTGAATCACTGAATGGTGAGAATATGAGTGATTTTCTCCTCTCCTATTTTTCTCAATACCTTTTCTCTATTACCTCCTTTTTCAAATAAGCAAGTATATATTGTTCTAAACTGAAGATAAATGATCATGAGTAGCACTTTCCCAGGCACTGTCCTAGTTGCTCTGCATACATCATCTCATTTAATCCTCACAACAGTGAATGGGGTCGATTTCATTACAGCCGCATTTACCAGACAAGGAAATGGTTTTCAAGGTTAAGTAACCTTCTCATGACACAGAATGTGACTAAGAGTTTTCTTATTCCGTGGCAACAGCCCTCTGAGTTAAATACTCCTAGTGACCTCACTTTACGGATGCAGAACCTGAGGCAAGGAGTTAGGGAGTAAATGAAGCTGGCTAAAGACACTTGCACTGGCCAGGCACAGTGGCTCATGCCTGTAATCCCAGCACTTTGTGCTGGCCAACATGATGAATCCCCAGCTCTACTAAAAATACAAAAATTAGCTGGGTGTGGTGGCACACACCTGTAGTCCCAGCTACTCGGGAGGCTGAGGCAGGAGAATTGCTTGAACCCGGGAGCTGGAGGTTGCAGTGAGCCGAGATTGTGCCACTGCACTCCAGCCTGGTGAAAGAGTGAGACTACGTCTCAAAAAAAAAAACAAAAACAAAAACAAACAAACAAAAAAAAACTAAGCATCAGTCAATAAATCAGACAGAGAACAAGTTAAATTCAAAGAAAGAAAAAGGAAAAACATAACAAACAAATGAAATACAAAAGAAACACACAATAGAATCAGCCAAGCTAAAACTTGTGGTTTTTTTGGTTTTCAGATAGGGTCTCATTCTGTTGCCCAGGCTGGAGTGCAGTGGCTCAATCACAGCTTAGTACAGCCTCCCCCTTACAGGCTCAAGCGATCCTCCCACCTTTGCCTCTCAAAGTGCTGGGATTACAGGTATGAGCCACCATGCCCTACTAAAACCTGGTTCTTTAAAAATACATTATAAAATTCACAGACCTTTAGCAAGATTTGTGAAGAAAAAACATTCAAAAAACAATCTTGCACAGGAGACGGTACTACAGATAGAAAGACTCTGAAAGGAAGTCATAACTTGCAGGCCAAGAACGATGGCTCGCACCTGTAATCCCAGCACTTTGGGAGACCAAAGTGGAAGGAATGCTCAAATTCAGGAGTTTGAGACCAGCCTGGGCAATATGGCAAAACCCCGTCTCTACCAAAAATACAAAAATTAGCTGGGCATGGTGGCACGTGCCTGTGGTCCCAGCTGCTTGGGAGGCTGAATCAAGATGGTGGCTTGAGCCTGGGAGGTGGAGGCTGCAGTGAGCCATGATTGCACCACTGTACTCCAGCCTGGGCAACAGAGTGAGACCCTGTCTCAAATAAACAAATTCATAATGTAAAATTATGAATACCTTTATGCCAACAGACTTTAAAGCATAGATGAAAAATCTTTTTTTTTTTTTTTTTTTTGAGACAAGGTCTCATTCTGTCACTCAGGCTGGAGTGCAGTGGAACAATCACAGCTCACTGCAGTCTCGACCTTCCAGGCTCAAATGATCCTCCCACCTCAGCATTCCAAATAGCTCACACTACAGGCACCCACCACAACACCAAGCTAATTTTTTTTTTTTTGTAGAGATGGAGTCTCACTATATTGCCCAGGCTGGTCTTGAACTACTGTAGTCAAGTGGTCCTCCCACCTGAGCCTCCCAAAGTGCTGGGATTACAAGCATAATCCACCATACTTGGTGAGATATGAATTTCTAGGGAAAAAAATCAAAATTGACTCAAAAAGTAGAAAAAAAACTTACATAGATTAACTATATTGAATCAGTAATGAAAAAACTTCCCATAAAGAAATTTCCAGTCCCAAGTGCCTTCACTAAAAAGTTCCATGAAACATACAAGAGAAACAAACCAACCAACCAAACAAAAAAAAAAAAACTCTGCCACCAACACAGAGAATAAAAAAAGAAGACTCCCCAGTTCATTTTACAAGGTTAAAATAAAAATAACCTTGATATCAAAACCCAACAAGGCAAGTGCAAGAAAAAATATTTACAGGCCATCATTATTCAACATGGATCAGCAATTATTTCTAAGATGTACTGGCCAGGTGTGGTGGTCATGCCTATAATCCTAGTATTTTGGGAGGCCCGAGTGAGAGGATGGCCGGAGCTCAGGAGTTTGAGACCAGCCTGGGCAACAAGGCAAAATCCTGTCTTTATAAAAAATACAAAAATTAGCTGGGCATGGCAGCACACCTATAGACCCATCTGTTTGGGAGGCTGAGGTGGGAGGATCACTTGAGCCTAGCAGGTTGAGAATGCAGTGATCCCTGATCATGCCACTGTGCTCCAGCCTGGGCAACAGAGTGAGACCCTGTCTCAAAACAACAACAGAAAGATATGCTGACCGCCTGTGATGCTGGCCAGGATGGCGTATGCATGCTACTGCCTGTCATTTCCACTGATCACAATTTGAAACTCTGGACAAAATATAAATAGCAATGGCCCAAGTACTCTGAAAAGTAACCAGCAGACAGGTTGGGAAACGTCAAAACCTGAAGAATTATCTGGATGGCGGTTGTGAGAGATCATATTCTGGGTCATAAAACAAACCCTAAAGTTAAACAATTAAAGTTCAGTGAATTATTTTCTCTGATGACAGAATTAAACTAGGAATCTAGAACATTTCTAGAACATCCCCAAATATGAGAAGTTAAATGGCGTACTTCTAAATGGCCCATAGGTCAAAGAGAATATCTTAAGACAAACTGGAAAACAGTTTGAACTTAATAAATATGACATCATCTTATCAAAATATGTGCTTACAGGGCAATTTATTGCACTAAATTATGAGAAATGAAGCATCAAATCAATAATGTAAGCATTTACTTTAAGTAAAAAAAGAACCAAATAAACTCAAATCAGGCATAAGAAAAACAGAGTAAATCAGTAATATTTAAACAAAGACAGTAAAGGAAAAAAATTCAACGAAATCCAAAGTTGGTTCTTTGCAGGGGTGGTGGGAGGTGGAAATCAATCAAATGAGGAAGCCTCTAGCAGACTGACAAAGGAAGAAGAGAAAACACAAATTGCCAATACCAGAAATGAAAGGAATATTATTCCAAATCCTGTAGACACTAGAAGGCTATAATGGATACTACAAAAACAAAACAAACAACTATATGCTTCTAAATTCTACAAATTAGGTGAAATAGATCAATTCCTTGAAAGAAAGACTACCAAAACTCAAGAAGAAACAGACAGCTTGAATACCCCTGTATTTATTAAAGAAACAGAAGTGGCACAGCACTTTGGAAGACAATTTGGCAGGTTCTGATAAAGTCAAATGTACATGGACCATGTGACTCGGCAATCCTACCCTTAGGCATTTGCACAAGTGAAATGAAAACCTATGCTCAGACAAAAAGCACTTTGTGAATTCCAATCCACTTATAATTTACCAAAAAGTGAAAATAGTCCATATTCCTCCAATGACAAACCAATAAGCAAACCATGTAGTATTTATACAATGGATTACTATTTGGCAATAAAAAGGAATAACTGTTGATACAGTACATGAAAGTAGCCAGACTCAAAAGGCTACATCCTGAACGATTCCATTTGTATAAAATTCTGAAAAAAAAAGCAATGCTAGAGGAACACAGATCAGTGATTGCCAGAAGTTTACAATGGAAGGTTTTACTATAAAGGGCAAGGTAATTTTTGGAGTGATCATATAATTTTGTAATCTACCAAAAACAAACATAATAAATGGGCAGATAAGTAAAGTTCATGGATTGGAAAGTTCAGTATTGCAAAGGTCTCCCAAAAATGACCTATCAATTTAATCCCAGTGGAAATTCCAATCAGTTTTGTGAAGGCTGCTAAGTCAACTCTAAAATGGCCAAGAATAGACAAGGTCACCGGAGAGGAAGCAGGGAGGTGGATACAAATATCTTCTGATTGATGAGTGAAATCATTAGAAGGCCAGCAAAAATACAAGCAAGCCAGAATTTCTAAAGCACCACAAAAGAACACTAGTTAGTAGTGCATATAGGTATCTCTCAAATTTGTTGTAAACATAGGCCTTTAAAAAAATATTAGAAACTGATATTTAAAGAGATATAAACTCATATTAAGCTTTTGAAAAATTCTAAGCAAGGGCCTCACCTAATTTCATAAAAGGTTGTGTAGAACCAACCGTTGCTGCAAACGATGTGCTGCCCTGAGATGTGAGGATCCCAGTGGTCCCTCTGGGTCAACAGCAGCTACCACGGCTGAGCCCAAACTCTGATACATTATCTATCTACAATCTTTATTTTTAACAATTTATATCAATGCTACCCATAAGGCACAGAGAAGCAGAAATGTTTATGTGGCCTCCTGCCAAAAAAAATCACTTGCACTTATTTCTAGTACTCCAGAAGACACTAATAGAAGTTTTTCAATTTAGAAAAACATTTACAGCAAAGAAAAAAATCTCTGTAAACTTCCTGCTTAACCAATCTAGTGAATTGTGATGAGCCATTTAAATTCATTTAGCCACCTTATGAAAGACTTAATCCAAAGTCACTTCTAACTTCTAGAAGAGCTAATGTATTATAATCACAGTTGTGAAAGACTCAAAGGCCAGAAATGTCAAGGTGTGGTCTATATCCTAAGTCCAGAAAAAAAACAAAAAGCAACATGTACAGGCCAAATGATTGCCAATTTCTTCTGCCTATGTCATCTTTCTTCACTATAGCCTGAAATTACATTTCATGTTTGACAATTCTCAGCAAGGAGACAAAACAAGCTTATGAGTAAAATAATAGAAAGCAGAGCCACAGAGAGGACGAGAGGCAGGAGTCATCTCCCAAGTCCAAGTTCAACTTCTATATTATTAGACAGGGCCTCAGTGTCTTTGAACTGCAAGGAATTAATATTGATTGTAGCATGAGTAAAACCTATCTTCTACTCATCATGAAAAGTCACAGTCGTTTTGTTTAAAGACTCCAGAATTATTATAGGCAGAAACAAGAAGGTTACACACCTATTTGGTGAAACGAGGAATCAGGAATGAGCATTCCCAAGAGAATACAATTACAAAAGTAAAATCACCTAGAGTTTTTGGGCTGCTTAAAAAACCCAGAAAGAAGTGCCAAATGAGAAAATAATCAAATTCAGTGGAAAAACTCACTTGAAGGTATCATGGTCAGCTGGGTTTCCACCCCTTTGTTGCACTTCAAATCCTGTGTATTCCACAAAGACTTGCTCCTTTCTAAAGGCTATGGTTCACGTTCAACAGAATAGCAGCAACCACCATGAGGCTGAGGGCTGGCTAGTCTTTAGTATTCTGCCTTATTCAAAGAAATGATCATTTCCCTCATTCCTAAAGATCTCCCAGGTCCATTACAAAAAAAGGAGCAGCAGCCAGGCCCAGTGGCTCACACCTGTAATCCCATCACTTTGAGAGGCCAAGGGGGGAGGATCACCTGAGGTCGAGAGTTCAAGACCAGCCTGGCCAACATGATGAAACTAAAAATACAAAAATCAGCCGGGTGTGGTGGTGTGTGCCTGTAATCCCAGCTACTTTGGAGCTGGGTAACTGGCAGAGGTTGAACAATTTGCAGGTCTCAGAAGACAGGAAAATGTGGGAAAGTTTGAAATTCCAACAGACTTGTTGAATGGCTTTGACCAAAATGCTAATAATGATATGGACAATGAAATCCATGCTGAGGCAGTCTCTGATGGAGATGAGGAACTTGCTGGGAACTGGAGCAAAGGTGACTCTTGTCACCTTTGATAAGATGGTGGTTGAGGAGAGGTCTTGGCAAGCGGTGATGTGTGAATGTAGTGAGGGGCCTGAAAACGGAACTCAGAGAGGACACTGGGTTTTAGAGGCTGAAACTACAGAAAGTCCGCTGCGTTCAAGGCCTGCTTCCACCAAAATCTAGCAGTGTGGCCTCAAGCAAACCATTTCACTTCTCTTGGCCTCAGTTTCTACATCTGCAAAATGGGATTTATAATCCTACCCCAGCCCACAGAATTCAGAGTTATATGAGAAGGCTAGAAGAGCTCACCTACCAAGGGACTCTTTTAATGGCAAGGTGGGGAAACTGAGGCACCGAGAGGGCTAGGGCTCTGCTAGCTGTCACCTAGAGTCTGATGGACCTGCGATGAGAAACCAGAACTCCTGCCCCTAGTTCCCCTGGCTTTCCTCAGGCTGGGGAGTGAGTGCGGTGAATAGAAAGGGCAAGCCCTCCTGCTGTTTCTCTCTGGACAGGGGCGGGATGCTGGGTGAAGGGTGAAAGGAAGAGGCTGGAGAAGGGAGAAAAGCTCCAGCTCACACTAAGTCTGAAATTTTTTAAAATGCGGACTCCGTGGCCCCTCCCTTACCCGCCCCATTCCTCTCTGAAGTCCTGGTTGTGAAGGGCCAAGTCCCAAAGTCTGCTGCTCCGCCTCTCTGTGTGCAGAGCCATGGGGCCTTCACAGGCTGCAGTGGGTCCCGAGCCCCCAGGGCTGTGCCCACTGGTCCTGACCAAGATCGCGGCTGCCGAGGTCTGTCCAGCGCCAAGGGCACAGGGCCAGGGCAGGCAGGGCAGGGCTACCCGAAGCGCATAGAGGCTGCTGGTGTCAACGTGACGTCTTCTGGGGCGCCTGGCATCCCTAGGAGTGGAAGCCGCTGATGAAGTCAAAGCTGCCTCCTCCTTCAGGAAGACTTTGCTCCCACAGCTGGCGAACAGGAAGTGGAGCAGCGCCAGGAGGATCTGCGGGCGCTGCTGAGGGCTTCTTTGCAGGGACAGTGCAGCAGGCAGCCAGGGACAAGACTGCACGGCAGCCCCCCATGGCCAGGGGAAGTTCAGAACCGGAGTCGCCCGCTGCCCGGCGATTCTCCATCCCTGGATCGGTACAGGGGCATTTGGACGCTGTGGGGAAGTCGCGGTCTGGGGATATTGGGTCCAGCCTTCGGGTAGAAGCAGGTGATAAACGCAGTCAGGCCAGCCCGGAGCGTCAGCCACACTGCGGTGCCCACAATGCCCAGGGTGAGCGCCACGAGGCGCAGGAAATGGGCTAGGGTGGGAGCTCACTGGTAGGCGGCCCTGGAAGTCAAAGATCTGCTGCTCCAGCGCTGCCACCAGTTGCAGGCAGCAGAAGGCGAGGAGCGTGTGGCACCCGCGTACTCGCCCATCGCGGACCTCTTTATCCAACCTTCAATAATTATTCTTTTTATTATATTCAATGATTATCTACTTTTCATAGAGAGCAGCTGTCAGTCCAATAACACACTTAACAAATGATATACCTAGTCCTCAAGGTTAACAAACACATGAAGACCAGCCCAACCCTGAAAATCAGTTTGCAAACCTTCGCTATGTCTGATGCCATTCCTAAAAATTTTTAGGGGCAAGTTTTGTTTGTGGTAAACAACATAAGGTGGGGTGTGTGCTGAGCCCAAAGCTGACCGATTGCTCACAATTACTCATAACTACCCATTGACTTGATTTTATCAAACTTCAGACAGTCTTGTCTCCTCTCCTCAGGCCCCTGGACCTTGGCTCACCACCTAAGACTGAACAAGCACTAAAGGACAGACCAGCCCGCTAACAGCTCACTCCAAAAATGAGCGGGACTCCCAGAGAAACTATTTTTATTGGAGCATCCTGGTTTTGCCACCTGCTCACCCCACTGCCTGTCCTTCTCTCCAAGGAGGCTTCTGCCAGCCCTGCTTGTCCTTCCCTAGAAAAGGAAAGCCTTTTCCTGTTTGATCCTGAGATACCTGTAGATTGAATTTGGAATATTCTCCCTATTGCAATAGTATTTTTGAATAAGTTTTATTTTTCCCTACCTCTGGTTGATTTTTAATTAATACCAGTAAGCTTGGATGAAAGCCTGCACACCTTAGGGGGGTGTGTGTGTGTGTGTGTGTGTGTGTGTGTGTGTGTATGTATGTACTTTAGCATTACCATGAATGTAATAACAGTAAAATCAAACAAACACAGATGGATAAGCAATATGTTGGACTGGTATGAAAACGGCATTGGCAGCAGTGATATGATTTTTTTTCAAAATGGTATGCTTTTTGAAGTATAATCTTATTTTAACCTAAAATCTTACTATCAGAAAATGCAGTGTACATTAAAATGTTCTGAACTGCTTTTATTCATATATTAAATGGTTTTACTCAAATATCTACAAATTTGTTTTTCACTTATGTAATTGTCTTATAGAATGTTCAAAAGTCATGCAGAATGTGAGACAATTTTCTATTGAATACGATTGCTTTATCATTGCAAGACATCAAACATCCCTGTTTCCCACCAAATAAATGTACAATAGCAATAAATGTAAAGATGTGTTTTGTAAAAAAGATATATTTTTGAGTTACAAAACAAGGATTTTAAAACTTGAATTGTTACAGTGAATATGTCTTAATACAGGCCAGAGTCATTTAGGTAAAAAATTACCTCACATCTATTCTTTGCAGTATCACTTAAAGGTGTTTATTTAGCGGGAAAGATTTTTTTTTTGTGCCTAGAGGCAGATATTTTGCCCCATGGCTATTTACGGTATGAAACTGTATTTAAATGAGTGTACATATATAAAAGCTGCCATTCTGGCTGTAAACTATTGCAGGTTATCAAGATTAAAAAATAAACAAATAAAAATATTTCTGTTTTTCTATGAAATGTCTTTACTTGAGTCCAAATGTAGAGATATAAAATGCTTGAAATTCATAAAACCAAGTGTTTCACATATTTCAGTTGTGATGGCCTTTGTCCTACTTTTGTTAGTGAAGCAGGCAGACTGCATTTTTTCCCTCTCATCCACCTTCAAATGGTGGACAGAAAAATTTGATAAAACTTCTAGGGCATTATCTGATGAAACACATTAAACACTAAAGGAGAAATACAACTTCATTGTTTATAAAAGACGTATAAGAAGGAAACCTACATACATATATCTATCAGTTTTGTATTTTCAAGAAATATTTGCCTTAAAATGAACTTCATTAGAATATGTTTTCTCCCACAGAGCCAAGGAAAGTAAGTTAGACACAGGATCTGGAAGTCTACCTGTGTGATGTAATTACATTGAAAACATTCCACAAATAACGCAGAAATGTATCATTGTGACCCAAAATATTCTCTAAATTTTCTCAAAGCAATGTGGCCACATCTATTATCTTTTACTATGACTAGTCATCATTCCATGCATTTGAACATTACCTCACCCATTTGCAGCCTCCTATCTCTGCAATTAATTATGGCTAACATTCTCAGCAGTCCAAACATCTTGCAAGTGACAGCTTGAAAAAGCCTACCAGAATGATGTTCACTCTGCCACCTGACTAGCTTGTCTTCCATCTAGACATTGCAGTATGTAGAAGAGTGCTTTTAGTATTATAAATTTCATCCAACACGTGTTCAATTAGATGAAATCTCAAATATTGCACTACATGTGGATTGGGAAAATGTTAATTTGCTTCTGTAGTTTTAAGTGTATTCTCAGAGGCAGATGAAGACATATTACATCACTGAGTTCAAGAAATAAAGTAAATAGAAGAAAAAAGGTGTTATTTTAATTTGGTTATGTTTATATTTGAAGTTTTCTTTTCCAGATTTAGGAGAACCTACTAAATACACTGAAAAAAATGTGGTAGCCCTTGGTTAAATATCATACCTTATTTTTTGTTTATTAATCCCAGGGTAGAGTAGAAAAATATGCTCTCTTATATAATATAAAAATGATATGGGGAAAAGAAGTAAAAAATTAACTTAGAGACACCATTAATTAATTTCTTTTATAAATGAAACTAGATAGTTTCTATTTGTTTTGACAAATAGAGAATATATTTAGAATCAATGCTTTATTTCTTGGAAAGTGGAGTAAAAAATTTAAATGTAGTATTCAGATTGTATTATAACTATGCACTACAGATCACATACATTTGTCTTTTCTTTGTATTAGACATTATTTAATGGTAAGCATCCTTTCAAGGGCTATTTTATATAAGTAGTAAGGTATCTGGAATTTCTGAAATAATAAAAGTGACCTAAATCACTGTGTTTGGTAAATTCACCATATCCAAATAGCAGGAGGGGAGTGCTAGAGGTAGGGAGGGGAATGCTCATGTTCTCATTATTCCCAAACAGATTCTTAAAGTCTTCTCACTGGACACATGGATGCACCTCTGTAATACCCAATGTCTTAGCCACAACTGTCTGCACTTTTTAATGAGATACATTTCAACATTATTCCTTGTCACCTCAATATCAGATACTTTCTCATGTAATCTTTTACTTCTGAGGAGTTGAATTATTGATCCATAAACTGAATCCATAGCTATGTATCTGTGGATGTTTTTAAATTATGTGAAAATTTTGTATATGCATTTTTCAGGGGAAAGTATCAGATCACCCACCTGGTGATTGTAACAAAAACAATCACTCCTGTTGATATTTAAGTCTTAATTAATTCAGAAAAATTTGCACACACCTTAAGGTCAGATAGCATTTTGTACCCTACATAAAAAAACTCCTTTTTTTTTTTGAGATGGAGTCTCACTCTGTTGCCCAGGTTGGAGTGCACTGGCATGATCTATGCTCACTGCAAACTCTGCCTCCCATAACATTAATGATCACTGATCACAGATCACTGTAATGAATATAATAATAAGGAAATATTTTAAAAATTGTGAAGATTACCAAAGTGTGAAACCAAGACACAAAGTGAGCACAGGCTGTTTGTTAAATGGCACCAATAGACTTGCTTCACCAGGGTTGTCACAAACATCTCATTTGTAAATAAAAGAAAAAATGTTCCTATCTGTGAAGCACAATAAAGATAAGTGCAATAAAATATGTTTGTATTAATTTGGTTAACTTTATTCCAACTTAATGTAAATTAGTTTTAAAACAGTTTATAAAATTCTAAAATGAACCTGGCAAATTTAGAGCAATAATAAAATGATTTAAATTAGAAAAGTCTTTTTTAAAAAGGATAAATAACAAATGTCTCATTGGAATTATTAAAGTTGTTTCAAGTTCAGCTCTGAGGTTCTTAGAAACTAAAGTAAAAAAGTATGACCAGTTTCTGAAGTCAAGATAAAATCATACAATCTTTAACTTAGAAAATTATCTTCTGTGTTGTGTCCTAAGCATAAACAAATGTAAGGACTTGCCCTCACACTCTGTAAGTAGTTCCACTCCAATACGCCCTGCAGAAATGTTTCCTGGCAAGAACAGCAAGTCAGAAGCCTTTTCAGAATGGCAACGAGGGAGAGAGACTATGCTATTAAAAAAAAAAAAAGATGAGCAGGAACAATAGCATCTTAGACAAGTGAGAAGTTTCAAAAGAGACATGTATAAGGAGAGCAGTTGCAATTATAAGGAGCAAAATATGGAATGATGAAAAAAGATACTTTAAAGAAAGTTTTCCTCAGTACTTTGCAATGCACTTGCCACCTTCTGAAGAAAGCTGGCTCCTCCTGGAACCTTAGGGTATTTGGACCCATGCTTTGGAATGGGGTGACCATCTGCATCAAGCTAACTTAAATTCAAATTTGTGTGCATAGGATAAGAATAATTGGGTTAAATAAAATTCACTTTTAATCTAAAATGTCATTCATTAGTTTGACCAACTTTCCTTACCACTGGCCACTTGGTCCTTGTCTTGTTTGACAGGGTTGTCAAACAAGGTTTGTTGTTTCCTTCTTTGAAGGAAAGAGTCAGTGTTTCTTCCATTCCAATGCATCCACTTGAGGAATTTTTAATAAAGTGGGCAATGAATGGGCAGCAGAAGAATTTACAGGCCTGCTAATCAAATGCTAAGTAATAAACCCTGGAAATTCTAAACTCGTTTGCATGAAGACCTTGCTTATTTTGTAACTATTATGTATTATCAAACGTATACTTAATTCTTTGAATGTGTTAGTATGTGTTCAAAGTACACCTTAATTTTATATATACATATATTTAAATTACATAAAATAAATAAGCCACTAAAAATTTTTAAACATTTTCTTATATTTCCTTTCAGTATTTTTATGTGCATGCATCTGTACTTGGTAATATTGCTGAATGCATGTTTTATTGACAAAGCCTCTCCCCTTGCCCAAACTCTAGTCAGGATCCTCTAAGCCTCCTCTCAGCCTCAGCCTTCAGTGTTCATCCTAGTCTGGCCCACATCTCTCAGGTTTAGGAAGAAACTTGCAAAGAATCCCCCACTCTCAGTACTGATCACCTTTGATATCTGATCAAATTTGTTATCTCCCACCACCCTCCAGATGATTTCTGATCAGTCTGGCCTGCCTTCAGTAAGAATCCTGTTCGATCTGTTTAACCCAAATACCCTTTGCCCCTGATGTTTCCTCTTAGTATCCCCAGTTGAGCCAATTTTTAACCATTAAAAAAATCTTGGAAAAATTAAGTTCAGATAGGTTCCAGAGTGCTTATGTTCATTTCTTGGCTTTCTGAAGACCTAGCATATCCTCTTTAAATTGCCTCAATACAAGAAAATACAAAATGGAAAGAAGTAGACATTAGAAATTGGAAAAATGGAGAAATACAGGAATGAACATAAGTTTCTATTTCAAGTAATTAGGTAAATTGTAAGGTGTTTATATTTAACTTTTTCTCATTAGCTTTAGCCCCTTGAACCTTTGAGAACATGTTATTACTATATTTATCGAATGTCATGTTTTTTATTTTAACATAGAATGGTATTTTCACTCAAATCTCTTGAAACATATATTTATAGTCAATAGTTAAATTTTATTTACTATCAATTGTTTCTTTTTATTAGTATTTTCTTAAAAAATAATATTGGCCCGGCGCAGTGGTTCACACCTGTAATCCCAGCACTTTGGGAGGCTAAGGTGGGCAGATCACTTGAGGTCGGGAGTTGGAGACCAGCCTGAGCAACTTGGAGACAACCTTTCTCTACTAAAAATACAAAAAGTAGCCGGGCGTGGTGGTGCATGCCTGTAATCCCAGCTACTCAGGAAGCTTGAGGCAGGAGAATTGCTTGAACCTGGGAGGTAGAGGTTGCAGTGAGCCGAGATCGCACCACCGCACTCTAGCCTGGGTGACAGTGCGAGACTCCATCTCGAAAAAAAAGAAAGAAAGAAAATGCCAGACATTTATTGAAGGGCTGGAATGGTATAGTGAAGTGTTCTGAGTCAGTTGGGCTCTGATTGATAAAGAGCTTGGCATGTTTGAAGGACAGCAAGGAAGCCAGAATAGCTGGAGCATAGCAGCAGGGAGACAAGTGCCACAAGATGAGTTGGGGAAAGGTTTATCTTTTAAGTGCTCTGAGAAGCAATTGAAGATTTGAAATAGAATAGTGACTTGCTTGATCACATTTGTACTTTTGAAAAGTTCCTCTGGCTGCTGTGGGGAAAGGCTTGAGTAGATGCAGGGTGGGAGAAGCATAACCAGCAGTAGACTCTTGTGGCAGGTTAGGTGAGAGATGGTGGTGGCCACGACTGTGCTGCTAGTGGTGGAAGTGACAAGAAGTAGAAGGATCGGAGACAAAACTTGAAGATAAAAAGTCTTGAATTTGCTGATGATTTGCATTGACGAAGTGTTGGGGGAGAGGACTGAAGGAGCAGAGGAGAGTGACAAGGGACTGGATGCCATTTATAAGGATGGGGAAGACTGGGATGAAACCGGTTAAGGGAGAAATTTTAAACATGGCAAAATTAAGAGGGGTTTTATGTGAGAAAATGGAAATGCTAAGAAGGAAGTTGAAAATCCTGCTAACTTGGAGATCTTTGATTAAAACTAGAAATAAGAATGTGGGAAGCATCAACTTCCAAGATGCCCTCATTGTAGATAACACCATTTAGGATCTAGGCTCAAGCCCTGGGAAACTTCAGGGCTTTGGAAGTCAAATAGAGGAAGAACACGTACAGGAGATGAAGAAAGATTAGCGAGGAAGTCAGTGAAATATCCACAGGTGGGCTGCTGCCAAATCCAGCAGAACAGTATGCCAGATGTTAGGAGCATGAGTAAAATGAGAAAAGAGAAATGGCTTTTGACAACACTTCCCTACTAATAGTAGGGAAGAAGACATAGGTACAGATTCAAGTTGATTTCAAATTATGAAAGTGAGGTAATTGACCTGCAGTGGTTGCTGCTCAGTGAAATCAGCATAGTGATTACCTGAGCTAGGTTAGAGATTTGATGGGTAAGAAAGAACACCTGAGGGTAATCCTGGAGGGGAAAAAATAAAGTGTTTGCTGGAGAGAATGAGTTGGATTGCTGGACTTCAATGTGTGTGGGTTGAGTTTGTGACTTAAAAATGAAACCAGTCTATTGCTTGTGTGGCTTTTCCAAAACACTGTTATTCCATTACCTATCTCTTACCCCAAGAGTAGTCACATTCTTATTCCTGGTTATTTTAATTCCTGGTATTTGTATGTGATTAATGAGATAGTACTTGTTAATTTGATGATATTCCAGAAACCTGGTAAGTACTATGTACCTTGTCTTAAGTTTTGGTTACTTGATTGGTAAAATTATGCATGCACCATTGAATTACCTAATTCAAAATATATTCATTTATTGTTTGACATTTGTCTTGTTTTTCTTTAAAATGTTATCTTTGTGGAGTAAACATTTTTCTTTATGCTGTTTAGCATCTTCAGATTAGTTCAGGGTATTGCTGAATGTGGTTGTTTGGAAGTAAAATGCTTTAGTTTTAGTTATATAGATTTTAATAAGATAATACTTTCTATATAATTTATCAGGTACTTTAGGCATTTTAATTTGCAAATTTAGGACAATTTGCTTTAACGTTTCTTCACTTTTGTCCATTGGATGTAATTTCCATAAAGTATTCATTTCTCTAAGTAAAAACCGAAACCAAACCGACAACTAATGGTCACTGAAGAAAGAGTGATTAAATGCTAAGGTTATAATGGTATTTGCATTTGAATGTTACCAGCTCTCTACAGTGTAAAGTTTATGCATTTATCGATTGCTTATGTTTCTCATTGCATTCTTTGGCCTACTGGTTTTGGTTGTTTATAGCTATAGAATATAGAATTCCTTATGGTTATCCATTTCTCCTTTTAAGTAGAGTGATAGTTGTTAGAAGAAAAATAACCCCCCAATACTTTCTTCTAGTGTTAATTCTTAAAGTGTGATTGACTTTTATTTACTTTTTGGTGCAGTAATTGCAGTTCATGAGTCAATGTTGATATCATATAAACTTTAATTTTTAAAGTTTCATTGTAGTGATGTCTCTGTAGCAGCAAACATTTAAGTTATTTAAGTTATACTTAAATGTTTAAATCACTGTTAGTGATTAGCTTATTTTGCCTTCCTTGAAGCAATTTGTCCTAAATTTCCATACGTTTGCATTTGTTTTTGCTGTTCTAAAATTCCTTAGTTGCTGGCTTTGACCTTTTAAGTTGCTGAGTTTTACACATCTATTTTCTGAACTGCCATATCCTAGGAGGCTTGGAGTACCCATAATACAGTGAGCCCACCTTCCTGGTCCCCAGACATTTCAGAAGGTCGGGAAATTTTTAAACCCAGGCAGCTTCCTGGCAGTGCCATTTGGAGCATCAAAGTGGTAAATAAAATTGCATTTACATTCATATATCATTTCTGTCTGATTTGTTTTGCCCTACTGGGTGTTAGGAATTAAATCTTTCTTTTCTAGATTGAGCTTCCAGAAACACTATTTAAATCTAAAAATTTTAATGTAAAGAAATAATATGCTTGCATTTAAAAATCAAGTATACATTTTTAATACCTCTTTTTATGGTTAATTCCTTTTGTTGTGATTACTACTGGTTTTATGAAGGAGAAGTCCTTGACATGTAGACCAAAAGGTAATTAAGGACCTTTTCATTCATGATATCATAAAACTTTGTTGCTTAGAAAAAAGCAGAAGAAAAAACTCCATTAATTTATTATGTTCTCATGGAGAAGAAATACCAAAATTGTGGCAGATTTCATTGTCTGTTTAATATCTTAAAATGACAAGGCTTTTTCCCCCACGACATTGGTTGATGGCTCTGCCAGTCCTTGAAGTGAGTTAAGTAGTGTGATGCATTTTGAAGAGAAAAAAATTAATTTGAAAAAGTATTAACTCAAAAGTTAAAATACTTGATTGACTGGAGATGACAGTTTTTCTTCATATTCTATATTTAATATTCTGGAATATGGCTGTTTAATTCAGACTAATCAAGGATTTTAAGGAATTCTAGATTATACTTTATTTTCTTTCATGACTGGAAGAACTATTTTTTTTAACCTCCCTACCTCACCCTGATATCATCCAAGATATTGAGGTATAAATATACCTCATTTGACAGTTTGATAATATAGACCACCAATTTGTACTTACTTTTTTTCTGGGTCAGCATTTCATGTTTGAGAAAATAAATTGAGAGACTACTGTAGTCTTGATTTTTAATCGCTGACTTAATTTTTCAAAAATCTTTTATACCAATTTAATAACAAAACAAACTCGGCCGGGCGCAGTGGCTCACGCCTGTAATCCCAGCACTTTGAGAGGCTGAGGGGGCAGATCACTGGAGGTCAGGAGTTCGAGGCCAACCTGGCCAACGTGGTGAAACCCCGTCTCTACTAAAAATACAAAGAGATTTAGCTGTGCGTGGTGGCATGTGCCTGTAATCTCAGCTGCTAGGGAGGCTGAGGCAGGAGAATAGCTTGAACCCAGGAGACGGAGGTTGCAGTGAGCCAAGATCACACCATTGCACTCCAGCCTGGGCAAAGAAGCGAGACTCCATCTCAAAAACAAACAAACAAACAAAAAACCCAAAAAACTAACCTGACCCCATCCATCTGTTGTGCAAAGAAGCTGATGCACTTTTCAAAAGGGATCTCAAGGAGAGCAGGGTAAGAGAAGACAGGAGTGGCAGTTTGAAGCTGGGAGCTGGCTGTATTTATTACATCCAAAGGGAAAAAAGCCATTCCTCCCATTCCTTTTGTCCATGTGTTTCTATTTTATGCTTACAGTATCACCATCAATTTTTGACTTGGAAACCATTCTGCTAAATAGGGAATAAGTTCATTTCAAACTATGATAGGGACATCAGTTGAAGATATGACATATTATTTAACTTATGGTGAGGGAAACACCTAAGTATTTTCCTGAGCATCTGGATAATTTTAAATATACATAATCCATCCACTTAGGTAGGTGCCAGGTTTTTTCAAGGAGTAATTAATTAGTACAAACAAGGGTGAGGGGGCAGGGAACACCATACTCTGGTACTTAATGTCTGAAATTATCAGGGAATTTAACACATTTTCCAATAGGTTTATTTCTTGTGTAAGAAGTCAGAAAAGTTATTTCCATTTCAAGTATTTATTATTCAGATTATTTAAAGCAAAGCTTTCACAAAGCCTTTTGTCAGCTTTCCTGTAATCCTCAAATAATTTTTCCTGGCTGGACGCTTTGGCTTACTCCTGTAATCCTGGCACTTTGGGAGGCAGAAGCAGGAGGATCACTTAAGCCCAAGAGTTCTAGGCTGCAGTGAGCTGTGATCACACCACTGCACTCCAACCTGAGTGACGAAGAAAGTTCTTGTCTCAAAAATAAAAGTAATAACAATAATAATAAATTTTCCTCTAAATACAATGGTGAATGAGGTAGAAATGTTGAGTTCATAAGAGAACTGTTGAATAGTGAAGGAAACTGACTTAATTTTAGTGACAGGAAGAATACTGTTACACACTAGCAAAAATGAACTTTCATGCTGATGTAGCAGTACAGAATATGCTTCCAACCCAGGGACGCTGGAGCCAGACTTGCTAGCTAAGCGACCTTGGACAAGTTACTTAACCCTTTTATTCCTCAGCACACTCATCTCAAATGAGGATAATAAAACCTACTATATGGGATTGTTGAGAGTAAAAAATACTTAGATTAGTACATAGTAAGTACTCAACAGATGTTAGCTATTACTGTAATCACCGCGAGACCAGTTAATGAGAGAGTTCTTCCTTATCCTTACTCTATATTGAATACAATTTGTTGCACTTCGAAATATCTGGATAAGGCTATAGTTGTTGTCGTCACCGAGAATGTAGGAGTGGGAAAGAGAAAAATCATGCAAAGGCTTGCTGATAGCGTTCACAGTGACAGCCCGAAAGTATGATTCTAAGGTTGTAAGCATTTTATATTTAGATTTTTAAGTTGTGGAGTATACTTTTAAAGATAAAAATAATAAGCCAGGTCTCTTAATACTTATCTAAAGAAGTGTTTGTATAACATTTAATAAAATGTTTTATCTCAGTGGCATTTGGATTTAAAAATTATTTTGGGCTGTCACAGAATGTTGACTTTTCCTAATCTATTACATAGGGCCGTGGGTCTGGATTTCCAGGAAAGCAGAGACCTCGAGGTGCAGGACTGTCGGGGCGAGGTGGCCGAGGCAGGTCAAAGCTGAAAAGTGGAATCGGAGCTGTTGTATTGCCTGGGGTGAGGCTTGCTTCATGTATATTTTCTCTAATCTAAATGTCAGTTAATGATGAAAATCTCATAGCAAGTTATTTTGAACTTAAGAGTCATATAAATAGGTCAAAATGTTTATTTTACTGTCCTACTTTGCTTTTTTTTTTGAACCTCTGGTTACGTTTTCTTGTATATTTACTTTCTCATCCTTTCTCTTTTCTTACCTTCCTCTTTGACTCCTTATCTTTCTATGCCAACCCTCTCTAAAAAGTCAGTATGTAATATAGTTGCTCTTTAATTTAAAAAATTTTAAGATTGATATTTGCTTACTATCATGTTATGAGGCTTTATTTATATGTGTATTACAAATATATTTGCTAACTACTAGCAAATATTTTATGTAATAACTTTGCTATTTATTAAAATCCTGTTTTTAAAATTCTGAAATGTCATTTTAAGTATAGGAGACAGGTGAAATTGTTCAAGTTTACTACTAAACCAGGAATAAGGAAGCTTAGATTGTCGTCCTTTTTTCAAAAAGAAAAATTTTCAAACCAGGCTTATTGAGGTATAATTGATATAAGCTATATTTGACATGTACAATTCCATAAGCTTTGATATATACATATACACCCTTGAAAACGACACCACAATCATGATAGTGAATATATTCATCTCCCAACGTTTCTTCATGTCCCTCTGTAATTTTCTGCATTCCCCCTGCCATCCGTCCTTGTCCCCAAGATTAGTTTGCATTTTCTAGAGTTGTATATAAGTGGAATCGTACAGAACTGTATGCTTTTTGGACTGATTTATTTCAGCACAATTATTTGGAGATTCATCTATGCTGTTGTACTTGTTAACAGTGTACTCCCTTTTCTTGCTGAGTATTAATAAAACTGTGGATGCACCACAGTTGTAGACCTGTGCACTTTTTTTCTTCTTCTTTTTTTTTTTTTTTTTTTTGAGACAGGTTCTCTTTCTAATTCCTGGCTGGAGTGCAGTGGTGCGATCATAGCTAACTCCAGCTTTGACCTCCCACCTCTGTCTCCCAAGTAGCTGGGACCATAGCTGTGTGCCAACACACCCAACTACTTTTTAAAAAATTTTAACAGAGACAGCATCTCACTATGTTGTCCAGGCTGGTCTCGAACTTCTGAGCTCAAGCAATTTTCCCACCTTGGCTTCCCAAAATGCTGGGATTACAGGCGTGAGTCACCATGCCCCAGCCTGTAGTCTTACATTCTTGTAATGTCTTCATCTGGTTTTGGTATCAGCATAACTCCAGCTTCATAGAATGAATCAGAAAGTATATTCTCATCTTCAGTTTTCTGGAAAAGTTGTGTAGTAGTGGAAATGTATCTTCTTATATTATACATGAATTTATTAGTGAAAGCATCTTGGCCTGAAATTTTCTTTGTGGGGGGTTTTTGTTGTGTTTTCTCTTTTTTTTTCTTTCTTTCTTTTGAGATGGAGTTTCGCTCTTGTTGCCCAGGCTGGAGTGCAATGACACAATCTCAGCTCATGCAACCACTGCCTCCCAGGTTCAAGTGATTCCCCTGCCTCAGCCCCCTGGTTCACCATGTTGGCCAGGCTGGTCTCAAACTCCTGACCTCAGGTGATCCACCTGCCTTGACCTCCCAAAGTGTTGGGATTACAGGCGTGACCCACCATGCCCAGGCTGGAGTGCAGTGGCGTGATCTCTGCTCACTACAGACTCCACCTCCCAGGTTCAAGCAATTCTCCTGCCTCAGCCTTCTGAGTAGCTGGGATTACTGGCATGCACCAACATGCCTAGCTAATTTTTGTGTTTTGGGTAGAGATGGGGTTTCACCATGTTGGCCAGGCTGGTCTCGAACTCCTGACCTCAGGTGATCCATCTCCCAAAGTGCTGGGATTACTGGATGAGCCACCGGTGCCCAGCCTGTGGGACAGTTTTTAACAACAAATTGTATTTCTTTAATAGGTACCTATTTAGGTTATCTGTCTCTCCTTGCATAAATTTGCACCTTTCAAGAAATTTGTTCATTTTGTCTATCTTGACAAATTAAAGGAATGGAGTTGATCATAATGTTTCTTATTATTTTAATACCTGTAGAATCTGTAGTGATTTCACCTTCCCCATTCTTGATACTAATAATTTGTATCTTGTCTTATTTTCTTCCTGATCAGTCTGGCTAGAGATTTATCAATCTTATTGATCTTCTTGAGTCAGCCTTTGTTTTCATGGACTTTTCTCTGTTTTCTTTCCTCTTTCTGTTTTATTGATTTATATTCTCATCTTTATTTTTTCCTATCTTCTCACTTTGAGTTTAATTTGATCTTCTTTTTTTGTTTACTCTTACGTGTCCCTGCTTGGAAGGGACACTTGTGAAGTTTAGGTCAGAGCTTTCTATTCTCCTTGGCTTATATCTGTGGTCTAGGAAAATGAAATTTCTATCACCTTCTGGATAAATCACACTATTATCTATGCAGGCAACAATAGCACATATTTTCTCAAAGATTACCTTTGCCCTCAAGTTAGGTTTTATTTTTCTAGCAGTCTAAAGGTCATGAAATAAATTATAAAATAAAAACAGTGGGTCTTCAAGCTAGATGATACTGTTTTCTTTCTTGCATGGACAATTATTTTAAAATATTTTGTTTTTTTCTGCACTTATTATTTAAATATGACTCCCCACCCCCACTTGAATCTAGGGACATTGCAGTTTTCTACTGCAGACTTTGTTTCTGGTTTATACTGGGAATATATTGTTTATCATTTTCAGTGAAAGCATCCACTGGTTAAATTTCCTTTTAAAAATAATAATGGATCTTTACAATTTCTTTGAGCTGCTCAGTGTGTATAATGTGTTGAATTTTCTGTTAGTAGTTGGGAGGTAGAAATAGATACTTTATCTCTATTTTAGCCATTTCCCTAATTATATATCTCAATAGTCTTGTCAATGCATCATTAGTCCTATGACTGAATTAATGATTACTTTTAGTAGTCACTTAATTTCTTACTGATGATGATGATTCTACTTCTGTGAATCATCTTGGATGATTCTCTAAAATCGTAGAAAGCTAATTTTGTTAATGCTATGCATATAACACATCAATACATTTTCTCTATTAAAAAAATTAAAGCGCTATAGGTAGATCAGAATTTACCATTACTAACTCCTCAGTCCTCCTTATTTCCCTGTTACCAGTTTGGTATATTTATATATTAGGTTGATCCATATGAAATTGCCAATATTATTTCTGAACTGATGAAAAGCAGCAATTTCTTATGATTCAACCTATTATATGTGCCCATAGACTACATGTAATGACTTTGCAGGTTTTTATATTATAGTGCTATACCTCAAATACTGTTCTGCAATTTATTTTTTCACTCAACAACGTCTTTTGTAATTTCTTTCATGGCAGTCTATACAAGTTTCTACCTCCCTACTTTTAAAATGTTGCATAATTTTCTAATGTTTGGATTTGTCACGGCTTTACTTACTCCCTAATGATGAATATTGGCATTATTAACACTTGTAGTCATTAGGGTTCATATGACTATAAATTGCTCTTATAAAGCATTAGTACTATCCATTAAAACTGCTTTTAGGCTGGACACGGTGGCTCATGCCTGTAATCCCAGCACTTTGGGAGGCTGAGGTGGGTGGATCATGAGGTCTGGAGATCGAGACCATCCTGGCTAACATGGTGAAACCCCATCTCTACTAAAAATACAAAAAATTAGCCGGGCATGGTGGCAGGCACCTGTAGTCCCAGCTACTCGGGAGGCTGAGGCAGGAGAATGCCGTGAACCTGGGAGACAGAGCTTGCAGTGAGCTGAGATTGTGCCAGTGCACTCCAGCCTGGGTGACATAGCAAGACTCCATCTCAAAAACAAACAAACAAAAAAACAACAAAAAAACTGCTTTTAAATGTATTTGTATTGAAAAATACTGAGATGTAGTCCTTCTATTTAGTTAACCAACCAACCTTCCTTCCTTCCTCTTTTTTTTTTTTTTTTTTGGAGACACAGTCTCACTCTGTCACCCAGGCTGGAGTGCAGTGGCATAATCTTGGCTCACTGTAACCTCTGCCTCCTGGGTTCAAGTGATTCTCCTGCCTCAGCCTCCTGAATAGCTGAGAGTACAGGCATGTGCCACCACGCTCCGCTGTTTTTTGTATTTTTGGTAGAGACAGTATTTCACCATGTTGCCCAGGCTGGTCTCCAACTCCTGAGCTCAAGCAATCCACCCACTTTAGCTTCCCACAGTGCTAAGATTATAGGCATGAGCCACCACACCCAGCTGGTTAATCTTCTTTCAGTTGTTCCTCAAGAAAAGTAATTCAGTTGTTTTATGTTTTGACCTTGAACATAACCTGTTGTGTTTCAACTCTGTCTTTCCAGGCTTAGGTTATAAGCTTTTGAAAGAAACAGGATTGTATTTTATGATTTTGGCAGTGCCCTTCTTGTCTTCTTTCTACAACTTCTAGTTCAGAGCTTTATTTTGTTTCATAATCACTCTAGAAATTATTAACAAACCAGTGGGTACTTAGTTGATTTAGTCAAATAGAACTAAGTCCAGACTGAACAATATTGGTTGATAATCATTTGGCTGATACTGAAATTTGGATGTTATTAAAAATAATATTCTAAAGCGGTGCTAATAGAAATATAATGAGAACCGCATGTGCAATTTAAAACTTCCTAGTAGCCACATTGAAAAGTTACAGTGAGCTGGGTGCAGTGGATCATTTGAGGTCAGGAGTTAAGAGACCAGCCTGACCAATATGGTGAAACCCCGTCTCTACTAAAAACACAGAAATTAGCTGGGCATGGTGGTGGACAACTGCAATCCCAGCTACTTGGGAGGCTGAGGCAGGGAGAACAGCTTGAACCAGGAGGCAGAGGTTGCAACGAGCCGAGATCGCGCCATTACACTCCAGCCTGGGCAACAAGAGTGAAACTCATCTCGAAACAAAATAAAGGTTATAGTGAACAGGCGAAATTAATTTTAATGCCTTCCATTTTGACCGATATATCTAAAATATTACCATTTCAACATGTAATATGTAATTATGTGCTGTATTTTATGTTTGCAGGACATCTCAGTTCAGACTAACTACATTGCAGATCCCAAGTGTGTGTCATTAAAATAGTGATAGATTTGTGTGTGTACATACTTATAATATTATCATTTATAGTTTCTTGATTAGAATTCTGCATAATCAAGTCTTACTAAGACAGGTTTATTATATTTTCTTATTACTTCTTGGTCTAAAGGAATTCTACCTCTAAAGAGAGAATGAGTTGAATAATAAAATGTCATGACTCCATTTTACTGTAGTATCTTAGCATTAATATTTGGAATTGTTATTCTAGACCTTAGCAAAAATATATGTTTTGATTATGAATTTTCTGAAGCTTTCCAGTTAAGTGTAAAACAAGTGAAAAATATAACTTTGTATTTTGTGTATTTTGCTTTTTATAGGTGTCTACTGCAGATATTTCATCAAATAAGGATGATGAAGAAAACTCTATGCACACTACGGTTGTGTTGTTTCCCAGCAGTGACAAATTCACTTTGAATCAGGTTTGAACTTGACAATTTACTGTCTTCCTCATTGAATTCCTCCTTGTATATTTCTGCTTTATCTCATATACACAGAAGTGATCCAATATTTAGCTATAGAGCTGTATTAGTTAAGAAGGTATTTTTAAAGTAAAATTTGTAGGTTTTTAGCTTAGTCTCCATTTAAAATATGTTCTGTTTTCTTAACTTCAGGATATGTGTGGAGTTTGTGGCAGTTTTGGCCAAGGAGCAGAAGGAAGATTACTTGCCTGTTCTCAGTGTGGTCAGTGTTACCATCCATACCGCGTCAGTATTAAGGTAAACATCCTTAAATTGAGTTAACAAATATGTATTGAATTTTTATTTGGTTTTAGTAGTAACATGAGCTCCCAGTTCTCACAATTAAGTATTATGATTATTAAACATATGTGACAGTATTTAAGTACTTTAAATACTGCTTTTAAGGGTTTTCTATCTCAAGAAATTTGCTTCTCTATAAATCTTATATTGTACTAATATCCTGCTTTTGTCTTGAAAAAGTAAAACATAAAAATATATGCATTTAATTTAAAAGACAATTTATACTATTCACAAAGATTTTAGGTTTAGCTGATTCATTTTGTCTGTTGATTTATAAAGCTGAGAACTGGAGTATTTAGTAAAAAAATATTAGCCCATTCTGTTCTTTCCCACATTCTCTCTCCTCTGTGCTCACTCATACACAAAATGACATTTTCTCCTTATAGCCAAAAGAAACAAAACAAGTGTCATATTTAATGCAATTGGTAATAATCGAGAGTCAGCACTGCTCACTTTCAAGCATTTCAGGATAGAGGCTTTCTGGGGAACCTTTTAAGTGGTATCGTGTGCTTGGTTTTAAATATGGACAGGTCTCAATACTTCACTAGTTGTATCTAAGGTTCTTGGTTTTTTCTTTTTAAGAACTCAGTCTTAATAAAACTTACATATTTGAATAAAGTGTCATGGCCACTGGAAGCAAGCATGGAGGTATAGCTGTACAGCAGAGGTCTTAAACTGTATACTCCACAAGGAAGTCTTTTCTAGTATTGCCATACCTTGTAATATAAATACTAACCTCAGTTTCAATAATAGGTTGTGAATCATGAGTGATTTTTATACCATTCTCCCTGCCCTTCAGACATCACTGTGTTATATCATTGTCAGTAAAATGTCAGTATAGTAAGCCAATCAACATTATCTCCTTCAGAATTCTTTGTTGATAACTACACTAGTATTTATTTTATAGGGTAATACAGGTTTTTGTGAATTTTGGAATCAAAATGAAAGATTGTAATTAATACTATCCAAAATAGAAGACTAGTACGGTTAATTTATGTAGTTTTTAAAAATTAGTTGCTCATGGTATGTGACTGAAAAACACAGAGTATATAAAGCCAATTAAAAATGGAGTTATATATGCATAAAACATGTTTCTTTTCTTCTTTGTGCTTTATATTCTGTATAAAAGTAGCTGCTATCATTAGATTTTGTTTTTTAGAATACTTAATGTTTTGGACCTAAGGAAATTGAATAAGATCCCTTTCAAGATAGTAATATATTTCTTTTAACCCATCCAACAATTACCGAATTCCCATTTTACAGATGAGTACGACTTACATAAGTTAAGATTGGACAATTAGTGCACTATCAGACACCTAGTTATTCCTGTTTTTAAAAATTATGTGTGGTTCCTTTTACACGACACTGTTTTGGACAGTATAGAATACTGTAGTCTCATTGAGAAATACAGCAGTATCTAGAAATATACTAGGGATATGTGAATTGGCTCAGCTTGCATTTTTATTGCAGGAGGCAATTGTTTGTGGATAAGCTTGATACCTTTGAAGCTTCTTTTTAAGCTTGCTGGGGCAAGTCTAGAAAGCCTTCACTCTAAGGTGGATATTTTCAAACTTCATGGTTTTAGAACCTTAACACTCTTTAAAATTACTGGGGATGCCATAGTTTTTGTTCATGAGGATTTTAACTATGGACTATTCAGCATTTTAGAAATTAAAACTAGGAACATTTTGTAACACAAGACTACAGAAGCACAACCTGTACAATGTCAGTGTAATATTATGATACAACATGTAGCTTCTATAAACACCACTGTATAATTGTGAATAAAGTGAAAAAAGGCAAATTAAATCTTAGTATTATTTAAACTTGTTTTAACTTTACAGACCCACTGGGGTTCCCTAGTCCACATTTTGGTAGCTGCAGTCCTAGCATTAGTTTAACCCTATACTTAAGACTTGGCCTTTCTGGGATCACTACTGAATTCTACCCCCTGTTCACCAGTGTCTTTGTACTCTGACTGGTTGTGCTTCACTTGTCTTTGAGCCTTTTGCAAGCTCTGGTAATTGTGCAGCTTTCAAATTCCCAGTAGATGTACTTTCCCCTGGTTGTGGGTCTTTGGGCTTCTAGAAGTACGGCTTGGTGTTCCACCAAAGACTTCAGGGGATCCTTTGTAGATTTCTGGAGCTCTTAGTCCTTATTGCTTCTTCATTTTGAGTACTGTGTCCTGCAAATTCCACTGCCTCACCTTCCCTAACCTCAGCGAGGCCATTGATTGTACTCTGCTGAGGTTCTCCCTCCCTGGGCAGCGTTCTGGAAAATGTTTCTAGGCAGAATATCATAGGACTCCCTGAGTGTTTCCTTCCTCTCAGAGACCACTGTCTCCTTTACTATGTGTTGTCCAATATCTGAAAACAGTTGTTTCATACACTTTGTCCAATTTTCTACTATCTTATGGGAGAACAGGCTGGTCCCATCTACTCCATTATCGTTGAAGCATGTATCCGTATTAGATTATAAAACATATCTGTAACAACTTTGGACATGGTACCATGGATGGAATCCTGGATGACATCTTATTTGAAAAAACTTTTAAAACTAAGGCTAAACTGGTTCAACAGAAGAAAAAAATGATAGTACAACCCCAGTGCCTAAGTTAAAAGGAAATTTCAAAGAGGGAGAAATTGTTGAAGTGTTGAAGTACTAGAAGTCAAGAAACACAAACACTAATGTTTCCATTAGATTTGAGAATAAGAAGGTCTTGACAAGCCTGGCTTAAGCAGTTATGAGTGGATGTGGGTGTAGAGACCAGACTGTAGTGTTTTGAAGAGTGAATATAAGCGGAGAAACTTGAGAGTTTGGTTGTAAAAGGGACCACAGGTATCTGTGAAGAAAACTTAATAGGAATGAAGATAAATATTTTAAAAATTCTGCCACTAAACACCTCAGATCTGTCTGCCACTTTGTCTTCAGGTCATTGTTTAAGCCAGGGTCAGGCAGACTGGCCCACAGGCTAAATCTGGCCCATTTCCTGTGTTTGCAAATAAACTTTTATTGAAATATGGCCATGTCCTTTTGTTTACATATATTTGTAGCGGTTTTTGCATTACACTGGCAGAGTTTTTATAAAGTTGCAACAGATCATATGGCCCTCAAAACTTTGTGTTTACTGTCTGGCCCTTTATTGGAAATGTTTGCTGGCTACTGCTCTAAGCCACCCTGATCTTACCCCAGGCCATTTCCTTCATTTGGGCAAATAATATACTAACTTGGTAATCTAAGACAAATTCTTAAAAATCAATAAGCTAATCAAAATAATAAATATACATGTTTAAAAATCAAATGACATTAAAAGCCTTGTAATGGGCCAGGTGTGGTGCCTCACACCTGTCATCCCAGCACTTTGGGAGGCCGAGGTGGGTGGATCACTTGAGGGCAGGAGTTCAAGCCAGCCTGGCCAACACAGTAAAACCCCATCTCTACTAAAAATACAAAAATTAGCCGAGTGTGGTGGCTCATTCCTCTAGTCCTAGCTACTCAGGAGGCTGAGCCAGGAGAATTATTTGAACATGGGAGTCGGAGGTTGCAGTGAGCTGAGATCACACCACTGCACTCCAGCCCAGGCAACAGAGCAAGACTCCATCTCAAAAAAAAAAAAAAAAAAGGCCTTGTAATGAACAACCAACTCTTGTCTTACTCTACCTCCACATCTGAGGCAATCACTTTTAATCTTTTCAGGTCTTTTTTCTTGTGGTTAATGTTACAGCTCTAAATAATCAACTGGTTTACTGCTTTATCAATGCTAGATTTTGTTGACTTTCTGCTATGAATAAATAAATTCTGATTTAGGTCTTAAAATACACCTCCTTCCTTCTCCCAATATAGTTGTATTACTATGTTTAGTTCAATTAATAAGGTGTTGGTTATGACTCAGTAAATGTTCACTGCAGATCTAAACAGTATACTATGAGTTTCTTTTGTCTTTCATGGAGTTTTTAATAACAAGAAAGTAATAGTGACTCTCCATTCGTTCTTTGTTTTTGCCTACTATAGAACTATCATATAAGATTATTTTTTAAAATACTGTTTTTTTCTGGGAGAAGTCCGACCCTCCTTCTAGACATTCCCTTCTCCTGCTCTGATATGTGCCAGTGGCTTCTGGGTGTGTTGTTCTCATCCTTAAACTTCCCTGGCCTGATGTTCTTTGTTGGATCTGTTGATTTATAGATCCCAAGTCTTCCTTTTCTTTGTAATACATCCTCATTCTGTTCCGCATATCTCTAAGTAACTTTATTAGAAGGAGAATGAAGGAGCTGAATTTTGAGTCTCCCTGTGTCTACAACGTATTCTGTCTTCACACATAGTTGCTTGTGTAGCTAGGTTGAGAATTGTACTTTGAAAAGTATTTTCCTGTAGAATTGGAAACTTATACTCTTCTAGCATCTGGAGTTGGGAAGTTTTGTGCCATTCTGATGGGTGTTCCTTTGAATATAACTCTTTTATTTTCTTCTCTGGTAGCTTTTAGGCTTTCATGTACCTCATGATCTGAATTTTTATTCTGTACCCTCATTACTTGTTGTTTCATTATAATGTGGGCACTTGATTGGTTCTGTCTGACGATCCTAGTCTTTTGAGATGTTAAAGAAGTTCCGCAATCTTAATATTACATGGTGTGGTTTCCTTCAGGAGTTTGTTAGGGATTTGGAGATTCCCAAATATTCTGCTAACTTATACCCTTGAGAGAGGGAAGAATAAACAGAGGAGTGAATGTGAACTTCAGAATTCCTAGCTTCATAGTCTAAATAGAAATCCTCTAAGATCATAAAATGTCCCTAAGAACTCATGCTTTACATTAATTTTTTTGGTATTTTTTCTATTGATTCTAAGCATGGAAATGTAGATGGAGATTTTGTTGATGTATTTTCAAATTATGTATCAATAATAGTGAAGCTTACTTGATTTCTTTAAAATCTGGTCACTATATCTATAAATATAGTGGACATTAAATGTACAGCATAAGGTAATTATGTGGACTTTAAAAAGGCATTAAAATATGTGCCATTTTCTATTATTCTGCTCAGTAGGCTCCTAAAAGCGTGTATGAACATGCCCAACCCAGTATTGGGCCTCCGTAGGTGCTCAATAAATGTTAGTTGATTACTCCTTTCTGCTTCTAGGTACATAAGCACCATATTAATTTATATAGTATATTTGATTATGTTAGGTTAATGCATAAATCACATGGATTGGTTGTTTCTTTTACAGATCACTAAAGTGGTTCTTAGCAAAGGTTGGAGGTGTCTTGAGTGCACTGTGTGTGAGGCCTATGGGAAGGCAACTGACCCAGGAAGACTCTTGCTGTGTGATGATTGTGACGTAAGTTATCACACCTAGTGCCTAGATCCTCCATTGCAGACAGTTTCCAAAGGAGGCTGGAAGTGCAAATGGTTCTCTAGGGTTTGTTTGCCTTGTTAGTCTTTCAAGTTCAGAGCTTTTTCATACCACTTTAGTTTTTAAAAATTAGCCATACCTATTTAATTGAATAATACACATATTCTATGATAGATACCACTAATCAGAAAAATTTTCACATACACATTAAATCATTAGCCCCATTATGTTCGTATGTAGCTTCCTGAATTACAGTAACTGAATAGCTAAGAAAATAAAATTGAGACTTTTCGGGGGGATTTGGATTTCAGGTGTGTTTGGTGCAGACACTGTGGAGCAACATCTGCAGGTCTAAGATGTGAATGGCAGAACAATTACACACAGTGCGCTCCTTGTGCAAGCTTATCTTCCTGTCCAGTCTGCTATTGAAACTATAGAGAAGAAGATCTTATTCTGCAATGTAGACAACGTGATAGGTATTGTGCTATTTTTTCATCTTTTTAAAGCTTTTCTCTTTGAAATGTAGCAAAAAAAAAATGGAAAATAGCTTTTCCTTAATCACAAGTTTTAGGTACAGAACTTTTTGCCTTGTAGATTTTTAGTCACCTAGAAACTTACAGAATTGATTTCCTGTTTTGAATTCTCAACTCCAGACTAAAGTTTTGTTTTGTTTTGTTTTTAAATTTAGAGACGGAGTCTTGCTCTGTCACCAGGCTGGAGTGCAGGGGCACTATCTTGGCTCACTGCAAACTCCACCTCCGCCTCCTGGGTTCAAGCGATTCTCCTGCCTCAGCCTCCGGAGTAGCTGGGACTACAGGTGCATGCCACCACGCCCAGCTAATTTTTGTATTTTTAGTAGAGACGGTTTCACCATGTTGGCCAGGATGGTCTCCATCTTTTGACCTTGTGATCTGCCCACCTCAGCCTCCCAAAGTTTCATGATTATAGGCGTGAGCCACTGTGTCCACCCAAGACTAAAGATTTTTAATTTAGGCCTTTTTGAGGGTTTAGGAATCCCTTGAAATTAGATGGAGAATTATTGCCTTCATCTATGCCGTTTCTTATGAAGGGTTTCTGAATCTTTTAATAGATTATAAAAAATATCTAACACTTTCTGTTCTCCTTAAACCACTTTCTCTTAAAGCTCTATTACTAGATATCTAGGTATTAGATAGCACCTTCTGCCCTCCCTACATAATTATGTGGAATTTCAAAATCAAGAATGTTTCCTTGCTTTCATTGGTATATTGTTGTACTCTTCAGAAGTTAAGCAGTGAACATATATTGATAGTATTATTTTATCAGTAGTACAGTATTCTTGGGACTCTGGCTACTAATTATCTGTTCCATTGAAAGACAACTTTTTACTTTATTTCCCAATTACCATTCAACATCGCTTTCCATGAGATATGTCTACTTCAAGTTAGATGCATTGCCTGGAGCCCATATATGCTAGCACTGCCATTTGCAGTTTTCTGAATACCTTTGTGTTTGCCCTAACTAGCTTCCTTGCTGTCTTTGAAATATTTAATATATGATTATAAAATAATTAGCTTCCTTACGTAATGTGCTTTGCTTCCTCTCTAATAGTTGTTCTCATTCCTTTTTATTTCCTCCTTAGCTCTATGAAAGTTTTTCTGTTAATAGGGATAGTTAGGACAAAAGGGCAAGGTAGGAGGAGCATGTGAGGCTTAGGGCTTTTAAGTTTGAAGACTCAGTGTTACAGGTTTAAAAGGTAGCAGTTCTCAGTATATTCCATTTTTTAAAAAAAATGTACAAATATGGTCTTTTTAGATGGATGCATGCAGTTCGTCAGAACTTAAATACTGAGGAAGAAGTGGAAAATGTAGCAAACATTGGTTTTGATTGTAACATGTGCAGACCCTATATGCCTGCGTCTAATGGTAAGAGAATAATTTAAACTGTGAGTCTGCACTCTTGTACCACTCATTTGCACCTTACTGTCCATAGCCAATGAATTAACTTAGCTCTACTCTATTTTATCTTTGTGAAACTTACTTTGACAAGTATTTTATGAAAAATATTATTGTTGATTATACATGACTTATCACAACTTGTTATAAAACAATTTACATGAAACAATAAAAAGCACATACTTTAGATGTAAACTATAATTTTGCTTCCAAGGAACATGATCTTGTAGTTATTGACAATATGTCAAAATCCAATGTGTTGATTCTTTCTTAGCCAGGTTTTCCTCCATGACTTGAGTATTTCCTTCATCACTTCTTGTTTTGTTGTTGCTTTAAAAAGTGCTCTTAACTTTAGTGTTCAAACATTTATTTTAATAAAATGAGTATAGAAAGAGAAAATTTAATCATATATAAGTATGTAAATACACTTTACCTTTTCTGAAAAGAATTACCTGGATTTTTTTTTTTTCATTTCAGTGCCTTCCTCAGACTGCTGTGGATCTTCACTTGTAGCACAAATTGTCACAAAAGTAAAAGAGCTAGGTAAAATTTGAAATGCTTTACTTAATTTAATTAATTTACTTTGCTTAATTTTTACATAATTGGCTTACCACTTGTAAAATCTGCTTCAATCATATGGGTGTTCTATCCAAATTCCATAATGTTGGTAATCATTTCCACAATGATATATAAAATGTCATCCAGCTTTACTGGGGCAGTATTCCTATAAATTTCAGCAAGTTGGCAACAAAAATAACAGCTCTTAGAATAACCATTAATGCCATACTTATTTTGGTTTCATTGATATATTACTGTGCTTAATTATCAGTTAGCAGAAAATACGGCCTAGTTAGCAAGCAGATTTCTTTTAGAATTAATTCAATCTCTTAATTTTTTAAAATAATTAATAAGCCTAGTATGGTGATTAATATGATATACTTATTAAACAGTCATTCTTTTGAATACTTGTGTTTAATAGCACCTGATACAAAAGCATTTTGATAGTACAGGAATTGTTCTAAGGAACAACAGTTTTGTACATTTAAAATTAAATCTGCAGGATTTGTACTTATTTATTACTTCTCCCTATTAGTAATTATGTTGATACTCTGATTTTTCCAGATGAGCTTCTGGAGTATTCTCTCTTTTCTTGTGTAAATAGATCCCTGCCTTTTGATCTTTTCCAGGAAAAAGCTCATAGTGGATTAGCTGAGCATTGCATTTCTTTGCAGTGCTTCTAACTCTTTTTATTGGGACATGAAAATAGAAATGCCAGGAAGACTTTTTTGAGACGGAGTCTCACCCTGTCACCCAGGCTGGAGTGCAGTGGCACGATCTCAGCTCACTGCAATCTCCGCCTCCCGGGTTCAAGCGATTCTCCTGCCTCAGCCTCCCACATAGCTGGGATTACAGGTGCCCGCCACCACGCCCGGCTATTTTTTTGTATTTTTAGAAGAGACAGGGTTTCACTGTGTTAGCCAGGATGGTATCGATCTCCTGACCTCGTGATCTGCCTGCCGCCTCGGCCTCCCAGAGTGCTGGGATTACAGGCATGAGCCCCCGCACCCAGCCCAGGAAGACCATTTTTTAAAAAACATGTAACATTTCTGCCTATAATCCAAGGAAGTTTGACCTATTTTTCCTAGTTTTTATTGGGTTTCATGAAGTTAATTATTCATGCATTTCATAGATACGTAATTGCTTTCTAGAACTACAGTCACATTCCCTTGACATGGGTATCAGTAATCAGTAATCACTAATCAGTCAAATTTAAAATGAAAGTTTAAATTTGTATTCTTGGGATTTTGTAATTTTAGACCCACCCAAGACTTATACCCAGGATGGTGTGTGTTTGACTGAATCAGGGGTGACTCAGTTACAGAGCCTCACAGTTGCAGTTCCAAGAAGAAAACTGTCAAAACCAAAACTGAAATTAAAGATTATAAATCAGAATAGCGTGGCCATCCTTTAGACCCCTCCAGACATCCAATCAGAACATTCAAGGGATGGTGATATGGATGATAGTCGAGGTAATACTAATTTATTTTCCATGAAATATGTGTGCAAGAATTACAGCATATAAAGTAACTTTTGAAATATGTGTATGATTTACCAAAGGGTAAATCACACTGACTTAGATAACCCCGATGTGACCCTTGCCATCTCCAAATGAGTGATCTTCTTAGACCTTGCCTTTTCAGGTTCTCTTCCTTTCACACGTTTTAGAACAGACCTACCTTACAGAAATCTCAAGGAGCACCATATCTTTGAAGATCACAGGTGGGGAAATACAGAGGGCTTGACTTTAGTTTGCTAGATAACGACACAAACCTTCTCAGATACTGTGAGCTTGGATAATACCATGTTTAAGTGAAGGTAGTTGATGCATACATTCTAGAAATGGAAAAGCTGTCATTTAATATTACTTCAGGTATAACTTCATATTCACCAGTGTGCATCATAAAGTATTGGTTTATAAACATTTTCTTAATCAAAGTAAATATAAGGTTTTTCTAGCTGAATTCTTTTTTTTTTTTTTTTGGTTGGGAGACAGGGTCTTGCTCTGTTGCCCAGGTTAGAGTGCAGTGGCATGATCTTGGCTTACTACAACCTCTGCCTACTGGGTTCATGCGACCCTCCTACCTCAGCCTCCTGAGTAGCTGGGACCATGGATGCGGGCCACCACGCCTGGCTAATTTTTGTATTTTTTTGTAGAGATGGGGTTTTGCCATTTTGCCAAGACTGGTCTTGAACTCCTGGGCTCAAGCCATCTGCTCTGCTCAGCCTGCTGAATTCTTGAGATAGCAAAATATTTTAATAGTAACCTAAAATCCAATATGAATTAAAGAGGATTACTGTAGGTTTCCTCATTTTTGGGGTGGTTATTTATTTTCAACTGATTCAGAATTGAAGAGATAATTATTTCTGTTCCATTACATTTTATTTCATAGTTTTTTTTTTTTTTAAGGGGCAGTGTCTTGTTACATTGCCCAGGCTGGTTTCCAACTCCTTGGCTCAAGTGATCCTCCTGCCTCAGCCTCTCAAGTAGCAGGTACTATAGGCATGTGCCACTGCAGCCGGCTTTGAGACAATAGAATTTATTGAATACCTACTGTATGTCAGATGTTGGAAATCATATCAGTGTACAAAACAGGTAGAATTCTCTGCATAGAGTTTATATTTTAATGTTAGGTAACTCAACTCTTAAAAAAAATCAGTTAATTATAATGTGTTTGGCAAGTCCCATGGTAAAAGTTAAGTTTGATAAAGAGGAATTGCCTGGCCAGGCACAGTGGCTTATGCCTGTAATCTCAGCACTTTGGGAGGCCAAGGTAGGTAGATCACTTGAGGTCAGGAGTTCGAGACCAGACTGGCCAACATGGTGGAACCCGTTCTCTGCTAAAAATACAAAAATTAGCCAGGCTCAGTGGCATGCACCTGTAATCACAGCTACTTGGGAGGCCAAGGCAGGAGAATTGCTTGAACCTGGGAGGCGGAGGTTACAGTGAGCCGAGATTGCACCACTGCACTCCAGCGTGGGTAACAGAGCAAGACTCCGTCTCCAAAAAAAAAAAAAAAAAAAAAAAAAAGGAATTGGAAGTACAGACAGGTGTTTAGGGTCCATATGAACAGAAAGCAGTATTTGAGCACAGATTTTAAAGAGGTGAGTGAGTGAGCCACTTGATTACCTGAGAGAAGAGCATCCCAGACAGTGAGGAAGCCAGTGTAAAGGCTCTGGGTGAGAGTGTGCTGAGCATGTTTGAAGAGTGTTGTGGAGACCAACAGAGTGAGCAGAGGGGACAGTCAGAAGGTGAGAAGATTAGAGATGTGAGGACAAGAAGGACGGCTCAGTATATCTCACACAACCATAAGGTGATGTGTCAGTAGTTTGTGCTTAATAGCAATGGAATAGGAGGCCATTGAATGTTCCTGAAAAGAAGAACACCATGATCTTATTTATATTTTAAGAGGAACACTCTCCTATGATATAAGTAGATGATTAGGTGCAAGAGTTATGACAGGTAGATCAGTGAGAAACAATGGTCCAGGTGAGAGGTAATTGTGGCTTTGAAAAGGTATGTCTTTTGTGGCCGGGCTCGGTGGCTCATGCCTGTAATCCCAGCACTTTGGGAGGCCAAGGTGGGTGTATCACCTGAGGTCAGGAGATCAAGACCATCCTGGCCAACATGGTGAAACCTTGTCTTTACTAAAAATACAAAAATTAGCTGGGCGTGGTGGCAGGCACCTGTAATCCCAGCTATTTGGGAGGCAGAGACAGAGGATTGCTTGAACCCAGGAGGCAGAGGTTGCAGTGAGCCAAGATCGAGCCACTGCACTCCAGCCTGGTGACAGAGTGAGACTCCATCTCAAAAAATAAATAAATACATGAAAAGATATGTCTTTTGTATGTTCTTGATAATTTTTGTTTTTTAGTGTGTTTTGGGTCTATGTTGCTGGGAGAAACACTTTCTGATGCTTGTATGTAACTGATTTTCAGATACAGTTGAACAGGTAATTTGATTTGGGGGCTTGGAGTTTGCAAAGAAGTAGTCCATATACTTGGAGGAATTGATCAGATCAGCATTAACAAGAATTTCCATTTCTGAGGATGTTAAAAAATGTCTGAAAAAGGTTTCCATAGCCTCTTAAATTTGGGAAGTGCTCCATTTCACAAAATATGAAAGGTTTCTTGATAATAGTACACATTGTTTCCCAAATTATGTGATTATAATACCTTTTTAAAACAACACAGAAGACCTTGGAAGGTTTTCCTTGTGACTTACCACTTGTAAACACTGAGAAATGGTGATATGTTTCAATTTCATATTTTCTCGTTGACTCGTATCAGGGTAAAAGAAAATCAGTTGAAAAATTGCCCTTGCTTTTTTAAAATTTACGTGATAAAATAGCCCATCTGAGTTTACTGAATTTGTCCTTATTTTTATTGAATATGAAAAAAGATTGTTAGTGTGTTGGATGTTAAATGCTAAGACAATTTTAGAATTTAAGGAATTGAATATACAGTATTTTCATGACCAGTCCCTCGTGTTCATTTACATGCCAGGATCTCACATCCTTTGCAGAAGGAAAGGTACATTCCTAGGGATAAAATAAATGCATGTTACTTGGACAACATTTTTGCTTTCTGTTTGCTAAATAAAAATCATTTTTAAAAATTTAGTATTGCCACACTTTGCCATATTAAAAATGTTTTAGATTACTATATTATCCTGAAACTACATGTACACACACACCCCTAAAATAAGTTTTATGGTATTTCATATGCCTGTATGGGAGAAAAAATACGAAAAGAATACAATCATCATAAGTTCTTATTATTACGTTATGCTGAGATTTCTAATAACGCTGCCCTTTTCTGGGTATTTTTTATTAACCTAAAATTTGTGATGTTTTAGACTGTTTCACTAACATGTTTTGATAACGTCTCAGTACCCTTGGGAAAGCATTATAAAGTAGTGGGCAACGATGAAACCTACTCTGGATGTTTTTAGGCAAATTTTTTAACTTCTCTGATGCTAGTGTTCTCATTTATAAAATAGGTTAACCAGGATGAGCCCATAGGATAGTTGTGCTGATGAGGTGCAAGGATGCATGCCAGGCACCCAGCACTGGCTCTTCCCAGACATGGAGTGCTCAGTAACCGTGAGCTATTAGAATACAAGTGCCCAACCAGTGCTTGAGCAATTGTGTTCTCTGTCCAACAGAACTCAACAGAATCCCACGTTTGTCTTTATATGTGAATTCAGTTCCTTTTGAGTTAGTAAGAAATTATGCCTGTGTTGGGGTAATTGAACTTTCAGGAGGAGGGAATTGTCTGCCACAATTATTCTCTGAACTTAATGTTTCCATGTCTTTTTCTTCATTTTGGAAGTTGTGGAAAAATTATAATGAAAGAGTATATAAACGTTTTCCTCTGTATTATAGCGTATCTGACAGTTTCCTTTATTAAAAAGTATGATATATTAGGGAGAGACTTGATGAATTTAAAATTAAAGTTTGAAAAGTGTTACTGACTATAAGTGATCTTCGGCTGTGCAGTTTTCAACTTGAGGTTGTCAGAATGTAATATTACACATTATATTACACACATCTACAGAATCCAAATTGTGATGTTCCTGGAGTATTGGAACAATACCTATGACTTTTTGTTTCTATTGATTTTTAACTCTTCTAATAACCACTTCTTTAAGAAAAGTCATACATCATCACTTTGGTGTATCAGAAACAAATTCCTTATGCAATAAAAGCATACTTCTTTCTCATTCACCTACTGGGATCTAGAAACCCTGTTAATGCAAGAAAAAAATCCCAAACCTCAATAAAATAACACTCTGTTTGTCTCAAGAGTGGAAACACAACACATTTCCTCTCAACTGGTGGTCCCAGATCGACCATCACAGTGTATGGATGTGTTTGGAGGTGTGGGAATAGGACTGCACTGAGGCTCTAGAAGGCCAGCAGGTGGGGCAGACTGAATGGAGGGAGGGGAGTGGCATTCAGTAACTACTGGAGCGTGGGAAGAGTGAGGTATACTGTCCATCTGGTGAAGGTGGCTGCTTCCTTGAGGTTTGTTACTTTCTGTAATGTTAATTCCCTCAACTTTTAAAATTTGATTTTTAGACAAGTTATACATTCAAATGATTTAAAATTGGAAAATAATAAAAAGGTAAACAGTGAAGTCTCTCCCTTTCCCATGCCTTCATGCCCCCAGTTTACATCTCCAGAAACCTCAGAGGTTTCTCGTGTAACCTTCCAGATGTGTTTTTTTTTTTTTTTTTTTTGAGACGGAGTCTCGCTCTGTCGCCCAGGCTGGAGTGCAGTGGTGCAATCTCGGCTCACTGCAAGCTCCGCCTCCCGGGTTCACGCCATTCTCCTGCCTCAGCCTCCCGAGTAGCTGGGACTACAGGCGCCTGCCACTGCGCCCGGCTAATTTTTTGTATTTTTAGTAGAGATGGGGTTTCACCGTGGTCTCGATCTCCTGACCTCGTGATCCGCCCACCTCGGCCTCCCAAAGTGCTGGGATTACAGGCGTGAGCCACCGCGCCCAGCCTCCAGATGTGTTTTATGCATGTACAAGGAAATGTGTGTGTATATATATATATATTTGTGTGTGTGTGTGTGTGTGTGTATATTTTATTCCTTTTGTCTTACTACTTTTTACTGTCCTTCATTTTTTTATGGCTGCAAATATTCCTTTGTATGGAAATATAAGCAATTTAATTTACCTGTTCTTTCCCCTGTTGATAGACCTTTGGGTGTCTTTCAATCTTTTTTTTTTTTTTTTTTTTTTGAGACAGAGTCTTGCTCTGTCACCCAGGCTGGAGTGCAGTGGCACGATCTTCGCTCACTGCAAGCTCCGCCTCCTGGGTTCACGCCATTCTCCTGCCTCAGCCTCCTGAGTAGCTGGGACTACAGGCGCCCGCCACCATGCCCGCCTAATTTTTTTGTATTTTTAGTAGAGACGGGGTTTCACCATGTTAGTCAGGACGGTCTCGATCTCCTGACCTCGTGATCTGCCTGCTTCGGCCTCCCAAAGTGCTGGGATTACAGGCGTGAGCCACCATGCCCGGCTTTCTTTCAATCTTTTACTGTGAATAGTACAATGTATCACCTGGTATATTTATAATGTTGTATGTAAGTGGGCCTGCAAAGGTGAATTCCTTGCTAAATCCAAAGACATAATGCATTTGAAACTGTTTTTGGAAGGTAAGATACAGTTTTTTGGTTTTTTTCATTTTTTTATTATACATATCTGAGGCATACAACATGCTTTGTATACATAGTGAAATGATTACTATGGTCAAACAAATGTCTGTATCCTTCACCTTCCATAGTTTCTGTGTGTGTACACCTAAAATCTCTTTCAGCAAATTTTCTGTACACAATATTATTAACTATGGTTCTCATGCTGTGTATTAATTTGATCTCTAGAATTATTCATCTTACCTAACTGCAGATTTGTACCCTCCGACCTACTTCTGCCCATCCCACCCATCCCCTACCTCCAGACCCTTGAAAACCACCATTCTACTCTCTATACGTTCAGCTTCTCACCCCGCTGCCTCCCATTCTGCTTATTAAGTGAGATCATACAGTATTTTTCTGTGTCTGGCTTACTTTATTTAGTATACTTTCCTCCCGGTTCATCCATGTTGTCACAAATGGCAGTATCTCCTTTCTTAAAGCTAACTATTCCATTGTATAAAGTCCTCATTGTCATCAGTAAGTTCTTAGAAACTGTGGTTAAGAGGGGAAAAAAAGTATGACAAAACTGATTTTTTTTTCATTTTGCATTATGCCAAAATTAGATTGAAGGAAACAGTGTTACTTGAGGACCTGCTGTATGTTCATTTAGCTTAACGTCTCAGTTCCCAAGAACCTATTGATGACATTAAGGGAGGACTTAATATATGTATATACAAACGTCACAATTTCTTTATCCATTCATCTGTCCTTGAATGGGTAAGTAAATTGTCCATCAGGACACTTAGTTTGTTTCCATATCTTGGCTATTGGAAGTAATGCCGCCATGAACGTGGGAGTGCAGATGTCTCTCTCAGATGCTGATTTTATTACCTTTGAATATATGCCCAACAGAGGCATTGTTGGATCTTATGGTAGTTGTATTTTTTTTAAGGAAACTCTATACTGTTTTCAATAATGGCTATACTAATTTACATTCCTATCAACCATGTACAAAGGTTTCGTTTTCTACACATCCTCACCAACACTTATGTCTTTGCCTTTTTGATAATAGTCATTCTAAGAGACATGAGATGATATCTATTGTGGTTTTAATTTTCATTTTCCTCATGATTATGATGTTGAGCATCTTTTCATATACCATTTGACCATTAGTGTGACTTTGGAAAAATGGCTATTCAGGTCCTTGCCTATTTTAAAATCCAGTTATTTGGGTTTTTTTTTTTTTTTGCTACTGAGTTGTGTGAGTTCTTTATATGTTTTGGATTTTAACCCCTTATCAGATGTGTGGTTTGCCAATATTTTCCCCTAATCCCTGTGCTACCTTTTTACCCGTTTTGTTTTTTTTTTTTTTTTACTGCTATGCAGAAGCTTATTTGCTTGATGTAGTCCCACTTGCTTATTTTTGCTTTTGCTACCTGAGCTTTTGATGGGATATCCAAAAAATCATTGTCAAGGAGGATATTAAGAAATTTTTCTCCTAAATTTCCTTCAAGGAGGTTTATGGTTTCAGGTGTTAGGTATTTAATCTATTTTGAGTTGCTTTTTATGTATGATGTGTAAGATAGGCATCAGGTCCAGTTTCATTCTTTTGCATATAGATATCTAGTTTTCTTACCACTACTTATTGAAGACACCATCTTTTCCCTATTGTATCTTGTTGGACTTGTCAAAAATTAGCTCATAATATATGCTTGGGTTTATTTTTGGGCTCTGTATTCAGTTCCATTGATCCATGTGTCTGTTTTTATGCCAGTACCATACTGTTTTGATAACTATCACTTTGTAATATAAGTTGAAATCAGGTAGTGTGATACCTCCTACTTTGTTTTTCTTTCTCAAGATTCTTTTGGCTATTCAGCATCTTTTATGATTTAATACAAATTTTAGAATTGTGTTTTCTATTTTTATGAAAAATGCCTTTGGAAATTTGATAGGGATTGCATTGAATCTGTAGATCACTTTGGATAGTATGGACATTTTAACAATATTCTTCCAATCCACAAACTTGGGGATATCGTTATATTTATTTGTGTCTTTAGTTTTTTTCTGTTTTTTGAGACAGAGTCACACTCTGTTGCCCAGGCAGAAGTGCAGTGGTGTGATCTCAGCTCACTGCAACCTCCGCCTCTTCCTGGGTTCAAGCAATTCTGCTGCCTCAGCCCCCCAAGTAGCTGGGATTACAGGTGCCTGCCACCACGCCCGCCTGGCCAATTTTTGTATTTTTAGTAGAGACAGGGTTTCGCCATGTTGGCCAGGCTGGTCTTGGACTCCTGACTTCAGGTGATCTACCCGCCTTGGCCTCCCAAAGTGCTGGGATTACAGGCGTGAGCCACCATGCCCGGCTGTGTGTCTTCAGTTTACTTTGTCTGTATTTTATAGTGTTTAGTATATAAAGCTTTCACTTCCTTCATTAAATTTGTTCCTCAGTGTTTTATTTTTTTGATGTTATTTTAAGTGGAAATGTTTTCTTGATTTTTTTTCAGATCATTATTTGTATAAAGAAATACATCTGATTTTTGTATATTGATTTTGTATCCTGCTACTTGACTGAATTCATTTATTCTAGTAACTGTGGAATTTTTAGGGGTTTCTACATACAAGATCATGTCATCTGCACACAGGGATAATTTTACCCCCTTTTTTCTGCTGATGCCTTTTATTTCCTTTTCTTATGTGATTGCTCTGGCTAGGACTATGTTGAATATAAGTGTTAAGAGTAGCCTTGTAGCAGATATTGAAGAAAAGCTTTCAGTCTTTCCCTGTTGTAGGTTTGTTTTTGAATAGGCAATACCTGTGCATGATACAAGAAATACAAAGGTCTTAAAAAGAGTGAACAATGTTAAGTTAGCCTACCTTTTGGCCATCCCTTCCTTGGAAAGAACCAGTGTTTTCTTATAACTTTCCAGAGATTAGTCATCTAGATACAAGTATGTATATATGGGAGAATTTCTCATATTTGGGTGATAACGGTCTTTTTCTCTTTTCTTTTCTTTTCTTTCTGTCTTTCTTTCTGTCCTCGTCTCGTCTCTTCTCTTCTCTTCTCTTTTCTTCATTTCTTTTGACGGAGTCTTGCTTTGTCACCCAGGCTGGAGTGTAGTGGCGCAATCTCGGCTCACTGCAAGCTCTGCCTCCCAAGTTCATGCCATTCTCTTGCCTCAGCCTCTGGAGTAGCTGGGACTACAGGCACCCGCCACCACGCCTGGCTAATTTTTTGTATTTTTAGTAGAGACGGGTTTTCACCGTGTTAGCCAGGATGGTCTCTATCTCCTGACCTCGTGATCCACCCACCTCAGCCTCCCAAAGTGCTGGGATTACAGGCATGAGCCTCCGTGCCTGGCCGATAACGGTCTTTTTCTTTATTTCAGCCTGTGGGAATCAGAAGGCCCTTGTGAAGATGTTGGTTAGAAGAGACTTTAGCTAGTGATACCACTTGTGTTAGGGCACTGTATGTGCTACTTTATGCCATTTGTCTCAACATGTATGCTTACTGGTGTCACTATGAACCTCATCAATAAAAGTGCTCTCTTGGTTTTTACTGTCCTTGTGTGCATTGTTTCAGGTGAAAGGTGGTCTTTGTACTAGATCCAGTGCTATCCTTGGCCACAAACCATTGCATATGATTAATTTGGGGATTTCCTCTTTATCATCCTGGAGATCATCTTCTGTTTTCTCCTGTGTTACATGTGTTTTCTGCAATTTCATGAATTTCCCTTTATTTCTTCCCTCAATTTGGGTGGAACGTATCTTCCGTAGCTCCCTGACAGAGAATGTGTGGAAGGTAAGTTTTGAGCATTATATACTTCTGAAAATGTCTTTATTTTACCTTCCTACCTGACTCATCTTTTCCAGGTTGGAAATACATTTTCATTTATCATTTTTAGTCAATTGATCCACCGTCTTTTAGTTTCTAGTATATGAAGAACTCGGTTTTTTCTATGTGACCTGTGTTTTCTTGGAAGCTCTTAAGATTTTAGGAAATTCTTTGTCCTCAGTGTTCTAAAATTTCATGAGGATAACGTCTGTTTTTGTCTATTTTTGACATTTAAAATCTGTTTTGTTAGGCACTGAGTGGTCTCTTTCAGTCTGCTGTCTTATATCCTTCAGTGGTAGGAAATGTTCTTGAACTATATTATTGATAACAATTCCCTCTCTTTTTCCAGAATTCTGCTTTTCAGATGTGAAACATACTCAGTTTTTCTCTGCTTCTTTCCAATCATGTCCTTATTTTATCTTCCTCTACTGAGTTTTGTTTTTATTTCAGTTATTTCAAGAGCTTTCTTTCCTCCCTTTGAATGTTTCTTTTGTAGCATCCTATTCTTGCCTCAAGGGTATCTTATATTATCCCTCAGAGGATTTTAATCTTTTTGAAGATTTTCTTTACTTCCTACTTAGTCTGTTAATTCCAAATTGTCTTTTATGTTCTCAGGTCTCTGTCTTTTATGTTACAGATCAAGGGTGTTGCAGATCTTCTGGCTTCCATGGCCCACATTGGAAGAAGCGTTGTCTTGGGCCACACGTAAAATACACTAATGATAGCTGATGAGCTTTTTTTTAAAAAAAAAACCTCATAAAAAGTCTCATAATGTTTATGAAAGTTTATGAATTTGTGTTGGGCTGCATTTAAAGCATCTTGGCTGCAGGTTGGACAAGCTTGTTATAGACCATTGTCAGATAATCTTTATGGTACATGCATGATTAAAAGTGAAGAACTAAAGATGGAGACTGGATAGATAGTATCTTTATTTTTAAAAAAGGAATTAAGTAGTTGATTAGAAAGCTTTGAGTATGTGGTGGTGCTTGTCGATTTGTAAGTTTAGTGGGGTGATTTGTGCTGACCATTTGGTGAACCCTCTGGTTTCAGTATCTTTAGATGTTCTTCTTGAACTGATCAGGTTCCCCACAACAGTCTTTTCAAACCTCATACTTGGAGGCTAGAGATCTGGCTTCTAGCTTTCTGAGAATTCAGTGGGGAAATGTGGGGTCCGGCAACGGGAGCAGAATGGGGTTGTCCACACTTAGTATGCCCATATTTTCTTGGTCCTATTTTCGATCTTCATCCCATTGTTCCATTTAAGGTCGCCCAGGAATCCTGCATCCCACAAATGAGAGTAGCAGCTTCTCAGTGTGTAAACCTAGGAAGCAGGTGTAGGGAGTATAACTTCTGCAGATAATTAAATCTCTTGTTGCTTCAGTTTTCTCCCACTTATTTCCAAAGGTGGCCAGTTTTCCTAGTTTCTCAGCCTTCTGAGGATTGTTATAAACTGGATTCTTTTTTTCAGTTCTTTCTGCTCTCAACTGAGAATTTGCCTTTGTTAAGTTGTTTTTCTCCTTTCCTATTGTCTTTTTTTTTTTTTTTTTTTTAAGGAGATTGGGTCTTTCTCTGTTGTCCAGGCTGGAATGCAGTAGTGTGATCATAACTCACTGTAGCCTCAACCTTCTGGGCTCAAGCAATTCTCTTCTCCCACCTCAGCCTCCCAAATAGCTGGGATTACAGGCATGCCACCATGCCACAGCTTGATTTTATCTTTTAAAAATAGATTATTTCAGTGTGTTTTTAGTAGGGTTTCAGGAGAATGTAATTTTAATGTATGAATTTAGTCTGCCACCTTAACCCAAAATTCCCTGTCATTAACTTTTAGGTGGGTTTATTTGAAGGTAAACAATTGGTATTGTCATCTTTGGTGTTTGTTTTTTTCAGTAATTTTTTCTTTTCTTTTCTTTTCTTTTCTTTCTTTCTTTTTTTTTTTTTTTTTGAGACAGAGTCTCGCTGTCACCCAGGCTGGAGTGCAATGGTGCCAACTCGGCTCACTGTAAGCTCTGCCTCCTGGGTTCACGCCATGCTCCTGCCTCAGTCTCCCACGTGGCTGGGACTACAGGCACCAGCCACCTCACCTGGCTAATTTTTTGTATTTTTAGTAGAGACGGGGTTTCACCGCGTTAGCCAGGATGGTCTCGATCTGACCTCGTGATCCGCCCACCTTGGCCTCCCAAAGTGCTGGGATTACAGGCATGAGCCACCGTGCCCGGCTTTTTTTTTTTTTTTTTTTTTTGAGAGATGAAATTTCACTCTTGTTGCTCAGGCTGGAGTGCAATGGCACGATCTCGGTTCACTGAAACCTCCACCTCCCGGGTTCAAGCAATTCTCCTGCCTCAGCCTCCTGAATAGCTGGGATTTTAGGCGTGTACCACCACGCCCAGATAATTTTGTATTTTTAGTAGAGACTCACTATGTTGGTCAAGCTGGTACGGAACTTCTGACCTCAAGTGATCCACCTGCTTTGACCTCCCAAAGTGCTGGGATTATGGGCATGAGCCACCGTGCCTGGTCTATAAACTTTTCTTTTCATGGTTTAGTCATAAGTCCATAGCCATTATCAGATTGTTATGGAATTGGCCTCAAATATAGACCAAATATAATAAAAAAGAAAAGACAAATACCCTGTTCATCCCATTACAGAAATACGTTATCTCTGATACTGAGAATATTGAAGGAGTTAACAACCTGATTTTAAAATGTATTTGATAAACATGTCTTTTTCCTGGAATACAATGTAAAGCATATATAATTTGGAAAAGTTTGATTACCACAGTGTTAAAATAGCGTTCTCTAAAATAGCATTCTCTAAGCATTCCATTTACCTCATTCAGTGAAGTATTTATTGAACATGTATTAGGTATCCTACTAACAATACATCTGTTACTAAGAAAATCTGTGTACCTGTTCTCATGGAGAATATAATCTAGCAGGGACACAGATTTTAAAGAACCAATAAAAATGAAGCATGACGTTCATATACATGCAAGCATAAAACTGTTTGACATAATCTTATCTAAATATCAGGAATTCTTTAATACAGTGAAGTTTAGAATAAATCCTGAAAGATAAGTTAGGTAGAAGGCAGAAATTGGGGAAGATAGTGGAAGAAAGAGCTTGATACATTCAAAGAACTGAGTATAGTTCACTGGAGGGAGTGAGATGAAGCTGGAAAGTTTACAAGAGACTGTTGTAATGGGCCTTGCAATTTGAAGTTTATTTTGAGGGCATTTGGGAAGACATGAAAGGATTTTAAGCAGAAAATTGATGCATATTTATAGAAAGATCATTTATGCAGTAATTTAAAGAATTGATTGGAGAGAGGTAAGCTTTGAGGTGGGGAACTAGATAGGAGCATATTGTACTAATAGTGAGTCATCTGAGGTTGGATTAAGATGGTAGTAGAGAGTGATAAAATGCATTTCAGAGGTATTGAGGAGTCTTGGTTGTAGGAGGAAAGAGATTAGGAATGATTAAGGTGGTCTTCCAGGCCTCTGTCTTCTCCAGGTTACATTTCCATGCCTTTTAATGATGATAGGTAACATGGGAAAAAGGAGAAAGTTTATTTTAAATTAATAGTTCATTTTGGATATACAGTTTTCAGTAACTAGGTAATATTCAATTATAGCTGTGGTTGAAGCTCAGAAGAGAGTTCTAGTCTAGAGACCTGGACCTGAAGACATAATTAAAAGCAAGTGAATTTGTTAAGTGCAAATGGATTGCACTTAACAGAACTCTGAGTTCTGTGTTCCCCTTCTCTGAATATGTTTTATTTCATGGGAACACTGCACTAAGCAGCACAATTTCTACAACCATTTGGGGCTGCTTCTATCTCCTTTCATACTTTCACTACCAACAGGGATGTACAATTAAAATGGCTCAGCAACAACACTACTTTTTATTCCCCATTATGTAGGGATTATATATTTGATAGGTTTTTCCAGTTTTGTGTATATATTTACTTTTTTCCAGAAGGAGAACTTATGGATTGTGATGGAAAATCAGAATCTAGTCCTGAGCGGGAAGCTGTGGATGATGAAACTAAGGGAGTGGAAGGAACAGATGGTGTCAAAAAGAGAAAAAGGAAACCATACAGACCAGGTATAGTGCCTGAGGTAGACATTTCAATATCATCAACACTTGGTTAATTAAAGAAAAATGCAATAATGAAGACTTCAATTAAAATTAAATATTCAGGATTAAGAACTGTCTAAACAAAAATATGTGCACATAAATTAAAGAACTAAACTATTTGAATACGACTTCCTAGCTCCAGAGTTCTTTATTTTGAATATGTGAATACTTCACAATGAACCATTATTGAATGCCTTATCCCAAATGTTAAGCATTTTATTAAATGCTTTACTAGATTGGCTTTTGTTCATACTTGGACTTTGAAGGCCATTTATATAGTTCCTCTGGATGTGTACTTCTGTAACGCTTTTAATTTTCAGTATTCACTTTCTAATATCTTTTTTTGAAAAAACTTACTTCAGTGTTTATGCAGGAGTGCCAGTAAGTATACAGTGTGAAGGGGAATAAGACAGAGTTATTATGGCTCCTAGAATTTATAGTCTAGTTGAAAACCATGACTGATTAAACACTCATTTCTTATCTGGCTCAGGAGTGGAGAGAAAAGCGGTCTTGCTTGTCAGTTTTATTTGCCTTATTGGAAAAAATTATTAAAATTGTCACAATACAGAAGTTGTAGGCTTTTATGTATTCATTTAAGAAAAATTATTTTCCGCTTTTCACACGTGTTGAGTAGGCTTTCCTTAGCCAGTTTATTAATATCTTGTTTACCAATGAGGTTTTAAATTGGATTCGTACAATCTTTATGCTTCTTATTGCTTATATTTTATTGGTAAGAGTGATCTAAATCCCTTTGGATATGTAAGGAAGAACTTTCTTACTCCGTTCGTATTCCATGAGACCTTAAAAGATAACCTGTCTTTTAAATAGGTCATATCTATAACAAGGACCTAAGATGAGTTGCTTCTAAATCGTTCTATGAAAATGATTTCATTTCTTCCTAATCATGAGGCTTATAAGTGTACTTTTTTAGACATTGCAGATTTCTTCCAGGAACTTGTATTTACTGTTTTCTTTTCCTCTGCCTCACATGGAAGTCAACCCTCTAATTGAGGGACTCATTAGGTCACAGAGTATATTGCTAGACAGCGATATCATTTCACAAAAGCTTATAGTGTTGACTGTGTACCAGACCTCTATTCTAAGCACTTCACTTATGTTATTTGTCCTTTTAACATATGTATGAGAAGCTGCTTTGCCTTACCCCCATTTTTAACCAGTGAAAGAATTGAGGCATTGAGAAGTATTTAGTGAGTAAGCAGAATTACATAATCTGACTCCAGATTCCATGCTCTTAACCACAGGGCTCTATGTGTCCCATGTATAAATGCCCTCATACGTTGGAGTACCAGACACCGTCCCCCTGAAATCATATCAGTCAAAGAATATTTGTGTCATCTAGGTAGTTCGTGTCTTCTGTCCTCCAGCTAATGTACCAGTTAGCCGGTTAATATACAGACACAGTCATCCATCACTTAAGTTCAGAGAAATACATCATTAGGCATTTTCATCCTTGTGTGAACATCATAGAGTGCACTTCCACAAACCTAGATGGTATAGCTTACTACACACTTAGGCTGTATGGTACGCTAAATTCATTTTAAAAAATAAAGTAATTGTGCTACGGTGTTATAACTATGGTGATGTCTGTATGTGGTGGGAATTTTCCAGCTCCATTATAATCTTATGGGACCACTGCCTTAACATGCAGCCCTTTGTTTACCAACATCATTATGCAGTGCATGACTGTTATGTGATGTATGAGACACTAATATTTGTCAAATAGATAAGCCAGCGTAATTTAGTGTTTGATATTTACACTGATACTGTTTAGAAGAGGAAGTGCACAACGGTCTTTTTGTATTCTGTTTGATAAGTGATAACAGTGGCTTTGCCTTTTTTTTTTTTTTGGTTGTTTTTAACTTCTATTTTACCTAAAACTCAGGTTATTTATTTAGACTAGCACAGATTTAATTTTGGAAAATGACTTACTATTCAAGATAAAGCATTTTTATCCTGTGTACTGTGGAAACGTAGGGAGAAATTATTTATCAGTTTACCCAATTTCTTTTTTGGATAGGTATTGGTGGATTTATGGTGCGGCAAAGAAGTTGAACTGGGCAAGGGAAAACCAAAAGATCTGTGATCAGAAAAGATTCCTCAGGCTCTGTTTCTGAGCAGTTACCTTGCAGAGATGATGGTATAGTACTGACTTAAATTTTTTTTTTTTTTATGTAACCCCTTGATCCTGATATTTCTATTGGAAAGAACTATCCTAAATAATGTTACAGTCAATAAGAACCTTATTGCCTCTTATTGTTACTCAATAAGAGTCTTATTGCCTTTTATTGATGAAAGGATTTGAGTGCATATAGAGTTCATATCTGTAATACAGCAATCAGGTTCTATAAGGAAATGGTTTAAATCCAATAGACTTTATTCTTTTGAGATTTTTTGACAAGCTCTTTTTTCCTGTATCAAGTTATTAAATATATTTTCTATATTTAAATATAAATGGTTTAGGGACTTAATAACTTAGTTACATAAGGTACTTTCTGGTCATCTCCAAAGCCTTTCTTTGACTGCCTTAGATACTTATCACATAATTTGAAATTCTCAAGTGACAGTGCTCCTCAATTTTTATCTATGTATGTATGTATGTATGTATCTATCTATCTGTCTATCTTACGGTCTCACTATGTCACCGAGGTTGGCCTGCACTGCAGCCTTGCACTCCTGAGCTCAGGCAATTCTCCTGTCCTCAGCCTCTGACGTAGCTGGAGACCACAGGCACACAACCACCATGCCTAGCTAATTTTTAGGCTTTTTGCAAAGACAGGGTCTCACTTTGTTGCCCAGGCTGGACTAGAACTCCTGTGCTCAAGCGATCCTCCTGCCTCAGCCTCCCAAAGTTCTGGGATTACAAACGGGAGCCACCGCGCCCGGCCGTTAGGGAGTTCTGTTATCCCCATCTGTAAAATGGGGAAAATGGAGTCAAAGAGAGTTCAAAGGAAGCCCCAAGGTGGCACAGCTGGGGAATCGAGTTTTGATTTGAACCCAGAGAGCCATTTTCAAGAGCTCAGCCCTGACCTGCTGCGGGGGTCACTGCTCCTAGGTGCCACTTTGTATTCTGGGAGACTTGGATTCCAACTCTGCCGGGGGATCTCAAAATGGAGGATGGCGTGCTTGCCCCAGAGTCAATGCCCAATCAGTGATTGTTATTATTCTGTTTTCCTAAGGCCAAGGTCAACCACTTAAGACAGAAAAGAATGGTATGAGTCAGCATGGCTTTTGGCATTGGATCTGGGCTAGAATCCCACTTTCTTCTAGTTGTAGATCTTCAAGTAAGAGAATTAAGTCAGAAAGTTAACATCAGGCCCCAGTTTCCTCATCTCCAAATGGATTTAAGCATGAAGGTTATCAGGAGAACTAAGTAACACCATAATATAAATCAGCTTTGGAGCTGAGAGTGGTACATAGTGGGGGTGCAGTAAATCATTTTGTTTTTCCCCTTTTATTATTATTATTATTTTGAGGCAGAGTCTCTGTTGCCCAGGCTGGAGTGCAGTGGCTCCATCTCTGCTTACTGCAACTTCTGCCTCCGGGGTTCAAGCTATTCTCCTGCCTCAGTCTCCCAAGTAGCTGGGATTACAGACACGTACCACCATGCCCGGCTAATTTTTGTACTTTTAGTAGAGACAGGGTTTCACCATGTTGGCCAGGCTAGTCTGGAATTCCTGACCTCATGTGATCCTCCTGCCTCTGCCTCCCAAATTGCTGGCTTCCCACCGAGCCTGGCCTGTTTTTCCCCTTCTTATCCCTCCTCTTCTCCTCCCTGTTCTTCTTATTTTATTTATTTTATTTTTTGAGACTGTCAGCCAGGCTGGAGTGCAGTGGCACGAACACTGCTCACTGCAGCCTCGACCCCTTGGGCTCAAATTATCTTCCCATCTCAGCCTCCTGAGTAGCTGGGATTAAAGGTGCATGCCACCAAGCCCGCCAAATTTTTATTTTATTTTATTTTATTTTATTTTATTTTATTTTATTTAAGACAGTTTCACTCTTTTTGCCCAGGCTGGAGTGCAATGGCATGATCTTGGCTCACTGTAACCTCCGCCTCCTGGGTTCAAGTGATCTCCTGCCTCAGACTCTTGAGTAGCTGGGATTACAGGTGCCTGCCACCACTCCTGGCTAATTTTGTAATAATTTTTGTATTTTGTAGAGACAGGGTTTCGCCATGTTGTCCAGGCTGGTCTCGAACTCTTGGACTCAAGCAATCTGCCGGCCTTGGCCTCCCAAGGTGCTTGGATTACAAGCATGAGCCAGCCACTGTGCTCAGCCGTCTTCTTACTATTATTATTATTACTGTTATGGTTGTAGAAGTAACCTGAAATAGAGATACATTTAAATATCTGAGTGATTTCAGCAAAGGAGAGAGATCCTGTGTTACTATTTTAGGAGTGCTCTTGATTGTGTGAACCCGTTGAATACACCACTTACTAACCGAGCCCGGCCATTTTGCTCAGATTTTTCAGAGCTCTCAGGACCATTCAGAATGAAATTCAAAATCTTTACCATGGCCAGAAAGATCCATGCAATCGAGATGCACCATCCCTATCCTAATTTCCTGGCTTGTCTCCATGCCAACCACAATGCCATGCTGGCCTCCTTGCTGTTCTTTGAAACACTGGGTGCACTTTGCTTCAAGGACTTCGCTTGCCTGTCCCTGAACCTGGAATGCTCTTCCCCTAGAACTCCTTGTGGCTGCCACTGTCACCCCCTTCAGATCTTTATTTAGATGTGTCTATGATGAAGCCTTTCAGGGCCAATCTATTTAACATTTCCCTCACCACCCCTCCACTCTGTAGCCCCTTTGCCCCTTGTATTTCTCTCCATAGTACTTATTATAATATCTAACACACTATAATATCAAATGTTAACTCCATGAGGATAGGCATTTTGATCTATTTGGTTCCCTGCGGCATCTCCAGCACATAGAACAATGCCTGGTGTACATAGTGGGTGCTTATTAGGTACATGTCACATGAAAGAGGAAAAAAACGAGTGTATTAAAGAATCCAGGAGCCGGGTGAGGTGTGTCATGCCAGCAATCCTAGCACTTTGGGAGGCTGAGGCGGGTGCATCACCTGAGTTCGAGCCCAGCCTGGCCAACATAGTGAAACCCCATCTCTACTAAAAATACAAAAATTCAGCTGGGTGTGGTGGCAGGTGCCTGTAACCCTAGCTACTAGGGAGGCTGAGGCAGGAGAATCGCTTGAACCGGGGAGGCAGACGTCGCAGTGAGCCAAGATTGCGCCATTGCACTCCAGCCTGGGCAACAAGAGTGAAACACTGTCTCAAAAAAAAAAAAAAAAAAGAATCCAGGGAGGCCAGGAGCAGTGGCTCACACCTGTAATCAATCTCAGCACTTTGGGAGGCGGGCAGATCACTTGAGGTCAGGAGTTGGAGACCAAAATGGTGAAACCCCATCTCTACTAAAAATTCAAATATCAGCCAGGTGTGCTGGTGCACGCCTGTAATCCCAGCTACTCAGGAGTCTCAGGCAGGAGAATCACTTGAACCCCAGAGGTTGCAGTGAGCTGAGATCACGCCACTGCACTCCAGCCTGGGCGACAGAGTGAGACATTGTCTCAAACTAACAAACAAACAAACAAACAAAAACCCAAGGAGCACAGAACAGCTACATATTGGAACAGCTAAATATTGGAGCACCTACTGTGTGTTGACCGTTCCACAGCATGGAGGAAACTGGTCTTCCCTTGGAAGAACCTCCCCACTATTCAGGTGGTAAGAGAAATAACATACCCAGGGCTAGGCATAATGCAGACAGTGTTATAAAGGAGGCATTGAACAAAGGAGAGAGTAACTGAAGGAGGTGGCATTTTGAGTGACCTTGGGGCCGATTAGGGTGGTTACAGGTTGATGCTTATATATATGGCATATACGTTGGGGGATTGGGTGGCGGGGAGGGGTGCAGGCATTCAGAATAGAGCAAAGAGAGGAGTAAGTATAGAATGGTGTATCAAATGTTTATCCAAAAGCAGGATATGGAACTAGTAAACATTTTATTCACAGTGTGTATTTTTTTTTGAGAGGGAGTCTCGCTCTGTTGCCCAGTGGCATGATCTCGGCTCACTGCAACCTCTGCCTGCTGGGTTCAAGTGATTCTCCTGCCTCAGCCTCCCAAGTAGCTGGGATTACAGGTGCACGCCACTACGCGCCGCTAATTTTTGTATTTTTAGTAGAGACGGGGTTTCGCCATGTTGGCCAGGCTGGTCTCAAACGCCTGACCTCAGGTGATCAGACCACCTCTGCCTCCCAAAGTACTGAGATTACAGGCATGAGCCACTGCACCTGGCCTGTTGTCTATATTCTATTTTTTTTTTTTTTTTCTGAGATGGAATCTTGCTCCGTCACCCAGGCTAGAGTGCAGTGGCACGATCTTGGCTCACTGCAACCTCTGCCTCCAGGGTTCAAGCGATTCTTCTGCCTCAGTCTCCTCAGTAGCTGGGATTACAGGCGCCTGCCACAGCGCCCAGCTGATTTTTTTGTATTTTTAGAGGAGACGGGGTTTCACCATGTTTGCCAGGCTGGTCTTGAACTCCTGACCTCGTGATCCACCTGCCTCGGCTTCCCAAAGTGCTGGGATTACAGGTGTGAGCCACCGCGCCCAACCTGTTGTCTATATTCTAAAATTTGGATAATTTGGATATGGTATAGTTTATGTGGCAATTTTCTTTTGGAGAACATGTAGGTTGTTTCTAGCTTTTCGCTATTGGAAACAGTGCTGCATCCTTGTGTATGCTTTCTGCATGAGTGATATTTCTCTAGGATACATACTGTAATTATATGCTTGTCTTTTTTTGTGTGTTTTAATTTATTTAATGTCTGTGCTTCCTGTTAAAATACAAGCTCCATGAGGGGAGGAATCCAATTTGTTTTGCGCCGCACTCTTTAATTACTATCTAGCCAAGTGCTTGGGAGAAAGGAGAGGTCAATAAATATATACTGAGTGAATCAGGCTGAAAGATTGGCTGGGACCATGGTGTGGTTTTGTATCCTAAGAGAGGGAGCCTGACTTATTTTGGAAAAGTAAAATATTTTTTTGGAGAATTTCACACAAAGCAGTAGCAGGATGGTTATTGGTGGAATTTAGGAAAACCTATTCTGGACTAGAAAGAAGGCAGTTACAGGAGGTGCAATTATGAGATTATTACACAGGCCAGAAGGAAACAAAGAAACATGGGTGGTGAGAATAGAAAGGAAAGGGTACATACATTTCAGAGAGATTAGAAGGATAGGATTTGTGAGATTTACTAAGTAGCTATAAGGGGTGAAGTAAAGAAAGCATAGAAGGAAAGTTGATTTCTAGCGTAGAACATTTTAATTTTACAAACATTTATTCTCTCTCCCAGCTCCATGGAAAAAGTACTCACTAATTCCTGTTGGTATATTAATTCGTATTACATTTTCTTCCCCACTTTCTCTTTTTTTTTTGAGACAAGGTCTGTGGCCCAGGCTGGAGTGCGGTGATGCCATCTGGGCTCACTGCAGCCTTGACCTCCTCGGGACCAAGAGATCCTTCCACCTCAGCCTCCTGAGTAGCTGGGACCATGGGTGCCAGCCATCATGCCCAGCTAATTTTTTTTTTTTTTTTTTTGAGACGGAGTCTCACTCTGTCCCCCAGGCTGGAATGCAGTGGCGCAATCTCGACTCACTGCAGCCTCCGCTCCCTGATTCATGCCATTCTCCTGCCTCAACCTCCCAAGTAGCTAGGACTACAGGCACCTGCCACCACGCCCGGCTAATTTTTTTTTTGTATTTTTAGTAGAGACAAGGTTTCACTGTGTTAGCCAGGATGGTCTGGAACTCCTGACCTCGTGATCCGCCCGCCTCGGCCTCCAAAGTGCTGGGATTACAGGCGTGAGCCACCGTGCCCAGCCCTATGCCTAGCTAATTTTTATATTTTTCTTAGAGACAGGGTTTCGCCGTATTGCCCAGGCTGGTCTTGAACTCTTGGGTTTAGGTGAGCGCCTTGGCCCCCGAAAGTGCTGGGATTATAAGCATGAGCCACTGTGCCTGGTTTCCCTTTCAAAAGAGATTTTGGGTGTTTCGTGTCACTGTATCCACGCCGCGTGCGGTCTCTTGTGCGTGGCTTCTTTTCCTGAGCACGCACAGCTGTCTTCTAACCCGCGAGCAATGGCTTTAAGGTTTTTGTTTGTAATTCGGGGTGACCCAGGGGTTCGGGCTGCGGGCCCCTCCTCTCGCCCAGGCACACCTTGCAGAGGAGGGGGCGGCGGGGACAGGACCCGGGTCGGTGCCTGCGCACACCCTCGCGGGCCAACCCCACCCCCCCGCTGGGTACCTGTCACGGCTACTGCCGCGGCGCGCGCCCGCCAGGTTAAGCCGGATGGCGGGAGGAGGGGTGCGGGGCACGGGGTGCGGGGAGGGTGGCAGGGCGCGCGCGTGCGCAGGAGTCGCCGAGCAAGAACTGGTAGTGCGCGCGCTCGCCGCTCGCTCGCGTCCCGGAGGCGGAGTCTGCGGCGGCGGGCGGAGCGGGGGCGCGCCTATGCTAGTCACGTGGGCGCTGGGGCGGGGCCGGGCGGCCGTTCAAGGTAGGGGGCGGGGCCGGCGCGGCCGTTCAAGGCAGGGGGCGGGGCGTCTCCGAGCGGCGGGGCCAAGGGAGGGCGCAACAGCTGCTACCTCAACACTTTCTGACCCAACGGTCACCCAGCGCTGGACTCGCTGCGCCCCGGCGGCTCTAGGGACCCCTGGCGCCTACACTTAGCTCCGCGCCCGAGGTGAGCCCAGGCCCTAAATCCTCCGGGCAGGGGTAGGGGTGACGGACGCTCCTTTTTTGTTGGGGCGGGGGTCTTGGAGGCGCGAAGGCACTAGGCGCCTCGGCGGATGGCTGCACCCCTCGCCCGCGGCTCCCCGTGTCTTTTGGGGGGACACGGGTGCGGGCGCGGAATCCGGGAGGTGTCCGCACAAAAGGCCAAGAAAAACTCCGCGACGCCTCCCTCCCTCCCTCCGCCCTCCCCGCCCCCTCCTCTCCGCGCCCGCTCCTCCTCATTCAAACCCGGCCGGCCTGAGTGGTGTCAGCTCAGTCCTGGCCGCCGCCGCATGAGGAAATGGCCGAGGAGCCGGTGCCACAGGTAAAGGGGGCGCGCCCCCCGCCCGCGCCAGCCGGGGCGCCCGCCCGGTCCTGCGGAGGCTCCCGCGCCGCCCCCGAGGCGCCCGGCTCTCGTTGTCTTGTCCCCTCCCCAGGCTGACCTCAGTTCCCCGTGTCAGCTTTCTAGCCGCTCCTCTAGGGCGCCACCTCCCCAGCCGGCTCCTGCGCTTCCGCCCACGGGAAGGTGCGGACGATCCCGGGCTGCATCCGCTCTTGGCCGTCACACTCACACTGCACGATTTAGAAGGGCTTGGGGTGCGGGGTTCCCTGAATCTCCGCCGGGAGCGGGGGTCCGGGGGTCTGCGGGGGTGGGCGGTGGGGGTCTGTTCCGAAAAGTTGGGTCGCCCCGCGGGGCGGGTCTCCCAATTTGCCCAGTCGGCCCTTGGGGCGCGGGCGGAGGGGGGACGTCGGCGTAGGGTCCCCAGCGATACCCCGGGAAGGGCCGGGGTAAGTTGGAAATGGTCAAAACAATGCGTCTGGATGGGCAGCATTGCTTCTTATTGTAGTTTTAATCTGCATTTCTCTAATACCTAGTGATGATGACCAGTTTTTCATTTGCTTATTTGCCAGTTGCAAATCTCTATTAGTGAAGTATCTGTTCACATATTTTGCCCATTTTTTAAAAGTTGGGTTGTTTTCTTATAATTGAAGTTTATTTTTTCTTATACTCAAAATTTTAATTCACACATAATAAATTGTACATATTTATGAGGTACAATGTGATGTTTCAGTACATTTTACATTGCATAATGATCAAATCATGGTAATTAGCATATCCATTGCCTTAAACATTTACCATGTCTTTGATGTAAGAATATTCAAAATCCTCTCTTCTAGCGAGAATATGAGTGTATTTTAAATGTACATCTATTTGTTTTCTCACAATCCTATAAAATGATAGCTTGAGTCAATGAGTTATCCCCCCAAGTCCTATCAACCTTGTCTATTTTAGTGAAATTTAATATTGTCTAGAAAACACTAAGCAAACATTGTTATTCAGAGAGCATAACTGAGCCCTCTGGTTATTCTCTGTAACCCACAAAGGAAGCTGAACACTTGATGTAAACTTCTTCATCAGAGTAAATAATAAGAATCCTCTCCATTACATACAAAAGAAAAAATAACTGGAGAGATAGTCTCTGCTCTGAGGTTATTATCCTGTGGTCTTTGGTTTTGGTACATTCTCCCCCACCCCATGCCCTTCTCCCTCATCTTTAATGAGTATCTGTATGTATGGCAGAACAGTATTTTTTTTTATTATACTTTAAGTTTTAGGGTACATGTGCACAATGTGCAGGTTAGTTACATATGTATACATGTGACATGCTGGTGCGCTGCACCCACTAACTCCTCATCTAGCATTAGGTATATCTCCCAATGCTATCCCTCCCCCCTCCCCCCACCCCACAACAGTCCCCAGAGTGTGATGTTCCCCTTCCTGGGTCCATGTGTTCTCATTGTTCAGTTCCCACCTATGAGTGAGAATATGCAGTGTTTGGTTTTTTGTTCTTGCAATAGTTTACTGAGAATGATTTCCAATTTCATCCATGTCCCTACAAAGGACATGAACTCATCATTTTTTATGGCTGCATAGTATTCCATGGTGTATATGTGCCACATTTTCTTAATCCAGTCTATCATTGTTGGACATTTGGGTTGGTTCCAAGTCTTTGCTATTGTGAATAGTGCCGCAGTAAACATACGTGTGCATGTGTCTGTATAGCAGCATGATTTATAGTCCTTTGGGTATATACCCAGTAATGGGATGGCTGGGTCAAATGGTATTTCTAGTTCTAGATCTCTGAGGAATCGCCACACTGACATCCACCGTGGTTGAACTAGTTTACAGTCCCACCAACAGTGTAAAAGTGTTCCTATTTCTCCACATCCTCTCCAGCACCTGTTGTTTCCTGACTTTTTAATGATTGCCATTCTCAAAGAACAGTATGTTTTTAAGTGTCTACAGTCTTGGGTCAAGCTCGTTCTATTCCCCACTCTACAAGAATCACAAGAGCGCTAGGATTCTGTTTGGGGTTGCTGTGGACACAGAGTTCTTATTACAGAACTGACTTATTCTCAATAGGAGGTAAAGACCTAGAGGTGAGGTCTCTGAGCAAGGGAGTCCCATCCCATCCTCTGCCCTCTCTCTTGGCTGTTGTCCTCTCATCTTCATCAGGAGAATTAAAATCATGTAAAGTTTTGGCGGGGGGACTAGATGGTGGTCTCTGCGGCCTATAGATAGGAAAGTTTGCTTATACCCAGCTGGGGGGACCACTAATTGACATTCCTTTCCCCTCCCAGGGACCTTACAGAGTCCCCTTACCCTCATGGTACTGGGGGACAACCCGTGGGTGTAAGGCCAAATAGCAATAACCTTGTTACTTGCCAGGAATTGGGTCAAGATTTGATTTAACAAGCTTGGTTTTGGGAACTAAAAAATGAAAAAAGGAAAAGCCATAATCTTGAAAGGCAACAAGAGAGAAAACTGCTAACAGGATCTTGATTAAATTTCTCCCTCTTAGAGAATGTTGGACCGACGACACAAGACCTCAGACTTGTGTTATTCTAGCAGCTGAACACACCCCAGGCTCTTCTGACCGGCAGTGGCTCTGGAAGCAGTCTGGTCTATAGGTAAGCATGTCCAGGGCTTACAGGGAGAAACTCCCAGAAATCCAGCTCTGCCTTGGGTTGCCCTGGTTCACGTCCAAAGATGTGCTTGGGCCACATCTCTGAAGCACAAGGCGGTAGACTGAGAGCTTTGATATTTCTACTCCTACGGCAGATGAGCTGGTATAACTCCCAAGGTATGGAATTTGCTGTTGTCTGTGACCCAGCAAATAAAAATAGAAAAATAATTCGATAGAAAAATAATAGAAATAGAAAAAATTTAAAAAACAAACCAAGCCTCATTCTATGACATTTTAGGCAGTGTGATAATATGCATATACTGGTCACTTTAATCTTTCCTACAGGGGCAGCTGGTTGCCCTAATGTTGGATGCTCTGTTCAAGGATGGTGAGCTAGTGTTCAGCTCAGGAAGCCACTCCACAGAGATGGCCACCAAAAGGGCTTCAGTGGTCCCATCTCAATTAACACCTGAAACACTGTTAATAATTACAGTAAAGGTCACAAATGGGTTTTTATTAGTGAAATTGATGGCTTACAAAGCAGCATGATGGATGTTACAATTATATGACATTTTAAGATCTGTTAATCAACTAACGTGTTTTGGAGACAGCCCACCCTTGCATAAACAGGATAAAGGTGTATGAGGGTGGCCTGTAGTGTATATTTAGAGACGACACCCAAGGCTTGATCCTCATATGGTCCTATCTCCAGGAAGGTTTAGGAAGATTTTGGCCTCTGAAACATTAGGAATCTGTTGAGAATGAAGCTTTCATGCTTGGAGCACCTAAAGTGCGGAAAGCTTACAGAAGCTTGTGTACTGTGTCTGCTTGCTACTGAATGTTTTGTTAAATGAATATCTGTATGTGTGGCAGATTTGGTCGGAGACCTACTTTTCATTATAACCTGGTAGCATGATTATAAAGGTGTAGCTAACCTTCAGCTAACTCAAACTTCTGTGGTTGCTCCTGTCTACCAAAAAGCATTTAAGAATTCTGCAGGACCACTTCAGTTTAGGACAGTTTGCAATTCTCACCTTCCTTAGAGGGCAATTTAGCTATTACTTATTCATGTCCCATGAGGGAAGTCATTCTGTGCCCCAAAGCAGCTTATCAAAGTATTATTTCAGACTTCATGCAGTACTCTCCGTGAAAGGAGTTCAGGTAACATCTATGGATGTCTCGTGCCCTTTGTGGAGATTAGTTTCCCAAGGAACTTGCTTAGCAATCCTGGCTTGTCACCTGAATCTGGAGTAATTTGAGTGTCTTCCAGTTCTCTTCCTCAGTAGAGGATGTCTGAAAAATCCAGTAATCATTTAATAAGTCTGCTTATGTCAGAAACTCAAATTCTTACCTTTTTGGTGTTTTGAACATTTTCCCCTGTTATGATTTATTAGTGTATTCTGCATAGACAATCCAATTATTTATCCTGCTGAAAAGTAGCGGATGCCTATAGATGCCTTTCTTTTTGTAAAAGGTATTGTTTTTCCTGAGACCTGGATGAATTTCCAGGAGCCATTCAAGGACATGAGAACACTCACTTAGAACTTGAAAGGTTCCCCTCATGGCCCTCAGACCAGGCTAATGAGATGCGATAATTTGAACTCTGGCACTCCTTTCCTCACAGGCTGAAAGACTAGCACAATATTAGTGTCTATCTGGGCTTAAAGGTTGGAGCTATTGATCAGAGTCCAAAATTAGTTTGTGTAGGGGAACTTTTCTTAAAGACATAAAAAGATACCATTTAATATATTGTTTCCAAAATGTGTTTCTCACACATTTCCACTGTGAGAAAGAGGTTCTGTGGTCAAATAGGTTAAGAAACCTCAGCACACTCTTAGAGAATCCCAGTTGTTATCAGCAGCAAAAAAATGTATGTGATCAGTTTCTTAAACTTATTTAAATGTTTGAAAAGTTAGAAAATTGTGGCAAAGAGCATTAATTCTTGAGTCTTGGGAGTGTATTACCTTGATGAGAATGTTTGTGTATTTGAAACTAAAAATGTGTATCAGTTTATATTGCCACATACTGATTTTTATGGCATAATATATGGTGTAGAGAGCAGGTTGTCTAAAAACCAATATTGGCAAATTGCTGAATATTCAGCATGGTTTTATGAAGTTGACAGATGTGGAGTGTATTTTGCATGTGTCTTAACTTACAGATGAGGAAATGAAGTAGCAGAGAGATTAAATTAGCCAAGCCAGGGGTTTCGGTGCTAGGAAGTCTTGATATTGTAAAACATAACCATATAACTTTAAGAAAATGAATCCAGACAAAAAGAAAACAAAATCATTGTAAACACATAATCCACTTTAAGTTCACAAAATGTTTTAAACATAATTAAGGCTATGCTTGACTTATCTACTTGTTTATTTCCTACCAAGGATGACCGGGAACTAGCCATTGATATAGAAACATTCATTATTCTTACATTTTCTTTCTTTTTTCTGTGTCCTCTCTCTCTCTCACACACACACACACACACACAGTCTCAGAAGTACTAGTGCTGTATCCTGAAATTGTTTCTTTAGTTCTTGTCAAAATTCCTCCGATTTTATTTTTTGTGTCCTGAAATACTGTTGACATTAGCATCCTCATTGCCTTCCAAAATATCTGACTTTATTTTTTTGTATGTGCTTTTTACTCTTTGGTAGAGTTATGGATTCACTACCAGATTCTACTGTATGCTCTGACAACTATGACCACAATGGGTGAGTTGACTGATCTAAGTGGTGAAAAACACTGGGAGCATCAATGGCAACAACAGCTTTCTATCAGAGACTTTAAGCATCTTTGGTAACATTGTTTTTGAACCAGAGTGGAAAAAATAAGGTCAGGTCAGAAGAGGGATGCTTGGTACTCAAAGATTGTTTGTGACTCCAAGTAATTAGCAAACAAAACCTTAGGAAACTATCAGAATGCCTGTGTATGAGACTCTCTCAAGAGTGATGCAAGAGAGTAGAGAATCCTACTTGGAGAAAGAAGGTGGTAGCATTGGACAGGCAGCAGAGGAGCCCTCAGCATAAAGAAAGGAGCTAAGAGACCCTGTATCTGTCCCTCACCCTTCAGAGCTGGTGCTCCAAACTCAAAGCCATCATCACATTGGATGGAGCCCCTGCCTCAGGTTTAGTCACTTGATCCTATTTGAGGAGAAGCAAAGATATCTGTGACTCATGAAGAGCATGAAGGTGGTGGAGGGACTTGATAATTAGGAAATCAAAATGGGCAAGAATAATGTGTGACTACAAATGGGACATGAATTTGAAGGAAATTTAAGTTAAATTTGCTGCCACACATGATGATCAGGTTCAGTAATAAAGAATTGTATTTAAATCTTGATTCATTAAACTTTTTTGAGAGTCCTAAACAATTTTTATTACCAACACATAGAGACTTGTTTCTAGAGAAAAATCAAGTACCAGGTGCCCAATAACAGATTTACATGAGAATTTTTAGGGACAACACATTGTAATTTGTAGCGCAATCATAGCCAATTTGAACCAAAAAAAAAAAAGTCGTGTATGCATTTATGTTGTTTCTTACTATTTACCTTTCAATCCTTTGCACTGACTCCAATGAATTGACATCAGAAATCTGTGCTGGAGTCAACAATGAAAGGTGATGTCATAATATATATTGGAGATGGGAGGAATTCAGGTTTGTGAAATTCAGTCTCAGAGTTATTCATGGGAAAATAGTTTTCTGGACACTGATTCTAAAATTCTTTCTAAAAAGTTGGGTCTTAAGTAAGCTAAGTCATATTTATCATATCTTTTAGATTCAAGGAATTTTGTTGTTCAAATAAATTGGTCATATCACCGCTCCATGTGGCAAATCTCTAATATATTTTTGCATTTGATGTTTGAAGTAAAATGCAGCAACCTTACATAGAGCTTTATAATAAGCTTCATGTGTTCAAATATAATTGGTACTTTTATAACCGATGCTGTTTGTTATACTCAGAAAGTTATTTCTTATCATAAGATTACCAATATAGTCACCAAAATATTTTTTTATATTTTGAATTAATTTTCCACATTTAAATAAAACAAGCGCTGCTGCTGTTGTTACTATTCCCTTTTAACGTCTCCCCAAATTAGTGTTTTATTCTGTACACTTTATGAGATGGCAGCTTAACAATACCCTTAATATGGCCCAAGGATTCTACAAAAGGAAATGCTGGTGTGTTTGTCAAAAGTGTTTTCTGGCTGGGCATGGTGGCTCAAGCCTGTAATCCCAGCACTTTGGGAGGCCGAGGCAGGTGGACCACGAGGTCAGGAGTTCAAGACCAGCCTGGCCAATATGGTAGAACTGCGTCTCTACTAAAAATACAAAAATTAGCTGGGCATGGTGGTGCATGCCTGTAGTCCCAGCTACTCGGGAGGCTGAGGCAGAAGGATCACTTGAATCCGGGAAGCAGAGGTTGCAGTGAGCTGAGATAGCACCGCTGAACTGCAGCCTCGATGACAGAGCAAAACTCTGTCTCAAAAAAAAAAAAGTGTTTCCTGTGCAGATTATCTATTCACCACTTGCAGATTTGAAGTTTGCTAAGCATGTGTGATATCTAAAAGTTCATTTGAAGAATAAGTTTCAATGCCAAAAATGTTTAAAAGTGGGATATAGGAAGATGATGCAAAGATCAAATATCCAAACATTTCCATTTTCACCAGGAGGACTTAATAGAATGTCTAACAGCTACTTTTAGATATTTTTGAAATGTGAGAGGGGTGAGTTAACACAAAGTAGACTGTGAGATTAAAATGTCTGTTCACTCTAAAATCTCAGCATTCACTTTCTTATTGTCAAGTTATTCATCAGACTCTTTTCAGAGACAACCTAAATGCAAGCTCTTAGAATATTACAACATCTTTTATATGAGATGACAGGAAATAATTTCATGGCCTTTTAAAGGATAGATGAGGGATTTGAATACCACTTTCAGATTAAGTAACTCCTCTATTGAATATTACACTGTTTTATGGTTCATATCTCTATTGTGGTTGAGAGGTATTGCCAGATTTATTCGCTGACAAGTAAATATTATTCAGTTTATAATTAATATCCACCTTGGGGGGAGATACTTTCAGTCTATGTTAAAACTATCTTCAATGTTCAGTATCCTGTTCCACATAAAACTTTCATGCCCTAGTTTTAGCATTCATTGATTTTTATGTGAATCAGTTGTAACTGTGATCATTACAAAATGGTGATTTTTTTAAAAAAAAAGTAGTTTTTCTGTGTTTAATAAGTATCATTCTATTATAAGGAGAGCTATTCCTACCCGTATTTGTTCACTATTACTATGAACTTATAAATTCTTACATTATTTCAATGAATTACAATCCTTTCTGTCATTATTTATTTTGATCTTTAAATGGTCCCATATTTGGCCAGTGGGACTCCCTAAAAGCTAGTCCCTGTGTCCTTTTGACTTGACATGTTCCCATCACTTTTTGAGCATTTCCCCAGCCCTGGAATCAGCCATTTACCCAAAGAACCTCATGCCCTTTAGAAACCAATCAATATTTTGCATTTGGTATGCTGATTGCCATTGGCTCATTGCTACTTGTAGGCCTTTTTAATATATAGATGAGAGTACATTATACATATTGACATATACAGATACATGCACATATGCAACAATTTTAATATGTTTAATACACAGTATATACATTTATATGTGTTCTGTAAACTACGTATTATTGTTTTGCCTATATGTTTTTAAATTTACTTAAATGGTATTAAGTTGTATCTCATTTTGTTAGTTTTTTGCTTAGTAACATAAGATTATTCTTCTTGTGCATACCTTTTGTTGTTGCTTTTAACTGGTATGAAAAATTGCACAGCATGCATGCATCCCCTAGTGAGGAACACATATATTGCTTCCTACCATTTGCCTTCACAAAGAGTGCCGCTAAATGATTATCCTTATGCCAGACCCCTATAGACCTGTTTGAGTATTTCTGTAGGAATATGAAACAGGACTTGATGGGCCATGGGATTGCATATTTTGAATTTTACTGAATACTGCCTATTGCCCTCACAATGGTTATACCAGTCTGCATCTCATGAACAGTGCATGATGGTTCCTACACATACACATTCACAACAACACTTGACATTATCAAACTTTCTAATTTATATAATCAATCTAATAGGTCATAACATATTACATTATGTTTTACTTTGAATTTATGTGATAACTTATGAATTTGAGCATCATTTTATGTTCTTATAGCATTTGGGATTTCTTCTGTAATGGTCCATTCATGAACTTAGCCCGTTTTTCCACTAGTGTTCCTATCTTTGTCTTGTTAATTTACGTGTGCTGTTTTTGAATATTTTATATTTTAGAATAAGTTAATCAAATTTCTTTTAAAATTATGTTTAATTTTCAAAGTGATTATGTTACATTTGTAAACAATATAGCAATGATTCACTCTTTTTAGTAACATTAAAAACATGATGCTATTGTTTGGAGGTTTGTACCCCCAAACTGCATGTTGAAATTTGATCCCCAATGTCGGAGGTGGGGCCTAATGGAAGGTGTTTGGAAGATGAATAGATTAATTCCCTCCCTTGGAGTGAGGGTGAGTGAGTACTCACTCTATTAGTTCTTGCAAGAGCTGGTGGTTTAAAAAGAGACCAGCGGCTTCCCGCACCTTGATTCCCATCTTGCCATTTGATCTCTGCACGTGTCAGTTCCCCTTCATCTTCCACCATAAATGGGAGCAGCCTCAGAAGCAGATGTTGGCATCAGGCTTCTTGTGCAGCACACAACTGTGAGCCAAATAAACCTCTTTTCTTTATAAATTACCCAGCCTCAGGTATCCCTTACTAAACAGACTCAGATGCATGGAATCCCATTCAAAAGTTTGGACTATCGCTTTATGTATTCAAATCATCCTTCATGTCAGTTTGAGACATTGAAGTTATGTTCCCTAATCCGTCATCTGCCTGTTAGCTTTGGCATTGTTGTTCTTCATTCTCTTCATGACAGAACTTTTTGCCTTATTATTTTACTTGTGAAGTTTGAAATTTTCCCACTTTCAGTCTACAAAGGTAATTTCTAATCCTCATAGTTTTAATTTACACATTTAATGCTTTAATCTACTTAGAGTCTACCCTTCAATATGGTGTTAGGTAGGGATTTGGTTTCATTTTTCTCCCAATGGTAGGCTGATTTTCCAAATACCATCTATGAAACAATTCATCCTTTTTCCTTGTTTATGTAATCATTGTCAGTGACATATATCTACATAGGTTTATCTCTGAGCTCAATATTTTGCTCCATTGATACTTATGGCATCCCTACACCTTTTTTTATTAGCATGATTAGTTAAGTTATTAATGGAGCCTTTATATGTTGACATAGATTTTGTAGTAAGTATGTCAATATTCTAAAAAATTTTGAAAAATACCTATGTGGGCCCTGTGGTGTTTGGGAGAGGGAAGGGCTTTAAATACTAGGTTGATTTCTTTGTTACTTGAGTATTCTATTTCTATATAAATATATTTTCTTGCACTAATGTTAGTGTTTTATATTCGTCTAGGAATTTTTCCATTCCATCTAAGTTTTCACATTTATTAGCATATAATTGAATAATCTTATTTTAAAAAATGTTAGTTGTGTTCTAGTTATGCTCCCTTCTTGTACATTTTATTTGGATATTCACTCTGTTTGTTCTTGATTATTATTGCCACAGGTCTATTGTAGTAATCTTTTCAAAGAGACACACTTTTGTTTTGTTAATCTTCTCCACGGTTTTTTCTTCTCCAGTTCAGTGACTTATGCTTACCTCCTTATGTTTTGCTTCCTTATTACTCCATAGACTTTGCCTTGTGCTCCTTTTCCAGCCTCTCTACTTAAATGTGTACTCTTTGCTTTTAACCATCTTGACTTCTTATTAATGCTTATATATTGGTAAATTTTCTTCTAAATATTGCTTCATTGTATCCTACAAACTTTGTCATGTTATTATCAATCAGCTCTTAGTATTTAAAATATTTCATGATTTCCCTTTTAACATAAGAGGCATTCAGTAATGTGTAATTTAGTTTCAAATGTGGGTTTTTTTAAAAAAGCTAATCATATTACAATATATTCAGAGAACAGCAATATGATATTGATCCTGTGGACTTTATCCTGTGGAAGCTTTCTTTATGGTACAGAGAGCTATGATGTTGGTCTGTCCTTGTGCCCTCATAGGTCTTTTGCTGTTTCTAGAAGGTGTTAGAATTTTCTCTTTGTCTCCATTAGATACTTAAAGCTGATATATTTCTTCTTTCTTGAATTTTGGGAAATTTATCATCATAAATTTTCACATTTTATTTTGCATTTTTAGTTTTCATTTCTTCTTAGATTTTCATATTCTAGATGTTAGATAGCTGTTTTTATCCTCCATAATATTCTTCTTTAGTATGTTCTCTTTATTCTTTTCTACTATTTTCTGGGTAAGTTTCTCAATCTAATCTTCTAACTCTAAATTAATTAGCTTTTCACATGTATCCAAACTACTATTTATCCCTCAACAAGTTATATTTTTTTGACAGTCATACTTTTACAGTTAAGGCTTTCTCTTTTATTTTTTCTTACGACTCCCATTCTCATTTCATGTTTCAACATCTTCCTTTGTGTCCTATTATCCTTAAGAATATTTGTCATGCTTACTTTAAAATCTTGGTCAGTGTGTTCCAGTAGTTTTGCTACAGTCGGTGTGCTGTTGTTCAGCTTGTTGAATTTCTTTTTCAGTAGTTGTATTCCTCAGATATCTAATCATGTTGGTTTGTGAACTCAGATTTTTTGTGGCTGTTGGCTACTCTGGTCATTTGTATTGGGGAAGGACTGAAGGACAATCTCAGTCTGCTGCTGTTCTTGCAACATAATTATTAATAGCACCCACTTTTTCCTTTCAAAAGTGTCCTGGTTTGGGCAGGAATTATATAGTCAGTCTCACTGAAATCTAGGACGTAAGCTGTGTCATTGTCAGTAAGTTTAAAATGAAGAGAAGTGATGTGCCCCAGGGTAGAGAGTCTCAGGAACCATGAAACACTGACCAGGCAACTCCTCTGGGTTGTGAAAAGGAAAAACTTTAGACAAGGTTAATTTAAGAGTTTAATAGTGCAAGAATGATTCGTGAGTTGGGAAGCTTTTAGAACGAGAACAAGTTCTGAGAACTGCAAGCTGGCAACGTAGCCAGACAGCATTATGGACAGAAAATGGAAGTGAGGTCCAGAAACAGCTTTGTTGTTTACAACTGGTTACAGCTGGATGTTTTGTCTTATTTGAATCAGTCAGCCACCGGCAATTGACTGAAGCTCAGCTGCTGCAATTGACTGAGACACAGCTATCTGTTACAAGTGTATATTCTATTCATAATTATGCTGTTAGTTTACACACTAGGTTAGCTTGCAGTTTGTTGCATAAGGACTCAAGTACAGAGGCAACCACAGGGAAAATTTTGTTAAATTTAACAACTATATCACCTTCAAGCTCCTGAACAAAGCAGCATTGGAGGAGACAATCTCTCTGGTTTGTAACCTGGGCTTTGGAGATGGAGGCAGGTGGAGGAGTGAAGGCCCAAGGATGGCTCTTCAGCCCTTCCCTGTTTTCATCAGCCAGCCTAATGCTCTCCTAATTTTACTGTAACTACTCCTGGGTAGTTGCTGTTGTTGTCTATGGAGACAGGCAGGGATGGTCACTATTGTTTCCAAATGGCTAAATTGCATGTGTTTTGTTTTGTTTTGTTTTTTCAGAACAGCTAGTTTATTAGTTGTAGGGTTATTGTAGCTAATTTGAATAAAAATTAAGCCTACAAATTCACATGGTATTTGATTATGTACAATTTAGTTTAATTCTTTAGCTCTGACCCAAATGAAGTGATATCACTAACCCATGATGGAGTCCTCAGTGAAAGTGAAACGATATCACTAGCCTATAATGGAGCCATCAGTGAAAGGTGTTATGTATGTGTATGTTCATAAAGATACACAAAAATGTTAACTATAGAGTTTCTTGGACACTGTTTCTAAAGTACTGGTAGTTTCAGCTTCTGTATGTAACATCCTTTTCTTTTTTGGGTCTAGTTGGATACAAGATAAGTAGATCACAAGAAGTCTACTTCTTCTTCCTAGCTGAATTGACTAGTAGCTAAAACTTTTAGAAAACTGTTGGATTGCCTGTGTATGAGATTCTACCAGGTTAGGCTATATTAGTTTCTAGGGCTGCTTTAACAAAGTATCACAAACCAAGTGGCTTAAACAAAAATTAATGATCTCATAGTCCTAGGGACTAGAAATCTGAAATTGAGGTTGTCAGTAGGGTTGGCTTTTTATGAAGGCTATAAGGAAGAATCTGTTTGATACCTCTTTGCTAGCTTTTTCTGGTTGCTGGCAATCTTTGGCATTCCTTGGCAGGTAGACTCTTGTCTAGAGTAACTGCAGCTATTTGACCAAAAGTGTAAGTCCAAATTGTGTTTGTATCTGAGTAATATGCTTTTATAATTCCCCAGCCCACAGCCAATTGAGTTGATGGTAGTAACCTATGATAGAGCCACCCATGAAATGTGAATGAGAAACAAAGATTTATATACAAGTAAGTGTATATATACATATATACACATAACATACACGCATGCATACACATACACACACAGAAACATAAAACAATGAAAGAGAAAGAGAAGTTGATATTTGTGAAATTCACTGTCAGGCATATCCTTGGAAATACAGAGTATCTTTGACACTATGTCTAAATCTTCTCACTGTAGGATCTATAGATAACCTTCTATTTTTTTTTTCAGACCAAATTGGATAAAAGAGGATGAAGTCATGAAAGGGATGCTTCTTCCTCTTAGTATATTTGTCACTCTAAGTTAGTAGTATCCAATCCCTTAGGAACCTCTGAGGTTTTCCATTTATGAGACTCTCCTACTACTAGAGTGGGCCAAAGGGAGAGAGAATCCTATATGGAGCAATGGGGAGGTAACAGGTGACAGGGAGGAGTGAAGCACTCAGCAAAAAGAACAGAGTTCATGAAACCGTAATGGGTTCCTCACCTTCTAGAGTTCTACCACCATGTGAGGCTGGTGCTCCAAACCCAAACCCACAATCATTTTGTAGGGAGTTCCTGACTCAGGCCTACAGCTACATGGTCATATCTTCTGGGCAGGAAAGACAGCCATGATGGGTGAAAGTAAAGAAGTGACAGAAGGACTTATGAATCAAGAATTTAGATGGGGTAAGAGGCATGTTTCCTTACAGACTGCAGTTACATTAGAAATAAATGCCACTGACCAGGCATGGTGGCTCATATCTGTAATCCCAGCACTTTGGGAGGCCAAGACAGCTAGATCACTGGAGGCCAGGAATTTGAGACAAGCCTGACCAACATGGCAAAACCCTGTCTCTACTAAAAATACAAAAATTAGCCAGGTGTGGTGGTGCATGCCTGTAATCCCATCTACTCAGGAGGCTGAGGAAGGAGAATTGCTTGAACCTGGGAGGCGGAGGTTGCAGTGAGCCAAGATGGCACCACTGCACTCCAGCCTCGGTGAGAGTGAGACTCCACCTAAAAAAAAGGATACACCTAGTTCGAATTAGTGATATACACAGGAATATTTAAATGTCAACCAGATAGTACATCGTAGAGTAACTGTAGCTGTTTGATTCAAAAAGTAAGTTTAGAATTACATGTGTGTCCAACTATCTACTTTTATATTCCTTTAGCCTGCATACAGAATTGACATCAATGACCTATGATAGAACCACCAATGAAATGTGAATTATAAAATATATATACACAAATATTTAAAGAAATATATATGCAGATATACATACTTCTGTCTATCTAGACACACAGGGAGAGAGAGAAAGGGAGAGAAAGAGAAAAGAGAGAGAGAATCGACAGAGAGAAAGATGAAGATTATGTGCTTACACTCAGGATCATCTATGGCCATACAGAATGTCTTTTACACTGTTTATGAACCTCCTCACTATAGGCCCTGCAGGCCCCTTATCCAACTTTTTGATTAAATTGAATAAAAAAGGAACAGGGCAAAAAAGGGAAACTTCTTGTTATTGTCTTGTCACCCTTAGTAGCAGGCACATACTTAGGAAAGTCAGATTTTCTGTGTATGAGACATACTAGAGTGGACCAAGGGAAGAAAATCCTATGCAGAGCAACAAGCGAGTAACAGTGGACAGGGAGCAGTGGAGCCCTTAGGGAAAAAAAACAGAGCTAATGGCCCTGGCAGGGTTCCTGACACCCAGAGCTCTACCGCCATGTGAGGCTAACACTGCAAGCCCACACCCATCATCACATTGTATGGGGCAGTTTTTTGACCCTATGTGAGAGCAGAGAAGACACCTATAATGGCAAAAACAAGGCACTCATGAAGGGATTTTAGTGTCAGGAAATGAGATGGGGTCAAGGGGATTTGTATATAGAAACTGCAGCTGAATTTGAAATAAAGTAAACCACCAAATTCTTAGTTTGTGCTGTATTCAATTGTAAAGAACTAAACATCGCTTGTGAGTAATTCAAACCAGAAAGTGAAGTCCAGGATGTCATATTGGTGTTGGACGATACATATATATATTTAAATTCTGTAGCACTGCCAAGTCTAAATTCAAATCAGTACCCTGGAGTGGAGCTGTCAGTGAACTGTGAGACAGAAATAATATAGAGGCTGGGCGCGGTGGCTCACGCCTGTAATCCCAGCACTTTGGGAGGCCGAGGTGGGTGGATCACGAGGTCAGGAGATCGAGACCATCCTGGCTAACACAGTGAAACCCCATCTCTACTAAAAATACAAAAAATTAGCTGGGTGTGGTGGCGGGTGCCTGTAGTCCCAGCTACTCAGGAGGCTGAGGCAGGAGAATGGCATGAACCCGGCAGGCGGAGCTTGCAGTGAGCCGAGATCCTGCCACTGCACTCCAGCCTGGGCAACAGAGGGAGACTCCCCCTCAAAAAAAGAAAAAAAAGAAAAAGAAAAAGAAATAAATCAATATAGATATAAGGATGTATGAACAAGGGAGGAAACAATTATATACCATTTATATATACCTATATGCATTCATATTAAATCAAGGCATGCACCCACAGGTACTGCAGAGAAATATAAAGGTTGAGATTAGGGAAGTTCCCATTCAAGGGCATTAATGGAAAAACAAAAAACTTTTGACACATGTGTCTGCGTGATCTCACTATAGGATATGAAGGTGACTTTATGTCTTGAATGAATTTAGATAAAAGATGGCCACATAAAAAGAAGAATGATTTTTCTTACTAGTCTGTTTGATACTCTTGAGTAAAAATAAAAAATATTTTCAGACTGCCTGTATGTGAGACCTTACTATAATGGCTGAGGACAGCAGAGAATCCTCTTTGGAAACAGGAAAGCACAGCAGGGACGGAGAGTAGTGAAGACCTCAGGAGAAGAGAAAAAAGCTAACAACCCTAGAAATGTTTTTGACCCTGCAGAACTCTGCCACAATACAGGGTGGTACTCAAAACCCCAAATACCATCATATTGGATTGTGTCCTTGACTCAGACCTGCAGTTACTTTACCGTACTTGTGGACCAAGAGAGACAATCAAGTGAAGAAGTAATGGAGGGCTTTCAAGGCAGCACATTTAGTGGAATAAGAGGGCTGACTACCTCCACACAAAAGTTTAGTTTGAAATAACTGCCACCACAAAGGCTGTCACGCATTGGGGCTGAGGTCATAATAAAGAGGTTTATTTAAATCTGAAAGCATTACTATTTTCCCCAGCCTAAGATGTTGGTTGCCATCATATAAATCCTCCTTTTTAATAAAAAAATGACATTTTAGAACCAAATAGTGCTATACACATGAATAGTCAGAACTTAACTGGTTTATGTGCACAGTAATGAAGCTAGTTTTACCAGAAAAGTAAATTTTGAATTGTGTCTCCTGTCTGACTGTATTCTTTTGTCATCCTCTAGTCCACCCACAAATGAATTATCAGGAGTGAACCCAGAGGCACGTATGAATGAAAGGTGAGTTATGCATATGTGTGTCTTTATTTATCGAATTATAACTGAGCATAGAAGTATTCACACACACAGGCACATAAACAAATATATCCATCCATCCATCCATGCATCCATCCGTACACACTTCTCTCAAACACATCCACTAACAAATCCACGCATACAGTGGAAACATACAACAAGGAGACAGACGGCCGGACATTTGTGGAGTTTATTCTGGGAAGCCTGCGTGGCCATAGAGAGTGGTTTTTAACAGGATTTCCAATTCTTCTCCTCGTAGCCTTTGTAGGTAACATTGCTTCCTTTTCTAACGGAGTGATATAAAAAGGAGCAGGTCATAGGAGAGCTGCTGCTTCCTATGTTAGTGTATTTGTCACTGTTAGTTCCTAGTAAGCAGCTTCTTAAAGGACTCAGATTTCCTGAGTTTGAGAGCCCACCAGATTGACAGAAAGGAGGAGAAAATCCTGTTTGCAACATGGAGGAGATAGCAGCTGACAAGGAGCAGTGAAGCCCTGGGCAGAAAAGAACAGAGCTAATGGAACATGGACTTGTCCCTCACACTCCAGAGCTCTGTCAACATATGAGGTTGGTGCTAAAACATAAACACAAGCACACCACCTCATTGGATGCAGCCCTTCCTTAGGCCCACAGCTACTTGCCTGTGTCCCATGGACAGGAAAGACTAGCATGATGGGTGAAAGGAAAGACGTGATGGAGAGATCCAGGAAGTGGGCCATAGATGGGATTAAGAGGAGGAATGCCTACACAGTGGAGTTGAATTTAAAAGAAATTCACCCACAAAAGGCTGTCTGTCGTGCATTGGCCAGCTCCAGTGGTACAGAGTTTTGGTGAACTCTTGAGTCAGTGAGTCTTAGATAGATGTGCTGCAATCATATAAAGTATGATGTGTAGGGTAAATGGCATGGTAGATTCCAAAGAACCAAATACACACATGACTTCTGTAAGGGTAAGGCAATTTACAGGTTGAAAAGTAGTTGGAAGGTCGGGTGCGGTGGCTCAGGCCTGTAGTCCTAGCACTTTGGGAGGCCAGGGCGGGTGGATAACGAGATCAGTAGTTCAAGGCCAGCCTGGCCAACATGGTGAAACCCCATCTCTACTAAAAATACAAAATTAGCCGGGTGTGGTGGCGGGCACCTGTAGTCCCTGCTACTCGGGAGGCTGAGGCAGGAGAATTGCTTGAACCCAGGAGGCAGATGTTGCAGTGAGCCGAGATCATGCCACTGCACTCCAGCTTGGGTGACTGAGTGAGACTCTGTCTCAAAAAAACCAAAAACAACAACAACAAACAAAAACAAAAAAAACAAAACAAAAGCAGTTGGAATTATTTTGAACTGAAAACCTTAAGTCTAGGAAGTTACATGTTGTCTTAGTATGTACATGTTAACTTCTTTGGCATGGCCCTGTGTGTGAATTGAGAGTACCTTCTAATAGGCTGGCCAATGCACCATGTGATATCAAGGAATACAGTTATACATGTATCTATGCATATACAAACACATACATACATGCATTCATACACACAAGAGAGACTGAGTAGGGCTATTGAGTGTGACAAGCATCCATGGGAACAAGGAGTTCCCTTGAAACTATTTCTAGAGTCCTCTCAGAATGAGCTTTGTATGCAATATTGTTTTGTTTTTTGGATGGAGGTAGGAAAATGGGGAGGAACTCATAGACGGAGACTTTTTATGTTAGTGTTTGTCACATTACCTTTCTGTGAGAATGAGACTTTCCTAGTAGCATGAACCAAGGGAGAAGCGAATCCTGCTTGCAGGGAGAAGGAGATAGGAGTGGACAAAGATCAGAGAAATCCCAGCCAAAACAAAGAACAGAGCTAATAACCCTGGAATTATTTCACCCCCTCCAGAGCTCTACCGTTATGTGAGGCTGACTGCCTTTGCCCATACCCACTCTCACATGGGATGGAGCCCTTGCTTGAGGCCTCCAGCTACTTGGCCGCAACTCTTGGGCAGCAAAGAAAACTAGGATGGGTGAAAGGTGAGGAGGTGATTGGAGGTGATAGAGAATGAGGAACTCAAATGGGATTATAAGAAGGGAGACTCAGGAACTAAATTTGAACTAGAATTAAATGCTCTCCAAAAATGCTGTTACACCTTGAGGTGTAGATACCCCTACTTAATCTGCATGCATCGCTATGGTCACAGCCTAAAATGCTCACTGTTGGCATATGAAACCTCATTTCTAATAAAAAGACAAATGCCTTCCCAGGTCAATTTAGTGATATACATACATGTGAATAATAAAAGTGTAACTGGGGAATGACACATAGACTAACTGTAGCTATTTGTTGCAAAACATTAGAATTACGCATTGTGTCTGACTCTGACCATATTTGTCCTTTAGTCCTGATCCGACTGACCTGGCGGGAGTCATCATTGGCTCGGCCCCAATGACAGGTGAGTTATAAAAGATGTACACATGACCAGGTGCAATGGTTCGCACCTGTAATCTGAGCACTTTGGGAGGCTGAAGCAGGCAGATACCCTGAGGTCGGGTGTTTCAGACCAGGCTGGCAAACATCGTGAAACCCTGTCTCTACTAAAACTACAAGAACTAGCCAGGTGTGGTGGCAGGTGCCTCTAATCCCAGCTACTCAGGAGGCTGAGGCAGGAGAATCGATTGAACCTGGGGAAGTGGAGTTTGCAGTGAGCTGAGAACATGCCGCTGCATTCCACCCTGGGCAGCAGGAGCGAAACTGTTGCAAAAAAGAAAAAAAGAAAAAAAAAAAGTTGTACACACACACACAAAACAGTGACAGAGAAAGAGACCGAGATTAGTGGGATTAACTCTCAGATGTGTTCATGATAATACAGTGTTTCTTTCACACAGTTTCTTTATCATCTCACTGTATCATGTATAGATAACTTCCACATTTTTACATTGTTTAGAAAAAAAGAAACTGACTATAGAGAGAGGCTTCCATCTGTTACTGTCTTGTCACCCTTAGTAAGTAGCAGGCAAATGCTTTGGAAAAGCAGATTTTTTTGTGTACCAGACATACCAGAGTAGGCCCAGGGAAGAGAGAATCCTGTTTGGAGTGAGGAGGAGGTAGGAGTACTTGGGGAACTGTGAAGCCTTCAGCAGAAAGCAACAGAGGTATGAGCCTTAGAGGTGTTCTCCACCCTCCAGAACCCTGCCACCACAGAGGCTGGTGCTCCAAACCTCAAATCACCATCCTATTGGATTGTGCCACTGTGTCAGACCTCTAGTTACCTGACCCTTTTTGTGGGACATGAGAAACCACCATGCTGGGTGAATATAAGGAGCTAATGGAGGGCCTTTTAAGCAGGACATTGAATGGAATAAGAGGGCTGACTACCTACAAATTGGAGTTGAGTTTGAAATAACTGCCACCACAAAGCTGTCACACATTGGGACTGAGGTCATAATAAAGAGGTTTACTTAAATCGGGAAGCATTACTATTTTCCCCCGCCTAAGATTTTGGTTGTCGCCATATAAATCCTCATTTCTAATAAAGAGGAAAAGACATTCCAGGTTCCAGTAGTGCTATACACATGAATAGTCAGAAATTAATTGGTTTCTGTCTAGAGTAATGAAAGGTAATTTTTCCAAAATATAAATTCAGAATTATGTCTCCTCTCTGACTGTTTTCTCTTATCATCCACTAGTCCACAGACAAGTGAATTTAAAGGAGCAACCGAGGAGGCACCTGCAAAAGAAAGGTGAGTAATAAATAGTTAAAGTCACCTGTCAGTATAAGTGTGCATAGAACTATACACACACAGGCACATGAGCAAGTATACCCCATCCATCCATCCATCTATCCATCCATTCATCCATCCATCCACACGTCTCTTCAACACACTTACACAAACTAATCCATGCACATGATGGAAACATAGACCAAAGAGAAAGGAGACTGGTGGACATTTGTGGAATTTACTCTCAGGAGCCTGCATGGCCATAGAGTTTTTTTTTTTTTTTTAACAGAGTTTCCAATTCGTCTCTTTGTAGCATTTGTTAGTAACTTTGCATCCTTCTTTGGTGGAGTTCTATAAAAAGGAGCAGGTCATAGGAGATTTGCTTCTTCCTGTAGTGTATTTGCCACCCTTAGTTCCTACTAAGCAGTTTTTTTATGGGACTCAGATTTCTCACTGGAATTCATTGGTTTCTGTCTAGAGTAATAAAAGCTAATTTTCCAAAAAAGTAAATTTAGAATTGCGTCTCCTATCTGACTGTATTCTTTTATCATCCTCTAGCCCACACACAAGTGAATTTAAAGGAGCAGCCCTGGTGTCACCTATCAGTGAAAGGTGAGTTATAAATACATGAAGACACACGTATGCATAAGAGTGCATAGAGCTATACACACACCAAGCACATACACAAATATATCCATCCATCTTCATCCATACACACTTTTGTCAAGACATTTACACAAACAAACCCATGCACAAAATGGAAACACAAAACACGGAGACAGATGGACATTTGTGGAATTTACTCTCAGGAGCCTGCATGGCCATACAGAGTGTTTTTTAACAGGGTTTCCAATTCTTCTCATTGTAGCATTTGTAGATAACTTTGCACCTTTTTTTGATGGAGTTGTATAAGGAGGTCAGTTCATAGGAGAGCTGCTTCTTCCTGTTAGTGTATTTGTCACCCTCAATTTCTGGTAGGCAATTTTTTAAGGGATTCAGGTTTCCTGAGTTTGAGACCCTACCACAGTGTTCCAAGAAAGGAGAGAATCCTATTTGCAACATGGAGGAGATAGCAGCCAATAAGGAGTAGTGAAGCCCTGGGAAAAAAAGAACGGAGCTAATGGAACGTGGACTTGTCCCACACACTCGAGAGCTCTGTCCACATGTGAGGTTGGTGCCTAGACCCAACCCAAACCCACCACCTCATTGGATGCCACTTTCCTCAGGTGTGCGGGTACTTCACTGTGTCTCATGGGCAGGAGAGACTAGCATGATCAGTGAAAGGAAGGCGGTGGTGGAGGGTTTTCCCAATCATGTGAAAACCTCTCCTGGAAATAAATCATAAAGGTGTAAGTAATATGGAAAACCTGATTCAAGTTAATTATAGTGTAATGCTCAAGAAACCTTGCAAAATGAATGAGATTTTACAGAAGGAATAAAAGGATTGTGTTTAATCAGTGGCTGATTAAGGAAACATCTAGGTGAGAATTCTTAGTTGCTCATTAAGCAATAGCATGTGAGTTTTGTATGTAGTATTGATTTTTAAGCCAATAAATAAATTTTTAAAAGAATTTATTTTATAGGACGTTGGAGGCATGGGCAAATTAAAACGTATTTCTATTATTATTATTATTTTTTGAGATGAAGTCTCGCTGTTGCCCAAGCTGGCATGCAGTGGCGTGATCTCGGCTCACTGTAACCTCCATCTCCTGGGTTCAAGCGATTTTCCTGCCTCAGCCTCCTGAGTAGCTGGAACTGCAGTCATGTGCTACCATGCCAGACAAATTTTTTGCATTTTTGGTAGGGGCAGGTTTTCACTATATTGGCCAGGCTGGTCTTGAACTCCTGCCCTCATGATCCACCCGCCTCAGCCTCCCAAACTGCTGGGTTTACAGTCATGAGCCATCAGATTGTATGGAGGCCCTGCCTTGGGTCTGTAGTTACTTAACCCTATCTGAGGGGCAGGAAAGACATCCATGATTGGTGAAGAGTTACTGGTGGTATTTGAACGTGAGAAGGCAGAAAATTACAAGGGCGAGCAAGGTGGGTGTTTACAAACTAAAGTTGATTTTATGTAAATTTTGCCAGAAACAGTAACTTGGGGATTAGGTTTAGGAGTAAAGAAATGTATATAAACTTGATTCATTAAGTTTTTTTCACAGGCCAAAAAATTTCATTACAAACATCTAAAACCTCATTTCCAGAGAAAAATTAAATACCATGTTTCAAATAAATAACTGATTAATGTCCATTTTTCAGGGGAACTAGATTATAAATTGGAGAATAATTATTACTAATTTGTATCAGAAAATTAAGTCTAGGATAACATGTGGAGTCTTGCTATGTTCATTTTTAATCCTTTAGCTATTACCTCATTGAATTAAAAAGAGTAATGTGTGGTAGAGTCATCAATGATGGGTGAGATTTCAAAATACGGAGAGAAAGAAGACAGGCATATATTAAGATTGGTAAAATTCACTCACAAATGAAGTAATAAAGAACTGCACTTAAATTGTGATTCATTAGTTTGTTTTTTAAGGCCCAAGAGCACCTTTACATAATATAAGGTTTTCTTCTAGGAAAAAATGATATATTAATAGTAGATTCCAAATCATTGACATATACATTTTCAGAGTTCAGCCAGTTTATAAATGTAGAGCAATTGTACATAATTTCAACCAGAAAAGTATATCTCTGAAGTCACTTGACCTGAAGTGTACATTTTTAATCGTTAGCACTGGCCCGGATAAAATGACATCAGTAGTCTTTCACTAATTTGATATATATTTGATATAACTCACCTTTCAATGGTGGTGTCATTGAAAACTACTGACATTATTAATTTGGGTCAGTGCTAAAGGATCTATCAACACACACACAACACACACATGTATATGTGTGTGTGTGTATATATACAGATATATCTTTTAGCTATATATGTAATATATATAGATATATAAATATGTATTTGTGTGTATATAGATATACGTATATCTATATACATGTCTACATATGTGCATATTTAAATGTGTGTATATATCTATATATACATATCTATATATAGATATATTCTTTAGCACTGACCCAAATTAATAACATCAGTAGTCATATATATATCCTTTAATATATATATGAGCATGTGTGTGTATATATATGTAAACATATATGTATATATCCTTTAGCATATATATGTATATATACACATATATAGTTTATATATACATATGTGTGTGTATATGCAGGTATATCTTGTTTTATTGTGCTTTATTTTATTGCCCCTCAGATATTACTTTTTTGTAAACTGAAGGTTTGTAGCAACCCTACATTGAGCAAGTCTCCTGGTTTTATTTTTCCAACAGCGTGTTCTCACTTTGTGTCTCTTGTCACATTTTAATAATTCTTGCAATATTCCAAACTTTTTATTATCATATCTGTTATGGTGATCTGTGATCAGTGATCTTTGATGTTACTATTGTAATTGTTTTGGGGCAACACGAACCATGTCCATATTAAGATGACAAGCCTAATCAATGACATGTTTGTTGTGACTGCTCCACTGACTAGCCATTCCCCCATCTCTCTCCTTCTCCTTGGGCCTCCCTATTCCCTGAGACACAACAATATTGAAAGTAGGCCATTTAATAAGCCTATGATGGTCTCTGAGTGTCCTAGTGAAGGGAAGAGTCACATGTCTCTCACTTTAAACCAAAAGCTAGAAATGATTGTGAGGAAGGCTAGACTTCTTGCACCACTTCAGCCAAGTTGTGAATGTAAAACAAAAACAAAAACAAAACAAAACAGAAAAGCCAAAAAACTTCCTGAAGAAAATTAAGACTGCTACTCCAGTGAACATACAAATGTTGAGAAAGCAAAACAGTCTGATTGCTAATATGGAGAATGTTGTAGTGGTCTGGATAAAGGATCAAACCAGCCACAGCATTCCCTTAAGCCAAAGCGTAATCCAGGACAAGGCCCTCACTCTCTTTGATTCAGTGAAGCCTGGGAGAGGTAAGGAAGCCGCAGAAGAAAAGCTTGACGCTAAAAGGTTTGTTCATGAGGTTTAAGGAAAGAAGCCATCTCCATCACATAGAAGTGCAAGGTAAACAGCCAGTGCCGATGCAGAAGCAGCAGCAAGTTATCCAGAAGATCTAGGTGAGATAACTGATGAATGTGGTCAAACTAAACAACACATTTTCAATGTAGACAAGATAGCCTTTTATTGGAAGAAGATGCCATCTAGGACTTTTATATTTAGAGAGGAGAAGTCAATGCATGGTTTCAAATCTTCAAAGCACAGGCCAATTCTCTTGTTAGGGGCTAATGAAGCTGGTGACTTTAAGTTGAAGCCAACAATCATTGACTATTCTGAAAATCCTGGGGCCCTTACGAATTATGCTAAATCAAGCAAGATGGGTGACTAGAGATGTCTGGTGCTCATCTCCCCTACAAGAAAGAACCGAGGCAAGAAATACACATCTAAGATTTGATTAGAGTATCAAAGGGATAGTCCTGGAGTGCAGCAAAGGAGTGGAGACACATCTGTGGTGACTGAAAGTTGCCATAGTACGGAAGCACTCAGCCTGTGCAGCCGCTTCTGCCCAATCTGGATTGAATTGGCCCAGAGACAGGAGGGACTTCTCATTGCAGGGTGAAGGTAGGCAGAAGATCCCCACCAGCCCCACTGCCATCACAAACACAAAGTCTTTACAACAAGAGAAACTCACAGTCTTTGCAAGCCCTCAGGCCAGTTTGGAGTATTGCCAAGAATTGACACAGCTGCATGTCCTGGACTAGGAGTACAAGGTGAAGACTTCCCACCCCCAGAGACTTAAGCTGCAGCAACACAGCACCATCTTGAGAACAGAGTCATCTCTTGAGTGTGCCCTCCTCTGGGGGCCAGTAGCCACTGTGCCTCTCCAGCACTGGAGCTTTATCTTCAGTACACCAAGCCCACATGGGTGGGTTAAAGCCACAATCCCAGCTGTGTGGAGGTTGGTCCCAGGACTGGCTGTAACTCAAGTAATGCAGAGTAGGGAAATCAACCCCCACCACCACACTTCCAGACAGAGGAATAATCTGCAGTCCCATCCAGGGTAAATTCACTCTTAAGACAGCCAAACCACTACATGCCCTCTCCCAAGTGGGAGAGGCCCCTAAGCCTCTGAGCAGCTGATACACCCGCAGGTCAACAGAGTGACTATGAGCCCATGCTCAGGACCTGAGAAACAGCCTTGTGGGCCCCATCAACCACAGACATGCTCCTGGCGTGCCCAGTAGCCCTCTGCTTTTAATAAGGGCCTGAGAAACAGTCCCACAGGCTGCCCCCAGCAGGCACACCACCAAGTGGGCCTTGCACCTGTGTCTCAGACCTGAGAGACAAGCAACTGTGTATGCCCAAGTCTCAGGGCCGAGAAACAACCCTGGGAGCTTACTCAGGCCAACTAAGCAGCCACATACCTATGTCCCAGCTTGAGGAAGAGCCCTTTAGGCCACCCCCCACAGAAACACTCCCAGGCCAACTAAGCAGCTGTGCAACCTTGGATGAGCCTGAGAAATACTCCTGTATCCATTCCCAGCAGATGCACCTCCAGACCAGCCAATCAGCCATGAATGCCCATGTCCTGGACCTAAGAAAGAGCTCCATGGGCTACTCCCAGAAGACATGCCCTTATGCCAGCTGAGCAGCCTCGTGTCCACATCCTGGCTCATAGAAGCAGTCCCCAGGGCTTCCCCTGGCAGGCACCACCCAGGCCAGCTGAGCAGCAGTGTGCCCACATCCTGAGCTAGAATAGCTCTATGGACTACCCCCAGCAGACACACATCTAGGACAGCTGAGAAGTCATTTGACTGTATCCCAGGCCTGAGAAACACCCCTCTTGGCCAGCCCTGGCAAAGATACCTTCAGTCCAGCTTAGCAGCTATGCACCTATATATTTGGCCCATGAGTTTCCCCCAGCAGACTGCCCCCAGGCCAGATGAGCAGCTGTGTACCCACATACCAGTTATGGGAAACAGCCCTTCAGGCCACTCCTGGAGTGCATGCTTCCAGGCCAGGCAAACAGCTGTGTGCCTGCATCCTGGGCCTGAGAAACTGTCCTGCAAAGCACATCTGGAAGTCATGCCCTGGTTGAGCAACTGCATCCCCATGCTCCTGGCTAGAGTGATGGCACCATGGCCAGCGGCATAAAGCCATACTCCAAGTTTTCTGACCCACTGTATGCCTGCACACACCCTTACCCTGAGAAACAGCCCAGTGAGCCCACCCCTGGCAAGGCTGCACCACCATCACTACAAACTTCCTTAACCTAGGCCACTGAGTAACTTGCAAATGTTACTAGTGTGGATCACAGCTGAATAAACTACATGGAGACTACACTTACTGCATCCATGTAGAACCAAGGCCGGTATACCCCAATGAGCTGACATCCAAGACCCATTCATACAAATTAATTCATACAAGTAAACCTACTCCATAAAATTGGAAAAGGTGACTTTTTCACCAGATGCATAGAAATCAATTTAGAAACACAGCAACCATGAAAATGCAAGAAAACATGTCACCTACAAAGGGAAATAATAATTATCCAGTAATAGAACCCAATCATAAACATATGATGTGACAGAAAAAAGAATAATCTTAAGGAAACTCAGTGAGATGTAAGGTAATACAGATAGACAAGTCAATGAAATCAGGTGAAAGAGAAATTCAGTAAAGATACAGATATCATAAAAATAACCAAACAGAAGCCCTAAAAGCTAAACAGTTCAATGGATGAAATGAAAAAATACAATCAATGGCTTTACAGACAAGAACAAGCAGAAGAAATAATTTCTGAACTTGAAGACAAGTCTTTTGAAATAACACAGACAGGCAAAAAAGGATAAAAAAGAATGAAAAAGGCCTACAGAATTTATGGGACACCATTAATTTGATCAAATATTCATATTATGGGCATTCCAGAAGGAAAAGTGCAGAGAAAATATGAGGAAAACATATTTAATAAAATAGCATAAAACTTCCTAACTCTTGAGAGAGAGCTAGACATCTATTTCCAGGAAGATCAAAGAACCCCAAATACATTCAACCCAGACATTATAGGCAAATTGTGAAAAATCAAAAGACAAAGATTTTTTAAAATAGCAAAAGAAAAGTAACACACTTATAATGGAATCCCCATTAGACTAACAGCTGATTTCCCAGTGGAAAACCTTCGGCTAGAAGAGAATGGGATGATACATTCAAAGTTCTGAAAGAAAAAAATCTTTCAGCCAATAATATTATAGCCAGCACAGCTATCCTTTACAAATGAAGAAGACATAAAATCTGTCATAGATAAACAAAAACCAAGATAATTCATCACCACTAGACCAACATTACAAGAAATGCCCAAGGGAGTCTTACATCTGGAAGTAAAAAGATGATAACCACCATCATGAAAACATGCAAAACTTTAAAAGTCACTGTTAGAGTCAATACATAAAGGAGAAAGAGAAAGGAATGAAACCTTATCACTACAGAAAACTACCCAACTTCAAAAGTAAACAGGAAGAAAGGAATAAAACATATACAAAACAACCAGAAACCAATAAAACGTTGGAAGTAACTCCTCACCTACCAATAATAACTTCGAATGTTAATAGATTAAATACCCCATGAAGGATATAGACTTACTGAGTGGATTAAAAAATAAGACCCAACTATATTTTATCTAAAAGAAACTCACTTTACCGGTATAGAAACACATAGACTGATAATAAAGGGATGGAAAAAGATATCCTATGCAAATGGAAGCCCAAAGTGAGCAGGGATAGCTATACTTGTATCAGACAAAACGGAGTTCAAGTTAAAAACCATAAAAATTGACAAACAAGAGTATTATGTAATAATAAAGGGTTCAATTCAGCAAGAAATATAATTGTAATATGTGTATAATTATAAATATGTATGCACTCAAACACCAGAGCACCTAGATATATAAAGCGAATATTACTAGATCTAAAGAGGGAGATAGACCCCATTACAATAAGAGTTGGGCACTTCCGTATCCCACTCTCAGCATTGGACAAATCATCTAGACAGAAAATCAACAAAGAAACATCAGACTTAAACTCCACCATAGACCAAATGGACATAAATAACAAACATATACAGAACATCTCACCTAACAGCTCCAGAATACACATTCTTTTCATCAGCACATGAAACAATATCCAAGATAGACCGTATGTTAGGCTACAAAACAAGTCTCAACAAATTTTTAAAAATTGAAATTCTATCAGGTATCTTATCTTACCACAATGGAATAAAACTAGACATTCATAACAAGAGGAACATTCAAAACTATACAGACATATGGAAATTAAACAACATGCCCTTGAGTTACAGTGAGTGAAGAAAGAAATTAAGAATGAAATTTAAGAATTCCTTGAAACAAATGTAACTAGAAGCACAGTATACCAAAACAGGGGACGCAGCAAAAGCAGTTGTTAAGAAATATGTTTTTAGCTTCATCCGTGTCCCTACAAAGGACATGAACTCATCATTTTTTCAGCAAACTGTCGCAAGGACAAAACACCAAACATCACATGTTCTCACTCATAGGTGGGAATTGAACAATGAGAACACTCGGACACAGGAAGGGGGACATCACACACTGGGGCCTGTTGTTGGGTAGGGGGAGGGGGGAGGGATAGCATTAGGAGATATACCTAATGTAAATGACGAGTTAATGGGCGCAGCACACCAACATGGCACATGTATACATGTGTAACAAACCTGCATATTGTGCACATGTACCCTAGAACTTAAAGTATAAAAAAAAAGTATATTTTTAGCAATAAATGCCTGGATCAAAAAAACTAGAAAACTTTCAAATAAACCACTGAACAATTCTACCTCAAGAAACTAGAATAGTAAGAACAAACCAAACCCCAAATTATTAAAAGGAAATAAATAATGAAGACCAAACAGAAATAAACAAATTTGAGGCAAAAATTACAAAAGGTTAACAACAAAAAGGTTTAAAAAATATCAACAAACCATTAGCTAGACTAATTAAGAAAAAGGGAAGACCCAAATAAGTAAAATCAGAAACAAAAAAAGAGACCGCATAACAGATAATGACAGAAATAAAAATAATTATTAGAGACTATTATGAGCAACTCTACAATAAATTTGAAAACCTAGAGGAGGTGGACAAAATCCTTGACCCATACGACCTACCAAGACTAAACCAAGAAGAAATAGAAAACCTGAACAGACCAAAAACAAGTAATGAGATTAAATCAGTAATAAAAAGGCTTTCAACAAAGTCCAGGACCTGATGGCTTCACCACTTAATCCTCACTTGTGAAAGGAAGAGCCATTTGCTACAGCAAACTTCATTGTTGTCCTATTTTAAGAAATTGTCTCAGCCACTCCGACCATTGGCAACCACCACTCTGATCAGTCAGCAGCCATGAACATGGAGGCAACGCCCTCCACCAGCAAAAGGTGATCATTAGCATTTTTTAACCAATAAAGTAGTTTTGAATTAAGGTATACACATAAGTTTTTTGAACATAATGCCATTGCAAACTTAACAGGCTACAGTGTAGGGTAAACATAACTTTTATATGCACAGGGAACCCAAAACATTTGTGTGAGTTGCTTAATGCAGTTTTTGCTTTATTGCAGTGGTCTGGAATGAAACCCACAATGTCTTTGAGATATGTCTATACACATATTATTTATATATTATATATACATATACATATTCTTTTATATATCTTTATATACATATATATAGAAAGAGACAGAGAGAGAAAAGAAGATAAAAATATGCAAAATTCAGTGTTGGGAGTATCCATGAGGAAAGAGTTTCTGGTTAATGATTGTAATTTTCTTTCTTAAATATTAGGTCTTCCAGTGAGCTAAGTCATGTTTACTATATCCTTTAGATTCATGGGATTCTTGTTATTCAAATATATTTTTCATCACTATTTTGTGTAGCAAATATCTAATGATATATTTTTGCTTTTTTTTCTTGGTGGCTAAAGTGTGTTAGCACGACTTTCCAAGTTTGAAGTTGAAGATGCTGAAAATGTTGCTTCATATGAGTAGGTCAGTTTGAAGTTTGAAAGGAGGGAGACATTGATGGATCTCTTACCTTTAGTTAAACAGGGCTTCCGCTGAGGCAAGAAGGAAAAAGGGAAACTATGGAAAGATATCAAAATGTATGGGTGGGAGGGTACACCGTATTTACTCCAGTTGAATTCTTAGACAAGTATTATTTTGAAAAAAAAATTCCATCCATTCAGAAATAAATGTTCTTCTAGCTTGAAAATGTAAAAAGTATTCTTAGAGGAAATTAATTCCATTAAAAGTTTTTTTTAAAAAAAACAGGAATGCAGAATGCTACTTAACTCATCAATAGTGAACGTTTCTCATTTTTACTGGATATGGTGTGATTCCCAATTTTGTACATTTTGCCTATGAGCAAATAGTATTGATAGCAAAAGCAAACATATTTTGCTGACTAAAGACCTCTTTATGCTCATTGGGATTTTATTCTTATTTGTTTCTAATCTCACTAGAGTACTTCCTGTTGCACTGACCTGAAGGCATTTTATCATGTACTCACTGTAATGAAACAATACATTCTTAGACTGGCTTGTGTCTGAACTGCAGACATATTCAGGAGATTTTTCTTCTGCTTCTTTCTTGCCCAGTTGTATAACCATTCACCAGCTTGTGTCAATGCTGGAGAGGAAGTACTGCCATAGAGGAAGTTAACTCACCATGGTTGTAAGCTGTTGGTGACTAAACAAAGATTGGAAACAAAGAGGGCAAATAAAAATAGTTCTTCAAATTACCCTGAATTTGCCACTGAATTAAACTGTGTGCCTGCAGATTAGCTATACGTTTTCTGTAATGGAGCTGCCCAGGGCTGAAACAAAATTAGACCGATTAAGCAAGGCAAGCATTTCCTTCTTTCCCCACTCCAAACAAAATAAAGCAGGTTTTCATTTTATTTTATTTTTAAATTACAAAATCTCATTACATAGATATAGGAGGAATTTGCAGTAGTCCCTGTGAGAAATGCTGGTGTTTCATAACAGGGGAATGATATTGGATTTATAGTAAAAGCTGGAATCGTGCTTGGCTTTGGCATCATATATTCATTCACCTGATACTCGGCAAGTCACTAACCCTCTTTAACTTTCAGATTATTCAAATGTAAACTGGCTATTATGCAATCCATGTACTGGATATTGTATTTAAAAAATTAGTAATAAAATGAAAATAACATGCAAAAATACTTTGAAAACTCTGTAGTTCTGTAAATAGGTTTTATTCTGAAAGCTAAAAATAACGTAAGAGTTCATTAAGGAAAATCTGAAAACACAATCAACAAATCTACCCACATTTAGTCATTCTTAAACTTTGATGCATGCACTTCTAAGTTCTTTAAGCATACACTTTTTTTGTTTACAGATATGAGACCATACTTATTCTTTTGCAAATAACCTTATTAATGACATCATGGCTATATTTTTTTGTTAATATATATTCATGTGCACTTACAACATTATTTGTAACAGTTGTGTGATATTTCATGGTGTAGATGTGCTATAATTCATTTAATAGATATTGCTGAACAATTCAGTTTTTTACAAGTTTTTAACTTACAAAAATGAATATATTTGAGGCTAAATCTCCGTATATTGTTGGTTATTTGCTTGTTATAAATTCTCAGAAGTGGAAATTCTGTGTCAAAGGGAATGATTGTGAAGCTATTGATATTGATATGTGCTTTAACATCAAGATGCAAAGTGTACATTTCTCCCCTCCCACACTTAACACTAGCCATCATTGATTTCTCTGATATTAGTAAACATATTTGTTCTAATGCACGTTCTTTGACACACCTTCATTTATCCTTTTCTGTCTTTGGACTAAAAAGTTAAATCTATTGATCCTTTTTCTATTTTATGTAATATAAGCAATTTCTCCCAGGTTGTCTTGCTTTTCACTACATAAAAGCATTTAATCCTCATGTAATCAAATGTATCTGTACTTTTCTTTGTGATTTTGCCTTTAATGTTATTCTCAGAAAGTCCTTCTCACCCCAAGATTTTAAATATATCCACCAAAATTTCTGTTTTGAATTTATTTTCTTCATTTAAATAAAATATCTGCCCTGAATTTACTTTGTCTTAAGGTATAAAGTGTAGAAATTTACTTTTCTCCTAAGTGACTCATAGTTTTTTCAGCATGAACATGTCATCCCTGTGTATTGTCCTTACCCTGTTTGAGTGAGCAGGAAGACCAGTGTCACTACAGTGTTTTTCGTGCTTTGCATCATGGCCACCTCCCTACCCCCAGAGTCTGCACAAGAGAAAAATATGTCCAGTGGGGGAGATAGCACCTGCCTTCAATACAAATCCCATTTCATTAAACACGGTCTTGTTAGTGTCATGTAGCTTCCACCTTCTATTGATAAAAAATGAGTCATGTTCATAGTTAATATTTGTGCTTTTAATTCAACTTTGATATTATTGGAACTTTCAGTGTATTAAGGTTTAGTATCTCATATCTTTTTTTCTCTCTTTTTTTTTTTTTTGAGCCGGAGTCTTGCTCTGTCACCAGGCTGGAGTGCAGTGGCTCCACTCAGCTCACTGCAACCTCCGCTTCCCAGGTTCAAGCGATTCTCCTGCCTCAGCCTCCTGAGTAGCTGGGACTACAGGCATGCACCACCACGCCCAGCTAATTTTTTGTATTTTTAGTAGAGATAGAGTTTCACCATGTTGGCCAGGATGGTCTCGATCTCTTGACCTCATGATCCACCCACCTTGGCCACCCAAAGTGCTGGGATTACAGGCGTGAGCCACCGCGCCTGGCCTCTATCTCTTTATTTTTGAATTGTCACTTAAATTTAGTTTTTGTCTCTCGTGTATAGCATGTAATGCCTTTAATTTCAAAGTTATCTGAGAGTATTTCTCAATATGCAATATGAGAGTAATATGTTTGTATTTATGATTTCTGGTACGTTTGGTTTTATTTATCATCTTTTTCTTTATTAAAAATACTTTGATATTTTCTTTGTAAATTTGTCTATGTTTTGCTATTAATTGATTTGTTTTTATCCCTTGCATTTTTTGTTGGTATGCAAGTCAGAAGCCCATTTCTAGTCTATCAATGTTTATACTTAAATGTTTAGAAAACATAATTATACCATTTTTTTCATCAATATCGAGAATAAAACTGGACTTGTACGTGTGAAAGATAAGAAATGCAACCTGCCTTTACTTCTATCTTCTTCCACACCTTGAATCCTAGTGTAAGAATGCCTAAAAATTCAAATCAATACTATTATTCATGATTTTATATCATTTATCTTTACTTTTAGAATCATTTATTTACATTTTCACCTGCTACATTTTTTTTATTATTATACTGTAAGTTCTAGGGTACATGTGCACGATGTGCAGGTTTGTTACATATTCATGCATGTGCCATGTTGGTGTGCTGTACCCATTAATTCATCATTTACATTAGGTGTATCTCCTAATGCTATCCCTCCCCCATCCCCCCACCCCATGACAGGCCCTGGTGTGTGATGTTTCCCTTCCTGTGTCCAAGGGTTCTCATTGTTCAATTCCCACTTATGAGTGAGAACATGCAGTGTTTGGTTTTCTGACCTTGCGATAGTTTGCTGAGAATGATGGTTTCCAGCTTCATCCATGTCCCTACAAAGGACATGAACTCATCCTTTTTTATGGCTGCTTAGTATTCCATGGTGTATGTGTGCCACATTTTCTTAATCCAGTCTATCATTGTTGGACATTTGGGTTGGTTCCAAGTCTTTGCTATTGTGAATAGTGTCACAATAAACATACGTGTGCATGTGTCTTTATAGCAGCATGATTTATAATCCTTTGGGTATATACCCAGTAATGGGATGGCTGGGTCAAATGGTATTTCTAGTTTTAGATTCTTGAGGAATCGCCACACTGTCTTCCACAATGGTTGAACTAGTTTACAGTCCCACCAACAGTGTAAAAGTGTTCAGTTTCTCCACATCCTCTCCAGCACCTGTTGTTTCTTGACTTTTTAATAATCACCATTCTAACTGGTGTGAGATGGTATGTCATTGTGGTTTTGATTTGCATTTCTCTGATGGCCAGTGATGATGAGCATTTTTTCATGTGTCTGTTGGCTGGCTGCATAAATGTCTTCTTTTGAGAAGTGTCTGTTCATATCCTTTGCCCACTTTTTGATGGGGTTGTTTGATTTTTTTCTTGTAAATTTGTTTGAGTTCTTTGTAGATTCTGGATATTAGCCCTTTGTCAGATGAGTAGATTCCAAAAATTTTCTCCCATTCCGTAGGTTGCCTGTTCACTCTGATGGTAGTTTCTTTTGCTGTGCAGAAGCTCTTTAGTTTAATTAGATCCTGTTTGTCAATTTTGGCTTTTGTCGCCATTGCTTTTGGTCACCTGCTACATTTTTGTTCTTCATTTTGATTCATTGCTCAGCTGACTCAAGCACTTTGAGTAATTGTTTTTAGGAAAGGTACATGGAGGCTATGCTTCGTGTTGCTTCATGTTGGAGTGTCTGTCTGTTGCTCCCGAGTGTGAACAGTACTTTTCCTGGATATGGATTTACTGAGTCATAGTTATTTCCCTGCAAACTCTGCACATAACTGCTTGAAGCTTCATTTACATAGTACTCTTTTTTTAAGCAAAAAAGTCTCAATTGTGTATTTACTTGGTATAGTTTCAGGGTACACTGAAACAGATTAAGGGGCTAAAGCCACCCAAGCCACTTCTTCATGCCTTCGTAATCTGTCAGACTTGGTTCTGTATGGTGACATTGTCAAGTGAGTTCAGATTTATGACATTTCCTTGATACCCAGAGATCTAGTAGACTGTGTGGGATCAGAGGTTCTTGTAGTAAGGGAATGGCAACTTGAGGAGAGAATTCACCTCTTTTGGCCAATTGATCCTCCATCTACATCAGCCTTAACTCTCCAAGCCTGGGTGGAGGTGGTGGGTCCAGGTGGAGAGGGGAAGATTAGAAGGATTGGGGATTTCCTTTATCTCAGGTTAACCTAACATCATTCATCAAAGACCAATGTTTTTTTTTTTAACTTTTATTTTAGGTTTGGAGGTACACGTGAGGTTTGCTACATAGGTAAACTTGTGTCAGGGAGGTTTTTTTTTTATTTTTTACATATTATTTCATCATCCAGGTATTAAGCTCAGTACCCAAATAGTTATCTTTTCTGCTCCTCTCTCTCCTCCTGCCCTCCCCACTTAAGTAGACCCCAGTGTCTATTTCCTTCTTTGTGTTCATAAGTCCTTATGATTTAGCTACCACTGATAGGTGAGAACATTCAGTATTTGGTTTTCTGTTTCTGCACTAGTTTGCTAAGGATAAGAGCCTCCAGCTCCATCGATGTTCCCACAAAATACATGATCTCATTCTTTTTTATGGCTGCATAGTATTCCATGGTATATATGTACCACATTTTCTTTATCCAATCTGTCATTGATGGGTACCTATGTTGATTCCATGTCTTTGCTATTGTAAATAGTGCTGCAGTGAACATTCATATGCATGTATCTTTATAGTAGAATGATTTATATTCCTCTGGGTATCTACTCAGTATTGGGATTGCTCAGTCAAATAGTTCTGCTTTTAGCTCTTCAAGGTATTGCCATAGTGCTTTTTACAGTGATTGAACTAATTTACACTCCCACCAACAATGTATATGTGTTCCTTTTTCTCTGCAACCTTGCCCACATCTGTTATTTTTTGACTTTTTAGTAATAGCCATTCTGACTGGTGTGAAATGGTATCTCATTGTGGTTTTGATTTGCATTTCTCTAATCTGTGATATTGAGATTTTCTTCATATGTTTGTTGGCCACATGCATGTCTTCTTTTGAGAAATGTCTGTTCATGTCAAAGGCCAATTGTCAGTGCCCCAGTTCTGCTCAGTATCTGCCCTCTTTGTTCTCCCGTCTTAGGCACAGGCTGTGAGCATTGTCTTAGGATTCATGGCTCTTGGGGTGGAATTTGAGTCCTGTGTTGGAGGCTTCAGTATGACAGAAACTTCCTGAAGTCTTCTCCTACTGAAGCTTCCTGTGTTGGAGGCTTCTCCTACTGAAGAGCCTCCCACACAGGAGGCTTCAGTAGGACAAAAAAAATTGTTCCTCATGAGCTACCTTGTCTCCAGCCATAAGGTAAAATGAGGCATTATTGGAGGCTCCATCAAACAGGTTCTCCTTCCTTTGATTAATGGAAGGAGCCCAGTCTTTCGGGTGTTTCTCCTTTGAAGTATATCTTACTAAAATGTCTTACCTCTGAAGTTCATTTGCAACCTCATATGCGACTCTTGCTAATGTGTATCTGTTCACTAGGTGTCTAGTTTGAGGAGATGACAAGAGCACCATTTACTCCCTATGCTCATTCCTGAAACACCTTATTTTATTGCAGTGGAAACTGAGATCTGGCCAAAGTTTGATGATTTGCCCAGGCTGGCATTAAAATACAGTTCTCTTCTACCACCCTTTTCTGTCTTCATGCTATACTCCTTGAGATGATGACCACAAGTTTAAGTTTGGTATTGCCATAAAGTTGGGGTTGGAGCTTTGCATGCAATGGAAATGTTACTAAACATCCAAAGTTTACTGTCTTATTTGCATATATTCTGGATAGCATAGTAAACAAGTAAAATACTCATGGAGCAGGAAGAATAAAATTTTAGCTATTAGTAAAAAGCATTTTGTTATACAACTTCTGAATAATTTTCTTTTGAAATTATATTTATAAGGCCCTTTGTTTTTTGGTTAAATTTACAATATATGTTAGAAGAAATCTGATTAATTTTATTTTTACTTCTTTTTGCAGCAGCAAGATTAAGAAAATTGTGCATTCAATTGTATCATCCTTTGCATTTGTGTATGTGAGACATAGAAAACACCATGTATTAAATATATCTGAGACTTGGCTGGGCACGGTGGCTCACGCCTGTAATCCCAGCACTCTGGGAGGCCGAGGCGGGCGGATCACATGAAGTCAGGAGTTCAAGACCAGCCTGGCTAACATGGTGAAACCCCATCTCTACTAAAAATACAAAAGTTAGCCAAGCATAATGGTGGGTGCCTATAATCCCAGCTACTCAGGAGGCTGAGGCAGAAGAATCGCTTGAACCGAGGAGGCATAGGTTGCAATGAGCTGAAATTGCACCATTGCACCGCAGCCTTGGCGACACAGCAAGACTCCATGTAAAAAAAAAAAAAGAAAAGAAAAGAAAAGAAAATATATGTCTCATATATATCTATACATACATATATATATATGAGACTTAATACTTCAATGAGAAACACTGAAATAAAATAACAAAAAAGCATTTCCACTGTCCATCAGTTGCTAAGTAGCCGTGTGCCTCATCTAATGTAATCTAATTTATCATGGAATTTTGGTTTAAGCTGGACATTAAGAATTGCAAATAAATGGCTTTTGCCTAAGATTAATAGTAATATATTAATATTGTTTTTCTTCCATCTGCAAAAGTAACATTAATGAAAATCAAATGTTAAAATTCTATAATTATTAGTAAAGTGTTTTATTAGTACCTTATACATCAGGAATTACTCTTTAATTCTGGAAACAATTTACTTAGACTCTTCTCTACATAAGAGTAAGATTTCATACTATGATACAGATTTATGCAATATAATTATTTCCTTTTGAATTAATAATATTTGAATTTGAGCTGCAAGTTTTTAAAAAAGTACTTCAAAGACGAATTCACCTTCATAGACTAGGCAAATAGTCTAATCAATTTATGGAGAATGTATTTAGAATATGTAACAGCAAGTGGCAGGAGGTACTTTAGAGTTCAAGACTCATGTGCCCATCACTCTGCTAGAAGCACCCATAAATATGAAATCATGTGCTTGTTGAAAATGTCACTGATGAAAAATCTTGGTCTTTTAAGAGCTTATGTTACTCATGCTTTCATTTGGTTTTTATTAATAAATTCTTTAGAATTATCCAGATTAATGAGGGTTTATTTTTTATGAGAAATTGGTATAAACTTCTTATGAAATTCGCAAATTTTAAGAAGAGTTTGTAAACAGACAGGTGATTTTAATTCAGTTTTACTTTTCTCTCTTGAGGTGTTGGCCTGGTGTGTTTACTGTAAAAGGCCACAGTAATATCTTGTGAAGTGGTTTGGTGAGAATTTTGTTTATTAAGAACTGCTTCTATTGGGTGAAAACAGTGATTTTTCTGAGATTCTAAGGCATTACAGTTTTTCCTGCCACTGGGCAGCTTAATAGTAAATAATAACATTTTGGTACCTGATCAGTGGCTTAAATATAGTATAGCTACAGGGACAAATGCCCCTTTATCTTTGCATTTATTTATTTATTTATTTGTTTATTTTAGACTATTTGGAGTTTTCCTGGTCTTACTGGATGTCACTCTCGTCCTTGCTGACCTAATTTTCACTGACAGCAAACTTTATATTCCTTTGGAGTATCGTTCTATTTCTCTAGCTATTGCCTTATTTTCTCTCATGGATGTTCTTTTTCGAGTATTTGTAGAAGGGTAAGTTTGGTTATTTTTATAATGCATTAAGCTACTTTGTAGTTTTATAAGAAGCACTTTCGGAGGCTGAGGTGGGAGGATCCCAAGGTCAGGAGTTCGAGACAATCCTGGCCAACAAGGTGAAACCCCGTCTCTACTAAAAGTACAAAAATTAGCTGGATGTGGTGGTGGTTGCCTGTAATCCCAGCTGCTTGGGAGGCTGAGGCAGGAGAATCGTTTGAACCTGGGAGGCAGAAGTTGCACTGAGCTGAGATCATGCCATTGCACTCTAGCCTGGGTGACAGGGTGACTCCATCTCAAAAAAAAAAAAAAATCATTTTAAAATAATAAACAGGAGCATTCACTACAAACTGACTTAAGAGCCTTTGGGCCTTATGAGAACATTGGTGGTAGTCTGGCAGTACCCCCCCCCCCATGTCCTGTGTTTGAGGTGGCCATGGATTGATGTTCCTCTGCCTTTGGACAGGGGTGGAAAGAGTGGGAGGGACTGCATCTTGTCGTTTGAGTGACAGCTCAGCCATAGCACAATAAAACACTAGGTAGACTTTTACAGTTTTTGATCTAGGCCCTGATTCCCAGACAGCACCTGTGGATCCACCTGGAGGCTAGGAGAACTTGCCATCCTGAAGGCAAGGACACAGGCCTGGCTGTTTTTACCATGTGATGACTGTAGAGCCCCAGGGCCTTCAGTAAACTCCTGCAATAGCTAAGGAGTGGTTACAGCAGGTCTTGGGCAAGACCCCGTGCTGTGCTGGCCTCAGGTCTGACCCAATGCAGTCACAGTAGTGGTGGCCACAGATGTGCTTATGTCACTCAACCCCAAGCTTTAGGTGCCTCAGAACAGAGAGAGAGACTCTGTTTGTTTGGGAGAAAGTAAGGGAAGAAAACAAGAGTCTCTTTTTGGTAATGCAGAGAATTATCCTGCATCTTGTCCAAGACCATTAAGGCAGTACCACTATGAGTCTGCAAGAACCAGAGTTTAGGAGGCTTGGGGCGCCCCCTAAAACAGATAGAGATTAGATCACAGTATCCAAGTTCTTTCAAATATCTGGAAAGCCTTCCCAAGAAAGATGGGTACAAACAAGCCCTGACAGTGAAAACTACAATAAATACAGTGAAAACTACAATCAATACCTAACTCTTCAATGCCCAGACACCAAAGAATATCTGCTAGCATCAACACTAGAGATATGTGACCTTTCAGACAAAGAAATCAAAATAGCTGTGTTGAGGAAGGAAACTCAAAGAAATTCAAGATAACACAGAGAAGGAATTCATAATTCTATTAGATAAGTTTAACAAAGAGATTGAAATAATTCAAAAGAATCAAGCAGAAATTCTGGAGCCAAAAACTGTAATTGGCATGCCGAAGAATGCATTAGTCTTTTAATAGCAGAATTGATAAACCAGAAGAAAGAATTAATGAGCTTGAAGACAGGCTATTTCAAAATACATAGAGGAGACAAAGGAAAGAATAAAAAACAATGACGCCTGCCTACAGGATCTAGAAAATAACCTCAAAAGGACAAATATAAGTGGTATTGGCCTTAAAGAGGAGGTGGGGAGTGTAGAAATTTTATTCAAAGGGATGGTAACAGAACGTCCCAAACCTACAGAAAGATATCAATATCCAAGTACAAGAAAGTTATAAAACACCAAGCAGATGTAACTCAAAGAAGACTACCTCAAGGCATTTAATAATCACAGTCCCAAAGATCAAGAATAAAAAGAGGATCTTAAAAGCAGCAAGAGAAAAGAAACAAATAATATACAATGGCGCTACAATATATCTGGCAGCAGACTCTTTAGTATAAACGTTTCAGGCCCGGAGAGAGTGGCATGACATATTGAAAGTGCCGAAGGAAAAAAACATTTACCCTAGAACAGTGTATCCAGTGAAAATATCCTTCAAAGTGAAGGGGAAATAAAGACTTTTCCACACAAAAGCTGAGGGATTTTGTCAACACCAGACCTGTCCTAGAAGAAATGCTAAAGGGAGTATTTCAATCAGAAAGATAAGGACATTAGTGAGCAATAAGTAACAACCTGAAGGTATAAAACTCACTGGTAATAGTAGGTATACAGAAAAATGCAGAATGTTATAACACTGTAACTATGATGTATAAACTACTCTTACTCTAAGTAGAGAGACTAAACTATGAGCCAATCAAAAATATTAACTACAACTTTTCAAGACATAGATGGTATAATAAGATATAAATAGAAATAACAAAAAGTTAAAAAATAGGGAGACTAAGTTGTAGAGTTTTTATTAGTTTTCTTTTTACTTGTTTATGAAAACTTATAAGATTAAAATAATGGATTATAAGATAGTATTTACAAGCCTCATGGTAACCTCAAACCAAAAAATATAACAATGGATACACGAAAAATAAAAAACAAGAAACCAAATCATATCACCAGAGAAAATTACCTTCACTAATGAAAGACAGGAAGGAAAGAAGGAAGAGAAGACCCCAAAACAACCAGAAAACAAATAACAAAATGGCAGGAGTAAGTCCTTACTTATCAATAATAACATTGAATGTCAGTGGACTAAACTTTTCAATCAAAAGATAGAGTGGATGAATGGATGAAAGAACAAGACCCATCCAGGTGTGGTGGCTCACGCCTGTAATCCCAGCAGTTTGGGAGGCCAAGGCAGGCAGATCATTAGGTCAAGAGCTACAGACCATCCTGGCAAACATGGTGAAACCCTGTCTCTACTAAAAATACAAAAATTAGCAGGGTGTGGTGGTGCGCACCTGTAGTCCCAGCTACTCAGGAGGCTGAGGCAGGAGAATCACTTGAACCCGGGAGGCAGAGGTTGCAGTGAGCCGAGATGGTGCCACTGCACTCCAGTCTGGTGACAGAGCAAGACTCCAGCTCAAAAATAAATAAAATAAAAAAACCCATTGCTCTGTTGCCTACAGGAAACACTCTTCTCCCATAAAGACACATGTAGGCTGGAAGTGGTGGCTCACTCCCATAATCCCAGCACTTTGGGAGGCAGAGGCGGGTGGTTTACTGGAGGTCAGGAGTTCGAGACCAGCCTGGCTAATATGGTGAAACCCCGTCTCTACTAAAAATACAAAAATTAGCTGGGTGTGGTGCCGGGCACCTGTAATTTCAGCTACTCATGAGGCCGAGACCAGAGAATCACTTGAACCTGGGAGGCAGAGGTTGCAGTGAGCTGAGATCACACCACTGCACTCTAGCCTGGGTGACAGAGTGAGATTCAGTCTCAAAAAGAATAAAAATAAAAACAAAAAACCCAAAAACCAAAACCAAAACCAAAAACATGCTAATATATCTGATAAATATTGATGCGAAAATCCTCAACAAGATACTAGAAAACTGAATTCAACAATATATGGGAAAGATCATTCATCATGACAAGTGGGATGTGTCTCTGGGATGCAAGGATGGTTCAACATTTGTAAATCAATCAATGTGATACATTATATCCACACAGTAAAGGATAAAAACCATAAGATCATTTCAGTTGATGCTGAAAAAACATATGATAAAATTCAACATCCCTTCATGGTAAACACCCTAAAAAAACTGGGTATAGAAGTAACATACCTCAACTTAATAAAAACCGTATATGACAGACCCACAGTCATTACTGTACTGAATGGGGAAAAAATGAAAAGCTTTTCTCTGCGATCTAGAACACAGTGAGGATGCCCACTTTTACCACCGTTGTTCAACATAGTACCAGAAGTCCTAGCTAGAGCCATTATAAAAGAGAAAGAAAGGGAATAAAAAAAGAAATCCAAATTGGGATGGAAGAAGTAAAATTATCCTTGTGTTTGCAGATGATACATTTTATTTGGAAAATACTAAAGACTCCACCAAAAAAACTATTAGAATTGATAAATTCAGTAAAGTTGCAGGATACAAAATCAATATACAAAAATCAGTAGCATTTCTATATGTCAACAGTGAACCATTTGGAAAGGACATTTAAAAAGTGGTCCTATATACAATAGCCACAAATAAAATTAAGTACCTAGAAATTAACCTAACCAAAGAAGTGTAAGATCTTTATAATGAAAATGATAAAACACTGATGAAAGAAATTGAAGAGGACACCAAAAAGTGGAAAGAGATTCCATGTTCATGGATTGGAAGAATCAATATTGTTAAAATGTCCATACTATCCAAAGCAGTTTACAGATTCAATGCACTCCCTGTCAAAATATGAATGACATTCTTCACAGAAATAGAAGAAACAATCTTAAAATTTATATGGAGCCACAAAAGACCCAGAATAGCCAAAGCTATTCTAAGCAAAAAGAACAAAGCTGGAGGAATCACGTTACCTGACTTCAAATTATACTACAGAACTATATAACGAAAACACCATGGCACTGGCATAAAAACAGACACACAGACCACTGGAATAGAATAGAGAACCCAGAAACAAATCCACACACACTTACAGTGAACTCATTTTTCATAAATGTGCCAAGAACATACATTGAACAAAAGACATCTCTTCAACAAATGGTTCTGGGAAAACTGGATATACACATACAGAAGAATGCACCTAGACCCCTACCTCTCACCATATACAAAAATCAAATCAACATGAATTAAAGACTTAAATCTAAGACCTCAATGAAACTACTATACTACAAGAGAACATTGGGAAGAATCTCCAGGACATTGGTCTGAGCAAAAATTACTTGGGCTATACCTGACAAGCACAGGCAACCAAAGCAAAAATGGGCAAATGGGATCACATCAAGTTAAAAAACTGCTTCATAGCAGAGGAAACAATTAGCAAAGTGAAGAGACAGCCCACAGAATGGGAGAAAATGCTTGCAAACTACCCACCTGAAAAGGGATTAATAACCAGAATATGTAAGGAGCTCAAACAACTCTCTAGGAAAAAATCTAATAATCTAATTTTTTAAATGAGGATAAGATTTGAATAGGCATTTCTCAAAACATACAGATGGTAAACAGGCATATCAAGAGATGCTTGACATGATTGATCATTAGAGAAATTCTCAGTGTAGAAAACTACCATGAGATATCATCTCACCCCAGCTAAAATGGTTTATATTCAAAAGTCAGGCAATAACAAATCCTGACAAAGATGTGAAGATAAGAGAACCCTCATACACTGTTCATGGAAATGTAAATTAGTGGAACCAATTGGAGAACAGTTTGGAGGTTACTCAAAAAACTAAAAATAGAACTACCATATGATCCAGCAATCCCACTGCTGGGTAGATACCCACAAAAAAGGAAATCAGTATATAGAAGAGATATCTGCATTCCCTGTTTGTTGCAGCACTGTTCATAATGGCTAAGATTTGGAAGCAACCTAAGTGCCCATCAACAGATGAAGGGGTAAAGAAAATATAGTACATATACACAAGAGAGTATTATTTAGCCATAAAAAACAATAAGATCCTGGCCAAGTGCACTGCCTCATGCCTCTAATCCCAGCACTTTGGGAGGCTGAGGTGGGCAGATCACCTGAAGTCGGGAGTTCGAGACCAGCCTGACCAACATGGAGAAACCCCATCTCTACTAAAAATACAAAAATTAGCTGGGTGTGGTGCCGGGCGCCTGTAATCCCAGCTACTCGTGAGGCTGAGGCAGGAGAATCGCTTGAACCCAGGAGGTGGAGGTTGCAGTGAGCCGAAATCACGCCATTGCACTCCAGCCTGGGCAACAAGAGTGAAACTCCATCTCAAAAAAAAAAAAAAAAAAAAAGAGATCCTGTCATTTGGAACAACATGGATGGAACTGGAGATCACTATGTTTGTTAAGTGAAATAAGCCAGGCACAGAAGGATAAACATCACATGTTCTCACTTATTATGGGGCTCTAAAAAAAAAAAAAAAAATTGAACTCATAGACCTAGAGAGTAGACGGATGGTCATCAGAGGCTGGGAATGGTAGTAGGGGCTTGGGGGTGGGGAGGTGGGGATGGCTAATGGGTACAAAAAAATAGAATGAGTAACGCCTACTATTTGATAGCACAACAGATTGACCATAGTCAACAATAACTTGATTGTATATTTTTAAATGACTGAAAGAGTGTAATTGGATTGTTTGTAACATGAATGATAAATGCTTGAGGGGATAGATACCCCATTGTCCACAATGAGGGTGATTATTACGCATTTAGTTATATCTCTTATTATGTTTGAATTGCCATGTTGGTGTTTTAGTCACATATAAGTGTCAAATGATGAATATAATTTTATTGTTTGAAAACTTCCCATGAATGTTATATTTTTCCCTTAGTCTACTCTAGAAAATACATTTTAAATAATTCTTGATAGTAGAATTCTTAATGGGGATGAGTCAATAGTTTGTGGTCTTTAAATATTCCTATCTCTTCTTGCAGGGGGGAATGAACTTATTTTTTTGTTTTATACTACAGGAGACAGCAGTGTTTCTCTGACTTATTTAACATTTTAGATACTGCCATTATTGTGATTCTTCTGCTGGTTGATGTCGTTTACATTTTTTTTGACATTAAGTTGCTTAGGAATATTCCCAGGTATGAAACATAAGACTTACCTCTCTTAAAGTTTTTCATTAATTTTAGCATTTTCTGTGCCTTTTATTCTATATAATCTTTTCAACTTCAAATGTTCTCATTCTATACCAAATACATTGCTTTAAAATGAAATGTTTAGGTAAATTCCCACATACTTTGAAACTAAAAGATTGTGATATTTAGGGACTGGTGAAGAGTATACAGGCTAAGTACCATTAATGGAATAAAGAAGATGCAGTACCCCAAAGAAGGACTTTTACTCTTGTACTAACTTTAACTTCTCTACATTTTGAAGTTCTCGTCAAATTCCCATTTGTATCATTTTTTGGCCTTTTGGCTAAGATCAAGTATAATATTATTATCAGTTTAATATCTGCTATATCAAAAAAATTTATATTGAAAACAATTCCCCTCTGTGCTTCAACTACAAATCCCTTACACATAATGTTCTGTCTGGATTTTTCCTACAGCCAAGAGGGAATTTATTTGAGCATACGCAAAATTAGAGTGACTTCAATCATGAGTTTCTAAAAAATAGCAAACAGAACAGAAACTAGGAGATGACACGTGGCAACACAATAGTAGAGTTTTGCAGTATAGTTGTGGTAGAAACAAAGAAAGCTTAGGCAAAGTTAGAAGTGTTAGGGATTGGGAAACTAAAGAGTATATGAAGCCCTGGTGACTCTTTTTTTACTGTGACAATGAGGAAAATGAAAGAGCAAATGTATACTGGGATGTAGATGGTGGCTTCCTAAGCTTGTTCATGGGTCAAATAGCTGGTTTCTTTTTGTACCCTAGCTTCCCTGGACTACAGCTCAGGCCCTAACTAAAAGCATGTTAAGTGATAGGCTTTTGGAGTTATTTGAAAATAACCTCAGCCAATGTGGTCCTCTGACTAGAAACGTCAGCATCACTTGACAGCTTGCTAGAAATATAAGAAGAAAAATACCTTAGGCCCCACCCTGGACCCACTGAATCAGTATCTCTGGGACCCAGCAATCTGCAGCTTAACAAGCTTTTCCAGGTGGCTCTTATTGATGTGTGCCCAAATCAGAGAAGCACCAGTCCAGACCATCAGTTCTCTGCTTTGGTGGTTCTGATGGTAGGGGAGATTCCAGCTAGCACACTTCAGAAGTATCTCAATCTGTTGCCTCCCTGATGTGTAGTAGCAGCTGTAGTGAACATCTGTTACTCATGGGAATAACAAAGATGAACAAGAATAATCGATTTGTTTTGATGTGGAAAAATTGAAAATGCTAGTCTTAAATCCCAAAATTAAATTTACAGATGCTAAGAGTCTATTGTATCACTATTTCTCTAGACCAGAATTTCTCAGCCTCAGCATTACTGACATTTTGGGCCAGATCATTGTCATAAGAGGGTGGTGAGCAGTTATATTAATTGTAGGGTGTTTAGCAAAATTCCTGGCCTCTATTCACTAGATGTAAGTAACACACAGACACACACACGCACGCACGCCAGTGGTGAAAACCTAAATGCCTCCAGACATTGCCAAATATCCCCCAGGTAGGTAATTGGGGAGAGGAGGGAAAATTGCCTCTGGTTAACAACTGCTGCTCTAGACATAGTTTATATTGATAAAATTCTGTTTCTGAAGCAAAAATGGATCTTTTAAATTTATTCTTAGATGGACACATTTACTTCGACTTATTATTCTGTTAAGAATTTTTCATCTGTTTCATCAAAAAAGACAACTTGAAAAGCTGTTAAGAAGGCGGGTAAGTGGGCAAAACATGCTTATGATTCGCAAAAATATTTTGTGTTTTGGGACCCATTGACAAGGGTTGATATCTATACTATATAATGTTTTTTATTTTTATGTTGATGAGTGTTTCACAAACTAATGATGATTTTAAACTGTCAGGTTTCAGAAAACAAAAGGCGATACACAAGGGATGGATTTGACCTAGACCTCACTTACGTTACAGGTTTGTGACACTTAACCGTTGATTTACTTGTATTACTTCACTTTTTCTTGTAATTGTATTTTTTTGCCTCATCTAAGACACATTCATTCAAAATATTCTTTATTCATGAGGATATATGCTACTGTGATAGTGTGACATATTTGTGGTTTAGCCCTGGCAATGGAAGATCTGCATGTCTTCTCAATTCAGGACTATTCAGTTGCAGCATAGGAACTTGAATGGATTTTCAGCTGACTCCATTTGAGTTTCAATTTATTAACCTCTAGTAGTTATTTCTGAGTCCCAAGGATCCCACAGAGACCTCTTCTTATCCTAGAATCCCAGAGAATGAGGTTAGTGCTTTGTAGATCTCAGGTTGTCTGCGTCAGAGGGCTGCAAAGCACCTTGGGAGTTCCCACCATCACTGGTGCCCAGAAATCTTGGATTTTCTGTGGTATTTAAGATAAGAAATAAATTCGAAGAACAGGGGGAACTTCAGACTGAGGCCATCATAAATACATGGCATACAGTTAGAACTAGTGGAGACTTAAGAACTCCATGGCAGTTTAATGGTCATTGTGTTGTATAATTTGTTATTTGATTATCCTGAGTATTAGCTCTTTTCTGTCAACCTCAATCTTAAAAGGTTTTTTTCTGTGAAAATGGAGTCTGATCATGTATAAGTTAATTTTTTTGTATGTTATATGAAATCTATAATAATGTTTGTAATAGTGATGATTTTGACTTTTAGAACGTATTATTGCTATGTCATTTCCATCTTCTGGAAGGCAGTCTTTCTATAGAAATCCAATCGAGGTAAGGGTCTTTATCTGACAAATACTCATTTCTTGGTGAATGTAGACTGTGTAGTCATAAGTTTAATACTGACCCAGATATGGCAGTATTCTTTTAAAAATGTACTCTTTCAAGGAAAAAAATCATAATGGATTGATACCAGTTACAACTGTGCCAGTGGTTACAAACCACCCCAAAACTTACTGGCTTATAACAGCAACTATTTATTTGGCTCATGATACTGTGGTTTGTGAATTTGGTATGGGCTTAACTGTCCAATTTAGGTGCTTGCAGAAAGGATTTCCTGTCTCAACTAAGCTCATTCACGTATCTGTGGGCAGCTACTGGGTCATCTGAGGACTGGCTAGTCTAAAATGACTTGGCTACCCTCGACTGACAGAGCCACTGCATGCTAAATGCACCCCCCAAGGCCCAAGGCCCATCCCATCTGGCACCCACTGCTGCCAACAGCCCTACCCCCTTCACCAGCAGAGACCCCATTTGCCACATGCACTTCTAAGGCACTGAGGACTGGCCTGCCTGGTGCCTGCCCTGCTGTTGGCAGTACCCCACAACTAGCAAAGCCACTGCAGCTAGCATGCATATGCCTAAGGCCTGAGAACTAATCTGAATGATGGCTCTCACACCAAGAAAAGCCATACCACTGTCTCCACAAACACTCACCATCAGGCCACTGAGGCACTCACAGACACCACTGAATGCTGATTACAGCCAAAAAAGTCACCTGAAGACTATATTACTGCACCCACCCAGATCCAAAGTCAAAGCACCCTACTCAATGAACACTATAGGAGACAACTATTGGAAAAAGTATTTCTCTGTGAAAACTCCCTAACATTGGAAGAGGCAACTGTTCCCCCAGATGTGCAAAAATCAGTTTAGGGCCACAAGAAACGTGAAAAGCAACGAAACATTACACATCCAAAGAAACACCATAATTCCCCATTAACAGACCCTAAATTTAAAGAGTATATCAAATGGCTAAGAAGGAATTCAAAATAATGATCTTAACGAAACTATGAGATACAGAGAATACAGATAGACAAATCAATGAAATTAGAAAAACAATTTATGATCTTATGAGAAATTCAACAAGGATATATATATCATTAAAAACCAGACAGAGATTGTGGAGCTGAAGAATTTAAGGAATAAAATAAAAATACAATCAAGAGTCCAGGTGAAGTGGTTCACACCTGTTATCCCAGCACTTTGGGAGGCCAAGGCAGTGGATCACTTGAGGCCAGCAGTTCAAGACAAGCCTGATTAACATGGCGAAATCCTGTCTCTAAAAAATACAAAAATTAGTTGGGTTTGGTGGTGCATGCCTGCCATCCAAGCTACTTGGGAGGCTGAGACACAAGAATTGCTTGAATCCAGGAGGTGGAGGTTGCAGTGAGCCAAGATTGTGCCACTGCACTCCAGCCTGGGTGGCACAGTGATACCCTGTCTCAAAAAAAAAAAAATAAATAAATAAAGAGCTTTAAAAACAGACGTGGGAGAGATATGGCCAAAATCTAGGAAGCTCAAAGGTTCTCAAATAGATTCAACCCAAAAAGGTCTTCTCTGAGGTGCATAGTAGTCAAAAGTCAAAAAGAGGGAATATTCATCAGGTGCGGTGTCTCACACCTGTAATCCCAGCACTTTCGGAGGCTGAGGCCGGTGGATCACTTGAGGCCAGGAGTTCAAGGCGAGCATGGCCAACATGAAGAAACCGCATTTCTACTAATAATACAAAAAAATTACCTGGGTGTGGTGGTGTGAACCTGTAGTTCCAGTTACTTGGGAGGCTGAATCACGAGAATTGCTTAAACCCAAGAGGTGGAGGTTGCAGTGGGCCAAGATCACACTACTGCACTACTGCCTGGGTGACAGAGCAAGACTGTATCCAAAAAAAAAAAAAAAAAAAAAAGGAAATGTTAAAAACAGCAAGAAAAAAGCATCAAGTCACATATAAGGGAAACTCCATTTGATTAGCAGTGGATTTCCCAGTGGAAACTTTACAGGTCAGTAGACAATAAGATGGGATGATATATTCAAAGTACTGAAGGAAAAAAAGAAAAAACAACTGTCAACCAAGAATACTATACCTAGTAGAGCTATCCCCTAGAAATGAGGGAGAAATAAAGTATTTCCTATACAAGCAAAAACTGAAGGAATTCATTCCCACTAGACTGACCTTACAAGGACTGCTTAAGGTGGTTCTACATCTGGAAGCAAGAGGATGATTACCATTGTCAAAACACACAAACGTGTGAAACTCACCTGTAGTGCAGATATACACATGAAAAAGAGAAAGGAATCAAACTTTGTCACTACAGAAAGTGACCAAACCACAAATATTAAAAAAAAAAAAGGTGAAGAAAAGAACAAAGGATATACAAAACAACCAGAAAAAAATGAACAAAATGACAGGATAAAACCTAATATATTAATAGTAACCTTGAATGTAATGTAAACAGATCAAATTCCCAATTAAAAGATACAGAGTTGGCTGCCAAGATTTAAAAAAAAAAAAAAAAAAAAAAAAAGACCAAACTGTATGCTGCCTACAAGAAACTAACTTCACCTGTAAAGGATCATACAGACTGGAAGTGAAGGGATAGAAGAATATATTCCAGGCAAACAGAAAACAAAAGCGAGCAGAGGTAGCCATACTTATCAGATAAAAACAGACTTTAAGTCAAACTGTATGAAGAGACAAAGAAGGTCATTTTATAATAATAAAGACATCAACTTAGCAATAAGATAGAATAATTGTAAATATGTATGTACCCTACACTAGAGCACTCAGATAAACAAGGCAAATATTTTTAGGTCTAAAGGGAAAGATAGACTCCAATGCAGTAACAGTTGGGGCCTTTAGCACCCCACTCTTAACCACTGGACAGATCATCTAGACAGAAAATCAACAAAGAAATATCAGATTTAAGCTTACAGATAGGAATAAGTTCTGGTGTTCTGTAGTGCTGTAGGGTGACTACAGTTAACAATAATTTATTGTATATTTTTAAATAGAGAGGATGTTAAGTGTTCCCAACACAAAGAATGATAAATATTTGAGGTCATAGATATGCTGATTATCCTGATTTGATCATTACACATTGTATACAAGTATTGAGATATCCCTCTCTACCTTATAAATATGAACAAGTATTATGTGTCAATTAAAAATATTTTTAAAGAATGAAGGAAACAGATTTTTTAAATGAAAGGAAAGAATATTACCTGACTTGGCTGAATGGCCCCATGTGGTCTCTCGTTCTCCAGTAGGCTACTTCAGGCCTGTTCACATGATGGCAGAGGCAAGAGTCTGAGGAGCGGCAACAAAACAATGCAAATCCTCTTCAGGCCCAGGCTCAAAATTATATATTAATTCTACCCCATTTTACTGGACAATGCAAATTACGCTACCAGTCTGGATTCAAGGAGTAGAAAATAAACTCCAACTCTTGATGGAAGGAATTATAAAGAATTGTGGCCGTTTTTGATAGTCTACCATAGGGAAGAAAGATGGGGATGCCATAACCCAAAATGTGTTTTCTTAGCTTGAGATCCTAAATTATAGTCGGGGCATATTGCTTTAGGCTCTGTGGATGACTAAATTAATTTCAAACATATAATGCTGTTTACTGTGAAATGCCAGCTTGAAAGGATCATTGTTTAATTTTATGTAATTTACAATACTTATTATACCTCAATAAAAGTCTAACTATCTAGGGCTGCTATCAGTTGCCGAGAGGTGGAAGGAGTACCTCTCTGCAGTGTGTTAGCTCAGTTCTGAACAGGACAGGGCTGCAAGTTCAGCTACTTCCCAGAAAATGTCCTGGATACCTGGCCTGAGTCATCATCCCATGACTAGAGAACGTGGACGGATTGTTTTATCAAGAAACTAGTGATAAACCAAGGGCTATAGGAATTAAGAACTAGGGCTAAAAAAGAAATGTTTAGAGTGATGCAAGGTGGCCAATTAGAAGCAGCTGCAGTCTGCAGTGCTCACGAAGAATGAAAAGGGGCGAGGGAATTCAGCACCTTCAACTGAGATAACCAGGTTCTCACATTGGGACTGACTGGATGAACAGGTTGACCAATGGAGAATGAAGACAAGTAGGCAGGGGGTGCGACGGCCCAGCTGGGGGCGGCATGGAGCCAAAGGAACCCCCACTCCCAGCCAAGGGAAGCAGTGAGTGAGTGTGCAGTCCTGCCCGGGAAACCGTGTTTCTCTCATGGATCTTTGCAAGCCGTGGATCAAGAGATCCCCTTGTGAGCCCATGCCACCAGGGCTGTGGGTCTGATACACAGACCTGTATGGAGTCTGGGCACATCAGCTGCTCAGGCACACACAGAAACCCAGGAGTTTTACACACTCTAGCCCCGGGGATCTTCAGCACAGTGGGAAATCTGTCCATACGTATCTCTGGGAAGGGGGCTGAATCCAGGGAGCCAGGCAGCATCATTCTGCAGGCCCCATTTCCTTGACACCTCACAAGTTAAGACCCACTGGCTTGGAATCCTAGCCTGCCAACAGCAGCAGATTGGAATCCACCTCAGATGGGTCTGAGTTCCCGGGGAGGTGGGGAGAGGCAGCCAGCATCACTGTGGTTCATAGACTCAGCCACTCCAGCCTGCCAGCTATGGAGAATACAGACAGTCGGGACAAGGAAGAGTTCCCCACGACACAGCACAGCTGGCTTGCCAGATCATGACCAGACTGCCTCTTTAAGCAGGACCCCAATCCATTCCTCTTCACTGGGCAGGAATCCCTGTAGAGGCTTTAACCACTCCAGCAACGGTTCTATGGACAGAGCTTTGATCTCTCCCTGAAATGGAGCTCCTGGTGGGAGGGGCAGCTGCCACCTCGGCAGTTTGGTCAACTCAGCCACTCCAACCTGCTGGCTTTGGAGAATACAGGTGGTCTGGAGGAGGAAGGATCCCTCACAGTGCAGCACACCTGCTCTACCCCAAAGCAGCCAGACTGTTTTTTTGGATGGGTCCCTGATCCCATGCCTCCTGACTGGGTGAGAATGCCCAACAGGGGTCTCCAGCCACCTCTTGCAGGTATGTGCGGGCTGGCTACAGGTCAGTATCCCCCTGGGATGGAGCTTCCAAAGGAAGGAGCTGGCTGCCATCTTTGCTGTTTCTCAGGTTTCACTGGTAATATCTCCTTCAGAGTCTATGAGGAACCTAAATTTACAAGAAAAACACAACCCCATTAAAAAGTGGGCAGAGGATCTGAACAGACACTTCCCAAAAGAGACATGCATGCAGTCAACAAAAATATGAAAAAAAAACTCAACATCACTGATCATTAAAGAAATGCAAACAAAACCACAATGAGATACCATCTCATGCCAGTCAGAATGGCTACTATTAAAAAGCCAAAAAATAACAGATGCTGGGAAGGTTGCAGAGAAAAAGAAATGCTGTTGGTGGGTGTGTAAATTAGTTCAACCCATGTGGAAGACAGTGTGGCAATTCCTCAAAGACCTAGAGGCAGAAATACCATCAGACCCAGCAATCCCATTATGGGGTATATACCCAAAGGAATATAAATCATTGTCTTATAAAAATACATGCATGCACACATATGTTCATTGCAGCAGTATTCACAAGAGCAAAGACATGGAATCAACCTAAATGCCAGTCGATGATAGATTAGATAAAGAAAATATGGTACATAGAGCGGGACATCTGGCTTCTGAGCGGGAACCTTTGTAGTGCCAGTGATGAAAGAGAGAATTAAATATGGGTGATGCTGAGAAAGGCAACAAAATTTTTGTTCAGAAGTGTGCCCAGTGCCACACCGTGGAAAAGGGAAGCAAGCACAAGACTGAGCCTAATCTCCATGGTCTCTTCAGGTGGAAGACAGGTCAGGCCATTGGATTATCTTAACATAGAGATTGATAAGAACAAAGCCATCACCTGGGGGGAGGATACACCTGAAGTATATAAAACTATTTATCCTTGCCTCCCCCACTATGCAGATTCAGAGTGTTCATCTTTTTGACTTATTATTTCCTCTTAACAGAGATAGCCAGTTTAATAAATGGATGACTTTGATACCTTCATTTTATTTTTCTCAATATTAAGCCAGTAAACATTGCTCTGAGGGTACCATACTAATCAGTTTTAAAATTTTGTGTCATTTTTGTTGTTGCACAGAGATATATACGTATGTGTGTGTATGTTTCAGAAAGATGTATTTACTGAAAGTTGGATTCATATAGTGGTATTGATTGTATTTTAAATTATAACTACTATTTGTTTTTCATTTTAAAGGTTATACATATATACATATATATATATACACACACACTTATAGGTACACATATATCTTCATTTAAAAAAATAAAGAGAACAAATGAGCCAAAAAAGTCTCCATATTGTTACCAGTTATTTAAAATTTGATATGTTTATCTTTTTCTATCACACATACACACAATCATACTATATACTTTTTGCATTTATTTGTTTACATGGTGCTTAGATAGACTGTAATATGCAGATCACTCTCTAAAGATGTATCTATTCAGAACTAAATTTAAATAAGAACGAATATGAATTAGATTTAAACAAGAACCATATTAACTGTGAATTAATGATTTAGAACAAATTAAAGTTAGTTAACCAGCTAATTTACTTATCTGATAGCTTTAAACAGTGTGTATTTACAATAGAGACTCATCTGAGTAGGCAAACATACTTGTGGACTATTTGAAAAATCACAGTGGATTAGAACTTGAAATTTGCATACCCTCTTATTCCCTGAATCTCCCCTAGAAGATGCTAGTGAGAGACAAATTAATAAAAGTAATAACCATTTTAGGTTCCCCCTAGGAAATAGCTTATGTTGGTGCCATGTAAATATGTAAGATATGCATTTGTCTTTTTTAGGAAGTTGTGCAGTTTCTAGATAAGAAACACCGAAACCACTATCGAGTCTACAATCTATGCAGTATGTACATTACTCTATATTTTGCTACTGTAGATAGAAAACAGATTACTGCACGTAAGAAGATGATTTTGTTTTTTAGATTGCATTTAATCATAGGTATTTGGTAGTGGCAAGGAATGAATTTAAAAATCCCCATCTTGGACTGGCCCCATTTAGTAGAAGGAGTTAGCCCAGCAGCACAAAGTACCATATGAAGGATGTGGCTTTGGCAGGACCAATGAGGCTGCAGTGGAAGCAAACCATTTTAGGGAAGATCTGTTCTAGCGATATTAGGTTTAGGAAAATCTTTCTGTTTTTCTTGCCAGATTGCATTATGAGGACATAGACAATTTAACAAATGAGTCTTCTGACCCATCAGCAGTGGCATGTGATGAGAGCAAGGGTCTAGATGGGAAAAAAGCAAAAAACTGTAGAAAATATGTTGTAACCCAGTTTAATACCCTGTCTCTCTTGATTTTTTCCTCTACCTGTATACTCAATAGACATTTTCAGGGGGCAAACATTCTGGTCAGCTACATTTGCCTCGTGTGGTTTCTAACTACCCTGAAATAATATAATGAATAGTCTGCTAGAAAGTTAAAAATTATACCTATTAAACAAAAATAAGTTGAGTTTAGGTTATATGAGATGGATAAACCACTACCATCCTTACATTTTTGAAACGCTTGCGTTTATTTTAGAGTGGCAGGAGCAACTTGGAAAGCTCTTTTTGAAGATAGATAAGGAATTCTAATAAGATATGTTAACTTATTCATAACTTCCTCATTTATCATGTTATTCCCTGTAGAGATATGACATACATGTTATTTATTTTAGGTGAAAGAGCTTATGATCCTAAGCACTTCCATAATAGGGTCGTTAGAATCATGATTGATGATCATAACGTCCTCACTCTACAGTAAGTTTTATGCTAAATTGACTATCAGAAGAGGGCTAAATATATTGGGCTTGATTTTTTGAAAATATTTTAACTAAAAATCTTAAACTTGAAATCAGTCAGATGGTGGTTTTCACCAAGGAAGTAAATGAGTGGATGGCTCAAGATCTTGAAAACATCGTAGCGATTCACTGTAAAGGAGGCACAGGTAATAACATTTTCCTTTTTATTTCTCCATTTCTAAAGATATGTAAATATACATAAAGTACAAGAACAAGATACGTATTGCTATTAATGTGTATTAATAATTGTTAGCATTTTTAAATATTAGCTCCAAGACTGAAAGAAGGGAAGGAGAAAGGAAAGAGGAGAGGAGGAAGGGTAGGAGATAGGGAGAGGATAAGGAAGGGAAGAAAGTAGGAAAAAAGAAGTAAGGAAGGTTGAGCATATTTTCCCTTGTTTTACTAGTATTTGGATTTCTTTATTTTTGGTTTGCCAGTTTATATCTCTCAAAATACAAACAGTCTTTAATTTTAGAATATCAGAGTACTTTTATTTAAGGCTGATCTTTTTTATTTTTAAATTAACAAATAAAAAACCAATATATTTATGGTGTACAACATGATGTTTTGATATACGTAAACATTGTGAAATGGCTAAATCAAGCTAATTAACATATGCATTACTCCACATATTTTTGTGTGAGAACATTTAAAATCTACTGTCTCAGCAATTTTCAAGTATACATGATTATTAACTGTGGTCACTATGTTGTACAATAAATTTCCTGAACTTATTCTTCCTGTCTAACTGAAATTTTGCATCCTTTAATCAACATCTCAGGCTGGGCACAGTGGCTCACACCTGTAATCCCAGCACTTTGGGAGGTTGAGGCAGGTGGATCACACGGTGAAGCCCCATCTCTACTAAAAATTACAAAACATTAGCCAGGTGTGGTGACATGCACCTGTAATCCCAGCTACTCGGGAGGCTGAGGCAGAAGAATCGCTTGAACCTGGGAGGCAGAGGTTGCAGTGAGCTGAGATCGCACCATTGCACTCCAGCCCGAGCAACAAGAACAAAACTCCATCTAAAAAAATAACAATAATCATAAAGTAAAAACCAACATCTTCACAATCCCCCAAGTTTTGTCTCCCCAGCCCCTGGTAACCACCATTCTACTCTCTGCTTCTATGAATTTGACTTTTTTAGATTCCACAAATAAGTGAGACATGCAGTATTTGTCTTTCTACGCCTGGCTTATTTCACTTAGCATAATGTTCTCCAGGTTCGTCCATATTATCTCGAGTGACAGGATCTCCTCTAAGGCTGAATAGTATGCCTTTAATTATATATACCATATATTATTTATCCATTTATCCACTGATGACATTTAGATCGACTCCATAGCTTGGGTATTATGAATAATGCTGCAGTGAACATGGGAGTGCAGATTTCATTTCCTTTGGATATATACCCAGAAGTGGAATCTCCAAATCATATGGTAGTTCTATTTTTGTTTTTTTGAGGAATCTCAGTGCTGTTTTCCACAATAACTACTAATTTACATTCACACCAACAGCGTACAAGGGGGTTCCCTTTTCTCTTCATCCTCACCAACTCTTCTTTTGTCTTTTTGTTAATGACCATCCTAACAGGTGTGAGGATATCTCTTTGTGGTTTTAATTTGCTTTTCCCTGATGATTAATGATGTTTAGCATTTTCTCATTATACCTCTTGGCCATTTGTGTGTCTTCTGTTGAGAAATATCTTTTCAGGTTCTTTGCCCGTTTTCTAGAGAAGTAACTTATTCTCTTGCTATTGTGTTGTCTGAATTCCTTTTTTAAAAAATCTGTTAACCTATTATCGAATGTATGCTTTGTAGATATTTCTCCCATTCTGTAGGTTGTCTCTTTACTCTATAAATATTTCCTTTGCTGTGCAAAAGCGTTTTAGTTTGATACAGTATCATTTGTCTACTTTTTCTTTCGTTGCCTATGCTTTTCAGTCATATCCAAAAACATCTTGGCCCAGACCAACGTCAAGAAGATTTTCACCTATCTTTTCTTCTAGTAGTTTTCCAATTTCATGTTTCACAGTTAAGCATTTACTTTGAGATGATTTTTGTATATTGGGTGAGATAGGTTGCAATTTCATTTTTCTGCAAGTGGATATTCAGTTTCCCCAGTATCGTTCATTGAAGAGACTGTCTTTCCCCATCTTGGATTCTTGGCACCTTTGTTGAATGTCAGCTGAGTATAAATGCATGGATTTTCTCTGGGCTTTGTATTCTGTTCCATTGGTCTATATGTCTGTTTTTGTTCCAGTAATATTTAAGGTTGTTCTTAAACTTCGTGAGAACATTTTAGATTAAGGGAGCCAACAGAGATGCTATATCAAAAATTATACTGGAATTTTTATAGTGTAATGATACGAAGAAGTTGACATTGGTGGGGTGAAAATGGGGAAAAAAAGCTATTTGTAAATCCAACCAATTTAAGTTTAGTTAGATTTTCTCTCATTCAGGTTTAGGCTTTAAATAATCATCTAAGCATATTTCACAAATTTTGACAAACATAAATAATTACATTTTTAGTGGGCTCTAAATCAATTTTTATATCAAATTCCAGGAAAACATAGCACCATCAACTGACTTATATAATTCAGTAAAATCAAGTTTTAGTCTTATTGACTAGTTTCAAGCCCATTAGTTAAAATACAGGTTCTGTGTTTAGCTGTATATTAGTTAATATACAGGTTCTGTGTTTAGCTCTACAGGTTGGAATATTGTATATAAACTGGCAATTTACAGTACCATAGTTAAGAATATAGAGGTTGAATCATTTGAAATTGCCAGTTTTTAACCATCTTTTGCTTTAAAAATGGCCATTTCACATTGTCCAACCTAAAATGTTATTATTAAAGAAGTTAGCATCAGTTTTCTATTAACTAATGCTAATTCCTTGCTTGAAGGAAAACAATCATTTCAAATTTGACTTTTTTTCTTTTTTGCTGAGAGGGGTTTACATTATTCTGTGTTCACACAATATTTTGTTGATTTTGTTAAAGGTTGCTTAGAGGGCTAATATTCAGCTGGTATGTACGAGAGCAGCCTCTTTTTTATGTGTTCATTCATATTAGTCTTGCTGTCTTCTGGTTGGTTGCTGCCTGCAGGTTACCAGTAGTATCATGATAGTAAAAATATTTTATATTGATTTATAGGAGTTCTTTAAAGAATCTGAATGCCAATTTTTCTTAGTATTGTAATTATATTCTCCCCACATGTTGCCTTTTAAATTTGATTGTGATTTATTTTGTTGTACAAAAGTTTGTAAATTTTTGTTTTGTTTTGAGACATGATCTCACTGTGTCACTCAGGCTGGAGTGCAGTGGCACGATCTCGGCTCATTGCAGCCTGAACCTCCCGGGGTTCAAGCGATCCTCCCATCTCAGCCGCTCTGAGTAAGTGGGACTACAGGTGAGCGTCACCATGCCTGGCTAATTTTTGTATTTTTTATAGAGACAGGGTCTCACTGTGTTGTCCAAACTGGTCTCGAACTCCTAGACTCAAGTGATCCACCCACCTCAGCTTCCCAAAGTGCCGGGATTACAGGCATGAGCCATCATGCCTGGAGAGAAGTTTGTAATTTTGAATATAGTAAAATTTGTTTTTCTATGTGTGTGTATATATTTCACGCTTTTCTGTCATGTTTATGAAATTCACCCCCCTATACTGATGTAGTAAAGATATTCCACATTTCTTCAAAAATATTTAAGTTCCATTTTCAATATTTGGGTCTTTAATCTAATTGGAAGTTGAGGGAAGTGTTTTTTCCATATAGATAGCCAATTGTCCTAACACCATCAATTGCGTGCTGTTTTGTTCTCCATTAATTTGTAATCCCTCTCAGTAATATACCAAGTTTCTATAAATATTCAAAACTGCTCCTAAGTTCTCTCTACCACACTTTTGTAATTATTGTAGCTTTATAATGTGGTTTGATAAAGGCATAATTGTCTTGCTCTTCTTGGAACTTTATTGTTACATTCAATTTTAAAATCATTTTGTGAAGCGCCATAATAAAACACTTTTAGGATTTTTATTGGAACTACATTGAATTTATAGATTAACTTGAGAGAAGTGACAACTTTGCGATATTGAGTTGTACATGTGAGTCATCTTGTTCATTCTTTAATAATATTTTATACTTTTTTTATCATGTCTTTGCACATCTTTTCAAATATTCATTCTTGCACAAATTGTGACTGAAAATGGAATCTCTTTTTTTCTATTACATTTGGGTTGTTTCCAATTTTTATTGTGATAAATTATGTTTTTTGTTTTTTTGTTTTGAGATTAAGTCTCACTCTGTCACCCAGGCTGGAGTGCAGTGACATGATCTCAGTTCATTGCAACCTCCGCCTCCTGGGTTCAAGCAATTCTCATGCCTGAGCCTCCAGAGTAGCTGGGATTACAGGCGTCCACCACCACACCCAGCTAATTTTGTATTTTTAGTAGACATGGGGTTTTGCCATGTTGTCCAGGCTGGTCTCAAATTCCTGACCTCAAGTGATGTGCCTGCCTCTGCCTCCCAAATTGCTGGGATTACAGGCATGAGCCACCGTGCCTAGCCCAATAATACTGCTTTTAAAAGTACACGTTTCTTGTTGCACATGTGGCCACATTTTTGTTGAATGTATACCTCAGACTAAAATTGTTCTGTCTTAGAGTAACGAATCTTGAACTTTATTTGATAATGTCACCTGTTTTCTAAAACAGTTGTACCAATTTTTACTCCACTGGTATTGTAGACTTCAAGCATTCCATATCTTCCCCAATACTTGCAATTCTGAGTATTTTTATCTTTAGCCTTTGGGTGTTTGTGTGATGGCATCTTGTGGTGGTGATCATTTGCATTTCTGTAATTAATAAGATTGAGGAAGTTTTTTTAAGATTATTAAGTATCTGGATATCCTTTTTTGTAAAGTAACTTTTTAATTTTCTTAACCACTTTTCTCTTGGATTATTCATCTTTTTTCTCCTGATTGTAGTTCTTTGTGTATTCTGATTTCAATTCTGTTATTGGTCATAAATGTATTTCAAGAAAGCTTTTCTGCTCTGTGATTTGCCTTTTCTGTCTCTCAGGAGTAGCTTTTGGTTAACAGAAGTTCTTAGTTGTATTACCATCATATGTATCATGCTTTCCCTTTATAAAATTTGTGTTTTTGTGTCCTGATTAAGAAAATTTTCCTTGAGTTTAAAGGACATTTTACTACTGTATTTTCTTTGGGAAGGTTCATTCCTTTTAAAATTGATCTATGTGTGTGGTGTGAGGAAGGCGTCAGGTTTCATCTTTTTTCATGTATGGCTATCCAGTTATTCCAGCACACTGGTTCAGAAGATTTTCATTTCTTTACTACCCTGAGGAACATGAATCTCTTTCTGACCTTTCTCTTCTGTTCATTGATTTTTCATCTGTGTGCCAATAGCACAACTATCTTACTGTAGCTTTCTAATATGTCCTCATCATCTTCTTCTTATTCTTCACAATTGTTTGGGTATTTTAGGTCATCTATATTTCCATATAAATTTGGGAATCAACTAGTCAAATTACACACACTGGGTAGAAATTTGCTTGGACTTGCATTGAATTTATAGACTGGGGAGAATTGAATCTTTACAATATTGACTCATCTAACCCATGAACAGAGGTATTCTCTCATTTAATTAGGTCCTCTTCAATTTCTCTTTACAATGCTTTGTCATTTTCTGTATAGAAAGCTTATATATTTTTGGTGAGATTTATTCTTAGATTTTTTTTGTGGTTATTTAAATGATATCCCTTTAAAATGTTTATTTTCTAAATGTTTTTTGTTGTTTTAAATGCACTTCATTTTATTTATTAATCTGGCAGTTAGCAACTTTCCTAAACTCACTTTTTTTTTTTTTTGAGGCAGTCTCATTCTGTCACCCAGGCTGGAATGCAGTGACATGATCATGGCTCACTACAGCCTCAACCTCCCTGGGCTCAGGTGATCCTCCTATATCAGCCTCTTGAGTAGCTAGCACTGCAGGCAGGTGCCACCATGCCCAGCTAATTTTTTCATTTTTTTGTAGAGATGGGGTTTCGCTATGTTGCCCAGGTTGGTCTCAAACTTCTGTGCTCAAGTGATCTGCCAGCCTCAGCCTCCACCTCCCAAAGTGCTAGGACTGCAGGCCTGAGCCACCGTGCCCAGCCTAAACTCACTTATTAGTTCTACTAATTTATCTATAGATTCTTTTGGATTTTATGGTACATGATTACATCATATGAAAATAATAAATTATACTTTTTCCATTTCAGTCATTCATCTCCCCTATCACCGGCTAGAACATTCAGTACAGTGTAGAATTAGAAGTGGCAATAGCAGCCATCAACATACAGTTCCATTATCAAAGGAAAAGCTTTCAACATCTCTCCAAATGCTTTGCGAGTGTGTGTGTGTGTGTGTGTGTGTGTGTGTGTGTGTGTGTGTGTGTGTGTATTAGTGACCATTTATCGATTAAGAACTTCCTTGGCTGGGCGCCTTGGCTTACACCTGTAATCCCAGCACTTTGGGAGGCCCAGTGGGGGCAGATCACTTGAGGCCAGGAGTTTAAGACCAGCCTAGGCAACATGGTGAAACCCTGTCTCTACTAAAAAATACAAAAATTTGCCAGGTGTGGTGGCACATGCCTGTAATGCCAGCTACTCCGGCTGAGGCACGAGAATCACTTGAAACCAGGAGGCAGAGGTTCCAGTGAGCCAAGATCGCACCACTGCTCTCCAGCCTGGATGACAGAGTAAGACTCTGTCTCAAAAAATGAAACAAAAAAAAAGAAAGAAGGAAAAAAGAAATTCGTTTAGCTTGCTAAGAGTTTTTTTTTTTTTAAATCATGAATGGATGTTGAATTCTTAAAGATTTTTCTGAATCTTTGAGATGATAATTTTTCTACTTTATCCAATAAATAAATGTGGTTAATTACATTGATAAAGTGGTAAACCAACATGTTTCTGGAATAAATGTAATTTAGTTGTGCTGTATTATTTTGTTAAATACTTATTAAATTATTTTATTATTAAATTGCTGGATTCTGTCCGTTAATATTTTGTTTAGGATTTTCAAATTCATGTCGTCTGGGTGATTGGTTATAATTTTCCTTTCTCATAGTTTTTTCAAATCTTGGCTTCGTAAAGTGAGTTAAATTTCATTTTCTCTGTTTTTATTCTCTGGGTAAATTTATGCATGCTGATTTTTTTCCTTCTTAAGTGTAAAGTGAAATTCACCAGTGAATGCACATTGGCCTAGAGTTTTCTCTGGAGAGAAGTCTTTAAATTATGGCTCAATTCCCTATATAGAATGTTTTTATAATTTTATTTCTTTTGCCCATTTTGGTAGATTATAGTTTTCCCAGCATTTGTCCATTTAATCTAACTTTGCAAATAGTCTTGACATCAAATTGTTCACAATATCATTTTACCATTTTAGTGTCTGCAGAGATGTTCCCTTTTTTATTCCTGACTTTGCTTTCTTGGTGCCTTCTCCCCTTTTTTCTTCTGAGTAGTCTCACCAGGGATTTATCAATTTTACTAGTCTTTTAAAAGAACCAAGTTTTGGGCCTATTTGTGGTCTCTATTTTTTACTTATTTTTTATTTCATCAATTACTATTATATTTAGTACTTTCTTCTGTACTCCTTGGGTTAATTTGTTCTTTTCCTGACTTCTTGACATGGATAATTCTTAGAGTGTCAACCACTATCTTTTCTATTTACCATTTAAGGCTACAAGTTTTCCTCTAAGAATTGCTTTAGTTTCGTCCCATAAATTTTTATTTTTAGTGTTTTTATTTTACTTAGTTCAAACTATGTTCCAACTTTGTGCTTGTTTTTTTTTTGACCCATGAGTTATGTAGAAGTATACTTCCTTATTTCCAAACATATGAGAATTTTGTATTTATCTTTAAATTTTTGATTTCTGATTATATTGTGTGGTGGACACAGAACATACTATGTATTTTTTTTTTTTAGTTCTTTGAAATTTGTTTAGACTTGCTTAATGGCCCAGAATTTGGTCGATATTGTCAAATGTTTTCTGTACATTTGAAAAGAACATGTATTATGCATTGTTGAGAACAGTGTTCTATGTACATCTATTTTATTTAACCCTTCTGTTTTCCTACTGACATTCTGTTTTCATTCGATTGAATTTTAATAATATAATTCTTTCCTTCTCACCGTCTGTCATTACCTTGGAAGTCATATACTCTTTTTCTATGTTTTTAGTAATTACTGTAAAGATTTCAACCTGCATCCTTGATTTAGCTATTAATTTTTGTTTATGTTGAGCCTGCATCTAGAAATCTTCCTGAATTCTCTCATTAGATTAAGGAGTTATTCTAAAGATTTACTTACTACACTGACTTTCTACACTGGTTAGGCTCTGTAGTATACTGTTAAATGGAAGCAGTGAAGAGAGGGCATTTTTGTTTAATTCCAGGCTTTAAAGAAAATGCTGTCAATATTATGTCATTAATATGATGTTCCTGGTAGGTATTTTGGTAGATTCTCTTTGCTGAGTTAAGGAAGTTTCCTAGTTGTTAATTTTTAAAGTCACAGGTGCATGCTGAATTTTAGTGAATGCTTTTTCCTGCATTAATTGAGATAATTGTAAGGTGTGTCTTCTTTAATCAATGAATATGATAAATTGCATTAATATAGATTTCTGAAGTAGGATGATTATTGTATTTGTTATTATTTGTTTTTTAATGGGCAAAAGACTTTGTTTTTCTTTTTGAGCTTAGATTTTTGGTATAAATTAACTTTTAGATTTGGAAGGGCATATACAGGTTTATTGGTAATATTGTGTGATGCCGAGGTTTGGGGTATGACTGATCGCATCACCCAGGTACTGAGCACAGGACCCAATAGTTAGTTTTTCAACCTGTGCCCTTTTCTGCTGTGCCCCTTCTAGAACTCCCCAGGGTCCATTATTGCCACCTTGATGTCCATGAGCACCCATTGTTTAGCTTTCACTTATGAGTGAGAACATATGGTATTTGGTTTTTTGTTCCTGCATTAATTTGCTCAGGATAATGACTTCCAGCTGCGTCCATGATGCTGCAAAGGAAATGATTTCTTTTTTTTTTTTTTTTTTTTTTTTTGAGAGGGAGTTTCGCTCCTGTTGCCCATGCTGGAGTGCAATGGTGCAGTCTCGGCTCACTGCAACCTCCACCTCCCAGGTTCAAGCGATTCTCCTGGCTCAGCCTCCCAAGTAGCTGGGATTACAAGCGCCTGCCACCACACCCAGCTAATTTTTGTATTTTTAGTAGAGATAGGGTTTCACCAAGTTGGCCAGGCTGCTCTCGAACTCCTGACCTCAGGTGATCCACCCAACTCAGCCTCCCAAAGTGCTGGGATTATAGGCATGAGCCACCGCGCCCAGCCTATTTTTTCTTTGCTTGTTTTTGAGATGGAGTCTTGCTCTGTCACCCAGGCTGGAATGCAGTGGTGCAATCTCGGTCACTGCAACCTCCGCCTCCTGGGTTCAAGCGATTCTTCTGCCTCAGCCTTCTGAGTCACTGGGATTACAGGTGTGCACCACCATGCCCGGCTAATTTTTGTATTTTTAGTGAAGACGGAGTTTCACTGTGTTGGCCAGGCTGGTCTTGAACTCCTGACCTCAAGTGATCTGCATGCCTTGGCCTCCCAAAGTGCTGGGATTACAGATGTGAGCCACAGGGACATGGGAGATTGTGGGATACTGGTGATGACAGAGGTGAGTGTGATGAAGCCCTAGGGGATGGTGAATGGTAGCTCCGGATCCCTGGTGAGGAGCTTCCTCTTAAGTCTGAGTTTCTGAGAGGGGAGAGGGAGAAGCTGGGTAAGGCTAGCATGGATCTTGGGGAGTCCGGGCTGGGGGACCGTTCATAAGAAGAGCCAGACAAGACCCTAGTGTTCTTAGGTGCAGACTTGATTAGGAAACCTGCAGCTCCCAGAGACCCCTACTAATTTCCTAACCCGCAGAATGAAGGAGTGTGTGTGTGTGTGTGTGTGTGTGTGTGTGTGCGCGTGTGTGTTTGTGTGTGTGGGGTGTGAGGTATGTGGTCCTTAAGAAAATGGAAATAAACCAACCAATGAGACAGACAGACAGACAGACAGAGATTCACTTGCCCAAGTGTTCTGTCCTGTCCTCTGAATCCGCTTCCAAGTCGCAAGACGCTGTGAGCTCCAAGTCCACGCAGATTCCGCCAAACGCTCCGGCGGCTGCTCCGCTCTGCGAAGATCTGAGTACAGGCCAGCCAGGGTGGGTTTAAATAGCCTCGGGCGCAGCCTCGCAGCGGAAAGGGCGGAGCTTCACTCCTCCTTTCCATCAGTCACCCCCAACTTTCCCAGGCTACACCTCGTAGGAAACTGTTCTCCTGATTTGATTTCATGCGCCACCTTTGGGACAATCTGAGAACTTACAAGTTTTCTTGGCCAAAGGTATGATGAATTAAATGCACGGAAACACTGAAAACCAACTAGCGGTTCTGTGGTTCCCACGTTGTGGTTTTGACACCAGCAGCATCCTTGTCACCCTCAAACCCCGGAGATCCACAGATCTGTGTGGTAACAAGCCCTCCCCCTGACACTGATGCATGGCAGTTGAAGAATTACCCGTGTACGCGAAAAGACTTTGAAGAAGAGGTGGAGATAGGCGTTGTAGAAACATCCTTTTGCTCTGGAACCCCGTAGAGGCTTGGGAGCCAGTTGGGTGGAGCATTCGTTGGATGAGGGTGCTCGGGTTAGGAATATCAAGGTGTGGCTCCAGATAATTCCATCATCTAGTTAAGTTTCCAGTTATGCTAATCTGTTTTAAAATTCCGTTTGTGTAAATTCTTTTACTCAGACTGAGAATGGCAAAGCCTCAACCCCAATTTCCAGGGAGGGTTGAGAGCCTCAGGTTGAGTTGACGACCAATAGCCTATGGTTTAACCCATCATGCCTATAGAATGAGGTCTCCATAAAAACCCAAAAGGACTGGGTTTAGAGAGCTTCTGGATAACACTTCCTGGAAGGCAGTGCGCCCCTCCCCACATGCCGGGCCCAAAAGTTTTTCTGAAGTTTTTGCAATATCCGCTAAAATACAGAAAATGGGAAATGTAAGTGTTTCCCTGTGTGCTGTGAGCTCTTCCAGCAAATGAATGCAAGTAAAACTGGGAGTGGTGGAAACCTGATTTCTAGCCAGTTGCTGAGAAGCACAGGTAAAACAACGTAGGGCTTCCCATTGTTATTAGTGTGGGAGGCCAGTCTTGCGGGACTCGGCCCTTTGGAATCTAATGCTATGTCCCAGTAGATAGCGTCACCGTTGAACTCGAAGCCACACGTATGTTGAGAACAATTTTTCTGGTCATCCGCTGCATGTCTTCTTTACAATACGTAATCAAATTCTTTATACTGACCTTATGGCACCTGGGTCGAGAACCATGATTTGAACCAAAAATCGGTCTGTCACTTTCTGAGTTTGAAACTTTGTTTTGCCGTTAGCGTTTTGCTATTGCTTTCTCGTTTTCTTTGCCTTCGTTTTGTTTCTAAGTTCTGGGATACATGGGCAGGGTGTGCAGATTTGTTACTAAGGTAAACGTGTGCCATGGTGGTTTGCTGCACCTGTCAACCCATCACCTAGGTATTAAGGCCAGCATGCAGTAGCTGTTTTTCTTAACGCTCTGCCTCCCGAAAGGCCCCAGTGTGTGTTGTTCCCCTTCCTGTGTCCATGTGATCCCATTTTTCAGCTCCCATTATAAGTGAGAATGTGGCGTTTGGTTTTCTGTTCCTGGATTAGTTTGCTGAGGATAATGACTTCACATCACCAGTGTCTTTGTTTTTTATTATAAAGAGTAGTATTTTATTGAATAAGATTTACTTCCAGAAAAATAAGCTTTAATCTACCGTGAATGCCAGACTCTACAGCAGAAAGCAATTTTCTCAGTTTTCCACACACAAAGGTTCCTACTAAGTGAAAAAAGCCACAGAATTTCATACACAAATGTACTACTCTGTCTCAAAACATCTCACATAATCTTGCACTGTACTAATACCATTAGATCAGCCCTTCAGTCAGGTTAAAGTATCCCTCTAATAACTGATTTTTATAATGTTATCCACATCCACGCCCAATCAGTCTGCCATTGTTAATGGTGTACAGCATTATTGAAGACAATGGAATTGATGGAGTCCATATCCACCGAAAACCGTGACTTATGTTTGTTTGATTTATGATTTTTCAACGTTATGATGGGTTTACTGGAATATTAGATGCGTTTCTGAGATACACTGGGTTTATGAGTATGAGACACTATACTTCAGAAACAGGTGTATAAAGAAAAACAGGTGTACCTAATTAAAATATACTTAGAGACCTGGGATAAACCAATAGATGCTTACAACTGATGGAGAACCATGAAAGAGAGATAGCGGTAAATAATCACAATAACACAATTTTCCAGCACCTGTTGAGGATTCCGCAAAAGGACGCAGGACGTAGGATGCACCTAAGGCATATGAAAGAGAGAGGGCAGAAGGAATAAGAGAGAAATAGGAGGAAGGAAGGAAGGAAGGAAGGAAGGAAGGAAAGAAGGAAGGAAAGACCGAAGGAAGGAGAAAACACCCGGTGTTACTGAAACCACAAACTGCGGTTTCCCCCTGTGGGTAAGGCTGCAATGTGGATGAATCTTGAAAATATTGTGCTAAAAGTGTTATGTCAGTCATAAAACTCACGTATTGTGCAATTCCGTTTATAGGAAATGTCCACAATATGGAAATCTATGCATATGGGGTTGATTGCTCTATGCAGTTGTTACCTAGGGCTGAGGGTCAGGGAGAGGGTTTGAGACAGAATGAGGAGTGACTAATGTCCACAGGGTTTTTCTCTGGTCGGGGGTGATAAAACCTTCTAAAATGGATTGCGAATTAAAATTGAATGTGCACAAGCACAAATATACTAAAATCCACTCAATTCGTGACTTTTAATGGGGCAATTTTATGTGGCACACTCTTCTGGAGACCACGGCAGACATAGTGAGAGAGAAAAAGGTGAGTAAATCTCTGAAACGGAGGCAGAAACAGAGAGAATGAGAAGCCCTGTGAATGGAAGGGAGAGAGAAAAGGGAAAATGTTCCTATTTACAAATGACAGCTGTGAAACTGGGGTTCACATCAGCAGTGTCACTGCCAGGAAGGAGGCTCATGCGAGCCATGTCACCGGTAGCGTGCCACGCAGGGATGCCGACATGCTGGAGCGTCGTGCCAGCATGGGCTCTGGCAGCCACATGGGCCAGCAGGAGGGTCCCGCTGCACAGCTGTGGGGTGAGGATAGACTGCGCGGTGATATCGGCCATTACAGGGGCCTCTTCTGCCGGCAAGAGTGTGACAGTAGCCAGTGGATGGAAAGGCCTGTGTGTGAGGACGGAATGCAGGAGGGGCTCTTCTGCGGCTGGGTGTGGGGCCCTCCCCAGAAATGTGGAGACATGGCCAGGTAGCTGCATCATGTTGGCTAGTAGATTGGCCAGGGCTTCGAACTGAAGGACAATAACGGGGAGTAGCTGTCAGGCCCTGGGAGTGTCTGAGTGTAAGTGGAGATGGGTTTGGGGTCCCTGAGGGAAGCGTGGGAGCCATCCCTGTATAGATACAGGTCATTGGGAGGTAGCCTGGTGAGGCCTGTGAGTGTCCAGGGTTCCCCTGGGTGCCTGGGGCTGACTGTGGCAGAAGTCTGGGGAAGGCTGGAGAGAAGCTGGGAGACACAGGAGAGTCCCTGAAGGCAGGGGGTGAAGAGGTGAAAGAAAAGGGGGAGGGTTGCAGTAAGGTCCGTGAGTTTGTAGGTGATACCTGGGTGTGGGAAGCTGACCCCAGGTGTAATATGGAGATGGCTAGAGAGTAGCTGAGAGAGACAGAAGAGTCCCTGAGGGCTGGGGGTGAGAACATGAGAGAGACTGGGGAGTAAGTAAGTGAAATTCGTGAGTTAGGTGGTGTGTCGTGGGTGCCTGGAACTCAGTCCAGCTGGAATCTAGAGAAGTTTTGAGAGTAGCTGAAAGAGACACAAGAGTCCCTGTGGGCTGAGGGCAAAGACCTGAGAGAGACCAGGGAGGACCTCAGTGAAGTCTGTGAGTCTGTAGGTGATTCCGGAGTGTGGGAGGCTGACTCCCTCTGAAATCTGGGCGTGGTGGTAGAGTAGCTGGGACAGACATGAGAGTCCCAGGGGGCTGGGGGTGAAGACATGAGAGAGACTGGGGAGTAACACAGTGAAACTGCTGAGTTTGTATGTAATTCCTGGGTGCCTGGAACGGACTCCTGCTGAAATGTGGGTGTGGTTGGAGAGTAGCTGGGACAGACAGGAGAGTCCCTGAGGGCTGGTGAAGACATGAGAGAGACTGGAGAGTAATTGAGTGAAATTGGTGAGTTTGGTGGCGATTCTGGGGTGCAAGGAACTGCTTCGAGCTGAAATCTGGGCGTAGTTGGAGAGTAGCTGCGACAGACAATAGAGTCCCTGAGGGCTGGTGAAGACATGAGAGAGACTGGAGAGTAATTGAGTGAAATTGGTGAGTTTGGTGGTGACTCCGGGGTGCCTGGAACTGACTCCAGCTGAAATGTGGGCGTGGTTGGAGAGTAGCTGGGACAGACGGGAGAGTCCCTGAGGGCTGGTGAAGACATGAGAGAGACTGGGGAGTAATGCAGTGAAATTGGTGAGTTTGGTGGTGATTTCTGGGTGCCTGCAACGGACTCCCGCTGAAATGTGGGCGTGGTTGGAGAGTAGCTGGGACAGACAGGAGAATCCCTGAGGGTTGGAGATAAAGACGTGCTAGAGACTGGGGAGTAACACAGTGAAAGTGGTGGGCTTGGTGGTGATCCCTGGGTTCCTGGATCTGACCCGCGCTGAAATGTGGGCGCGGTTGGAGAGTAGCTGGTAGAGACTGGAGGGTCCGTAAGGGCTGGGGGTGAAGACGTGAGAGAGACTGGTGAGGATCTCACTGAGGTCTGTGAGTTTGTAGGTGTTTCTGGGGTGTGGGGTACAGACTCCCGCTGAAATCTGGGCGTAGTTGGAGAGTAGCTGGGACAGACAGGAGAGTCATTGGTGGCTGGGGGTGAGCTGCTGGATGATGGCAGTAAGAACATATGGTATATTATTGATGAATGGGGTGACTGTGAGGAATCTCCAGAGGAGGACACGGGAGAACACAATGACATGAGTGATTGTCCTGCTTGGTTAGGAAAGGGAAATGTGAAGTTGTGGAATTCTGTCGATGACGGATGTGAGAGTGGTGAAGCCCTGCGGGATGATGTAGAGTACTTCCACATCCCTTGTGAGGAGCTGCCCCTTGGGTCTGAGTTCCTGGGAGGGGAGAGGTAGATGCTGGGTGAGGCAGGCATGAATCTTGAGGAGTCAGGGCTGGGGGACCGCTCATATGCTCCCGAAACCTGTGAGTCTCTGGGGGACCCCTGGGTGCATGGGGCTGAGTCCCGCAGGAACCTGGGGATGGCTTGAGAGTAACTGGGAGCCACAGGAGAGTCCCTGAGGCCTGGGGGTGAAGAGATGAAAGACATAGGGGAGGAGCACCGTGAGGCTCGTGAGTTTGTAGGTGACTCCTGGGTGTGGGGGGCTGACTCCAGCTGAAATCTGGGGTTGTTTGGAGAGTAGCTGGGAGACCCGGGAGACTTCCCGAGAGCTGGGGGTGAGCTGCTGGGTGATGGCAGTAGGAACATGTGGTATATTACTGATGAACGTGGTGACTCTGAAGAATCCTCAGAGGAGGACAAGGGAGAGCCCAATGGCTTCATTGATTGCCCTTCAAGGAGAGGACAGGGAAATGGGAGATTGTGGGATACTGGGGATGACAGAGGTGAGTGTGGTGGAGCCCTAGGGGATGGTGAATGGTAGCTCCGGATCCCTGGTGAGGAGCTTCCTCTTAAGTTTGAGTTTCTGAGAGGGGAGAGGGAGAAGCTGGGTGAGGCTAGCATGGATCTTACGGAGTCCGGGCTGGGGGACCGTTCATAAGAAGAGCCAGAAAAGAACCTAACGTTCTTAGGTGCAGACATGATTAGGAAACCTGCAGCTCCCAGAGACCCCTACTAAGTTCCTAACCAGCAGAATGAAGGAGTGTGTGTGTGTGTGTGTGTGTGTGTACACTAAATATATCTAATATAGTGTACATAAAATATCAAAATACAAAATAATATATATTTTATACTGCATAGAAGATATCAAAGTACAGCAAATATACATTATATGCTGTCCATAAAATATCAAAATATACCTAATATATATTATATACTGCACATAAAATATCAAAGTACAACAAATATATATTATATAGTGTACATAAAGTATCAAAGTACACCAAATATATATTATGTACTGTACATAAAATATCAAAGTACAGCAAACATATATACCATACATAAAATATCAAAGTACACCATATATATTATATACTGTACATAAAATATCAAAGTATAGCAAATATATACTGTACATAAAATTTCAAAGTACACCAAATACATATTATACACTATACGTAAAATGTCAAAGTACACCAAAGAAGTTTTATATACTGTACATAAAATATCAAAGTACACCAAATTTATATTATATACTCTACATTTAATATCAAGGTACACCAAATATATACTATATAATGTACATAAAATATCAAAGTACACCAAATACATATTATATACTGTATATGAAACATCCAGTACACCAAATATATATTATACACTGTACATAAAATATCAAAGTACACCAACTATACATTATATACTCTACATAATATATCATAGTATACATAATAGATATACACTGTACATAAAATATCAAACTACACCAAATATATGTTATATACTGTACATAAAATATCAAAGTACACAAAATATTATATACTGTACATAAAATATCAAATACAACTAATATGTATTTTATACTGTACATAAAATATCACAGTACACCAAATATATATAATATACAGCACATAAAATAACAAAGTACAACAAAGATATATACTGCATATAAAATATCAAACTACACCAAATATATCATCCTATACATAAAATATCAAAGTACAACAAATATATATTATGTACTGTACATGAAATATCATATTAAACCAAATATATATTATATACTGTACATAAAATATCAAAATACACTAAACATATATACTGTACATAAAATACCGAGGTACACAAACTATATTTTATGTACTGTACAAAAAATATCAAAGTACCCAAAATATATGTTATGAACTGTACCGAAAATATCGAAGTGCCCGAACTATATATTCAATACTCTACATTAAATATCAAACTATACCAAATATATATTCTATACTGTACATAAAATATCAAAGTAACCAAAATATATTTTGTATACTGTACATAAAATATCAAAGAACCCAAAATATGTATTATATACTGTACATCAAATATCAAAGTACAGCAAATATATATTATATACTGTACATAAAATATCAAAGTACAGCATATATATGTACTGTACATAATGTATCAAAGTACACCAAATATGTATCACATACTGTAGATAAAATATCAAACTACACCAAACATGTGTCATATAGTGTAGATAAAATATCAAAGTACACCAAATATGTATCATATACTCTACATAAAATATCAAAGCAAACCAAATATTTATCATATACTGTACATAATGTATCAAAGTACACCAAATGTGTGTCACATACTGCACATAAAATGTCAAAGTACACCAAATATGTATCATGTACAGTATATAAAATATCAAATTACACCAAATAATTATACTGTACATAAAATATCAAACTACACCAAATATGTAAAATATACTGTACATATCTAAGTACAACAAATATGTGTTAAATACAGTACATAATGTATCAACGTACACCAAACATGTATCACATACTGTACATAAAATATCAAATAACACCAATCATATATTATATACTCTACATTAAATATCAAAGTATACCAAACATATATTAAAACTGTACATATAATATCAAAGTACACCAAATACATATTATATACTGTTCATAAAATATCAAAGTACACCAAATATATATTATATACTGTACATAAAATATCAAAGTACACCAAATATATACTATATACTGCACATGAAATATCAAAGTACCCCAAATTTATCTTATATGCTGTATATAAAATATCAAAGTACACCTAATATGTATCTTATACTGAACATAAAATATGAAAATACACCAGATATGTATTGTATACTGTACATAAAATATGAAAGTACACCAAATTTGTATCATATGCTGTACATAAATTATTAAAGTACACCAAAAGTATATCATATACTGTACATAAAATATTAAATTACACCAAATATTTATCATATACTGTACATAAAATAACAAAGTACACCAAATATGTATCATATACTGTACATAAATTATAAAAGTACACCAAATATTTATCATACACTGAACATAAAATATCAAAATAAACCAAATATGTATCATATACTGTACATAAAATATCAAAGTACACCGAATATGTCTCATATAGCGTATATAAAACATCAAATTACACCAAATATGTATCATATACTGTACATAAAATATCAAAGTACACCAAATATATATTAAATGATGTACATAATATATCAAAGTACACAAAATATATTAAATACTGTACATAAAATATCAAAGTACACCAGATATTTATCGTATACTGTACATAAAATATCAAACTACACCAGATATGTATTCTGTAATATACTTAAAATATCAAAATTCACCCCATATATATCATATACGGTACATAATATATCAAAGTACACCAAATATGTATTATATTCTGTACATAAAATAAAGTAAACCAAACATATATTCTACAGAGTACATAAAATATCAAAATACTCCAAATATGTATTATATACTGTACATAAAATATCAAAGTACACCAAAGATATATACTGTACACAAAATATCAAAGTACATTAAATATGTGTGATACACTATATAAAATATCAAATTACACAAAATATGTATCATATACTGTACATAAAATATCAAAGTACACCAAATATGTATCATAAACTCTACAAAACACATCAGAGTACATCGAATATGTATCATATACTATGCATAAAATATCAAAGTATAACAAACATGTACCGCATACTGTACATAAAATATCAAACTACACCAAATATGAATCATATACTGTACATAAAATATCAAAGTACACCAAATATATATTATATACTGTACATAAAATATCAAAGTACACCAAATGTATATTATACACTGTACATAAAAGGTCAAATTACACCAAACATATATTATATACTGTACATAAAATATCAAACTACACCAAATATACATTATATACTGTACAAAAAATATCAAAGTACACCAAATATAAATTGTATACTGTACACATAATATCACAGTACACCAAATATATATTATATACTGTACATAAAATATCAAAGTACACCAAATGTATATTATACACTGTACATAAAAGGTCAAATTACACCAAACATATATTATATACTGTACATAAAATATCAAACTACACCAAATATACATTATATACTGTACAAAAAATATCAAAGTACACCAAATATAAATTGTATACTGTACACATAATATCACAGTACACCAAATATATATTATATACTGTACATAAAATATCAAAGTACACAAAATATGTATCATATGCTGTACATAAAATGTCAAAGTACACAAAATATATATTGTACACTGTACATAAAATATCAAAGTACAACAAACATGTATCATATATTTTACATGTAATATCAACCTACACCAAGTATGTATCACGTACTGTACATAAAGTATCAAAGTACACAAAATATGTATTATAAACTGTATATGAAATATCAAAGTACACCAAATATGTTTCATATACTGTATGTAAAATATAAAAGTACACCAAATATGTATCATACACTGTACATAAAGTATCAATGCACAGCTAATATGAATCATATACTGTACATAAAATACCAAAGCACACCAAATATATATCATATTCTGTTTCTAAAATATCAAAGAACACCAAATATAAATAATATACTGTACATAAAATATCAAAGCACACCAAACATATAAACTGTACAAAAAATATCAAAGCACACCAAATATATATTAAATACTGAATATAAAATATCAAAACACAACAAAAATAGTTTATATAATGTATATAAAATATCAAATCACACTAAATATATATATTATACCGTACATAAAATATCAAAGCACACCAAATATGTATTATATACTTTACATGAAATATCAAATAACACCAAATATATATTATATACTGTACATAAAATATCAAAGTAAACGAAATATATATTATATACTGTACATAAAATATCAACATACACCAAATGTATTTATATACTGTACATAAAGTATCACAGTACACCAAATATGTATGATAGACTGTACATAAATTACCAAAGTACACCAAAGATGTATTATATACTATACATAAAATATCAAAGTACACCAAATATATATACTGTACATCAAATATCAAATCACACCAAACTTATACTGAACATAAAATATCAAAGTGCACCAAATATATTTTATATACTGTACATAAAATGTCAAAGTACACCAAATTTGTATCTTATACATAAAATATCAAACTACACCAAACATGAATCATATACTGCACATACAATATCAAAGTACACCAAATATGTATCATATTCTGTAAATAAAATATCAAATCACACCAAATATGTATTACACACAGTACCTAAAATATGAAAGTACACCACATAAGTGTCATATACTGTACATAAAATATCAAAGTGCACCAAATATGTATCATATACTGTACATAAAATATCAAATTTCACGAAATATGTATCATGTACTGTACATAAAATATCAAAGTAAAACCAATATGTATCATATACTGTAAAAAAATGTCAAAGTACACCAAATATGTATCATATAGTGTACATAAAATATAAAAGTACACCAAATATGTATCATATACTGTACATAAAATATCAAAATACACCAAATATGTATCATATACTGTACATAAAATATCAAAGTACACAAAATATGTATTATATACTGTACATAAAATATCAAAGTACACCACATATATATTATATACTGTACATAAAATATCAATGTACAGCAAATATATATCATATACTGTACAGAAAATATGAAAGTACACAATATATTATACTCTGTATATAAAATATCAAAGTAAATCAAGTATCGTATCGTGCACATAAAATGTCAAAGTACACCAAATATGTATCATATACTGTACATAAGATATCTAAATACCCAAAATATGTATCATATACTGCACATAAAATATCAAAGTACACCAAATATGTATCATATACTGTACATAAAATTTCAAAGTACAACAATTATGTATCATATACTGTACATAAAATAACAAAATACACAAAATACGTACAATATATTGTACCTGGAATGTCAAATTACACCAAATATGTATCGTATACTGTATATAAAATATCAAAGTACACCAAACATATATACTATACATAAAATACCAAATTTCACCAAACACGCACAATATACCATACATAAAATATCAAACTACACTGTATATATATTAGAGAACATAAAGTATCAAAGTACACAATACATATATTATATACTGTACAAAAAATATCAAAGTATACCAAATATATATTATATACTGTAATTAAAATGTCAAATTACACCAAAAATATATACGGTACATAAAACATCAAAATACACCAAATATATATCACATACTGCAGATAAAATATCAAAATACACGAAATATGTATTATATACTGTACATAAAATATCAAAGTACAGCAAATATGTATCATATACTGTACATAAAATATCATAGTACAACAAATATGTATCATATACTGTACATAAAATATCAAAATACACCAAATATGTATCACATACTGTAGATAAAATATCAAAATACACCACATATGTATCATATACTGTACATAAAATATCAAATTACAGAAAACATGTATCATATACTGTACATAAAATATCAAAGTACACCAAATGTGTATCATATACTGCACATAAAATATCAAAGTACACCAAATATATATTTTATACTGTACATAGTATATCAAACTACATCAAATATATATTCTATACTGTACATAAAATATCAAACTACACCACATATATATTATATATTGTACATATAATATCAAATTACACAAAGCATATATTGTATACTGTACATAAAATATCAAAGTACCCAAAATATACATAGTATACTCTACATAAAATATCAAAGTACACAAAATATATATACTACACTGCACATAAAATATCAAAGTACCCACACTATATATTATGTACTGTACATAAAAAATCAAAGTTCCCAAACTATATATTATGTACTGTACATATATATCAAAGTACTGAAAATATATATTATGTACTGTACATCAAATTTCAAAGTACACAATGTATATATTGTGTACTATATATAAAATATCAAAGTACCCAAACTATATGTTATGAACTGTACATAAAATATCAAAGTACCCAAACTATATATTCAATACTGTACATAAAATATCAAACTACACCTAATATATATTCTATACTGTACATAAAGTATCAAAGTACACCAAATATATATTTTATACTGTACATAAAATATCAAAGTACACCAAATATGTATTGTATACTATACATAAAATATCAAAGCACACCAAATATATATTCTATACTGTACATAAAATATCACAGTACACCACATATATATTCTATGCTGTACATAAAATATCAATGAACTCCAAATGTATATACTGTACATAAAATATCAAATTGCACCAAATATATATTCTGTACTATACGTAAAATTTAAAAGCACACAATGTATATATTCTATCCTGTACATAAAATATCACAGTACCACAAATATGTATTTTATACTGTACAATAAATATCAAAGTACCCAAAATATATATTCTATACTGTACTAAAAACATCAAAGTACACCAAATATATGTTCTATAATATACAAAAAATATCAAAATACACGAAATATTTATTCTATACTGTACATGAAATATAAATATAGAGAAAATATATATTCTATACTGTACATAAAGTATCTTTTATATATGATATATGATATATATTACATATGTTATATTATATATAATTATGTAATATTCTATTATATATGATTATACTGTATATTATATATAATATATCTTAATATATAATATATATTATATCATAATATATCTTAATATATAATATATATTATATCATAATATATTATACATAATATATCATAATATATTCTATATTTTATTATATCATTATTGTACATAATGTAATATATTATATAATATTTAATGTAATATATGTCATGTATATAATATAATGTATAATATATTCTTATATAGTATATGATATGTTATATAATACATAATATATAATATACAATATACTGTATAATTTATAATATCTAATATATCTATTATCAATAATATATATTGTATGTAATATATAATACATTATATATTATATGTAATACATAATACATTATATATTTTATGTAATATATAATACATTATATATTATATTATATATTAAGTGGTACATAATATATTGTAAGTTATACATATGATATTCTATATTATATAATGTTATAGAATATGTATTATATAATATATATTATATATGATCATATTATATATTATATAATACATATTCTATAACATTATATAATGTAGAATTATATTATATATATTATATATAAATATATATGTAATTATATATATAATTATATACAATATATAATTACATATTATGTCATATATAATTATTATATATTTTACATGAATTGTATTGTGTATAATAAAAATATATCATTATATATTATACGTAATATATTGTATATAATATATTATGTATATATATACGTAATATATTGTATGTAATATAAAGATGCTGGATGTAAAATGAAATTATATATATGTTATACATATTATATAAGTTATATATATTAAATTATGTATAATTATATATATTCACACACATATATATATATAGATTTGTTCCCTATTTCCCATCTCATATCTTTTTTTAAAAAGTACAGCATAGTAATGTGTGGGCTTGGGATTCAGTTTTTGAAACAAAACAAAACAAAACAAAACACAGAGCCTTTAGTAAACTTCCTATACGTGTAAAAGCACTCCTGACTGCCTGGCGGCAATTGGACCTCACAATGTGGATTGTGCCTTCACCCTGGAATGTTTATGCCCTATCGCCATGGTGATGGGATTAGGGATCTCCTGCCCTTGGTCCTAAGTGCCACTGTCTGTGCTGAGTTTTTCAAAGCTCAGAGCAGATTGAACCTTTGTGGTTTCATTTTCCCTGATTTTGATTTTTCTCATGTGGAGCCTGTGTTGCTGCATTCAAGGTATGTTCATACTGGCCTGTCAAATGCAAACTCTTCAGATTATTAGTTAGTGCTTTCCAAATATGTTTTTTAAAACATTATCCTCTGTATTTTCCATATGCAGTTATCAATATGTTTCCTCGTTGTTTTATTCCTCAATTTATATATTTGATTATTGTACCAAGCAGAGTACCTTCGAAGTTTTTCTTCATTTAAAAAATATGTATCTTGGCTCAGGCCTCTAATCCCAGCACTTTGGGAGGCCAAGGCAAGAGGATCACAACGTGAGGAGATCAAGACCATCCTGGCCAATACAGTGAAATCCTGTCTCTACTAACACTAAAAAAATTAGCCAGGCATGGTGGCAGCTGCAGTATTCCCAGTATGGTGTAGTCCCAGCTACCTGGGAGGCTGAGGCAGGACAATCGCTTGAACCCATGAGGCAGAGATTGCAGTGAGTCAAGACAGTGCCATTGCACAACAGTCTGTGCAACAGAACAAGACTCTGTCTAAAACAATTATATATATAATATGTATTATATATATGCATTATATATTATATAATATATTATATCTGTAACGTATAATATATATAATATATCATATCTCATAATATACATAAAAATATTAGGTCATATGATAAATAACATGTATTATATTTATTATATATTACATAAAATATATAATATGTAATATATATTATATAACATTATATATTACATATAATATATATTTAGATTATATGTAATATACATTATATATTATATATTTATCTAATATATAATATGTGTATTACATAATGATCTATAGTATATATTTTATGACATGTATATAATATATACAATCTGGTATATATTATATATAATAGATTATATATGGTATATTAAATATACCATATATAAAATATATAATATATACATTATAGATATTATATGTTAAACAAAATATAAAATATAATATAATATTTAAATTATATACTATAGGCTATGTAAATAACATATTATAGGTTATATATACCGTCTATGATAAATATATGACACATATTATATAGCATATGATATATATAATATAATGTATGGTGTATATTATATGATATATGGTATATAATATGATATATGATATACATTATATAATATATGCTATATATTATATAACATATTATATATATTTTATAACATATGCTATATATTATATAATGTATGATATATATTACATTGAACATTTGATATAAATTATTGATAATGTATGATATATTACATATAATATATGATATATGACACATAATATATGATATATATTACATATAATGTATGATAAATATAATATGTGATGCATATTATATATATGATATATAATACATGATACATATTATATATGATTTCTGAAATATATGTTATATACTATATATAATATATAAAATTCTATTATATATGAGTTGTGTGGTATACACTATGACATATATATTATATGATATATGCTATATATCAGATAATATATATTATATAACATATGCTATACATTATGTAATGTATGATATATATTACATTGAACATATGATATATATTATTGATAATATATGATATATAACATATAGTATATGATATATAACATATAATACATATTTATTACATATAATGTATGATATATGTAATATTTGATACATATTATATATAATATATGATATATAATACATGATATATATGATATATGATATATGATATATATTATGTCTGTTATATAATATATGGTATATAATATTCTACTATATATGATTATATTACATTTTATATATAAAATATCTTAATATATAATATATATTATATCATAATATAGTATATGTAATATATCACAATATGTTTTATACTATATTATATTATTGTATGTAATGTAATATATAACATTTAATCTAATATATGTCACATATATTATAATATATATTATGATATAATATATAATATGTTATATAACATATAACATCTAATATGTAATACATTATATGGTATATAATATCTAATATATTACATACTCTGTATAATATGTTACATATAATATGTAATATATAATACATTATACATTATATCATATACTAAATGTATATTATATACTGTGTTATACATGATATTCTATATTATATAACATATTATATACTAGATAATAGATATTATATATGCTATATATTATTATATTATATATAATTATATATATAACTGTATAATTTTGTATATGATTATGTATTATATATAATAATTATATATTATTACATGTATTATATTGTATTTAATAATAACATATCATTATATTTTATATTATACATAAGATATTGTATATAATATAGGGATGCTGGATGTAAAAGAAAATTATACATATGTTATACATATTATATAACTTGTATATATTACATTATATAAATTATATGTATATATACACATACATATATATATATATATATATATTTGGGGGTGCCCTATTTCCCATCTCATATCTTATTTGAAGAGGTACAGCATAGTAATGTGTGGACTTGGGATTCAGTTTTTGAAACAAAACACTGAGCCTTCAATGACCTTTCTGTACATGTGAAAGCACTCCTTACTGCCTGGCAGCAGTTGGACCTCACAATGTGGATTGTGCCTTCACCCTGGAATGTTTATGCCCTATCGCTGTGGTGATGGGATTAGGGATCTCCTGCCCTTGGTCCTAAGTGCCACTGTCTGTGCTGAGTTTTTCAAAGCTCAGAGCAGATTCAACCTTTGTGGTTTCATTTTCCCTGATTTTGATTTTTCTCATGTGGAACCTGTGTTGCTGCATTCAAGGTATGTTCATCCTGGCCTGTCAAATGCAAACTCTTCAAATTATTAGTTAGTGCTTTCCAAATATGATTTTTAAAACATTATCCTCTGTATTTTCCATATGCAGTTATCAGTAAGTTTCATGGTTATGTTTTATTCCTCAATTTATATACTTGATTATTGTACCAAGCAGAGTACCTTTGAAATTTTTCTTCATTTAAAAAATATGTATCTTGGCTCAGACCTCTAATCCCAGCACTTTGGGAGGCCAAGGCAAGAGGATCACAACGTGAGGAGATCAAGACCATCCTGGCCAATACAGTGAAATCCTGTCTCTACTAACACTAAAAAAATTAGCCAGGCATGGTGGCAGCAGGAGTAGTCCCAGTGTGGTGTAGTCCCAGCTACCTGGGAGGCTGAGGCAGGACAATCGCTTGAACCCGTGAGGCAGAGATTGCAGTGAGCCAAGTCGGTGCCATTGCACAACAGTCTGTGCAACAGAACAAGACTCTGTCTAAAAACAATTATATATATAATATGTATTTTATATATATGCATTATATATTATATAATATATCTGTAATGTATAATATATAATATATCATATCTCATAATATACATAAAAATATAATGTCATACTATATATAATATGTGTTATATTTTTATATATCACATTTAATATATAATAGGTAATATATATTATATGACACTATATATTACATATAATATATATTAGTTATATTATATGTAATATATATAATCTATATATGATATATTTTATATGATATATAATATGTGTATTACATAATGATCTATAATATGTATAATATTTTATGACATGTATAGAATATATATAATCTATTATATATTATATATAAAAGATTATATACATGATGTGTTAAATATATCATATATAAAATATATAATATATACATTATACATATTATATGTTAAACAAAATATATAATATATTATATAATATTTAAATTATATACTATATGCTGTGTAAGTAATGTATTATAGGCAATATATACTGTCTATGATAAATATAATATATGACATATACTATATAGCATATGATATATAAAATATAATGTATGGTGTATATTATATGATATATGGTATATAATATGATATATACAATATATAATATATGCTATATATTATATGATATATTATATTTTATAACATATGCTATATATTATATAATGTATGATGTACATTACACGGAATATTTGATATATATTATAGATAGTATATGATATATTACATATAATATATGATATATAACATATAAGATATGTATTACATATAATGTATGATAAATATAATATGTGATGCCTGTTATAAGATATATAATACATGATAAGTATTATATATGTTTTATGAAATATATATGCTGTATATTATATATAATATATAAAATTCTGTTATATATGAGTTGTATGGTATATACTATGACATATATATTATATGATATGTGCTATATATTATGTAATATATTATATATATCATATATTATATGCTATATATTAAGTAATGTATGATATATATTACATTGAACATATGATATATATTATTGATAATATATGATATATAACATACAGTATATGATATATAACATATAATATATGATATATGTTACATATAATGTATAATATATGTAATATATGATACATATTTTATACAACATATGATATATAATACATGATATATATTATATATGTTATATTTTAAATATTGTATACAATATTCTCTTATATATGATTATATTATATATTATATATAATACATCTTAATATATAATATATAATATAATACAGTATATATAATATATCACAATATATTTTATATTGTATTATATTATTATATACAATGTAATATATAACATTTAATCTATGTCATATATAATATTATTATATATTATAATAGGATATAATGTATAATATAATATATAACGTCTTATATATAATACATTATGTGTTATATAATATCTAATATATTACATATTATGTATAATATGTTACATATTATATGTAATATATAATACATTATATAGTATATCATATAGTAAATATATATTATATACTGTGTTATACATATGATATTCTATATTATATAACATATTATATATTAGATGTATATCATATATACTCTATACTATTATATTCTATATAATTATATATATAACTGTATAATTATATATATAATTATATGTTGTATGTAACAATTCTGTATTATTGCATGTATTATATTGTATATAATAACATATCATTATATTTTATATTATACATAAGATATTATATATAATATAAGGATGCAGGATGTAAAAGAAAATTTATATATATGTTATACATATTATACAAGCTATATATATTACATTATATAAATAATATATATATATACACACATATAGATATATACATTTGGGGGTGCCCTATTTCCCATCTCCTAACTTATTTGAAGAAGTACAGCCTTGTAATGTGTAAGCTTGGGATTGAGTTTTTAAAGAAAGCACTGAGCCTTCAATGACCTTCCTGTACATGTAAAAGCACTCCTGACTGCCTGGCAGCAGTTGGACCTCACAATGTGGATTGTGCCTTCACCCTGGAATGTTTGTGCCCTATCACCGTGGTGATGGGATTAGGGATCTCCTGCCCTTGGTCCTAAGTGCCACTGTCTGTGCTGAGTTTTTCAAAGCTCAGAGCAGATTGAACCTTTTTTGGTTTCATTTTCCCTGATTTTGATTTTTCAAATGTGGAACCTGTGTTGCTGCATTCAAGGTATGTTCAAACTGGCCTGTCAAATGCAAACTCTTCAAATTATTAGTCAGAGCTTTCCAAATATGTTATTTAAAACATTATCTTCTGTATTTTCCATATGCAGTTATCAATATGTTTCATGATTATGTTTTATTCCTCAATTTATATGTTTGATTGTTGTATCAAGCAGTGTACTTTTGAAATTTTTCATCATTTAAAAAATATGTATCTTGGCTCAGGCCTCTAATCCCAGCTCTTTGGGAGGCCAAGGCAAGAGGATCACAACCTGAGGGGATCAAGACCATCCTGGCCAATACAGTGAAATTCTGTCTCTACTAAAACTAAAAAAAATCAGCAAGGCATGGTGGCAGCTGGAGTAGTCCCAGTATGGTGTAGTCCCAGCTACCTGGGAGGCTGAGGCAGGACAATCGCTTGAACCCGTGAGGCAGAGGTTGCAGTGAGCCAAGATGGTGCCATTGCACCCCAGTGTGTGCAACAGAACAAGACTCTGTCGAAAAACAATTATGTATTTAATATATATTATATATATGCATTATATATTATATAATATGTTATATCTGTAATATGCAGTATATAATATACAATATCTCATAATATACATAAAAAATATTACGTCATGTTATTTATAATACATATTATAAATATATATAATATAAAATATACATTATATGACACATATAATATATAATATATAATCTATATTATCTGACTTATATGTTACACATAATATATACTATTTATATTACATATATACATGATATATGTATTATATACTATATATAATGTATATTATATATGTATTATATATAATATATGTAATATGTGTATTAAATGTTTTACCTAATATATAATATGTGAATTTTATAATGATGTATAATATATATTGTATTTTATGATATGAATATGTTATACATAGTATATTATATATTATATATTATGTATAATAGATTATATATATTAAATATTAAATATATCATATATTAAATATATAATATATACATCATGTATGTGATATGTTAAACAAAATATTTGATACATTATAAAATATTTAAATTATGAAATATATGATATGTAAATAATGTATTATAGGTAATATATACCATCTGTAATAAATATATGACATATATTATATAACATATGATATATATAATATAATGTATGATGTATATTATATGATACAAGGTATATAATAAGTTATATGATATACATTATATAGTATAAGCGATATATTTTATGATATATTATATATATTTTATAACATGCTATATACTATACAATGTATGATATATATTACATTGAATATATGATATATATTGATAATAAATGATATGTAACATATAATATATGATATATAACATATAATATATGATATATATTACATGAAATATAAGATATATGTAATATATGATACATTTTATATATAATATGTGATATATAATACATGATACATATTATGTATGATTTATGAAATATATATGTTATATATTATATTTAATATATAATATTCTATTATATATGATTATATTATGTTATATATAAAATATTTTAATAAATGATATATATTATATCATAAAATATTATATATAATATATCATAATATGTTATATATTATATATTATTAAACATAAATATATTACATATTTTATCTAATATATGTCATATATATTATTATAATATATATAATATTTTGGTATAATATATAATATGTTATATAATATATAATATCTAATAATATATTATATATTTTATACTTATATATTACATATTATATATAATATATTACATATTATATATAATATATAATACATTATATATTATATAGTAAAGATTGTATAATATATTATACATATGATATTCCACATTATATAATATATTATATATTTTATATATTATATATTATTATAATATATATAATTATATATACAATTGTACAATTATATATAATTATATATTATGTTATATGTAATAATTATATATTACATGCATTATATAGTATATAATAATAACATATCATTATATATTATACATTATACATTATAGATAACATAAAGATTCAGGATGTAAAATAAAATTATATATATGTTATACATATTATATAAGTTATATATATTACATTATATAAATAATATATATATATACACACATATATATATACATTTGGGGGTGCCCTATTTCCCATCTCATAACTTATTTGAAGAAGTACAGCCTAGTAATGTGTAGGCTTGGGATTCAGTTTTTAAACAAAACATCGAGCCTTCAATGACCTTCCTGTACATGTAAAAGCACTCCTGACTGCCTGGCAGCAGTTGGACCTCACAATGTGGATTGTGCCTTCACCCTGGAATGTTTGTGCCTTATCACCGTGGTGATGGGATTAGGGATCTCCCGCCCTTGGTCCTAAGTGCCACTGTCTGTGCTGAGTTTTTCAAAGCTCAGAGCAGATTGAACCTTTTTTGGTTTCATTTTCCCTGGTTTTGATTTTTCAAATGTGGAACCTGTGTTGCTGCATTCAAGGTATGTTCAAACTGGCCTGTCAAATGCAAACTCTTCAAATTATTAGTCAGAGCTTTCCAAATATGTTATTTGAAACATTATCTTCTGTATTTTCCATATGCAGTTATCAATATGTTTCATGGTTATGTTTTATTCCTCAATTTATATGTTTGATTGTTGTACCAAGCAGAGTAACTTTGAAATTTTTCTTCATTTAAAAAATATGTATCTTGGCTCAGGCCTCTAATCCCAGCACTTTGGGAGGCCAAGGCAAGAGGATCACAACGTGAGGAGATCAAGACCATCCTGGCCAATACAGTGAAATCCTGTCTCTACTAAAAATAAAAATTCAGCCACGTATGGTGGCAGCTGGAGTAGTCCCAGTATGGTTTACTCCCAGCTACCTAGGAGGCTAAGGCAAGACAATCGCTTGAACCCGTGAGGCAGAGATTGCAGTGAGCCAAGATGGTGCCAATGCACCCCAGTTTGTGCAACAGAACAAGACTCTGTCTAAAAACAACTACATATACAATATATATTATATATATGCAATACGTATTGTATATCTGTAATAGATAATATATAATATAATACACATAAAAAATATGTCATATTACATATATTATATATTATATATATTATATATTATATATTATATATATTATATATTACATATAATATATAATATATATTGTATGATATTATATATTACATATATATTATTTATATGATATATATTTTATCTAATATATAATATGTGTATTGTATAACGATCTATAAAATATATATTTTATGTCATGTAAATTTTTATATATATTATATTATATATCATATATTTTATATATATAAGATATATATTATATACATTATACATGTATCGTATAAAATAGATTATATATATTATATATTAAATATATCATATATAAAATACATAAAATATACATTATATATATTATATATATAACAAAATATATAATATATAATATTAAAATTATAGATTATATGATAAGTAAATAATATAGGTAATATATACCGACTAAAATATAATATGTGACATATATTATATAACATAAGATATATAATATAATGTATGATGTCTATTATATGATATATGGTATGTAGTATGATATATGATATATATTATGTAATATATGCTATATATTATCTAATATATTCTATATATTATAACATATGCTATATATTATATAATGTATGATATATTTTACCTTGAACATATGATATATATTATTGATAATATATGATATATATAGTATATGATAGATATTACATAAAATGTATCATATATGTAATATATTATACATATTACATATAACATATTTATATATCTTACAAAAAATATCAATGTACACAAAACATATATATTGTACATAACATATCAAATTACACAAAATATATGTTATATAGTGTACATAAAATATCAAAGTACACAAAATAGGTATTGTACATAAAATAACAAAGAAAAAATTATATATTATATGTTGTACATAAAATATGAAGGTACACCAACTATATGTTATATATTTTACATAAAATATCAAAGTACACAAACTATATCTTATATATTGTACATAAAATTTCAAAATACACAAACTATATCTTATATACAGTACATAAAATACCGAAGTACACACAATATTTCTTATATATTCTACACAAAATATGAAAGTACACAAACCATATCTTATATATTGTAAATAAAATATAAAAGTACACAAACTATATCTTATATATTGTACATAAAATATCAAAGTATGCAAACTATATCTTACATGTTGTGGATAAAATATCAAAGTAAACAAGCTATATGTTATATAGTGTACATAAAATATGACAGTACACAAACTATCTTATATGTTGTACATAAAATTTCAAAGCACACAAGCTATATTTGATATATTGTACATAAAATATCAAAGTACAAAAACTATAATTACTATATTGTACATAAAACATCAAAGTACACAAATATATCTTATATACTGTACATAAAATAGCAAAGTACACAAAATATATCTTATATATTGTGCATAAAATAAAAAAGTACTCAAAATACATCTTATATATTGTACATAAAATACCAAAGTACACAATATATATCTTATATATTCTACCTAAAATACCAAAGTACACAAATTATATCTTATATATTGTACATAAAATATCAAACTACACAAAATGTATCTCATATATTGTACATAAAATATCAAACTAAACAATATATATGATATATATGATATATAACATATAACATATATTTATGATATATAACCTATCATATATGATATGTATAACATAAAATGTATGATGAATGTAATGTATGATACATATTATATATAATATATAATATTTGTATACAGTACATAAAATATCAAGGTACAGAACATTTTATATATTGTACATAAAATATGAGTATAGAAAACTATTATATATTGTACATAAAATATCAACGTACACAAAACATAAATTATATATTGTATATAAGATATCAAACTACACAAAACATATATTTTATATTGTACATAAAATATCAAAGTACACGAAAAATATATATTGTACATAAAATATCAAAGTACAGAAAACATATATATTGTACATAAAATATCAAAGTACACAAAACATATATATTGTACATAAAATATCAGACTACACAATATGTATATTTTATGTTGTACATAAAATATGAATGTAGAGAAAAATATATATTGTTCATAAAATATCAAAGTACATAAAATTTATATTAACTATTGTACACAAAATATCAAAGTACAAAAGATGTTTTATATGTTGTACATAAAATATCAGAGTACACTAAATATATATTGTACATAAAGTATCAAAGTAGACAAAATATATATTTTATATTTTACATAAAATATCAAAGTACAAACAATAAATATTATATATTCTATATAAAATATCAAAGTATATAAAATACTTATTAAATATTGTACATAAAATTTCAAAGTACACAAAATATATATTACATATTCTACATAAAATATCAAAGTACAAAAATTATATATTATATATTGTACATAAAATATCAAATACACGAAATGTATATTATATATTGCACATAAAATATCAAAGCACACAAAATGTATATTATATCTTGTACATAAAATATCAAAGTACACAAAATAAATATATATTGTACATAAAATATCAAAGTACACGAAATATATTTTATATATTGTATATAAAATATGAAAGTACAAAAAATATAGATTATATATTGTACATAAAATATGAAAGTACACAAAATATATATTATATATTGTACATAAAGTATCAAAAATTACCCAAAATATATATTATATATTGTATATAATATATCAAAGTACACAAAATATTATATATTTTACATAGAATATCAAAAATTTCACAAAATATATATTATATATTGTACATAAAATATCAAAATACCCAAAATATATATTATATAATTTACTTACAATATGAAATTGCACAAAATATACATTACATATAGTATTTAATATTTCAAACAACACAAAATATATTTTATGTATTGTTTATAAAATATCAAAGTACACAAATATATATTATATATTTTGCATAAAATATCAAATAACACAAAATATATATTAAATATTGCGCATAAAATATCAAAATTCAACAAATATATATTACATACTCTATAAAATATAGTACATCAAATTAATATATACTGTACATAAAATATCAAAGTACACCAAATTTATATTATAAACTGTACATAAAATAACAAAGTACACCAACTATATTGCATAGTGTACATGAAATATCAAAGTACACCAAATATATATTATATACTCTACATAAAATATTAAATTAAACTATATATTATATAGTGTACATAAAATATAAAAGTACACCAAATATATATTTTATACTGTACATAAAATGTCAAAATACACAAAATATATAATATGTACTGTACATAAAATATCAAAGTACAGCAAATATATATTATATACAGTACATAAAATATCAAAGCACACAAAGTATATATTATATACTGTACATAAAATATCAAATTACACTAAATATATATTATATACTGTACAAAAAATATAAAAGTACACCAAATATATATTATATACTGTACAAAAAATATGAAACTATACAAAATATATATTGTATACTGTAAATAAAATATCAAAGTACAGCAAATACATATTACATACCTTACAAAAAAATAACAGAGCACACCAAATATATATTATATACTGTGCAAAAAATATCACAGTACACCTTATATATATAATATACTGTACATAAAATATCAAATTACCCCAAATATATATTATACACTGTACATAAAATAGCAAAGGACACCAACTGTATATTATACACTGTACATAAAACGTCAAAGTTCAAAAAGTACGTACTATACACTGTGCATAAAATATCAAATTACACTAAATATATATTATATACTGTACATAAAATATAAAAGCACACGAAATATATATTTTATACTGTACTTAAAATGTGAAAATACACAAAATATATATTATATACTGTACATAAAATATCAAAGTGCATCAAATATACATTATATAGTGTATAAAAAATATAAAACACACTAAATATACATTATATGGTGAAAAGAAAATATCAAATTACACTATATATTATAATCTGTACATAAAATATAAAATTACACCAAATATATATTATATACTGTACATAAAATATGAAAATACCCAAAATACATATTATATACTGAAGATAAAATATCAAAGTACACAAAATATACAATATATACTGTGCATAATATATCACAGTACACCAAATATATATTATATACTGTACATAAAACGCCACTGTACACCAAATATTTATTATATACTGCACATTAAATATCAAAATACCCCAAATATATATTATGTACTGTACACAAAATATCAAATTACACTATTATCTACTGTACGTAAAATATAAGCGTACACCCAATATATATTATATACTATACCTAAAATGTGAAAATACACAAAATACATATTATATGCTGTACATAAAATATAAAAGTAAACCAAATATATATTATATACTGTTCATAAAATATGAAAATACACAAAATATATGTTATATACTGTAAGTAAAATATCAAAATACACCAAGTAAATATTATATACTGTACATAAAATATCAAAGTGCACCAAATATACATTATATACTCTACATACAATATCACAGTACACCAAATTTATATTATATACAGTGCATAAAATATCAGTTCACCAAGTATATATTATATACTCTACATAAAATATCAAAATACATCATATATTCAATACTGTACATAAAATATCAAAGGACACCAAATGTATACTATATATAGTGTTCATAAAATTTCAAAATTCACCATATATATTATATACTGTACATAAAATATCAAATTACAATAAATATATAATATACGGTACATAAAATATAAATGTACACCAAATATATATTATATACTGTAAAAAAATGTTAAAATACACAAAATATATGTTATATACTGTACTTAAAATATCAAAGTACACCAGATATATATTATATACTATAGATAAAATATAAAACACCCCAAATATAAATTGTATACTGTACATAAAATATCAAATTACACTAAATACATATTATATACTGTACATAAAATTTAAAAGTACACCAAACATATATACTGTACATAAAAAGTGAAAATACACAAAATATAAATTATGTACTGTACATAAAATATCAAAGCACACCAAATATATATTATATACTGTACATAAAATATTAAAGTACACCAAATATATATTATATACTCTACACAAAATATCAAATTACACCAAATATATATTATATAATGTACATAAAATATTACACTACACCAAATATATATGTTATACTGCACATAAATATCAAAATACCCCAAATATATATTAAGTACTGTACATAAAATATCAAAGGACACCAAATGTGCATTATATAATATATATAAAATGTCAAAGTTCACCTAATATATATTATATACTGTATATAAAATATCAAATGACACTAAATATATATTATATACTGTACATAAAATATCAAAATTCAACAAATATATATTATATACTGCACATGAAATATCAAACTTCACCAAATATATATCATATACTGCATATAAAATATCAAAGTACACAAAATATATATCATATACCGTAAATACAATAATAAAGTACACCAAATATATATTATATACTGTACATAAAATATCAAAATACCCCAAATACATATTATGTACTTTATATAAAATATCAAAGGTCACCAAATTTATCTTATATACTGTATAAGAAATGTCAAAATTCACCCAATATATATTATATACTGTTCATAAAATATCAAATTACAATAAATATATATTCTATACTGTACGAAAAATAGAAAAGTACACCAAATATATATTATATACTATACATAAAATATGAAAATACACAAAATACATATTATATGCTGTACATAAAATATAAAATAAGCCAAATATATTATATACTGTACATAAAATATGAGAATACACATAATATATATTATATACTGTAAGTAAAATATCAAAATGCACCAAATATTATATACTGTACATTAAATATCAAAGTACACCAAATATACATTATATACTGTACATACAATATAACAGTACACCAAATTTATATACTGTACATAAAATATCACAGTTCACCAAGAATGTATTATATACTGTACATAAAATATCAAATACCACAAATATATATTCAATACTGTACATAAAATATCAAAGGACACCAAATGTATATTATATACTGTGCAATAAATGTCAAAATTCACAAAATATATATTATATACTGTAAATAAAATATCAAATTACAAAAAATATGTAATTTACGGTACATAAAATATAAAAGCACACCAAATATATATTATATACTGTACATAAAATATCAAACTACACTAAATACATATTATATACTGTACATAAAACTTAAAAGTACACCAAACATACTGTGCATAAAATGTGAAAATACACAAAATATAAACTATATACTGTACATAAAATATCAAAGCACACCAAATATATATTTTATAGTGTACATAAAATATCAAAGTACACCAAAGATACATTATATTCTGTACATACAATATCACAGTACACCAAATATATATTATATACTGTACATAAAATATTACAATTCCCCAAATATATGTTATATACTGTACATAAATATCAAAATACCCCAAATATATATTATGTACAGCAAATAAAATATCAAAGGACACCAATGTGTATTATACACTATACATAAAATGTCAAAGTTCACCAAATATATATTATATACTGTACATAAAATATCAAATGACACTAAATACATATATACTGTACATAAAATATAAAAGTACACCCAATATATATGATATACTGTCCATAAAATGTGAAAATACACCAAATATACATTATATACTGTACATAAAATATCACAGTACACCAAATATATATTATATTCTGTGCATAAAATAACAAAGTACACCAAATATATATTGTATACTGTACAAGAAATATCAATGCACACCAAATGTATATTATACAGTGTACATAAAATATCAAATTTCAACAAATATGTATTATATTCTGTACCTAAAATATCAAATTACACTAAATATATACTATATACTGTACATAAAATATAAAAGCACACCAAATATATATTATATACTGCACATAAAATGTGAAAATACACAAAATATATATTATATACTGTACATAAATTATCAAACTACAGAAAATATACATTATATACTGTGCATAAAATATCACAGTACACCAAATATATATTATATACTATACATAATATATCAAAGGACACCAAATGTATAATATATGCTGTACGTAAAATATCAAAGTTCACCTGATATATGATATACTGTATATAATATATCAAATTACACTAAATATATCTTATATAATATACATAAAATATAAAAGCACACCAAATATATAGTATATACTGTACATAAAAGGTGAAAATACAGAAAATATGTATTATATACAGTACATAAAATTTCCAATTTAGCCAAATATATATTATACACTGTACATAAAATACAAAAGCACACCAAATATATATTATGTACTATACATAAAATATCAAATTACACTAAATACATATAATAAACTGTATATAAAATGTAAAAGTACACCACATATACATTATATAGTGTACATAAAATAAGAAAATAAACAAAATATATATTATATATTGTACATAAAATACCAGAACACACCAAATAAAAATTATATATTGTACATAAAATGTCAAAGCCCACCAAATATATATTATACACTGTACCTAAAATATCAAACTACCCCAAGTATACATTATATACTGTACATAAAATATCACTATACAGAAAATATATATTATATACCGTACATAAAATATCAAAACACTCAAAATATATATCATATACTGTACATAAAATATCAAAGGACACCAAATGTATATTATACACTGTACATAAAATGTCAAAGTTCACCAAATATGTATTATATACTGTACTTAAAATATGACAATACACTAAATATATATTATATACAGTACATAAAATATCACACCACTCCATATATATATTATATACTGTACATAAAATATAAAAATACCCAAAATATATATTATATAATGAACATAATATATCAAAGGACACTGAACATATATTATACACTGTACATAAAATGTAAAACTTCAACAGATATGTATTCTATGCTGTACCTAAACTATCAAATTACAATAAATATATATTTTCTACTGTACATAAAATATAAAATACACCAAATACATATTATATACTGTACATAAAATATAAAAGTATACCAAATATACATTATATACTGTACATAAAATATCAAAATAACACAAATATATGTATCTACTGTACTTCAAATTTCAAAGAACACCAAATGTATATAATATACTGTACATAATATGTCAAAGTTCACCAAATATATATACTGTACATAAAATATCAAATTACACTAAATATATATTATATACCGTACATAAAATATAAAATTACACCAAATATATATTATATACTGCACATAAAATGTGAAAATACACAAAATATATATTACATACTGTACATAAAATATCAAGGTACACCAAATATATATCATATACTGAACATAAACTATAAAAGCACACTAAATATATATTATATACTGTACATAAATTATCAAACTGCACTAAATACATATTATGTATTGTACATAAAATATAAAAGTACACCATATGTATTTTACATACTGTACATAAAATATGAAAATACACAAAATATATATTATATACTGTACATAAAATATCAAAGTACACAAAATATATATTATATACTGTACATAAAATATAAAAGCACAGCAAATATATTTTATATACTGCCCATAAAGTAACATATTACACTAAATAAATACTATATACTGTATATAAAATATAAAAGTACAACAAATATATATTATGTACTGTACATAAAATATGAAACTATACACAATATATATTATATACTGTACATAAAATATCAAAGTACACAAAATGTATATTATATACTGTACATAAAATAACAAAGCACACCAAATATATATTATGAACTGTACAAAAAAACTACAACAACTATACTTTATATACTGTATTAGAAATATCAAAGCATACAAAATATATATTATATACTGTAAGTAAAATATCAAATTTCACTAAATATATATTATATACTATACAGGAAATATCAAAGTACACAAAATCTACATTACATACAGTGGGTAAACTATCACAGTACATCAAATATATATTACATACTATACATAAAATATCACATTACACCAGCTATATACTATATACTGTACATAAAATATCAAAATACCCCAAATATATATTATGTACTGTACATAAAATATCTAATTTCACCAAAAATATATTATATACTGTACATAAAATACAAAAGCACACCAAATATATATTATGTACTATACATAAAATATCAAATTACACTAAATACATATAATAAACTGTATATAAAATGTAAAAGTACACCACCTATACATTATATAGTGTACATAAAATAAGAAAATACACAAAATATATATTATATATTGTACATAAAATATCAGAACACACCAAATAAATATTATATATTGTACATAAAATATCAAAGCCCACCAAATATATATTATAAACTGTACATAAAATATCAAACTACCCCAAGTATACATTATATACTGTACATAAAATATCACTATACAGAAAATATATATTATATACCGTACATAAAATATCAAAACACTCAAAATATATATCATATACTGTACATAAAATATCAAAGGACACCAAATGTATATTATACACTGTACATAAAATATCAAAGTTCACCAAATATGTATTATATACTGTACTTAAAATATGACAATACACTAAATATATATTATATACACTACATAAAATATCACACCACACCATATATATATTATATACTGTACATAAAATATAAAAATACCCAAAATATGTATTATATAATGAACATAATATATCAAAGGACACTGAACATATATTATACACTGTACATAAAATGTAAAACTTCAACAAATATGTATTCTATGCTGTACCTAAACTATCAAATTACAATAAATATATATTTTCTACTGTACATAAAATATAAAATACACCAAATACATATTATATACTGTACATAAAATATAAAAGTATACCAAATATACATTATATACTGTACATAAAATATCAAAATAACACAAATATACGTATCTACTGTACTTCAAATTTCAAAGGACACCAAATGTATATAATATACTGTACATAATATGTCAAAGTTCACCAAATATATATACTGTACATAAAATATCAAATTACACTAAATATATATTATATACCGTACATAAAATATAAAATTACACCAAATATATATTATATACTGTACATAAAATGTGAAAATACACAAAATATATATTACATACTGTACATAAAATATCAAGGTACACCAAATATATATCATGTACTGAACATAAACTATAAAAGCACACTAAATATATATTATATACAGTACATAAATTATCAAACTGCACTAAATACATATTATGTACTGTACATAAAATATAAAAGTACACCAAATGTATTTTACATACTGTACATAAAATATGAAAATACACAAAATATATATTATATACTGTACATAAAATATCAAAGTACACAAAATATATATTATATACTGTACATAAAATATAAAAGCACAGCAAATATATTTTATATACTGCCCATAAAGTAACATATTACACTAAATACATACTATATACTGTATATAAAATATAAAAGTACAACAAATATATATTATGTACTGTACATAAAATATGAAACTATACACAATATATATTATATACTGTACATAAAATATCAAAGTACACAAAATATATATTATATACTGTACATAAAATAACAAAGCACACCAAATATATATTATGAACTGTACAAAAAAACTACATCAACTATACTTTATATACTGTATTAGAAATATCAAAGCATACAAAATATATATTATATACTGTAAATAAAATATCAAATTTCACTAAATATATATTATATACTATACAGGAAATATCAAAGTACACAAAATCTACATTACATACAGTGGGTAAACTATCACAGTACATCAAATATATATTACATACTGTACATAAAATATCACATTACACCAGCTATATACTATATACTGTACATAAAATATCAAAATACCCCAAATATATATTATGTACTGTACATAATATATCTAATTTCACCAAAAATATATTATATACTGTACATAAAATATCAAAGTACACCAAACATATATACTGTACGTAAAATATCAAAGTAGACCAAATATACATCATATACTGTACATAAAATATAACAGCACACCAATTATATATTGTTTACTGTACATAAATATCAAAGTACACGAAATATACACTATATACTGAACATAAAATTAAAAAATACACGAACTATATATTAAGTGCTACACATAAAATATCAAAGGACACCAAATGTATATTATATTCTGTACATAAAATGTCAACGTTCACCAAATATGTATTATAAACTCTACATAAATTATCAAATTACACTAAATATATATTATACACTGTGCATAAAATGTAAAAGAACACCAAATGTATAATATATACTATACATAAAATATGAAAATATATATTATATACAGTACATAAAATATGAAAATTCACCCAATATATATAATACTTCATATAAAATATCAAATTACACTAAATATATGTTATATATTGTACATAAAATACAAAAGTACACCAAATATATATTTTATACTGTACATAAACTGTGAAAATACACAAAATATATATTATATACTGTACATAAAATATCAAACCACACCAAATATATATTATTTACTGTACATATAATATCAAAGTACACCAAAAATATAGACTGTATATAAAATATGAAATTTCACCTAATATATATCATATACTGTACAAAATATCAAATTTCACCATGTATGTATTATACACTGTACATAAAATATAGAAGCACATCAAATATTTATTTTATACTTCACATTAAATATCAAATTACACCAAATACATATTATATACTGTACATAAAATATAAAATACGCCAGATATGTATTATGTACTGCACATAATATGTGAAAATACCCAAAATATAAATTATATACTATACAAAAAATATCAAAGCACAGCAAATATATATTATATAATGTATATAAAATATCAAAGTATACCGATATACTTTACATACTGAACATAATATATCAAAGCACAACAAATATATACTATATACGGTACATAAAAGATCAAAGTACACTTAATATACATTATATACTGTTCATAAAATATGAAAACACACAAAATATATATTATATACTGTCCATAAAATATAAAACTACACGAATCATATATTATATACTGTACAAAAAATACGAAAATATACAAAATATATATTATATACTGCACATTAAATATCAAAGTACACCAAAAATATATTATTTACTGGACATAAAATATGAAAATACAGAAACTATATATTATATACTGCACATAAAATTTCAAATTACACCAAATTTATATCATAAATTGTACTTAAAATATGAAATTACACTAAATAAATATTATATACTGTACATAAAATATAAAGGTACACCAAATATGTATTATATACTGAACATAATATATGAAAATATACAAAATATATATTAAATACTGTACATAAAATATCAAAGTACACCAAATATATATTATATACTGTAAATAAAAGATGAAAAAACACAAAATATATATTATATACTGTACATAAAATATCAAAGTACACCAAATATATATTATAAACTGTACATAAAATATCAAATTATACTAAATAAATATTATATACTGTACATAAAATATAAAATACATCAAATATATACTTTATACTGTAAATAAAATATGAAAATATAAAAAATATATAATATACTGTACATAAAATATCAAAGTACACCAAATAAATATTATATACTTTACATAAAATATGAAAATACACAAAATATATATTATACACTGTACATATAATAACAAAGTACACCATATATATATTATAAAGTGTACATAAAATATAAAATTACACTAAATAAATATACACTGTACAAGAAATATGAAAATACACAAAATTTATAATATACTGTACATAAAATATCAAAGTACACTATATATATACTATATAATCTACATAAAATATGAAATTATAAAAAATATGTAATATACTCTACAAAACATTTCAAAGTACACCAAATGTATAATATATACTGTACATGAAATATCAAAGTACACCAAATTTATATTATATACTGTACATAAATTATGAAATTACAACCAATATATTTTATATACTGTACAAAAAATATCAAATTTCACCAAATATTTCTTATATACTATACATAAAATATCAAATTTACCCAAATATATATCATATACTGTACATAAAATATCAAATTTCAACATATATATATTATATACTGTACATAAAATATCAAAGTAAACCAAACGTGTATTTTATACTGTACATATCAGGGTACACCAAATATATATTATATACAGTACATAAAATATCAAATTTCACCAAATATATATCATATACTGCATACAAAATATCAAAGCACCCCCAACACATATTATATACTGTACATAAATTATGAAAGTGCACCAAATATATGTTATGTACTGTACATAAAATATCAAAGTACACCAAATATTTATTATATACTGTACATAAAATATCAAATTACACTAAATATTATATACTGTACATAAAATATAAAAGTATACCAAATATATATTACATACTGTACATATATTATGAAAATATACAAAATACATATTACATACTGTACATAAAATATAAAAGTACATCAAATATATATTATATACTGTACATAAAATATCAAATTTCACCAAATATATATTATATACTGTACATAAAATATGAAAATACACAAAATATATAGTATATACCGTTCATAAAATGTCAAAGTACACCATATATATTATAATCTGTACATAAAATATAAAATTACACTAAATAAATATTATATACTGTACATGAAATATAAAAGTACAATATATATTATATACTGTACATAAATTATGAAAAAATATAAATTATATTTTATACACTCTACATAAAATATGAAACACACCAAATATATATTATATGCTGTACATATAATATCAAAGTTCATTTATACTTTATATACTGTACATATTAATTAAAATTATACCAAACATATCTTATATACTGTACATAAACTATGAAAATAAACCGAATATATATTGTTTACTGTACTTAAAATATCAAAGTACACGAAAGATATATACTGTACATAAAACATGAAAATACACAAAATATATATTATATACTGTACATAAACTATGAAAGTACACCAAATATATATTATATACTGTACATAAAAGATGAAAAAACACAAAATATATAATATACTTCACATAAAATATCAAAGTACACCAAATATATACTATATAATGTACATGAAATATGAAATTATACAAAATATTTAATGTACTGTACCAAAAATGTCAAAGATATACTGTATAAAAAATGTCAAAGAAAATGCACAAAAGATATAGTATATACTGTGCATACAACGTCAAAGTACACCAAATATATATTATAATCTGTAAATAAAATATAAAATTATACTAAATAATTATATACTGTACATTGAATATCAAAGTACACCAAATATATATCATATACTGTACATAAAATATCAAAGTACACCAAATAAATATAACATACTGTACATAAAATATGAAAATACACGACATACATATTATATACTGTACATAAAATATCAAAGTACACTAAATATATATAATATACTGTACATAAAATATGAAAATACACAAAATATATATTATATACTGTGTATAAATATCAAAGTACACAAAATATATATTATAAACTATACGTAGAGTAACAAATTACAGTAAATATATATGCACAGTACATAAAATATAAAACTACACCAAATACATAATATATACTGTACATTAAATATCAAAGTACACCAAATATATATTATATACTGTACACAAAATATCAAAGCACACCAAATATGTATTGTATACTGTACATAAAATATCAAAGTACACCTAATATACATTATATACTCTCCATAAAATATCAAATTACACCAAAAATATATTAATTACTGCTCATAAAATATAAAATTACAACAAATATATACTAAATACTGCACATAAAATATAAAATTACACCAAATATGTATTAGACACTTTACATAAAATATCAAAGTACACCAAACATCTATTATATACTGTAAATTCAATATCAAAGTGCACAAATATATATTATATACTGTACATAAAATACCAATGTACACCAAATATATATTATAAACTGTACATAGAATATCAAATTACACTAAATAAGTATTATATGCTGTACTTAAAATATAAAAGTACACCAAATATATATTATATACTCTACATAAAATATGAAATTATAGAAAATGTATGTTATATCCTGTACTTAACATATCAAAGTACACCATATGTATATTATATAATGTAAATAAACTATGAAAATTTACAATATATATATTATATACTGTAAATAATATACCAATGTACACCGAATATATATTTTAAACTGTACACAAAATATCAAATTACACTAAATAAATGTTATATACTGTTCATAAAATATAAAAGTACAACAATATATATTATATACTGTGCATTAAATAAGAAAATGTAGAAAATATATATTATATACTGTACATAAAATATCAAAGTACACCAATATATATTATAAAGTGTACATAAAATATGAAATTACACTAAATAAATATTATATACAGTACATAATATATCAAAGTACACCTAATGTATATTACATACTGTACATAAAGTATGAAAATATTCAAAATATATATTAAACACCGTACATAAAATATCAATGTACACCAAACATATATTATCAACTGTACATAAAATATCAAATTACACTAAATAAATATTATATGCTGTACATAATATATAAAAGTACGTCAAATGCGTATTATATCATGTACATGAAATATGAAAACATACAAAATATATATTATATACTATACATAAATTATGAAAGTACACAAAATATATATTATATACTGTACAAAAAATATGAAAATACACAAAATATATATTATATACAGTACACAAAATATGAAAGTACCCCAAATATATATTATAAACTGAGCATAAAATATCAAATTACACTAAATATTATATACTGTACATAAAATATCAAATTACACCAAATATATATTGTATACTGAACATAAAATATCAATGTACACCAAATATATATTATATACTGTACATAAAATATCAAATTTCACCAAATTTATATAATATACTGTACATACAACATCAAACTTCACAAAATATATATTATATACTGTACATAAAATGTCAAATTTCACCAAATCTATGTTATATACTGTACAAAAAATATCAAAGTACACCAAATATATATTATATACAGTACATAAAATATCAAATTTCACCAAATATATATAATATACTGTACATAAAATATCAAACCACGAAATATATATTATATTCTGTAAATAAAATATCAAATTACTCAAAATATATGTTATATACTATACAAAAAATATCAAAGTACACAAAATATATATCATATACTGTACACAAAATATCAAAGTACACCAAATATATATTATATACTGTACATAAAATATCCAATCTCACCAAGTATATATAATATAATGTTCATAAAATATCAGATTTCACCAAACATATATTATATACTGCACAGAAAATATCAAATTTCACCAAATATATTTTATATACTGTACAAAAAATATCAAAGTACACCAAATACAAATCATACACTATACTTAAAATATCAAAGTACACCAAATATATATTATATACTGTACAAAAAATATCAAAGTACACCAAATATATATTATATACTGTACATAAAATATCCAATCTCACCAAGTATATATTATATAATGTTCATGAAATATCAGATTTCACCAAACATATATTATATACTGCACAGAAAATATCAAATTTCACCAAATATATTTTATATACTGTACAAAAAATATCAAAGTACACCAAATTCAAATCATACACTATACTTAAAATATCAAAGTACACCAAATATATATTATATACTCTACAAAAAATATCAAAGTACACCAAATACATATCATAGACTATACATAAAATATAAAAGTACACGAAATATATATTATATACTGTACATAAAATATCAAAGTACACCAGATATCTACTATATACTGTACATAAAATTTCAAACTACATTAAACATGTATTATATACTGTACATAAAATGTCAAATATCACCAAATATATATTATATTCTGTATATATAATATAAAAGTACACCAAATATATATTATATACTGTGCATAAAATATCAAATTTCACGAAATATATATTATATTCTGTACATAATATATCTGATTTCACCAAATATATATTATATACTGCACATAAAATATCAAACTTCACCTAATATATATCATATACTGCACAAAAAATATCGAAGTACACAAAATATATATTATATACTGTACATAAAATATCAAAGTACACCAAATATATATACTATACTGTACATAAAATATGAAATTTCACCAAATATATGTTGTATACGGTACATAAATTATCAAAGTACACCAAATATATATTATCTACCGTACATAAAATATCAAAGTACACCAGATATATATTACATACTGTACATAAAATAAAAAAGTACACCAAATATATATTATATACTGTACATAAAATATCAAAGTACAAAAAATATACATTATATGCCGTGCATAAAATATCAAATTTCACCAAGTATGTATAATATAGTGTACATAAAATATCAAACTTCACCAAATATATATTACATAGTTTACATAAAATATCAAATTTCACCAAATATATGTAATATACTGTACAAAAAATATCAAAGTACACCAAATATATATCATATACTGTACATAAAATATCAAAATACAGCAAATATATATTATATACTGTACATAAAATATCAAATTTCACCAAATATATACTATATACTGTATACAAAATATCAAATTTCCCCAAATATATATTGTTTACTGTTCATAACTTATCAAAATAAACCAAATATATATTATATACTGTACATAAAATATCAAATTTCACCAAATATGTACTATATACTGTACATAAAATATCAAATTTCACCAAGTATATATTATATTCTATATATATAATATCAAGGTACACCAAATATATATCATATACTGTACATAAAATATCAAATTTCAGCAAATTTATATTATATACTGTACATAAAATATCAAAGTACACCAAATATGAGTTATATACTGTACATAAAATATCAAATTTCACCACATATATATTATATACTGTACATAAAATATCAAACTTCACCAAATACACATCATATACTGCACATAAAATATCAAAGTCCACCAAATATAGATTAGATAGTGTACATAAAACATCAAATTTCACCAAATATATATAATATACTGTACATTAAATAACAAATTTCACCACATATATATTATGTACTGTACAAAAATGTCAAAGTGCACTAAATATATATTATATACTGTACATAAAATTTCAAATTTCAACAAATATATATTATATACTGTACATAAAATATCAAATTATGCCAAATATATATTATATACTGTACATAAAATACCAACTACATATAATAAATATTATATACTGTACATAAAATATCAAATTTCACCGAATATATATTATATACTGTACATAAAATATCCAAATTCACCCAATATATATTACTGTTCATAAAATATGAAATTTCACCAAATATATATTATATACTGCAAAAAAAAGTCAAACTTCACCAAATATATATCACATATACCACATGAAATATTAAAGTACACCAAATATATATAATATAGTGTACAAAATATATCAAAGTACACCTAATATATGTTATATACTGAACAAAAAATATCAAAGTACACCAAATATATATCACATACTGTACATAAAATAACAAAGTACACCAAATATATATAATATACTGTACATAAATATATCAAATTTCACCAAATATATACTATTTCCTGTACAGAAAATATCAAAGTACACCAAATAAGTATTGTATGCTGTACATAAAATATCAAAGTACACCAAATATAAATTATGTACGGTACATAAAATATCAAATTTCACCAAGTATATATTATATACCGCACATAAAATATCAAACTTCACCAAATATACATCATATACTGCACATAAAATTTCAAAGTCCACCCAATATATATTATATACTGTACATAAAATATCAAACTTCACCACAAATATATTATAAACTGTATAAAAATATCATATTTCACCAAATATATGTCATATACTGTACAAAAAATAACAAAGTACAACAAATATATATCATATACTGTACATAAAATATCAAAGTACACCAAATATATATTACATACTGTACATAAAACATCAAATTTCACCAAATATATATTATGTACTGTATATAAAATATCAAATTTCACCACATATATATTATATACTGTACATAAAATACGAAACTTCACCAAATACAGATTATATACGGTACATATAATATCAAATTTCACCAAATATATACTATATTCTGTACATAAAATATCAAATTTCACCAAATATGTTATATACTGTACATAAAATATCAAAGTACACCAAATAAATATTATATACTGTACATAAAATATCAAATTTCACCAATTATACATTATATACTTCACATAAAATATCAAATTTCACCAAATATATATCATATACTGCACATAAAATATCAAAGTACACCAAATATATATCATAAACTGTACATAAAATATCAAAGTACACCAAATATATATTATACACTGTACCTACAATATCAAAGTACACCAAATATACATTATATACTGTGCATAAAATTTCGAAGTACACAAAATATATATTATATACTGTACATAAAATATCAAATTTCACCAAATATATATTATATACTGGACATAAAATATCAAACTTCACCAAATGTATATCATATACTGCACATAAAATATCACAGTACACCAAATATATGTTATATACAGTACATAAAATAATAAAGTACACTAAATATATATTATATACTGTATATAATATATCAAATTTCACCAAATATATATTAAATACTGTACATTAAATATCAAACTTCACAAAATATATATTATATACTGTACATAAATTATCAAATCTGACCAAATATATATTTCATGCTGTACATAAAATATCAAAGTACACCAAATATATATTATATACTGTACATAAAATATCATAGTACACAAATATATATTATATACTGTACATAAAATATCAAAGTACAACAAATGTATATCATATACTGTACATAAAATATCAAATTTAACCAAATATATACTACATACTGCACATAAAATATCAAACTTCACCAAACATGCATCATATACTGCACATAAAATATCAAACTACATAAAGTATACATTATATATTGTACATAAAATGTCAAATTTCACCAAATATACATTATATACTGTACATAAAATATCAAATTTCACCACATGTATATTATATACTGCACATAAAATACCAAACTACACCAAATATAGATTACATACAGTACATAAAATATCGAAGTACACCAAATATATATTATGTACTGTAAATAAAATATCAAAGTACAGCAAATATATATTATGTATTGTACATCAAATATCAAAGTACACTAATTATATATTATATACTGTTATTAAAATTTGAAATTTCAACAAATGTCTATTATATACTGTACATAAAATATCAAAGTACAACAAATATATATTATATACTGTACATAAAATACCAAGTACATATAATATATATTGTATACTGCAAATAAAATGTCAAATTTCACCAAATATACATTATATACTGTACATAAAATATCCAATTTCACCCAATATATATTATATACTGTTCATAAAATATCAAATTTCACCAAATATATATTGTATACTGCACATAAAATATCAAACTACACCATATATATATCACATACTGCACATAAAATATCAAAGTACACCAAATGTATATTATATACTGTACATAAAATATGAAAGTACACTAAATATATGATATATACTGAACAAAAAATATCAAAGTAGACCAAATATATATTGTATACTGTACATAAAATATCAAAGTACAGCAAACATATATTATATACTGTGCATAAAATATCCAAATTCACCCAATATATATTACTGTTCATAAAATATGAAATTTCACCAAATATATATTATATACTGCAAATAAAATATCAAACTTCACCAAATATATATCACATACTGCACATAAAATATTAAAGTACACCAAATATATATAATATAGTGTACAAAAAATATCAAAGTACACCAAATATATGTTATATACTGAACAAAAAATATCAAAGTACACCAAATATATATCACATACTGTACATAAAATAACAAAGTACACCAAATATATATAATATACTGTACATAAATATATCAAATTTCACCAAATATATACTATTTCCTGTACAGAAAATATCAAAGTACACCAAATAAGTATTGTATGCTGTACATAAAATATCAAAGTACACCAAATATATATTATGTACGGTACATAAAATATCAAATTTCACCAAGTATGTATTATATACCGCACATAAAATATCAATCTTCACCAAATATACATCATATACTGCACATAAAATTTCAAAGTCCACCCAATATATATTATATACTGTACATAAAATATCAAACTTCACCAAAAATGTATTATAAACTGTATAAAAATATCATATTTCACCAAATATATGTCATATACTGTACAAAAAATAACAAAGTACAACTAATATATATCATATACTGTATATAAAATATCAAAGTACACCAAATATATATTACATAGTGTACATAAAACATCAAATTTCACCAAATATATATTATGTACTGTACATAAAATATCAAATTTCACCACATATATATTATATACTGTACATAAAATACCAAACTTCACCAAATACAGATTATATACTGTACATAAAATATCAATGTACACCAAATATATATTATATACTGTACATAAAATATCAAAGTACACCAAATATATATTATATATTGTACATAAAATATCAAAGTACACTAAATATATATTATATACTGTACATAAAATATCAAACTTCACCAAATACATATCATACACTGTACTTAAAATATCAAATTTCACCAAATATATACTATTTCCTGAACAGAATACATCAAAGTACACCAAATATATATTGTATGCTGTACAGAAAATAATAAAGTACACAAAATATATATTATATACTGTACATAAAATATCAAATTTCACCAAATATATATAATGTACTGTACATAAAATAAACTTCACCAAATATATATTATATACTGTACATAATATATCAAATTTCAACAAATGTATGTTATGTACTGTAGAAAAAATATCAAAGTACACCAAATATATATCATATACTGTACATAAAATATCAAAGTACACCAAATATATATTATATACTGTACATATAATATCAAATTTAACCAAATATATACTATATTCTGTACATAAAATATGAAATTTCACCAAATATATGTTATATACTGTACATAAAATATCAAAGTACACCAAATAAATATTATATACTGTACATAAAATATCAAATTTCACCAATTATACATTATATACTTCACATAAAATATCAAACTTCACCAAATATATATCATATACTGCACATAAAATATCAAAATACACCAAATATATATCATAAACTGTACATAAAATATCAAAGTACACCAAATATATATTATACACTGTACCTACAATATCAAAGTACACCAAATATACATTATATACTGTGCATAAAATATCGAAGTACACAAAATATATATTATATACTGTACATAAAATATCAAATTTCACCAAATATATATTATATACTGGACATAAAATGTCAAACTTCACCAAATGTATATCATATACTGCACATAAAATATCACAGTACACCAAATATATGTTATATACAGTACATAAAATAATAAAGTACACTAAATATATATTATATACTGTACATAATATATCAAATTTCACCAAATATATATTATATACTTTACATTAAATATCAAACTTCACAAAATATATATTATATACTGTACATAAATTATCAAATCTCACCAAATATATATTTCATGCTGTACATAAAATATCAAAGTACACCAAATATATATTATATACTGTACATAAAATATCATAGTACACAAATATATCTTATATACTGTAAATAAAATATCAAAGTACAACAAATGTATATCATATACTGCACATAAAATATCAAATTTAACCAAATATATACTACATACTGCACATAAAATATCAAACTTCACCAAACATGCATCATATACTGCACATAAAATATCAAACTACATGAAATATACCTTAGATATTGTACATAAAATGTCAAATTTCACCAAATACACATTATATACTGTACATAAAATATCAAATTTCACCACATGTATATTATATACTGCACATAAAATACCAAACTACACCAAATATAGATTATATACAGTACATAAAATATCGAAGTACACCAAATATAAATTATGTACTGTACATAAAATATCAAAGTACAGCAAATATATATTTTGTATTGTACATCAAATATCAAAGTACACTAATTATATATTATATACTGTTATTAAAATTTGAAATTTCAACAAATATCTATTATATACTGTACATAAAATATCAAAGTACACCAAATATATATTATCTACTGTACATAAAATACCAAGTTCATATAATATATATTATATACTGCACAAAAAATATCAAATTTCACCAAATATATATTATATACTGTACATAAAATATCCAATTTCACCCAATATATATTATATACTGTTCATAAAATATCAAATTTCACCAAATATATATTGTATACTGCACATAAAATATCAAACTACACCATATATATATCATATACTGCACATAATATATCAAAGTACACCAAATATATATCATACACTGTATATAATATATCAAATTTCACCAAATATGTATTATATACTGTACAAAAAATATCAAGTTTCAACAAATATATATCATATACTGCACATAAAGTACCAAATTCCACCAAATATACATCATATACTGCTCATAAATTATCAAACTATAGCAAATATATATTACATAGTGTACATGAAATATCAGAGTACCACAAATATATATTACTGTACTGTACATAAAATATCAAATTTCACCAAATACATATTATATACTGTACATAAAATATCAAACTTCACCAAATATATATCATATACTGCACATAAAATATCAAAGTACTCCTAATATATATTATATACTGTACATAAAATATCAATGTCCACAAGAGATATATTACATACTGTACATAAAATATCAAATTTCACCAGATATATACTATTTCCTGTACAGAATATATCGAAGTACACCGAATACATTTTATATACTGTACAAAAATATCAAAGTACACCTATTATATATTATATACTGTACATAAAATATCAAAGTACACTAAATATATATAATATACAGTACATAAAATATCGAATTTCACCAAATGTATATTATATACTGCACATAACATAACACACTTCACCAAATATGTATAATATACTGCACATAAAATATCAAAGTACACCAAATATATACTATGTACTGTACATAAAATATGAAAGTACACTTAATATATGTTATATACTGTACTTAAAATATCAAAGTACACCAAGCATATTTTATATACTATACATAAAATATCAAAGTACACCAAATATATATTATATACTGTACATAAAATATCAAATTTCAACAAAAATATATTATATACTGTACATAAAATATCAAAGTACACGAAATATATATTATATACTGTACATAAAATATCAGACTTCACCAAATACATATCATATACTGTACTTAAAATATCAAATTTCACCAAAAATATACTATCTCCTGTACAGAATACATCAAAGTACACCAAATATATATTGTATGCTGTACAGAAAATAATAAAGTACACAAAATATATATTATATACTGTACATAAAATATCAAATTTCACCAAATATAACTGATATACTGTACGTAAAATATCAAACTTCACAAAATATGTATTATATACTCTACATAAAATATCATATTTCTCCAAATATATGTTATATACTGTACAGAAAATGTCAAAGTACACCATATATATAGTATACTCTACATAAAATATCAAAGTACACCAAATATATATTACATACTGTGCATAAAATATCATATTGCACCAAATATATATTACATACTGTACATAAAACATCAAAGTACACTAAATATATATAATATACAGTACATAGAATATCAAAGTACACCAAATATATATTATATACTGAACAATAAATATCAAATTTCACCTAATATATACTGTTTCCTGTACAGAATACATCAAAGTACACCAAATATATATTGTATGCTGTACATAAAATAATAAAGTACACCAAATATGTGTTATATACTGTACATAAAATATCAAATTTCACAAAATATATGTTATATACAGTACAAAAAATATCAAAGTACACCAAATATATATCATATACTGTACATAAAATATCAAAGTGCACCAAATATATATTATATACTGTATATATAATATCAAACTTCACCAAATATACACTATATACTGTACATAAAATATCAAATTTCACCAAATATGTATTATATACTGTACATAAAATATCAAAGTACTCCAAATAAATATTATGTACTGTACATAAAATATCAAATTTCACCAAATATATATTATATACTTCACATAAAATATCAAACTTCACCAAATATATATCATGTACTGCACATAATATATCAAAGTACACCAAATATATATCATATACTGTATATAATATATCAAATTTCACCAAATATATGTTACATACTGTACAAAAGATATCAAGTTTCAACAAATATATATCATATACTGCACATAAAATACCAAATTCCACTAAATATACATCATATACTGCTCATAAAATATCAAACTATAGCAAATATATGTTACATAGTGTACATGAAATATCAAAGTACCACAAATTTATATTATATACTGTACATAAAATATCAAATTTCACCAAATATATATTATATACTGTATATAAAATATCAAACTTCACCAAATATATATCATATACTGCACATAAAATATCAAAGTACACCAAATATATATTATATACTGTACATAAAATATCAATGTACACCAGATATATATTATAAACTGTACATAAAATATCAAATTTCACCAGATATGTACTATTTCCTATACAGAATATATCAAAGTACACCAAATACATTTTATATACTGTACAAAAAGTATCAAAGCGCACCAAATATATATCGTATACTGTACATAAAATATCAAAGTTCACCAAATATGTATTTTATACTGTACATAAAATATCAAATTTCACCAAATATATATAATATACTGTAAAGAAAATCTGAAAATTCATCAAATATATATTATATACTGTACATAAAATATCAAATTTCACCAAATATTTATTATATACTGCAAATAAAGTATCAAATTTCACCAAATATATAGCATATACTGCACATAAAATATCAAAGTACCCCAAACACATATTCTATACTGTACATAAAATATCAAAGTACTCCAAACATATATTATATACTGTACATAAAATATCAAAGTACACCTATTATATATTATATACTGCACATAAAATATCAAATCACACCAAATATATATCATATACAGTACATAAAATATCGAATTTCACCAAATGTATATTATATACTGCACATAAAATACCACACTTCACCAAATATATATAATATACTGCACATAAAATATCAAAGTACACCAAATATATATTATATACTGTACATAAAATATGAAAGTACACTAAATATATGTTATATACTGTACTTAAAATATCAAAGTACACCAAGCATATTTTATATACTATACATAAAATATCAAAGTACACCAAATATATATTATATACTGAACATAAAATATCAAATTTCAACAAAAATATATTATATATTGTACATAAAATATCAGACTTCACCAAATACATATTATATACTGTACATAAAATATCAGACTTCACCAAATATATATTACACACTGTACATATAATATCAAAGTACACCGAATACATATTATGTACTGTACATGAAATATCAAAGTACCACAAATATATATTATATACTGTACATTAAATATCAAATTTCACCAAATATAACTGATATACTGCACGTAAAATATCAAACTTCACAAAATATGTATTATATACTGTACATAAAATATCATATTTCTCCAAATATGTGTTATTAACTGTACAGAAGATGTCAAAGTACACCATATATATAGTATACTCTACATAAAATATCAAAGTACACCAAATATATATTACATACTGTGCATAAAATATCATATTTCACCAAATATATATTATATACTGTACATAAATCATCAAAGTACACTAAATATATATAATATACAGTACATAGAATATCAAAGTACACCAAATATATATTATATACTGAACAATAAATATCAAATTTCACCTAATATATACTGTTTCCTGTACAGAATACATCAAAGTACACCAAATATATATTGTATGCTGTACAAAAAATAATAAAGTACACCAAATATGTATTATATACTGTACATAAAATATCAAATTTCACCAAATATATATTATATACTGTACATAATATATCAAATTTCACAAAATATATGTTATATACAGTACAAAAAATATCAAAGTACACCAAATATATATCATATACTGTACATAAAATATCAAAGTACACCAAATATATATTATATACTGTACATATAATATCAAACTTCACCAAATATATACTATATACTGTAATAAAATATCAAATTTCACCAAATATATATTATATACTGTACATAAAATATCAAAGTACACCAAATATATATAATATACTGTACATAAAATATCAAATTTCACCAAATATTTATTATATACTTCGCATAAAATGTCAAACTTCACCAAATATATATCATATACTGCACATAAAATATCAAAGTACACCAAATATATATCATATACTGTACAGAAAATATCAAAGTACACCAAATATATATTATGCACTGTCCATACAATATCAAAGTACACCAAATATATATTATATACTGTACATAAAATATCAAAGTACTCCAAATATATATTATATACTGTAAAGAAAATATCAAATTTCACCAAATATATATCATATACTGGACATAAAATATCAAACTTCACAAAATATATATCATATATTGCACATAAAATAAAAAAGTACACCAAATATATTTTATATACAGTTCATAAAATATCAAAGTACACGAAATATATATTAAACACTATACATAAAACATCAAGGTACACCAACTACATATAATATACTGTACATAAAATATCAAATTTCACCAAATATATATTATATACTGTACATAAAATTTCAAATTTCACCAAATATATATTACATACTGTACAAAAAATATGAAATTTCACCAATTATTTATATTATACTGCATATAAAGAATCAAATTTCACCAAATATATATCATATACTACACATAAAATATCAAAGCACCCCCAACATATATTATATACTGTACATAAAATATCAAAGTACACCAAATATACGTTATATACTGTAAATAAAATATCAAAGTACACCAAATATATATTATATACTGTACATAAAATATCAAAGTACACCAAATATATGTTATATACTGTTAATAAAATATCATTTTTCACCAAATATATATTATATACTGCACAAAATATATCAACTTTCATCAAATATATATCATATACTGCACATAAATTATCAAAGTACACAAAATATATATTATATACTGAACATAAAATATCCAAGTACACAAAATATATGTTATATACTGTACATAAAATATCAAAATACACCAAATATATATTATATACAGTACATAAAATAACAAACTACACCAAATATGTATTATATACTGTACAAAAAATATCAAATTTCACTAAATATATATCATATACTGCACATAATATATCAAACTTCACCAAATATATATCATATACTGCTCATAAAATATCAAAGAACACCAAATATATATTAGGTACATAAAATATCAAAGTACACCAAACGTATATTATATACTGTACATAAATCATCAAAGTACACCAAATGTATATTATATACTGTACATAAAATACCAAATTTCACCAAATATATATTATATAATGTACAAAAAATATCAGACTTCACCAAATATATATTATATACTGTACATAAAGTATCAGACTTTAAAAAATGTATATTATATACTGTACATAAAATATCAAAGTACACCAAATACATATTATATACTGTACATAAAATATAAAAGTACACCAAATATATATTATATACTGTACATAAAACATCAAACTTCACCAAATATAAATTATATACTGTACATAAAATATCAAACTTCAGAAAATATATATTATATACTGTATATAAATTATCAAAGTACACCAAATATATGTTATATACTGTTAATAAAATATCAAATTTCACCAAATATATATTGTATACTGCACATAAAATATCAAACTACACCATATATATATCATATACTGCACATAATATATCAAAGGACTCCAAATATATATCATATACTGTATATAATATTTCAAATTTCACCAAATATATATTATATACTGTACAAAAAATATCAAGTTTCAACAAATATATATCATATACTGCACATAAAATACCAAATTCCACCAAATATACATCATATACTGCTCATAAAATATCAAACTATAGCAAATATATATTACATAGTGTACATGAAATATCAAAGAACCACAAATATATATTATATACTGTACATAAAATATCAAATTTCACCAAATATATATTATATACTGTATATAAAATATCAAACTTCACCAAATATATATCATATACTGCACATAAAATATCAAAGTACACCAAATATATATTATATACTGTACATAAAATATCAGTGTACACCAGATATATATTATATTCTGTGCATAAAATATCAAATTTCACCAGATATATACTATTTCCAGTACAGAATATATCGAAGTACACCGAATACATTTTATATACTGTAAAAAAATATCAAAGTACACCTATTATATATTATATACTGTACATAAAATATCAAAGTACACCAAATATATATCATATACAGTACATGAAATATCGAATTTCACCAAATGTATATTATATACTGCACATAAAATACCACACTTTACCAAATACATATAATATACTGCACATAAAATATCAAAGTACACCAAATATATATTATGTACTGTACATATAATATGAAAGTACACTAAATATATGTTATATACTGTACTTAAAATATCAAAGTACACCAAGCATATTTTATATACTATACATAAAATATCAAAGTACACCAAATATATATTATATACTGTACATAAAATATCAAATTTCAACAAAAATATATTATATACTGTACATAAAATATCAGACTTCACCAAATACATATTATATACTGTACATAAAATATCAGACTTCACCAAATATATATTATATTCTGTACATATAATATCAAAGTACACCGAATACATATTATGTACTGTACATGAAATATCAAAGTACCACAAATATGTATTATATACTGTACATTAAATATCAAATTTCACCAAATATAACTGATATACTGTACGTAAAATATCAAACTTCACAAAATATGAATTATATACTGTACATAAAATATCATATTTCTCCAAATATATGTTATATACTGTACAGAAAATGTCAAAGTACACCATATATATAGTATACTCTACATAAAATATCAAAGTACACCAAATATATATTACATACTGTGCATAAAATATCATATTTCACCAAATATATATTATATACTGTACATAAAACATCAAAGTACTCTAAATATATATAATATACAGTACATAGAATATCAAAGTACACCAAATATATATTATATACTGAACAATAAATATCAAATTTCACCTTATATATACTGTTTCCTGTACAGAATACATCAAAGTACACCAAATATATATTGTATGCTGTACATAAAATAATAAAGTACACCAAATATGTATTATATACTGTACATAAAATATCAAATTTCACCAAATATATATTATATACTGTACATAATATATCAAATTTCACAAAATATATGTTATATACAGTACAAAAAATATCAAAGTACACCAAATATATATCATATACTGTACATAAAATATCAAAGTGCACCAAATATATATTATATACTGTATATATAATATCAAACTTCAACAAATATACACTATATACTGTACATGAAATATCAAATTTCACCAAATATGTATTATATACTGTACATAAAATATCAAAGTACACCAAATATATATTATATACTGTACATAAAATATCAAATTTCACCAAATATATATTATATACTTCACATAAAATATCAAACTTCACCAAATATATATCATATACTGCACATAATATATCAAAGTACACCAAATATATATCATATACTGTATATAATATATCAAATTTCACCAAATATATATTACATACTGTACAAAAAATATCAAGTTTCAACAAATATATATCATATACTGCACATAAAATACCAAATTCCACTAAATATACATCATATACTGCTCAAAAAATATCAAACTATAGCAAATATAAGTTACATAGTGTACATGAAATATCAAAGTACCACAAATATATATTATATACTGTACATAAAATATCAAATTTCACAAAATATATATTATATACTGTATATAAAATATCAAACTTCACCAATATATATCATATACTGTACATAAAATATCAAAGTACACCAAATATATATTATATACTGTACATAAAATATCAATGTACACCTTATATATATTATAAACTTTACATAAAATATCAAATTTCACCAGATACGTACTATTTCCTATACAGAATATATCAAAGTACACCGAATACATTTTATATACTGTACAAAAAATATCAAAGCGCACCAAATATATATCGTATACTGTACATAAAATATCAAAGTTCACCAAATATGTATTTTGTACTGTACATAAAATATCAAATTTCACCAAATATATATAATATACTGTAAAGAAAATCTGAAACTTCACCAAATATATATTATATACTGTACATAAAATATCAAATTTCACCTAATATTTATTATATACTGCAAATAAAGTATCAAATTTCACCAAATATATAGCATATACTGCACATAAAATATCAAAGTACCCCAAACACATATTCTATACTGTACATAAAATATCAAAGTACTCCAAACATATATTATATACTGTACATAAAATATCAAAGTACACCTATTATATATTATATACTGTACATAAAATATCAAAGCACACCAAATATATATCATATACAGTACATAAAATATCGAATTTCACCAAATGTATATTATATACTGCACATAAAATACCACACTTCACCAAATATATATAATATACTGCACATAAATTATCAAAGTACACCAAATATATATTATATACTGTACATAAAATATGAAAGTACACTAAATATATGTTATATACTGTACTTAAAATATCAAAGTACACCAAGCATATTTTATATACTATACATAAAATATCAAAGTACACTAAATATATATTATATACTGTACATAAAATATCAAATTTCAACAAAAATATATTATATATTGTACATAAAATATCAGACTTCACCAAATACATGTTATATACTGTACATAAAATATCAGACTTCACCAAATATATATTATATACTGTACATATAATATCAAAGTACACCGAATACATATTATGTACTGTACATGAAATATCAAAGTACCACAAATGTATATTATATACTGTACATTAAATATCAAATTTCACCAAATATAACTGATATACTGCACGTAAAATATCAAACTTCACAAAATATGTATTATATACTGTTCTTAAAATATCATATTTCTCCAAATATATGTTATTAACTGTACAGAAGATTTCAAAGTACACCATATATATAGTATACTCTACATAAAATATCAAAGTACACCAAATATATATTACATACTGTGCATAAAATATCATATTTCACCAAATATATATTATATACTGTACATAAAACATCAAAGTACACTAAATATATATAATATACAGTACATAGAATATCAAAGTACACCAAATATATATTATATACTGCTCATAAAATATAAAAGTACACCAAATATATATTATACACTGTACAAAAAATATCAAAGTACACCTAATATACATTAAATACTCTACATAAAATATCAGAGTACACCAAATATATATCATATACTGTACATAAAATATCAAATTTCACCAAATATATATTATATACTGTACATAAAATATAAAAGTACACCAAATATATATTAAATACTCTACATAAAATATCAGAGTACACCAAATATATATCATATACTGTACATAAAATATCAAATTTCACCAAACATATATTATATACTGCACATAAAATATCAAACTTCACCAAAAACTTCTCATATACTGCACATAAAATATCAAAGTACATCAATTATATATTATATACTGTACATTAAATATCAAATTTCTACAAATATATATTACATACTGCACATAAAATATCAATCTTCACCAAATGTATATCTTATACTGCATATAAAATACAAACGTACCATAAATATATATTGTATACTGTACATAAAATAATAAAGTACACTTAATATATATTATATACTGTACATAAAATATCAAATTTCACCAAATATATATAATATACTGTACATAAAATATGAAATTTCACCAAATATATATTATATACTGTACATAATATATCAAATTTCAACAAATACATATTATATACTGCAAATAAAATATCAAATTTCACCAAATATATATCTTATACTGCACATAAAATATCAAAGTACTCCAATCTTATATTATATACTGTACATGAAATATCAAAGCACACCAAATATATATTTTATACTGTACATAAAATATCAAAGTGCACCAAATATATATTATATACTTTATATATAATATCAAACTTCACCAAATATACACTTTATACTGTACATAAAAGATCAAATTTCACTAAATATATATAATATACTGTACATAAAATATCAAAGTACAACAAGTATATATTATATACTGTACATAAAATATCAAACTTCACCAAATATATATTATATACATCACATAAAATATCAAACTTCACCAAATATATATCACATACTGCACTTAAAATATCAAAGTACACCAAATATATATTATATACTGTACGTAAAATGTCAAATTTCACCAAATATATACTATTTACTGAACAGAAAATATCAAGTTTCTCCAAATATATATTACATACAGTTTATAAAATAACAAATTTCAACAAATATATATTATATACTGTCCATAACATATCAAATTTTACCAAATCTATATTATATACTGTACATAAAATATCATATTTCACCAAATATATATTATACACTATACATAAAATATCAAAGCACACCAAATATATATTATATACTGTACATAAAATACCAAGAACTCTTTTTTTATTATATAATGTAAATAAAGTATAAAATTTCACCAAATGTATATTATAAACTGTACATAAAATATAAAAGTACACCAAATACATAATATATACTGTACATTAAATATCAAATTTCACCAAATATATATTATATGCTGGACATAAAATACCAATTTCACCATATACCTTATATACGGTACATAAAATATGAAAGTACACCATATATATTATATACTGTATATAAAATATCAAATTACACCAAATATATATTATATACTGTACCTAATATATGAAAGTACACGAAATATATATTAAATACTGTACATAAAATATCAAATTTCACCAAATATATACTATATACTGTAGAAAAAATATCAAATTTCACCAAATATATATTATACACTGCACATAAATTATCTAACTTCACCAAATATATATCATATAATCCACCTGAAATATCAAAGTACACCAAATATATATTATATACTGTACATAAAATATCAAAGTACACCAAACATATATTATATACTATACATAAAATATCAAAGTATGACAAATATATATTATATATTGTACATAAAATATAAAATTTCAACAAAAATATATTATATACTTAGATAACATATCAAACTTCACCAAATATATGTTTTATACTGTATATAAAATATCAAAGTACACCAAATACATATTATATACTGTACATAAAATATCAAAGTACAGAAATATATTTTATATACTGTACATAAAATATCAAATTTCACCAAATATATATGTTATGCTGCACATGAAATATCAAACTTCACCAAATATATATCATATACTGCACATAAAATATCAAAGTACACCAAATATATATCATACACTGCACATGAAATATCAAAGTACACCAAATATATATTATATACTGTACATAAAATATAAAAGTACACGAAATATATATTATATACTGTACCTGAAATATCAAATTTCACCAAATATATACTATTTCCTGAACAGAAAATATCAAGTTTCTCCAAATATATATTATATACAGTTTATAAAATAACAAATTTCGCCAAATATTTATAATATACTGTCCATAAAATATCAAATTTTACCAAATATATATTGTATACTGTACATAAATATCAAATTTCACGAAATATGTATTATACACTATACATAAAATATCAAAGCACACCAAATATATATTATATACTGTACATAAAATATCAAAGTACACCAAAAGTATAGTAAATACTCCATATAAAATATCAAACTTCACCAAATATATATCATATACTGCACATAAAATATCAAAGCACACCAAATATTTATTATATACTGTTCATTAAATATCAAAGTACACCAAATATATATTATATACTGTACATACGGTATCAAAGTATACCAAATATATGTTATATACTGTACATAAAATATCAAAGTACAACAAATATATATTACATAGTGTACATAAAACATCAAATTTCACCAATTATATATTATATACTGTACATAAAATACCACATTTCACCACATATGTATTATATACTATACATAAAATAACAAACTTCACCAAATATAGATTATATACTGTACATAAAATATCAAAGTACACAAAATATATATTATATACTGTACATAAAATATCAAATTTCAACAAATATATATTATATACTGTACATAAAACATCAAAGTACACCAAATATATATTATATACAGTACATAAATTCCAAGTACACATAATAGATATTATATACTGTACATAAAATATCAAATTTCACCAAATATATATTATATACTATACATAAAATATCCAATTTCACCAAATATATATTATATACTGTTCATAAAATATGAAAATTCTCCAAATATATATTAAATACTGCACATAAAATATCAAACTTCACCAAATATATATCATATACTGCACATAATATATCAAAGTACACCAAATATATATCATATACTGTATATAATATATCAAATTTCACCAAATATATATTACATACTGTGCAAAAAATATCGTTTCAACAAATATATATCATATACTGCACATAAAATACCAAATTCCACCAAATATACATCATATACTGCTCATAAAATATCAAACTATAGCAAATATATGTTACATAGTGTACATGAAATATCAAAGTACCTCAAATATATATTATATACTGTACATAAAATATCAAATTTCACCAAATATATATTATATACTGTATATAAAATATCAAACTTCACCAAATATATATCATGTACTGCACATAAAATATCAAAGTACACCAAATATATATTATATACTGTACATAAAATATCAATGTACACCAGATATATATTATATACTGTACATAAAATATCAAATTTCACCAGATATATACTATTTCCTATACAGAATATATCAAAGTACACCGAATACATTTTATATACTATACAAAAAATATCAAAGGGCACCAAATATATATCGTATACTGTACATAAAATATCAAAATTCACCAAATATGTATTTTATACTGTACATAAAATATCAAATTTCACCAAATATATATAATATACTGTAAATAAAATCTGAAACTTCACCAAATATATATTATATACTGTACATAAAATATCAAAGTACACCAAATATATGTTATATACTGTTAATAAAATATGATATTTCACCAAATATATATTATATACTGCACATAATATATCAACTTTCATCAAATATATATCATATACTGCACATAAATTATCAAAGTACACAAAATATATATTATATACTGAACATAAAATATCAAAGTACACAAAATATATGTTATATACTGTACATAAAATATCAAAATACACCAAATATATATTATATACAGTACATAAAATAACAAACTACACCAAATATATATTATAAACTGTACAAAAAATATCAAATTTCACTAAATATATATCATATACTGCACATAATATATCAAAATTCACCAAATATATATCGTATACTGCTCATAAAATATCAAATTACTCCAAATATATGTTAAATACTGTTCATAAAATATCTAAGAACACCAAATATATATTATATTCCGTACATAAAATATCAAAGTACACCAAAAGTATATAATATTCTGTACATAAATCATCAAAGTACACCAAATATATATTATATACTGTACATAAAATACCAAATTTCACCAATTATATATTACATAATGTACAAAAAATATCAGACTTCAAAAAATATATATTATATACTGTACATAAAATATCAGACTTTACCAAATGTATATTATATACTGTACATATAATATCAAAGTACACCAAATACATATTATATACTGTACATAAAATATAAAAGTACACCAAATATATATTATATACTGTACATAAAATATCAAACTTCACCAAATATAAATTATATACTGTACATAAAATAACAAACTTCAGAAAATATATATTATATACTGTACATAAAATATCATATTTCACAAAATATATATTATATACTGTACAGAAAATATCAAAGTACACTATATATATATTGTGTACTGTACATAAAATATCAAAGTACACCAAATATATATTATATGCTCTACATAAAATATCAAAATTCAACAAATATATAATATATACTGCACATAAAATACCAAAATTCACCAAATACATATTATATACTTTACATAAAATATCAAAGTACTCTAAATATATATTATATACTGTACATAAAATATCAAACTTCAGAAAATATATATTATATACTGTACATAAAATATCATATATCACCAAATATATATTATATACTGTACAGAAAATATCACAGTACACCATATATAGTATACTGTACATAAAATATCAAATTTCACCAAATATATATTATATACTGCAAATAAAATATCAAATTTCACCAAATATGTATCATATAACTCACATAAAATATCAAAGTACAGCAAGTGTATATTATATACTGTACATAAAATATCAAAGTACACCAAATATATATTATATACTGTACATAAAATATCAATTTACACCCAATAAAAATTATATAATGTACATAAAACATCAAAGTACACCAAATATATATATTATACTCTACATAAAATATCAAATTTCACGAAATATATATTATATATCGCACATAAAATACCAAACTTCACCAAATATATATCATAGACTGCACATATAATATCAAAGTACACCAAATATATATTATATACTGCTCATAAAATATAAAAGTACACCAAATATATATTATACACTGTACATAAAATATCAAAGTACACCTAATATACATTAAATACTCTACATAAAATATCAGAGTACACCAAATATATATCATATACTGTACATAAAATATCCAATTTCACCAAATATATATTATATACTGTACATAAAATATAAAAGTACACCAAATATATATTAAATACTCTACATAAAATATCAGAGTACACCAAATATATATCATATACTGTACATAAAATATCAAATTTCACCAAACATATATTATATACTGCACATAAAATATCAAACTTCACCAAAAACTTCTCATATACTGCACATAAAATATCAAAGTACATCAATTATATATTATATACTGTACATTAAATATCAAATTTCTACAAATATATATTACATACTGCACATAAAATATCAATCTTCACCAAATGTATATCTTATACTGCATATAAAATACAAACGTACCCTAAATATATATTGTATACTGTACATAAAATAATAAAGTACACTTAATATATATTATATACTGTACATAAAATATCAAATTTCACCAAATATATATAATATACTGTACATAAAATATGAAATTTCACCAAATATATATTATATACTGTACATAATATATCAAATTTCAACAAATACATATTATATACTGCAAATAAAATATCAAATTTCACCAAATATATATCTTATACTGCACATAAAATATCAAAGTACTCCAATCTTATATTATATACTGTACATGAAATATCAAAGCACACCAAATATATATTTTATACTGTACATAAAATATCAAAGTGCACCAAATATATATTATATACTGTATATATAATATCAAACTTCACCAAATATACACTTTATACTGTACATAAAAGATCAAATTTCACTAAATATATATTATATACTGTACATAAAATATCAAAGTAAACCAAGTATATATTATATACTGTACATAAAATATCAAACTTCTCCAAATATATATTATATACTTCACATAAAATATCAAACTTCACCAAATATGTATCACATACTGCACTTAAAATATCAAAGTACACCAAATGTATATCATATACTGTACATAAAATAACAAAGTACACTAAATATATATTATATACTGTACATACAATATCAAAGTACACCAAATATATATTATACACTGTACATAAAATATGAAATCACACCAAATATATATTATATACTGTACATAAAATATCAAATTTCACCAAATATATATTATATACCGGACATAAAATATAAAACTTCACCCAATATGTATCATATACTGGAAATGAAATATCAAACTACACCAAATATATATTATATACAGTACATAAAATATCAAAGTACACCAAATATATATTATATAACGTACATAAAACATCAAAGTACACCAAATATATATTATATACTGTACATAAAATATCAAATTCCACCAAATATATATTATATACTGTGCATTAAATATCAAACTTCATCAAATATATATTATATACTGTACATAAAATATCAAACTTCACCAAATATATATCATGTACTGCACATAAAATATCAAAGTACACCAAATATATATTACCTACTGTACATAATATATCAAAGTACACAAAATATATATTATATACTGTACATAAAATATCAAAGTACACGAAATATATATTATATACTGTACGTAAAATGTCAAATTTCACCAAATATATACTATTTACTGAACAGAAAATACCAAGTTTCTCCAAATATATATTACATACAGTTTATAAAATAACAAATTTCAACAAATATATATTATATACTGTCCATAACATATCAAATTTTACCAAATCTATATTATATACTGTACATAAAATATCATATTTCACCAAATATATATTATACACTATACATAAAATATCAAAGCACACCAAATATATATTATATACTGTACATAAAATACCAAGAACTCTTTTTTTATTATATAATGTACATAAAGTATAAAATTTCACCAAATGTATATTATAAACTGTACATAAAATATAAAAGTACACCAAATACATAATATATACTGTACATTAAATATCAAATTTCACCAAATATATATTATATGCTGGACATAAAATACCAATTTCACCATATACCTTATATACGGTACATAAAATATGAAAGTACACCATATATATTATATACTGTATATAAAATATCAAATTACACCAAATATATATTATATACTGTACCTAATATATGAAAGTACACGAAATATATATTAAATACTGTACATAAAATATCAAATTTCACCAAATATATACTATATACTGTAGAAAAAATATCAAATTTCACCAAATATATATTATACACTGCACATAAATTATCTAACTTCACCAAATATATATCATATAATCCACCTGAAATATCAAAGTACACCAAATATATATTATATACTGTACATAAAATATCAAAGTACACCAAATATATATTATATACTATACATAAAATATCAAAGTACGACAAATATATATTATATATTGTACATAAAATATAAAATTTCAACAAAAATATATTATATACTTAGATAACATATCAAACTTCACCAAATATATGTTTTATACTGTATATAAAATATCAAAGTACACCAAATACATATTATATACTGTACATAAAATATCAAAGTACAGAAATATATTTTATATACTGTACATAAAATATCAAATTTCACCAAATATAGATGTTATACTGCACATGAAATATCAAACTTCACCAAATACATATCATATACTGCACATAAAATATCAAAGTACACCAAATATATATCATACACTGCACATGAAATATCAAAGTACACCAAATATATATTATATACTGTACATAAAATATAAAAGTACACGAAATATATATTATATACTGTACCTGAAATATCAAATTTCACCAAATATATACTATTTCCTGAACAGAAAATATCAAGTTTCTCCAAATATATATTATATACAGTTTATAAAATAACAAATTTCGCCAAATATTTATAATATACTGTCCATAAAATATCAAATTTTACCAAATATATATTGTATACTGTACATAAATATCAAATTTCACGAAATATGTATTATACACTATACATAAAATATCAAAGCACACCAAATATATATTATATACTGTACATAAAATATCAAAGTACACCAAAAGTATAGTAAATACTCCATATAAAATATCAAACTTCACCAAATATATATCATATACTGCACATAAAATATCAAAGCACACCAAATATTTATTATATACTGTTCATAAAATATCAAAGTACACCAAATATATATTATATACTGTACATACGGTATCAAAGTATACCAAATATATGTTATATACTGTACATAAAATATCAAAGTACAACAAATATATATTACATAGTGTACATAAAACATCAAATTTCACCAATTATATATTATATACTGTACATAAAATACCACATTTCACCACATATGTATTATATACTATACATAAAATAACAAACTTCACCAAATATAGATTATATACTGTACATGAAATATCAAAGTACACAAAATATATATTATATACTGTACATAAAATATCAAATTTCAACAAATATATATTATATACTGTACATAAAACATCAAAGTACACCAAATATATATTATATACAGTACATAAATTCCAAGTACACATAATAGATATTATATACTGTACATAAAATATCAAATTTCACCAAATATATATTATATACTATACATAAAATATCCAATTTCACCAAATATATATTATATACTGTTCATAAAATATGAAAATTCTCCAAATATATATTAAATACTGCACATAAAATATAAAACTTCACCAAATATATATCATATACTGTCCATAAAATGTCGAAGTACACCAAATATATATTAAATACTGTACACAAAATATCAAATTTCACCAAATATATACTATTTCCTGTACAGAATATATCAAAGTACACCAAATATATTTTATATACTGTACAAAAAATATCAAAGTGCACCTAATATATCTCGTATACTGTACATAAAATATCAAATTTCACCAAATATATATTATATACTGTACATAATGTATCAAATTTCAACAAATATATGTTATATACGGTACAGAAAATATCAAAGTACACCAAATATATATCATATACTGTACATAAAATATCAAAATACACCAAATATATATCATATACTATACATAAAATATCAAATTTCACCAAATATATATTACATACTGCACATAAAATATCAAACTTCACCAAATATATATCATATACTGCTCATAAAATATCAAAGTACACGAAATATATATTATATACTGTACATAAAATACCAAAGTACACCAAATATATTTTATATACTGCACATAAAATACCAAATTTCACCAAATATATATTATGTACTGCACATAAAATATGAAACTTCATGAAATATATACCATATACTGCACATAAAATATCAAAGTTCACCAAATATATATTATACACTGTTCATAAAATATCAAAGTACACCAAATATATATTATATACTGTACATAAAATATCAAATTTCACCAAATATATATTATATACTGCACATAAAATATCAAACTTCTCCAAATAAATATCATATAGTGCGCATAAAATATCAAAGTATACCAAATATATAAAATATACTGTTCATAAAATATCAAAGTACACCAAATATATATTATTTACTGCACATAAAATATCAAAGTACACCAAATATATATTATATACTGTACATAAAATATCTAATTTCACCAAATATATACTATATACTGTACCAAAAATATCAAGTTTCACCAAATATATATCATATACTGCACATAAAATACCAAATTTCACCAAATATACATCATATACTGCACATAAAATATCAAAGTGCAGCAAATATATATTATATAGTGTACATGAAATATCAAGAATCACAAATATATATTATATACTGTACATAAAATATCAAATTTCAGCAAATATATATGGTATACTGCACATAAAATATCAAACTTCACCAAAGATATATCATATACTGCACATAAAATATCAAAGTACACCAAATATATAATACATACTGTACATAAATATCAATGCACACCAGATATATACTATATACTGTACATAAAATATAAAAGTACACAATATATATATTATATTGTACATAAAATATCAAATTTCACCAAATATATATTATATACTGCACATAAAATATCAAAATTCAACCAAATATATATCATACACTGCACATGAAATATCAAAGTACACCAAATATATATTACATACTGTACATAAAATATAAAAGTACACAAAATATATATTATATACTGTACGTAAAATATCAAATTTCATCAAATATATATTATATACTGTACATAAAATATCAAAGTACACCAAATATTTGTTATATACTGTACATAAAATATCAAAGTATACCAAATATATATTATATACTGTAGATGAAATATCAAACTTCACAAAATATATACTATACATTGTACATAAAATACCAAATTTCACCAAATATATACTATATACTGCACAAAAAATATGAAAGTACAGCACATAAATATTATATAGTGTACGTATAGTATCATATTTCACCAAATATATATTATCTACTGTACATACAATATCAAATTTCACTAAATATATACTATATAATATACATAAAACATCAAATTTCAACAAATATATACAGAGTACATAAAATATCAAATTTCATCCTATATATTATATGCTGTACATAAAACATCAAATTTCACCAAATACATATTATATGCTGTACATAATATATCAAATTTCATCAAATATATATTATATACTGTACATAAAATATCAAATTTCAAGAAATATATATTATATACTGTACATAAAATATCAAATTTCCAAAAATATACATTATATAATGTACATGAAATATCAAACTAAACCAAATATATATTATATACTGAACATAAAATGTCAAACTAAACCAAATATATATTATATACTGTACATAAAATATCAAATTTCACCAAATATATATTAGATAGTGTACATAATATATCAAAGTACACAAGATATATATTATATACTGTCCATAATATATCAAAGTAAACCAAATATATATTATATACTGTACATAAAATATCAAATTTCATCCAATATATAATATATACTGTATATAAAATAGCAAAGTACACAAAATATATATTATATACTGTACATTAAATATAAAAGTATACCAAATATATATCATATACTGTAGATAAAATATCAAACTTCACCAAATATATACTATATACTGTAGAGAAAATATCAAATTTCAACAAATATATATTATATGCTGTACATGAAATATCAAAGTACACCAAATATATATTATATACTGTACATAAAATATCGAAATGCAACAAATATATATTGTATAATGTACATAAAATATCAAATTTCATGACATATCATATTTCAACAAAAATATATTATATACTGTACATAAAATATCAAATTTCACCAAATATATAATGTACTGTATATAGATTATGATAGTAAATATCAAAGTAAATCAAATATATATTATATACTGTACATAAAATATCAAATTTCATAAAATATCATATTTCACACAATATATATTATATACTGTACATAAAATATCAAATTTCACCAAGTATATAATATACTGTACATAAAATATGAAAGTACACCAACCATATATTATATTCTGTGCGTAAAATATCAAATTTCACCAAATATATAGTATATACAGTACATAAAATATGAAATTGCACCAAATATATATTATGTACTGCATATAAATTATCAAATCTCACCAAATATATATTATATAGTGTACATATAATATGAAACTTAACGAAATATATATTTTATAGTTTACATAAAATATCAAATTTCACCAAATGTATATTATATACTGTACATAAAATATGAAAGTACAACAAATATATATTATATACCGTATGTAAAATATCAAATTTCGCCAAATATATATTATACACTGTACATAAAGTATCAAATTTCACCAAATATATATTATATAATGTACATAAAATATCAAATTTCAGCAAATATATAATATACTGTACATAAAATATGAAAGTACACCAAATATGTATTACAAACTGTACATAAAATATCAAATTTCACCTAATATATGCTATATAATGTATGTAAAATATCAAATTGCACCAAATATACATTTCATACAGTATATAAAATATCAAATTTCACCAAATATATATTATACACGGTAAATAAAATATCAAATTTCAGCAATTATGTATTATATACTGTACATAAAATATCAAATTTCACCAAATATATACTATCTACTGTACACAAAATATCAAATTTCACCAAATATACATTATATACTGCACATAAAATATCAAAGTTCACTAAATATATAATGTACTGTACATAAAATATGAAAGTACACCAAATATATATTATATACTGTACATAAAATATCAAATTACACCAAATATATACATATACTGAATATAAAATATCAAACTTCACCAAATATAAATTTTATACTGTACATAAAATATCTAATTTCACCAAATATATACTTTTATATTATATATATATATATATATATACCAAATATATATATATATATACCAAATATATACTTTAAGTAAAATATCAAATTTTGCCAAATATTTATTATATACTGTACATAAAATATCAAATTTCACTAAATATATATTATATACTGTATATAAAATATAAAAGTACAACAAATATATATTATATACTGTACATATAATATGAAAGTGAACCAAATATATATTATATACTGTACATAAAATATCAAATTTCACCAAGTATGTAGTATATACTGTACATAAAATATCAAATTTCACCAAATATATATTATATACTCTTCATAAAATATCAAATTTCACCAAATATATACTATCTACTGTACACAAAATATCAAATTTCAGCAAATATATATTATACACTGTACAAAAAATACCAAATTTCACCAAATATATACTGTACATAAAACATGAAAGTACACCAAATATATATTATATACTGTACATAAAACATCAAATTTCATCAAATATGTACTATATACCTTATATAAAATTTGAAACTACACCAAATATATATTATATACCATACATAAAATATCAAATTTCACCAAATATATAGCATACTGTGCATAAAATATCAAAGTACACCAAATATATATTGTATACTGGACATAAAATATAAAATCTCACCAAATCTATACTATATACTGTACATAAAATATCAAATTTCACCAAACATATACTGTATACTGTACATAAATCATCAAATTTCAACAAATATATACTATATACTGTACATGAAATATGAAAGAACACCAAATATGTATTATATACTGTATATAGAATATCAAATGTCACCAAATATATAGTATATACTGTACATAAAATATGAAAGAACAGAAAATATATATTATATACCGTACATAAAATACCAAATTTCACCAAATATATACTATATACTGCACAAAAAATATGAAAGTACAGCACATAAATATTATATAGTGTATGTATAGTATCATATTTCACCAAATATATATTATCTACTGTACATACAATATCAAATTTCACTAAATATATACTAGATAATATACATAAAACATCAAATTTCAACAAATATATACAGAGTACATAAAATATCAAATTTCATCCTATATATTATATGCTGTACGTAAAACATCAAATTTCACAAAATATATATTATATGCTGTACATAAAATATCAAATTTCATCAAATATATATTATATACTGTACATAAAATATCAAATTTCAAGAAATATATATTATATACTGTACATAAAATATCAAATTTCCAAAAATATATATTATTTAATGTACATGAAATATCAAACTAAACCAAATATATATTATATACTGAACATAAAATGTCAAACTAAACCAAATATATATTATATACTGTACATAAAATATCAAATTTCACCAAATTTATATTGTATTCCGTACATAAAATACCAAATTTCACCAAATATATAGTATACAATGTAAATAAAATATCAAACTTCAACAATTATATACCATACACTATACATATAATATCAAATTTCACCAAATATGTATTATATACTGTACATAAAATATCAAATTTCACCAAATATATATTATATACTCTACATAAAATATCAAACTACACCATATATATTATACACTGTACATAAAATATCAAAGGAAACCAAATATATTTTATATACTGTACAAAATATATCAAATTTCACCAAATATATATTATCTACTGTACATAAAATATCAAATTTCACCAAACATATATGATATACTGTACATAAAATATCAAACTAAACCAAATATATATTTTATACTGTACATAAAATATCAAACTACACCAAATATATATTACATACTGCACATAAAATATCTAATTTCACCAGATATTTATTAAATACTGGGCATAATTCAGCAAATTTCACCAAATACATATTACAGACTGTACATAAAATATGAAATTTCATCAAATATATATTTACTGCACATAAAATATCAAATTTCACCAGATACATATAATATGTTGTACATAAAATATCAAATTTCACCAAATATATATTACATACTTTACATAAAATATCAAATTTTACCAAACATGTATTATATACTGTACATAAAATATCAAATTTCACTAAATATATATAATATACTGTACATAAAATATGAAAGTACACCAAATATATATTATATACTGTACATATAATGTGAAAGTACACCAAATATATATTATATACTCCATATAAAATATCAAATTTCACCAAATATATATTATATACTGTACATAAAATATCAAATTTCACCAAATATATATTATATACTGTACATAAAATATAAAATTTCACCAAATATATACTGTACATAAATTATAAAATTTCACCTAACATATATACTGTATATAAAATATCAAATTTCACCAAATATATATTATGTACTGTACATAAAATATCAAATCTCACCAAATATGTATTATATACTGTACATAAAATATCAAATTCCAACAAATATTTATAACATGCTCTATATAAAATAGCAAATTCCATCAAATATATATTACATACTGTACATAAAATATCAAATTTCATCAAATATATATTACATACTGTACATAAAATATCAAACTACACCAACTATATATTATATACTGCAAATAAAATATCAAACTACACCAAATATATATTACACTGTACATAAAATGTCAAATTTCACCAAGGATACATTAAGCACTGTACATAAAATATGAAAGTACACCAAATATATATTACGTACTGTATATAAAATATCAAATTTCACCAATTATATATCTACTGTACATAAAATATGAAAGTACATGAAATATATATTATATACTGTACATAAAATATCAAATTTCACCCAATATGTATTATATAGTGTACATAAAATATCATATTTCACCAAATTTATATTATATACTATACATAAATGTCAAAATACATCAAATATATATTATATACTGTACATAAAATGTCAAAGTAAATGAAATATATATTATATACTGTACATAAAATATCAAAAGAAATGAAATATATATATTATACTGTACATAAAATATCAAATTTCATCAAATATATATTATATACTGTACATGAAATATCAAAGTACAGCAAATATATGCTATTTACTGTACATAAAATGTCAAAATACAAAAAATATATATTATATACCCTACATAAAATATCAAAGTAAATCAAATATATATTATATACTGTACACAATGATCAAATATATATTATATACTGTACATAAAATATCAAAGTAAACCAAATATATATTACATACCCCACATAAAATATAAAATTATTCCAAATATATATCTTATACTGTAGATAAAATATCAAACTTCACCAAATATATACTATATACTGTACATAAAATATCAAATTACAAAAATTATATATTATATACTGTACATAAAACATCAATTACACTAAATAAAAATTATATACTGTACATAAAATATCAAAATACAACAAATACATATTATATACTGTACGTTAAATATCAAATTAAATCAAATATATATTATATTATGTATATAAAATATCAAAGTAAACCAAATTCATATTATATACTGTAGATAAAATATCAAATTTCACCATATATATGTTATATACCGCACATAAAATATCGTTTCACCAAATATATAGTATATACTGTACATAACATATCAAATTTCAGCAAATATATATTATATACTGTACATAAAATATCAAAATTTCCCCAAATATATATTGTATACTGTACATAAAGTATCAAATTTCAGCAAATACTTATTATATACTGTACATAAAATATCAAAGTACACCATATATATTATATACTGTACATAAAATATCAAGTTTCACCAAACATAAACTGTATGCTGTATATGAAATATGAAAGTACACCAAATACATATTATATACTGTACATAAAATATCAAAATTCACCAAATATATATTATATACTATACATAAAATATCATATTTCACCAAATATATATTATATACTGTACATAAAATATCAAATTTCACCAAATATATATTATGTAATGTACATAAAATATCAAATTTCACCAAATATATATTACATACGGTACATAAAATATCAAATTCCACCAAATATATATTAGATACTGTGCATAATATATCATAGTTCACAAGATATATATTACATACTGTAGATAAAATATCAAAGTATACCAAATATATATTATATACTGTACATGAAATATCAAATTTCATTAAATATATATTATAAACTGTATATAAAATATCAAATTTCACCAAATATATATTATATACTGTACATAAATTATCAAAGTACACCAAATATACATTATATACTGTACATAAAGTATCAAATTTCACCAACTATATACTGTATACTGTATATGAAATATCAAAGTACACAAAATATATTTTATATACTGTACATAAAATATCAAATTTCCCGAAATATATATTATATACTGTACATGAAATATCACATGTCACAAAATATATATTAGATACTGTACACAATGTATCAAAGTACACCAAATATATATTATATACTGTACATAAAATATAAAAGTATACCAAATATATATCTCGTACTGTAGACTAAATATCGAACTTCACCAAATATATACGATACACTGTACATAAAATATCAAATTTCAAAAAATATCTATTATAAAATGTTCATAAAATATCAAAGTACAACATATATATATTATATACTGTACATAAAATGTCAAAATACAACAAATATATATTATATACTGTACATAAAATATCTAATTTCATAAAATATCAAATTTCTCCAAATATATATTACATACTGTACAAAAAATATCAAAGTACGCCAAATATATATTATAAACTGTACATAAAATAACAAATTTCACCAAATATATATTATATACTGCACATAAAATATCAAACTTCACCAAATATATATTATATTCTGTACAGAAAATATCAAAGTACACCAAATATGCATTATATACTGTATATAAAATATCACAGTACACAAAATATATATTATATAGTATACATAAAATAGCACAATACACCATATATATATTATATAATGTACATAAAATATCAAAATACCACAAATACATATTGTATACTGTACATAAAATATAAAAATGCACCAAATATATATTATCTACTGTACATTAAATATCAAAGTACACCAAATATATATTATATGCTGTGAATAAAATATAAAGTTACACCAAATATATATTATATGCTGTACATAAGATATCAAATTACACTGAATACATAATAAATACTGTACATATAATATAAATGTACACCAAATATGTACTATATACTGTACATAAAATGTGAAAATGCACAAAATACTTATTATATACAGTACATAAAATATCAAATTACACAAAATATATATTATATTCTCTAAATAAAATATCAAAGTACACCAAATATATATTATATACTGTACATAAAATATGAAAATACACACTATATATATTATATACTTTACATAAAATATCAAAGTACACCAAGTATATATTACAAACTGAACATAAAATATCAAATTACACTTAATGAATATTATTTAATGTACATAAAATATCAAAGTTCACCAAATATACATTATATACTATATATAGAATATCACAGTACACCAAATGTATATTTATACTGTACATAAAGTATAAAAGTTCCCCAAACATATCTTACTTACCATACATAAAATATGAAAATATACAAAGTATATATTATGTACTGTACATAAAATATACAAGTAGACCAAATATACATTATATACTTTACATAAAATACCGAATTTCACCAAATATATATTATATACTGTACATAAAATATTAAACTACAGCAAATATATAGTATATACTGTACATAAAATATCAAATTTCACCAAATATATATTATATACTGTACATAAAATAGAAAAGTACACCAAATATGTATTTTATATTGTGGATAAAATATGGAAATACACAAATTATATATCATATACTGTACATAAAATATCAAAGTACACCAAATGTATTTTCTAAACTGTACATAAAATATCAAATTACACTAAACAAATATTATATACTATACATAAAATATCAAAGTAAACCAAATATATATTATATACCGTACATAAAATATGAAAATACACAAAATATGTATTACATACTGTACGTAAAACATCAAAGTACACCAAATATATATCATGAACTGAACATAAAATATCAGCTTACAGTAAAAAAATATTATATACTGTACGTAAAATATATCAGTACACAAAATATATATTATATACTGTACATAAAATATGAAAATACACAAAATATATATTGTATTCTGTACATAAAATATCAAAGTACACCAAATATATTTTATAAACAGTAAATGAAATATCAAATTACACTAAACTACTATTATATATTGTACATAAAATATAAAATTACACCAAATATATATTATATTCTGCACTTAAAATATGAAAATATACAAACTATATGTGATATACTGTACATAAAATACCAAAGTACACCAATTATATCTTATATACTGTACACAAAATATAAAAATAAACAAAATATATATTATGTACTGTACATAAAATATCAAAGTACACCAAACATATATTATAATCTGTACTTAAAATATTAAATAACACTAAATAAATAATATATACCACACATAAAATATAAATGTACACCAAATATATATTATATACTGTTCATAAAATATCAAAGCACACCATATATATATTATATACTGCACATAAAATACCAGAGTACATCAAATATATATTATATACTGTAGAAAAAATATCACCATACACTATATATATTATGTACTTTACATTAAATATCAAAATACCCAAAATAAGTATTATATACTGTACATAAAATATCAAACTACACCAAATATGTATTATATACTGTACATAAAATATCAAATTACACCAAATATATATTTTATACTGTACATAAAATATAAAATCACGCCAAATATATATTATATACTGTACATAACATAACATATGAAATTACACTGAATACATATTATATACTGTGCATAAAATATAAAAGTACAATAAGTAAATATTATATACTGTAAATAAAATATGAATATACACAAAATACATATCACATACTGTGCATAAAATATGAAAGTACACCAAATATATATTATACACTGTACATAAAATTTCAAATTAAATTAAATATATATTATATACTGTTCTTATAGTAGTAAACCAAATACATATTTTATACTGTACATAAAATGGGAAAATATACAAAATACGTGTTATATACAGTACATAATATATAAAAGTACATCAAATATATATTATATACTGTACATAAATTATGAAAGTACACAAAGTGCATATCACATACTGTACATAAAATATCAAAGTACACCAAATATATATTATATACTGTACATAAAATTTTAAATTAAACTAAATATATATTATATACTGTTCTTACAATATAATAGTATACCAAATATATATTTTATACTCCACATAAAATGTGAAAATACACAAAATACGTATTATATACAGTACATAAAATATCAAAGTTCTCCAAATATATATTATATACTGTACATAAAATATCAAAGCACACCAAATATATATTATAAACTGTACATAAAATATCAAATTATGCCTAATAAATATTACATACTGTACATAAAATATAAAAGTACCCCAAATATGTCTTTTATACTGTGCATGAATTATGAAAATATAGAAAATTTATATTATGTACTGTGCATAAAATATCTAAGTACACCAAATACATATTATATACTGTACACATATTATGGAAATACACAAAATATATAATATGTACTATACATAAAATATCAAAGTACACAAAATATATATTATAAACTGTACTTAAAATATCAAATTACACGATAGAAATATTACATACTGTACATAAAATAAAAAGGAAACCAAATATATATTATGTACTGTACATAAAATATGAAAATGTACAAAATATATATTATACTGTACATAAAATTTCAAAGTACACCAAATGTATATTATATACTGTACATAAATTATCAAAGCATAACAAATACATATTATATACTGTACATAAAATATAAAAGTACTCCAAATATATTTTACACTGTACATAAAATATAAAAGTACACCAAAAATATCTCATATACTGCACATAAAATATTAAAATATACAAAATATATATTACATACTGAACATAAAATGTCAAAGTACACCGAATGTATATTATATACTGTACATAAAATATGAAAGTACCCATGATATATATTATATACTGTACATAAAATATCAAAGTACAACAAATATACATTATAAACTGTTCATAAAATAGCAAATTACAATAAATAAATATTTTATACTGTACATAAAATATAAATGTAAACCAAATATATATTATATACTGTACATAAAATATGAAATTATACTAAATATATATTATATACTGAACATAAAATATCAAAGTACGCCAAATATATATTATATGCTGTACATAAAATATGAAAATACACAATATATATTATATACTGAACATAAAATATCAAAGTGCACCAAATATATATTATGAACTGTACATAAAATATCAAATTACAATAAATAAATATTATATACTGCACATAAAATATAAAAGTACCCCAAATATATATTATATACTGTACATAAAATATGAAATTATATGAAATATATATTATATACTGTTCATAATATATCAATGTACACCAAATATATATTATATACTGTACATAATATATCAAAGGACACCAAATATTCATTATATATTGTTCATAAAATATAAATTTACACCAAATATACGTTATATACTGTACATAATATATCAAATTGCACGGAATATATATTTAATACTGCACATAAAATATAAAATAACGGCAAATATATATTAAATACTGCACATAAAATACAAAATTACAACAAATATATATTATACACTGTACATAAAATATCAAGGTACACCAAACCTATATTATATACTGTACATTGAATATCGAAGTACACCAAGTAAATATGATATACGGTATATAAAATATTAAAGTACACCAAATATATATTATAAACTATATCTAAAATATAAAATTACACTAAATACATATTACATTGAGTACATAAAATATCAAAGTACACCAAATATATATTATATACTGTACATAAAATATCAAATCACACCAAATATATATTATATACTGTATATAAAATATCAAATTACACTAAATAAATATCATATACTGTACATAAAATATAAAAGTACAACAAATAAATATTATATAGTGTACATAAAATATGAAAATATACAAAGTATATATTATATACTGTACATAAAGTACCAAAGTACACCAAATATATATTATATACTGTACATAAAATATGAAAATACAAAATATATATGTTATATACTGTAAATAAAATATCAAAGTACACCAAATATATGTTATATTCTGTACATAAAACATCAAAATACACCAGATATATATTGTAAACTGTAAATCAAATATCAAATTACACTAAAAAAATATTATATACTGTACATAAAATATAAAATTACACCAAATAAATTATATACGGTATATAAAATATGAAAATATACAAAATATATACTATATACTGTAAATAAAACATCAAAGTTCACCAAATATATATTATATACTGTACATAAAATATGAAAATACGGAAAATATATATTATATACTGTACATAAAATATGAAAGTACACCAAATATATATTATACACTGTACATAAAACATCAAATTTCACTAAATAAATATTATATAATGTACGTAAAATATAAAAGTACACCAAATATATCTTATATACTGTACATAAAATATGAAAATGTAGAAAATATATACTATATACTGTATGTAAAATATCAAAGTACACCAAATATATATTATATCCTGAACAGAAAATATCAAAGCACACCAAATATATAGTATATACTCTACATAAAATGTCAAATTACACCAAATATACATTATATACTGTACATAAAATAACAAAGTACACCTATTATATATTATATTCTGTACATAATATATCATTGTACTCCAAATATATATTATGTACCACACGTAAAATATCAAAGTACGCTTTATACACACTATATTCTGTACATACAATATAAAAGTACACCAAATATATATCATATATTGTACATAAAGTATCAAAGTACACCAAATATATATTACATACAGTACATAATATATCAAAGTACACCAAGTATATATTATATACTGTATGTAAAATATCAAACTATACCAAATATTTATTATATACTGCACATAAAATATCAAAGCACACTAAATACATGTTATATGCTGTACATAAAATATCAAAGTACACAGACAATTTATTACATACTGTACATAAAATATCAAAGTACAGCAAATATACATTATATACTATACGTAAAATATCAAAGTACAGCAAATATATATTATATAGTGTATATAAAATATCAAATTACACCAGAAATATATTATATACTGTACATAAAATTTCAAATTATACCTAATAAGTATCATATACTGTACATAAAATATCAGAGTACAAAAAATATAGATTATGTAGTGTATATAAGGTATCAAAGTACAACAAATACCTATGATATACTGTACATAATATATTAAAGTACACCAAATATATTATGTCAGTCATAAATGCTCACCTATTGCGCAATTCCGTTTCTACGAATTGTCCACAATATGGAAAACTATTCTTATGGGGTCGATCGCACTATGTAGTTGCTACCTAGGGCTTAGGGTCAGGGAGAGGGTTTGAGACAGAATGAGGAGTGACTAATGTCTACAGGGATTCTCTGGTCGGGGGTGATAAGACGTTCTACAACGGATTGCGAATTAAAAGGGAATGTGCACAACCACAGGTATACTAAAAGCCACTCAATTCATGACTTTTAATGGGGGAATCTTATGTGGCGCACTCTCACCGAGACCACGGCAGACATAGTGAGAGAGAAAAAGGTGAGTAAATATCTGAAACGGAGGAAGAAACAGAGAGAATGAAAAGCCCTGTGAATGGAAGGGAGAGCGAAAAGGGCAAATGGTCCTATTTACAAATGACAGATGTGAAACTGGGGTTCACATCAACAGTGTCACTGCCAGGAAGGAGGGTCATGTGAGCCATGTCACCGGTAGTGTGGCCCGCAGGGATGCCGACATGCTGGAGCGTCGTGCCAGCATGGGCTCTGGCAGCCACGTGGGCCAGCAGGAGGGTCCCGCTGCACAGCTGTGGGGCGAGGATAGACTGGGTGGTGATATCGGCCATGACAGGGGCCTCTTCTGCTGGCGAGAGCGTGACAGTAGCAAGTAGAGGGACAAGACTGCGTGTGAGGACGGAATGGAGGAGGGGCTCTTCTGCGGCTGGGTGTGGGGCCCTCACCGGAACTGTGGAGAAATGACCAGGTAACTGCGTCACGTGGGCTAGTAGATTGGCCAGGGCTTCGAACTGAAGGACAATAACGGGGAGTAGCTGTCAGGCCCTGGGAGTGGAGATGGGTTTGTGGTCACTGAGGGATGCATGGGAGCCATCCCTGTATAGGTCCAGGTCATAGGGAGATAGGCTCGTGAGGCCTGTGGGTGTCTAGGGTTGTCCTGGGTGCCTGGGGCTGACTGTGGCAGAAATCTGGGGAGGGCTGGAGAGAAGCTGGGAGACACAGGAGAGTCCCTGAAGGCAGGGGGTGAAGAGGTGAAAGAAATGGGGGAGGGTTGCAGTAAGGTCCGTGAGTTTGTAGGTGATTCCTGGGTGTGGGAAGCTGACTCCAGGTGAAATCTGGAGATGGCTGGAGAGTAGCTGAGAGAGACAGAAGAGTCCCTGAGGGCTGGGGGTGAGAACATGAGGGAGACTGGGGAGTAAGTCAGTGAAATTCGCGAGTTCGGTGGTGTATCGTGGGCGCCTGGAACTGACTCCAGCTGGAATCTAGAGAAGTTTTGACAGTAGCTGAAAGAGACACAAGAGTCCCTGTGGGCTGAGGGCAAAGACCTGAGAGAGACCAGGGAGGACCTCAGTGAAGTCTGTGAGTCTGTAGGTGATTCCAGAGTGTGGGAGGCTGACTCCCGCTGAAATCTGGGCGTGGTGGGAGAGTAGCTGGGACAGACTGGAGAGTCCCAGGGGGCTGGGGGTGAAGACATGAGAGAGACTGGGGAGTAACTCAGTGAAACTGCTGAGTTTGTAGGTGATACCTGGGAGCCCGGAACTGACTCCCGCTGAAATCTGGGCATGGTTGGAGAGTAGCTGGGACACACAGGAGAGTCCCTGAGGGCTGGGGGTGAAGACATGAGAGAGACCTGGGAGTAACTCAGTGAAACTGGAGAGTTTGGTGGTGACTCCGGGGTGCCAGGAACTGACTCCAGCTGAAATGTGGGGGTGGTTGGAGAGTAGCTGGGACAGACAGGAGAGTCCCTGAGGGCTGGTGAAGACATGAGAGAGACTGGAGAGTAATTGAGTGAAATTGGTGAGTTTGGTGGCGATTCTGGGGTGCAAGGAACTGCTTCGAGCTGAAATCTGGGCGTAGTTGGAGAGTAGCTGCGACAGACAGTAGAGTCCCTGAGGGCTGGTGAAGACATGAGAGAGACTGGAGAGTAATTGAGTGAAATTGGTGAGTTTGGTGTTGATTCCGGGGTGCAAGGAACTGCTTCCAGATGAAATCTGGGCGTTGTTGGAGAGTAGCTGGGACAGACAGGAGAGTCCCAGAGGGCTGGTGAAGACATGAGAGAGACTGGAGAGTAATTGAGTGAAATTGGTGAGTTTGGTGTTGATTCCGGGGTGCAAGGAACTGCTTCCAGCTGAAATGTGGGCGCTGTTGGAGAGTAGCTGGGACAGACAGGAGAGTCCCTGAGGGCTGGTGAAGACATGAGAGAGACTGGGGAGTAACGCAGTGAAATTGGTGAGTTTGGTGGTGATTCCTGGGTGCCAGGAACTGACTGCCGCTGAAGTGTGGGCGTGGTTGGAGAGTAGCTGGGACACACAGGAGAGTCCCTGAGGGTTGGAGATAAAGACGTGCTAGAGACTGGGGAGTAACTGAGTGAAACTGGTGAGTTTGGTGGTGATTCCGGGGTGCCTGGAACTGACTCCAGCTGAAATGTGGGCGTGGTTGGAGAGTAGCTGGGACACACGGGAGAGTCCCTGAGGGATGGTGAAGACATGAGAGAGACTGGGGAGCAACGCAGTGAAATTGGTGAGTTTGGTGGTGATTTCCGGGTGCCTGCAACGGACTCCCGCTGAAGTGTGGGTGTGTTTGGAGAGTAGCTGGGACACACAGGCGAGTCCCTGAGGGTTGGAGATAAAGACGTGCTAGAGACTGGGGAGTAACTCAGTGAAAGTGGCGGGCTTGGTGGTGATCCCTGGGTTCCTGGAACTGACCCGCGCTGAAATGTGGGCGTGGCTGGAGAGTAGCTGGGACAGACTGGAGGGTCCGTAAGGGCTGGGGGTGAAGACGTGAGAGAGACTGGCGAGGATCTCACTGAGGTCTGTGAGTTTGTAGGTGTTTCTGGGGTGTGGGGTACAGACTCCCGCTGAAATCTGGGCGTAGTTGGAGAGTAGCTGGGACAGACAGGAGAGTCATGGGTGGCTGGGGGTGAGCTGCTGGATGATGGCAGTAAGAACATATGGTATATTATTGATGAATGAGGTGACTGTGAAGAATCTCCAGTGGAGGACACGGGAGAACACGATGACATGAGTGACTGTCCTGCTTGGTTAGGAAAGGGAAACTTAAAGTTGTGGAATTCTGCTGATGATGGATGTGAGAGTGGTGAAGCCCTGTGGGATGATGTAGAGTACTTCCACATCCCTGGTGGGGAGCTGCCCCTTGGGTGTGAGTTTCTGGTAGGGGAGAGGGAGAAGCTGGGTGAGGCAGGCATGAATCTTGAGGAGTCAGGGCTGGGGGACCGCTCATATTCTCCCGAGACCTGTGAGTCTCTGGGGGACTCCGGGGTGCATGGGGCTGACTCCCGCAGGAACCTGGGGATGGCTGGAGAGTAACTGGGAGCCACAGGAGAGTCCCTGAGGCCTGGGGGTGAAGAGATGAAAGACACAGGGGTGGAGCACTGTGAGGCTCGTGAGTTTGTTGGTGATTCCTGGGTGTGGGGGGCTGACTCCAGCTGAAATCTGGGGTTGTTTGGAGAGTAGCTGGGAGACACAGGAGACCCCCGGAGAGCTGGGGGTGAGCTGCTGGGTGATGGCAGTACGAACATGTGGTATATTATTGATGAACGTGGGGACTCTGAGGAATCCTCAGAGGAGGACACGGGAGAGCCCAATGGCTTCATTGATTGCCCATCACGGTGAGGACAGGGAAATGGGAGCTTGTGGGATTCTGGTGATGACAGAGGTGAGTGTGGTGAAGCCCTAGGGGATGGTGAATGGTAGCTCCGGATCCCTGGTGAGGCGCTTCCCCTTAAGCCTGAGTTTCTGAGAGGGGAGAGGGAGAAGCTGGGTGAGGCTCGCATGGATCTTGGGGAGTCCGGGCTGGGGGACCGTTCATAAGAAGAGCCAGACAAGACCCTACTGTTCTTAGGTGCAGACATGATTAGGAAACCTGCAGCTCCCAGGGGCCCCTACGAATTTTCTAACTCACAGAAGGAAGGAGTGTGTGTGTGTGTGTGTGTGTGTGTGTGTGTGTGTGTGTGTGAGTGTGTGTGTTTGTGTGTGTGCGGTGTGAGGTATGTGCCCCTTCAGAAAATGGAAATCAACCAACCAATGAGACAGACAGACAGACAGACAGACAGACAGAGATTCACTTGCCCAAGTGTTCTGTCCTGTCATCTGAATCAGCTTCCAAGTCGCAAGACGCTGTGAGCTCCAAGTCCACGCAGAGTCCGCCAAACGCTCCGGCCGCTGATCCGCTCCGCGAAGATCTGAGTACAGGCCAGCCAGGGTGGGTTTAAATAGCCTCGGGCGCAGCCTAGCAGCGGAAAGGGCGGAGCTTCACTCCTCCTTTCCATCAGTCACCCCCAACTTTCCCAGGCTACACCTCGTAGGAAACTGTTCTCTTGCTTTGATTTCATGCGCCACCTTTGGGACAATCTAAGAACTTACAAGTTTTCTTGGCCAGATAACTTAGGAATTGTATGCACTGAAACACGGAAAACCAACTAGTGGTTCTGTGGTTCCCACGTTGTGGTTTTGACACCAGCAGCATCCTTGCAACAATCAAACCCCGGAGATCCACAGATCTGCGTTGTAACAAGACCTCCCCCTGACCCTGATGCATGGCAGTTTAAGAAGTCTTTCCGTGTAAGCCAAAAGACTTGGAGGAAAAGGTGGAGATATGCGTTGTAGAAACATTCTTTTGCTCTGGAACCACGTAGAGACTTGGGAGCCTGTTGGGTTGAGCATTCGTTGGATGAGGGTGGTCGGGTTAGGAATATCAAGGTGTGGCTCCAGGTAATCCAATCATCTAATTAAGATTCCAGTTGGGCTCATCTGTTTTAAAATTCCGTTTGTGTAAATTCTTTCAGTCAGACTGAGAATGGCAAAGCCTCAACCCCAATTTCCAGGGAGGGCTGAGAGCCTCAGGTGGAGTTGATCACCAATAGCCTATGGTTTAACCCATCATGCCTATAGAATGAGGTCTCCATAAAAACCCGAAAGGACTGGGTTCGGAGAGCTTCTGGATAACACTTCCTGGAAGGCAGTGCGCCCCTCCCCACATGCCGGGCCCCAAATTTATTTCCGAATGTTTGCAATATCCGCTAAAATACAATGGCAAATGTAAGTGTTTCCCTGCGTGCTGTGAGCTCTTCCAGCAAATGAAAGCAAATAAATCTGGGAGTGGTGGCAACCTGATTTCTAGCCAGTTGCTGAGAAGCACAGGTAAAACAACGTAGGGCTTCCCATTGTTATTAGTGTGGGAGGCCTGTCTGGCAGGACTCGGCCCTTTGGAATCTAATGCTATGTCCCGGTAGATAGCGTCACCATTGAATTAGAAGACACACATATGTTGAGAATAATATTTCTGCTCATTTGCTGCACGTCTTATTTACAATATGTAATCAAATTCTTTATCCTGACCTTATGGCACCTGGGTTGAGAACCATGATGGGAAGCAAACATTGGTCTGTCACTTTCTGAGTTTGAAACTTTATTTTGCCTTTAGCGTTTTGCTATTGCTTTTTCGTTTTCTTTTGTTTCGTTTTGTTTCCAAGTTCTGGGGTATATGTGCAGGATGTGCAGATTTGTTACTAAGGTAAACAATCGTGTGCCATGGTGGTTTGCTGCACCTGTCCACCCATCACCTAGGTATAAAGCCCAGCGTGCAGTAGCTGTTTTTCTTAACGCTGTGCCTCCCGAAACGCCCCAGTGTGTGTTGTTCCCCTTCCTGTGTCCATGTGATCCCATTTTTCAGCTCCCATTATAAGTGAGAATGTGGCGTTTGATTTTCTTTCCCTCGATTAGTTTGCTGAGGATAATGACCTCACATCACCAGTGCTTTTGTTTTTTATTATAAAGAGTAGTATTTTATTGAATAAGATTTGCTCACAGAAAACGAAGCTTAAATCTACAATGAATGCCGGACTCTACAGCAGAAAGCAATTTTCTCACTTTTCCACACACAATGGTTCCTACTAAGTGAAAAAATGCCATAAAATTTCATTCACAAATGTACTACTCTGTCTCAAAACATCTCACATAATCATGCACTGTACTAAAGCCATTAGATCAGTTCTTCAGTCAGGTTAAAGAAGTATCCCTCTAATAACTGATTTTTATAATGCTATCAATCTCCACTCCCAATCAGTCTGCCATTGTTAATGGCGTACAGCATTATTGAATACAATGGAATTGATGACGCCCATATCCACGGACAAACCGTGACTTACGATGGTTTGATTTATGATTTTTCAACGTTATGATGGGTTTATTGGAATATTAGATGCGTTTCTGAGTTACACTGGGTTTAGGAGTATGCGACCCTATAGTCCAGAAACAGCTGTATAAAGAAAAACAGGTGTACCTAATTAAAATATGCCTAGTGACTTGGGATAAATCAATAGATGTTCACAACTGATGGAGAGCCGTGAAAGAGAGATAGCGGTAAATAGTTACAATAACACAATTTTCCTGCACCTGTGGAGGATTTCCCCAAAAAAACGCAGAATGTGGGATGCACCTAAGGCATATGAAAGAGAGAGGGCAGAAGGAGTAAGAGAGAAATAGGAGGAAGGAAGGAAGGAAGGAAGGAAAGAAGGAAGGAAGGAAGGAAGCAAGGAAGGAAGGAAGGAAGGAAGGAAGGAAAGAAGGAAAGAAGGACGGAAGGAAGGAGAAAACACCCGGTGTTACTAAAACCCCAAAAAGACTGGTTTCCCCCTGTGGGTAAGCCTACAATGTGGATGAATCTTGAAAATATTGTGCTACGTGTTATGTCAGTCATAAAAGCTCACCTATTGTGCAATTCCGTTTATAGGAATTGTCCACAATATGGAAATCTATTCATATGGGGTTGATCGCACTATGTAGTTGCTACCTAGTGCTGAGGGTCAGGGAGAGGGTTTGAGACAGAATGAGGAGTGACTAATGTCTACAGGGTTTTTCTCTGGTCGGGGGTGATAAGACGTTCTACAACGGATTGCGAATTAAAAGGGAATGTGCACAACCACAGGTATACTAAAAGCCACTCAATTCATGACTTTTAATGGGGGAATCTTATGTGGCGCACTCTCATCGAGACCACGGCAGACATAGTGAGAGAGAAAAAGGTGAGTAAATATCTGAAACGGAGGCAGAAACAGAGAGAATGAAAAGCCCTGTGAATGGAAGGGAGAGTGAAAAGGGCAAATGGTCCTATTTACAAATGACAGATGTGAAACTGGGGTTCACATCAACAGTGTCACTGCCAGGAAGGAGGGTCATGTGAGCCATGTCACCGGTAGTGTGGCCCGCAGGGACGCCGACATGCTGGAGCGTCGTGCCAGCATGGGCTCTGGCAGCCACGTGGGCCGGCAGGAGGGTCCCGCTGCACAGCTGTGGGGTGAGGATAGACTGGGTGGTGATATCGGCCATGACAGGGGCCTCTTCTGCTGGCAAGAGGGTGACAGTAGCAAGTAGAGGGACAGGCCTGCGTGTGAGGATGGAATGCAGGAGGGGCTCTTCTGCGGCTGGGTGTGGGGCCCTCACCGGAACTGTGGAGAAATGGCCAGGTAACTGCGTCACGTGGGCTAGTAGATTGGCCAGGGCTTCGAACTGAAGGACAATAACGGGGAGTAGCTGTCAGGCCCTGGGAGTGTCTGAGTGTAAGTGGAGATGGGTTTGGGGTCACTGAGGGATGCGTGGGAGCCATCCCTGTATAGGTCCAGGTCATAGGGAGATAGGCTCGTGAGGCCTGTGGGTGTCTAGGGTTGTCCTGGGTGCCTGGGGCTGACTGTGGCAGAAATCTGGGGAGGGCTGGAGAGAAGCTGGGAGACACAGGAGAGTCCCTGAAGGCAGGGGGTGAAGAGGTGAAAGAAATGGGGGAGGGTTGCAGTAAGGTCCGTGAGTTTGTAGGTGATTCCTGGGTGTGGGAAGCTGACTCCAGGTGAAATCTGGAGATGGCTGGAGAGTAGCTGAGAGAGACAGAAGAGTCCCTGAGGGCTGGGGGTGAGAACATGAGGGAGACTGGGGAGTAAGTCAGTGAAATTCGCGAGTTCGGTGGTGTATCGTGGGCGCCTGGAACTGACTCCAGCTGGAATCTACAGAAATTTTGACAGTAGCTGAAAGAGACACAAGAGTCCCTGTGGGCTGAGGGCAAAGACCTGAGAGAGACCAGGGAGGACCTCAGTGAAGTCTGTGAGTCTGTAGGTGATTCCGGAGTGTGGGAGGCTGACTCCCGCTGAAATCTGGGCGTGGTGGGAGAGTAGCTGGGACAGACAGGAGAGTCCCAGGGGGCTGGGGGTGAAGACATGAGAGAGACTGGGGAGTAACCCAGTGAAACTGCTGAGTTTGTAGGTGATACCTGGGAGCCCGGAACTGACTCCCGCTGAAATCTGGGCATGGTTGGAGAGTAGCTGGGACACACAGGAGAGTCCCTGAGGGCTGGGGGTGAAGACATGAGAGAGACCGGGGAGTAACTCAGTGAAACTGGAGAGTTTGGTGGTGACTCCGGGGTGCCAGGAACTGACTCCAGCTGAAATGTGGCGGTGGTTGGAGAGTAGCTGGGACAGACAGGAGAGTCCCTGAGGGCTGGTGAAGACATGAGAGAGACTGGAGAGTAATTGAGTGAAATTGGTGAGTTTGGTGGCAATTCTGGGGTGCAAGGAACTGCTTCGAGCTGAAATCTGGGCGTAGTTGGAGAGTAGCTGCGACAGACAGTAGAGTCCCTGAGGGCTGGTGAAGACATGAGAGAGACTGGAGAGTAATTGAGTGAAATTGGTGAGTTTGGTGTTGATTCCGGGGTGCAAGGAACTGCTTCCAGATGAAATCTGGGCGTTGTTGGAGAGTAGCTGGGACAGACAGGAGAGTCCCAGAGGGCTGGTGAAGACATGAGAGAGACTGGAGAGTAATTGAGTGAAATTGGTGAGTTTGGTGTTGATTCCGGGGTGCAAGGAACTGCTTCCAGCTGAAATGTGGGCGCTGTTGGAGAGTAGCTGGGACAGACAGGAGAGTCCCTGAGGGCTGGTGAAGACATGAGAGAGACTGGGGAGTAACGCAGTGAAATTGGTGAGTTTGGTGGTGATTCCTGGGTGCCAGGAACTGACTGCCGCTGAAGTGTGGGCGTGGTTGGAGAGTAGCTGGGACACACAGGAGAGTCCCTGAGGGTTGGAGATAAAGACGTGCTAGAGACTGGGGAGTAACTGAGTGAAACTGGTGAGTTTGGTGGTGATTCCGGGGTGCCTGGAACTGACTCCAGCTGAAATGTGGGCGTGGTTGGAGAGTAGCTGGGACACACGGGAGAGTCCCTGAGGGATGGTGAAGACATGAGAGAGACTGGGGAGCAACGCAGTGAAATTGGTGAGTTTGGTGGTGATTTCTGGGTGCCTGCAACGGACTCCCGCTGAAGTGTGGGCGTGTTTGGAGAGTAGCTGGGACACACAGGCGAGTCCCTGAGGGTTGGAGATAAAGACGTGCTAGAGACTGGGGAGTAACTCAGTGAAAGTGGCGGGCTTGGTGGTGATCCCTGGGTTCCTGGAACTGACCCGCGCTGAAATGTGGGCGTGGCTGGAGAGTAGCTGGGACAGACTGGAGGGTCCGTAAGGACTGGGGGTGAAGACATGAGAGAGACTGGCGAGGATCTCACTGAGGTCTGTGAGTTTGTAGGTGTTTCTGGGGTGTGGGGTACAGACTCCCGCTGAAATCTGGGCGTAGTTGGAGAGTAGCTGGGACAGACAGGAGAGTCATGGGTGGCTGGGGGTGAGCTGCTGGATGATGGCAGTAAGAACATATGGTATATTATTGATGAATGAGGTGACTGTGAAGAATCTCCAGAGGAGGACACGGGAGAACACGATGACATGAGTGACTGTCCTGCTTGGTTAGGAAAGGGAAACTTAAAGTTGTGGAATTCTGCTGATGATGGATGTGAGAGTGGTGAAGCCCTGTGGGATGATGTAGAGTACTTCCACATCCCTGGTGGGGAGCTGCCCCTTGGGTGTGAGTTTCTGGGAGGGGAGAGGGAGAAGCTGGGTGAGGCAGGCATGAATCTTGAGGAGTCAGGGCTGGGGGACCGCTCATATTCTCCCGAGACCTGTGAGTCTCTGGGGGACTCCGGGGTGCATGGGGCTGACTCCCGCAGGAACCTGGGGATGGCTGGAGAGTAACTGGGAGCCACAGGAGAGTCCCTGAGGCCTGGGGGTGAAGAGATGAAAGACACAGGGGTGGAGCACTGTGAGGCTCGTGAGTTTGTTGGTGATTCCTGGGTGTGGGGGGCTGACTCCAGCTGAAATCTGGGGTTGTTTGGAGAGTAGCTGGGAGACACAGGAGACCCCCCGAGAGCTGGGGGTGAGCTGCTGGGTGATGGCAGTACGAACATGTGGTATATTATTGATGAACGTGGGGACTCTGAGGAATCCTCAGAGGAGGACATGGGAGAGCCCAATGGCTTCATTGATTGCCCATCACGGTGAGGACAGGGAAATGGGAGCTTGTGGGATTCTGGTGATGACAGAGGTGAGTGTGGTGAAGCCCTAGGGGATGGTGAATGGTAGCTCCGGATCCCTGGTGAGGCGCTTCCCCTTAAGCCTGAGTTTCTGAGAGGGGAGAGGGAGAAGCTGGGTGAGGCTCGCATGGACCTTGGGGAGTCCGGGCTGGGGGACCGTTCATAAGAAGAGCCAGACAAGACCCTACTGTTCTTAGGTGCAGACATGATTAGGAAACCTGCAGCTCCCAGGGGCCCCTACTAATTTTCTAACTCGCAGAAGGAAGGAGTGTGTGTGTGTGTGTGTGTGTGTGTGTGTGTGTGAGTGTGTGTGTGTGTTTGTGTGTGTACGGTGTGAGGTATGTGCCCCTTCAGAAAATGGAAATCAACCAACCAATGAGACAGACAGACAGACAGACAGACAGAGATTCACTTGCCCAAGTGTTCTGTCCTGTCCTCTGAATCCGCTTCCAAGTCGCAAGACGCTGTGAGCTCCAAGTCCACGCAGAGTCCGCCAAACGCTCCGGCCGCTGATCCGCTCCGCGAAGATCTGAGTACAGGCCAGCCAGGGCGGGTTTAAATAGCCTCGGGCGCAGCCTAGCAGCGGAAAGGGCGGAGCTTCACTCCTCCTTTCCATCAGTCACCCCCAACTTTCCCAGGCTACACCTCGTAGGAAACTGTTCTCTTGCTTTGATTTCATGCGCCACCTTTGGGACAATCTAAGAACTTACAAGTTTTCTTGGCCAGATAACTTAGGAATTGTATGCACTGAAACACGGAAAACCAACTAGTGGTTCTGTGGTTCCCACGTTGTGGTTTTGACACCAGCAGCATCCTTGCAACAATCAAACCCCGGAGATCCACAGATCTGCGTTGTAACAAGACCTCCCCCTGACCCTGATGCATGGCAGTTTAAGAAGTCTTTCCGTGTAAGCCAAAAGACTTGGAGGAAAAGGTGGAGATATGCGTTGTAGAAACATTCTTTTGCTCTGGAACCACGTAGAGACTTGGGAGCCTGTTGGGTGGAGCATTCGTTGGATGAGGGTGGTCGGGTTAGGAATAGCAAGGTGTGGCTCCAGGTAATCCAATCATCTAATTAAGATTCCAGTTGTGCTCATCTGTTTTAAAATTCCGTTTGTGTAAATTCTTTCAGTCAGACTGAGAATGGCAAAGCCTCAACCCCAATTTCCAGGGAGGGCTGAGAGCCTCAGGTGGAGTTGATCACCAATAGCCTATGGTTTAACCCATCATGCCTATAGAATGAGGTCTCCATAAAAACCCGAAAGGACTGGGTTCGGAGAGCTTCTGGATAACACTTCCTGGAAGGCAGTGCGCCCCTCCCCACATGCCGGGCCCCAAATTTATTTCCGAATGTTTGCAATATCCGCTAAAATACAATGGCAAATGTAAGTGTTTCCCTGCGTGCTGTGAGCTCTTCCAGCAAATGAAAGCAAATAAATCTGGGAGTGGTGGCAACCTGATTTCTAGCCAGTTGCTGAGAAGCACAGGTAAAACAACGTAGGGCTTCCCATTGTTATTAGTGTGGGAGGCCTGTCTGGCAGGACTCGGCCCTTTGGAATCTAATGCTATGTCCCGGTAGATAGCGTCACCATTGAATTAGAAGACACACATATGTTGAGAATAATATTTCTGCTCATTTGCTGCACGTCTTATTTACAATATGTAATCAAATTCTTTATCCTGACCTTATGGCACCTGGGTTGAGAACCATGATGGGAAGCAAACATTGGTCTGTCACTTTCTGAGTTTGAAACTTTATTTTGCCTTTAGCGTTTTGCTATTGCTTTTTCGTTTTCTTTTGTTTCGTTTTGTTTCCAAGTTCTGGGGTATATGTGCAGGATGTGCAGATTTGTTACTAAGGTAAACAATCGTGTGCCATGGTGGTTTGCTGCACCTGTCCACCCATCACCTAGGTATAAAGCCCAGCGTGCAGTAGCTGTTTTTCTTAACGCTGTGCCTCCCGAAACGCCCCAGTGTGTGTTGTTCCCCTTCCTGTGTCCATGTGATCCCATTTTTCAGCTCCCATTATAAGTGAGAATGTGGCGTTTGATTTTCTTTCCCTCGATTAGTTTGCTGAGGATAATGACCTCACATCACCAGTGCTTTTGTTTTTTATTATAAAGAGTAGTATTTTATTGAATAAGATTTGCTCACAGAAAACGAAGCTTAAATCTACAATGAATGCCGGACTCTACAGCAGAAAGCAATTTTCTCACTTTTCCACACACAATGGTTCCTACTAAGTGAAAAAATGCCATAAAATTTCATTCACAAATGTACTACTCTGTCTCAAAACATCTCACATAATCATGCACTGTACTAAAGCCATTAGATCAGTTCTTCAGTCAGGTTAAAGAAGTATCCCTCTAATAACTGATTTTTATAATGCTATCAATCTCCACTCCCAATCAGTCTGCCATTGTTAATGGCGTACAGCATTATTGAATACAATGGAATTGATGACGCCCATATCCACGGACAAACCGTGACTTACGATGGTTTGATTTATGATTTTTCAACGTTATGATGGGTTTATTGGAATATTAGATGCGTTTCTGAGTTACACTGGGTTTAGGAGTATGCGACCCTATAGTCCAGAAACAGCTGTATAAAGAAAAACAGGTGTACCTAATTAAAATATGCCTAGTGACTTGGGATAAATCAATAGATGTTCACAACTGATGGAGAGCCGTGAAAGAGAGATAGCGGTAAATAGTTACAATAACACAATTTTCCTGCACCTGTGGAGGATTTCCCCAAAAAAACGCAGAATGTGGGATGCACCTAAGGCATATGAAAGAGAGAGGGCAGAAGGAGTAAGAGAGAAATAGGAGGAAGGAAGGAAGGAAGGAAGGAAGGAAGGAAGGAAGGAAGGAAGGAAGGAAAGAAGGAAGGAAGGAAGGAAGGAAGGAAGGAAGGAAGGAAGGAAGGAAGGAAAGAAGGAAAGAAGGACGGAAGGAAGGAGAAAACACCCGGTGTTACTAAAACCCCAAAAAGACTGGTTTCCCCCTGTGGGTAAGCCTACAATGTGGATGAATCTTGAAAATATTGTGCTACGTGTTATGTCAGTCATAAAAGCTCACCTACTGTGCAATTCCGTTTATAGGAATTGTCCACAATATGGAAATCTATTCATATGGGGTTGATCGCACTATGTAGTTGCTACCTAGTGCTGAGGGTCAGGGAGAGGGTTTGAGACAGAATGAGGAGTGACTAATGTCTACAGGGTTTTTCTCTGGTCGGGGGTGATAAGACGTTCTACAACGGATTGCGAATTAAAAGGGAATGTGCACAACCACAGGTATACTAAAAGCCACTCAATTCATGACTTTTAATGGGGGAATCTTATGTGGCGCACTCTCATCGAGACCACGGCAGACATAGTGAGAGAGAAAAAGGTGAGTAAATATCTGAAACGGAGGCAGAAACAGAGAGAATGAAAAGCCCTGTGAATGGAAGGGAGAGTGAAAAGGGCAAATGGTCCTATTTACAAATGACAGATGTGAAACTGGGGTTCACATCAACAGTGTCACTGCCAGGAAGGAGGGTCATGTGAGCCATGTCACCGGTAGTGTGGCCCGCAGGGACGCCGACATGCTGGAGCGTCGTGCCAGCATGGGCTCTGGCAGCCACGTGGGCCGGCAGGAGGGTCCCGCTGCACAGCTGTGGGGTGAGGATAGACTGGGTGGTGATATCGGCCATGACAGGGGCCTCTTCTGCTGGCAAGAGGGTGACAGTAGCAAGTAGAGGGACAGGCCTGCGTGTGAGGACGGAATGCAGGAGGGGCTCTTCTGCGGCTGGGTGTGGGGCCCTCACCGGAACTGTGGAGAAATGGCCAGGTAACTGCGTCACGTGGGCTAGTAGATTGGCCAGGGCTTCGAACTGAAGGACAATAACGGGGAGTAGCTGTCAGGCCCTGGGAGTGTCTGAGTGTAAGTGGAGATGGGTTTGGGGTCACTGAGGGATGCGTGGGAGCCATCCCTGTATAGGTCCAGGTCATAGGGAGATAGGCTCGTGAGGCCTGTGGGTGTCTAGGGTTGTCCTGGGTGCCTGGGGCTGACTGTGGCAGAAATCTGGGGAGGGCTGGAGAGAAGCTGGGAGACACAGGAGAGTCCCTGAAGGCAGGGGGTGAAGAGGTGAAAGAAATGGGGGAGGGTTGCAGTAAGGTCCGTGAGTTTGTAGGTGATTCCTGGGTGTGGGAAGCTGACTCCAGGTGAAATCTGGAGATGGCTGGAGAGTAGCTGAGAGAGACAGAAGAGTCCCTGAGGGCTGGGGGTGAGAACATGAGGGAGACTGGGGAGTAAGTCAGTGAAATTCGCGAGTTCGGTGGTGTATCGTGGGCGCCTGGAACTGACTCCAGCTGGAATCTAGAGAAGTTTTGACAGTAGCTGAAAGAGACACAAGAGTCCCTGTGGGCTGAGGGCAAAGACCTGAGAGAGACCAGGGAGGACCTCAGTGAAGTCTGTGAGTCTGTAGGTGATTCCGGAGTGTGGGAGGCTGACTCCCGCTGAAATCTGGGCGTGGTGGGAGAGTAGCTGGGACAGACAGGAGAGTCCCAGGGGGCTGGGGGTGAAGACATGAGAGAGACTGGGGAGTAACCCAGTGAAACTGCTGAGTTTGTAGGTGATACCTGGGAGCCCGGAACTGACTCCCGCTGAAATCTGGGCATGGTTGGAGAGTAGCTGGGACACACAGGAGAGTCCCTGAGGGCTGGGGGTGAAGACATGAGAGAGACCGGGGAGTAACTCAGTGAAACTGGAGAGTTTGGTGGTGACTCCGGGGTGCCAGGAACTGACTCCAGCTGAAATGTGGCGGTGGTTGGAGAGTAGCTGGGACAGACAGGAGAGTCCCTGAGGGCTGGTGAAGACATGAGAGAGACTGGAGAGTAATTGAGTGAAATTGGTGAGTTTGGTGGCAATTCTGGGGTGCAAGGAACTGCTTCGAGCTGAAATCTGGGCGTAGTTGGAGAGTAGCTGCGACAGACAGTAGAGTCCCTGAGGGCTGGTGAAGACATGAGAGAGACTGGAGAGTAATTGAGTGAAATTGGTGAGTTTGGTGTTGATTCCGGGGTGCAAGGAACTGCTTCCAGATGAAATCTGGGCGTTGTTGGAGAGTAGCTGGGACAGACAGGAGAGTCCCAGAGGGCTGGTGAAGACATGAGAGAGACTGGAGAGTAATTGAGTGAAATTGGTGAGTTTGGTGTTGATTCCGGGGTGCAAGGAACTGCTTCCAGCTGAAATGTGGGCGCTGTTGGAGAGTAGCTGGGACAGACAGGAGAGTCCCTGAGGGCTGGTGAAGACATGAGAGAGACTGGGGAGTAACGCAGTGAAATTGGTGAGTTTGGTGGTGATTCCTGGGTGCCAGGAACTGACTGCCGCTGAAGTGTGGGCGTGGTTGGAGAGTAGCTGGGACACACAGGAGAGTCCCTGAGGGTTGGAGATAAAGACGTGCTAGAGACTGGGGAGTAACTGAGTGAAACTGGTGAGTTTGGTGGTGATTCCGGGGTGCCTGGAACTGACTCCAGCTGAAATGTGGGCGTGGTTGGAGAGTAGCTGGGACACACGGGAGAGTCCCTGAGGGATGGTGAAGACATGAGAGAGACTGGGGAGCAACGCAGTGAAATTGGTGAGTTTGGTGGTGATTTCTGGGTGCCTGCAACGGACTCCCGCTGAAGTGTGGGCGTGTTTGGAGAGTAGCTGGGACACACAGGCGAGTCCCTGAGGGTTGGAGATAAAGACGTGCTAGAGACTGGGGAGTAACTCAGTGAAAGTGGTGGGCTTGGTGGTGATCCCTGGGTTCCTGGAACTGACCCGCGCTGAAATGTGGGCGTGGCTGGAGAGTAGCTGGGACAGACTGGAGGGTCCGTAAGGACTGGGGGTGAAGACATGAGAGAGACTGGCGAGGATCTCACTGAGGTCTGTGAGTTTGTAGGTGTTTCTGGGGTGTGGGGTACAGACTCCCGCTGAAATCTGGGCGTAGTTGGAGAGTAGCTGGGACAGACAGGAGAGTCATGGGTGGCTGGGGGTGAGCTGCTGGATGATGGCAGTAAGAACATATGGTATATTATTGATGAATGAGGTGACTGTGAAGAATCTCCAGAGGAGGACACGGGAGAACACGATGACATGAGTGACTGTCCTGCTTGGTTAGGAAAGGGAAACTTAAAGTTGTGGAATTCTGCTGATGATGGATGTGAGAGTGGTGAAGCCCTGTGGGATGATGTAGAGTACTTCCACATCCCTGGTGGGGAGCTGCCCCTTGGGTGTGAGTTTCTGGGAGGGGAGAGGGAGAAGCTGGGTGAGGCAGGCATGAATCTTGAGGAGTCAGGGCTGGGGGACCGCTCATATTCTCCCGAGACCTGTGAGTCTCTGGGGGACTCCGGGGTGCATGGGGCTGACTCCCGCAGGAACCTGGGGATGGCTGGAGAGTAACTGGGAGCCACAGGAGAGTCCCTGAGGCCTGGGGGTGAAGAGATGAAAGACACAGGGGTGGAGCACTGTGAGGCTCGTGAGTTTGTTGGTGATTCCTGGGTGTGGGGGGCTGACTCCAGCTGAAATCTGGGGTTGTTTGGAGAGTAGCTGGGAGACACAGGAGACCCCCCGAGAGCTGGGGGTGAGCTGCTGGGTGATGGCAGTACGAACATGTGGTATATTATTGATGAACGTGGGGACTCTGAGGAATCCTCAGAGGAGGACATGGGAGAGCCCAATGGCTTCATTGATTGCCCATCACGGTGAGGACAGGGAAATGGGAGCTTGTGGGATTCTGGTGATGACAGAGGTGAGTGTGGTGAAGCCCTAGGGGATGGTGAATGGTAGCTCCGGATCCCTGGTGAGGCGCTTCCCCTTAAGCCTGAGTTTCTGAGAGGGGAGAGGGAGAAGCTGGGTGAGGCTCGCATGGACCTTGGGGAGTCCGGGCTGGGGGACCGTTCATAAGAAGAGCCAGACAAGACCCTACTGTTCTTAGGTGCAGACATGATTAGGAAACCTGCAGCTCCCAGGGGCCCCTACTAATTTTCTAACTCGCAGAAGGAAGGAGTGTGTGTGTGTGTGTGTGTGTGTGTGTGTGTGTGAGTGTGTGTGTGTGTTTGTGTGTGTACGGTGTGAGGTATGTGCCCCTTCAGAAAATGGAAATCAACCAACCAATGAGACAGACAGACAGACAGACAGACAGAGATTCACTTGCCCAAGTGTTCTGTCCTGTCCTCTGAATCCGCTTCCAAGTCGCAAGACGCTGTGAGCTCCAAGTCCACGCAGAGTCCGCCAAACGCTCCGGCCGCTGATCCGCTCCGCGAAGATCTGAGTACAGGCCAGCCAGGGTGGGTTTAAATAGCCTCGGGCGCAGCCTAGCAGCGGAAAGGGCGGAGCTTCACTCCTCCTTTCCATCAGTCACCCCCAACTTTCCCAGGCTACACCTCGTAGGAAACTGTTCTCTTGCTTTGATTTCATGCGCCACCTTTGGGACAATCTAAGAACTTACAAGTTTTCTTGGCCAGATAACTTAGGAATTGTATGCACTGAAACACGGAAAACCAACTAGTGGTTCTGTGGTTCCCACGTTGTGGTTTTGACACCAGCAGCATCCTTGCAACAATCAAACCCCGGAGATCCACAGATCTGCGTTGTAACAAGACCTCCCCCTGACCCTGATGCATGGCAGTTTAAGAAGTCTTTCCGTGTAAGCCAAAAGACTTGGAGGAAAAGGTGGAGATATGCGTTGTAGAAACATTCTTTTGCTCTGGAACCACGTAGAGACTTGGGAGCCTGTTGGGTGGAGCATTCGTTGGATGAGGGTGGTCGGGTTAGGAATAGCAAGGTGTGGCTCCAGGTAATCCAATCATCTAATTAAGATTCCAGTTGGGCTCATCTGTTTTAAAATTCCGTTTGTGTAAATTCTTTCAGTCAGACTGAGAATGGCAAAGCCTCAACCCCAATTTCCAGGGAGGGCTGAGAGCCTCAGGTGGAGTTGATCACCAATAGCCTATGGTTTAACCCATCATGCCTATAGAATGAGGTCTCCATAAAAACCCGAAAGGACTGGGTTCGGAGAGCTTCTGGATAACACTTCCTGGAAGGCAGTGCGCCCCTCCCCACATGCCGGGCCCCAAATTTATTTCCGAATGTTTGCAATATCCGCTAAAATACAATGGCAAATGTAAGTGTTTCCCTGCGTGCTGTGAGCTCTTCCAGCAAATGAAAGCAAATAAATCTGGGAGTGGTGGCAACCTGATTTCTAGCCAGTTGCTGAGAAGCACAGGTAAAACAACGTAGGGCTTCCCATTGTTATTAGTGTGGGAGGCCTGTCTGGCAGGACTCGGCCCTTTGGAATCTAATGCTATGTCCCGGTAGATAGCGTCACCATTGAATTAGAAGACACACATATGTTGAGAATAATATTTCTGCTCATTTGCTGCACGTCTTATTTACAATATGTAATCAAATTCTTTATCCTGACCTTATGGCACCTGGGTTGAGAACCATGATGGGAAGCAAACATTGGTCTGTCACTTTCTGAGTTTGAAACTTTATTTTGCCTTTAGCGTTTTGCTATTGCTTTTTCGTTTTCTTTTGTTTCGTTTTGTTTCCAAGTTCTGGGGTATATGTGCAGGATGTGCAGATTTGTTACTAAGGTAAACAATCGTGTGCCATGGTGGTTTGCTGCACCTGTCCACCCATCACCTAGGTATAAAGCCCAGCGTGCAGTAGCTGTTTTTCTTAACGCTGTGCCTCCCGAAACGCCCCAGTGTGTGTTGTTCCCCTTCCTGTGTCCATGTGATCCCATTTTTCAGCTCCCATTATAAGTGAGAATGTGGCGTTTGATTTTCTTTCCCTCGATTAGTTTGCTGAGGATAATGACCTCACATCACCAGTGCTTTTGTTTTTTATTATAAAGAGTAGTATTTTATTGAATAAGATTTGCTCACAGAAAACGAAGCTTAAATCTACAATGAATGCCGGACTCTAGAGCAGAAAGCAATTTTCTCACTTTTCCACACACAATGGTTCCTACTAAGTGAAAAAATGCCATAAAATTTCATTCACAAATGTACTACTCTGTCTCAAAACATCTCACATAATCATGCACTGTACTAAAGCCATTAGATCAGTTCTTCAGTCAGGTTAAAGAAGTATCCCTCTAATAACTGATTTTTATAATGCTATCAATCTCCACTCCCAATCAGTCTGCCATTGTTAATGGCGTACAGCATTATTGAATACAATGGAATTGATGACGCCCATATCCACGGACAAACCGTGACTTACGATGGTTTGATTTATGATTTTTCAACGTTATGATGGGTTTATTGGAATATTAGATGCGTTTCTGAGTTACACTGGGTTTAGGAGTATGCGACCCTATAGTCCAGAAACAGCTGTATAAAGAAAAACAGGTGTACCTAATTAAAATATGCCTAGTGACTTGGGATAAATCAATAGATGTTCACAACTGATGGAGAGCCGTGAAAGAGAGATAGCGGTAAATAGTTACAATAACACAATTTTCCTGCACCTGTGGAGGATTTCCCCAAAAAAACGCAGAATGTGGGATGCACCTAAGGCATATGAAAGAGAGAGGGCAGAAGGAGTAAGAGAGAAATAGGAGGAAGGAAGGAAGGAAGGAAGGAAGGAAGGAAGGAAGGAAGGAAGGAAGGAAGGAAGGAAGGAAAGAAGGAAGGAAGGAAGGAAGGAAGGAAGGAAGGAAGGAAGGAAGGAAGGAAGGAAAGAAGGAAAGAAGGACGGAAGGAAGGAGAAAACACCCGGTGTTACTAAAACCCCAAAAAGACTGGTTTCCCCCTGTGGGTAAGCCTACAATGTGGATGAATCTTGAAAATATTGTGCTACGTGTTATGTCAGTCATAAAGGCTCACCTACTGTGCAATTCCGTTTATAGGAATTGTCCACAATATGGAAATCTATTCATATGGGGTTGATCGCACTATGTAGTTGCTACCTAGTGCTGAGGGTCAGGGAGAGGGTTTGAGACAGAATGAGGAGTGACTAATGTCTACAGGGTTTTTCTCTGGTCGGGGGTGATAAGACGTTCTACAACGGATTGCGAATTAAAAGGGAATGTGCACAACCACAGGTATACTAAAAGCCACTCAATTCATGACTTTTAATGGGGGAATCTTATGTGGCGCACTCTCATCGAGACCACGGCAGACATAGTGAGAGAGAAAAAGGTGAGTAAATATCTGAAACGGAGGCAGAAACAGAGAGAATGAAAAGCCCTGTGAATGGAAGGGAGAGTGAAAAGGGCAAATGGTCCTATTTACAAATGACAGATGTGAAACTGGGGTTCACATCAACAGTGTCACTGCCAGGAAGGAGGGTCATGTGAGCCATGTCACCGGTAGTGTGGCCCGCAGGGACGCCGACATGCTGGAGCGTCGTGCCAGCATGGGCTCTGGCAGCCACGTGGGCCGGCAGGAGGGTCCCGCTGCACAGCTGTGGGGTGAGGATAGACTGGGTGGTGATATCGGCCATGACAGGGGCCTCTTCTGCTGGCAAGAGTGTGACAGTAGCAAGTAGAGGGACAGGCCTGCGTGTGAGGACGGAATGCAGGAGGGGCTCTTCTGCGGCTGGGTGTGGGGCCCTCACCGGAACTGTGGAGAAATGGCCAGGTAACTGCGTCACGTGGGCTAGTAGATTGGCCAGGGCTTCGAACTGAAGGACAATAACGGGGAGTAGCTGTCAGGCCCTGGGAGTGTCTGAGTGTAAGTGGAGATGGGTTTGGGGTCACTGAGGGATGCGTGGGAGCCATCCCTGTATAGGTCCAGGTCATAGGGAGATAGGCTCGTGAGGCCTGTGGGTGTCTAGGGTTGTCCTGGGTGCCTGGGGCTGACTGTGGCAGAAATCTGGGGAGGGCTGGAGAGAAGCTGGGAGACACAGGAGAGTCCCTGAAGGCAGGGGGTGAAGAGGTGAAAGAAATGGGGGAGGGTTGCAGTAAGGTCCGTGAGTTTGTAGGTGATTCCTGGGTGTGGGAAGCTGACTCCAGGTGAAATCTGGAGATGGCTGGAGAGTAGCTGAGAGAGACAGAAGAGTCCCTGAGGGCTGGGGGTGAGAACATGAGGGAGACTGGGGAGTAAGTCAGTGAAATTCGCGAGTTCGGTGGTGTATCGTGGGCGCCTGGAACTGACTCCAGCTGGAATCTACAGAAATTTTGACAGTAGCTGAAAGAGACACAAGAGTCCCTGTGGGCTGAGGGCAAAGACCTGAGAGAGACCAGGGAGGACCTCAGTGAAGTCTGTGAGTCTGTAGGTGATTCCGGAGTGTGGGAGGCTGACTCCCGCTGAAATCTGGGCGTGGTGGGAGAGTAGCTGGGACAGACAGGAGAGTCCCAGGGGGCTGGGGGTGAAGACATGAGAGAGACTGGGGAGTAACCCAGTGAAACTGCTGAGTTTGTAGGTGATACCTGGGAGCCCGGAACTGACTCCCGCTGAAATCTGGGCATGGTTGGAGAGTAGCTGGGACACACAGGAGAGTCCCTGAGGGCTGGGGGTGAAGACATGAGAGACACCGGGGAGTAACTCAGTGAAACTGGAGAGTTTGGTGGTGACTCCGGGGTGCCAGGAACTGACTCCAGCTGAAATGTGGCGGTGGTTGGAGAGTAGCTGGGACAGACAGGAGAGTCCCTGAGGGCTGGTGAAGACATGAGAGAGACTGGAGAGTAATTGAGTGAAATTGGTGAGTTTGGTGGCAATTCTGGGGTGCAAGGAACTGCTTCGAGCTGAAATCTGGGCGTAGTTGGAGAGTAGCTGCGACAGACAGTAGAGTCCCTGAGGGCTGGTGAAGACATGAGAGAGACTGGAGAGTAATTGAGTGAAATTGGTGAGTTTGGTGTTGATTCCGGGGTGCAAGGAACTGCTTCCAGATGAAATCTGGGCGTTGTTGGAGAGTAGCTGGGACAGACAGGAGAGTCCCAGAGGGCTGGTGAAGACATGAGAGAGACTGGAGAGTAATTGAGTGAAATTGGTGAGTTTGGTGTTGATTCCGGGGTGCAAGGAACTGCTTCCAGCTGAAATGTGGGCGCTGTTGGAGAGTAGCTGGGACAGACAGGAGAGTCCCTGAGGGCTGGTGAAGACATGAGAGAGACTGGGGAGTAACGCAGTGAAATTGGTGAGTTTGGTGGTGATTCCTGGGTGCCAGGAACTGACTGCCGCTGAAGTGTGGGCGTGGTTGGAGAGTAGCTGGGACACACAGGAGAGTCCCTGAGGGTTGGAGATAAAGACGTGCTAGAGACTGGGGAGTAACTGAGTGAAACTGGTGAGTTTGGTGGTGATTCCGGGGTGCCTGGAACTGACTCCAGCTGAAATGTGGGCGTGGTTGGAGAGTAGCTGGGACACACGGGAGAGTCCCTGAGGGATGGTGAAGACATGAGAGAGACTGGGGAGCAACGCAGTGAAATTGGTGAGTTTGGTGGTGATTTCTGGGTGCCTGCAACGGACTCCCGCTGAAGTGTGGGCGTGTTTGGAGAGTAGCTGGGACACACAGGCGAGTCCCTGAGGGTTGGAGATAAAGACGTGCTAGAGACTGGGGAGTAACTCAGTGAAAGTGGCGGGCTTGGTGGTGATCCCTGGGTTCCTGGAACTGACCCGCGCTGAAATGTGGGCGTGGCTGGAGAGTAGCTGGGACAGACTGGAGGGTCCGTAAGGACTGGGGGTGAAGACATGAGAGAGACTGGCGAGGATCTCACTGAGGTCTGTGAGTTTGTAGGTGTTTCTGGGGTGTGGGGTACAGACTCCCGCTGAAATCTGGGCGTAGTTGGAGAGTAGCTGGGACAGACAGGAGAGTCATGGGTGGCTGGGGGTGAGCTGCTGGATGATGGCAGTAAGAACATATGGTATATTATTGATGAATGAGGTGACTGTGAAGAATCTCCAGAGGAGGACACGGGAGAACACGATGACATGAGTGACTGTCCTGCTTGGTTAGGAAAGGGAAACTTAAAGTTGTGGAATTCTGCTGATGATGGATGTGAGAGTGGTGAAGCCCTGTGGGATGATGTAGAGTACTTCCACATCCCTGGTGGGGAGCTGCCCCTTGGGTGTGAGTTTCTGGGAGGGGAGAGGGAGAAGCTGGGTGAGGCAGGCATGAATCTTGAGGAGTCAGGGCTGGGGGACCGCTCATATTCTCCCGAGACTTGTGAGTCTCTGGGGGACTCCGGGGTGCATGGGGCTGACTCCCGCAGGAACCTGGGGATGGCTGGAGAGTAACTGGGAGCCACAGGAGAGTCCCTGAGGCCTGGGGGTGAAGAGATGAAAGACACAGGGGTGGAGCACTGTGAGGCTCGTGAGTTTGTTGGTGATTCCTGGGTGTGGGGGGCTGACTCCAGCTGAAATCTGGGGTTGTTTGGAGAGTAGCTGGGAGACACAGGAGACCCCCCGAGAGCTGGGGGTGAGCTGCTGGGTGATGGCAGTACGAACATGTGGTATATTATTGATGAACGTGGGGACTCTGAGGAATCCTCAGAGGAGGACATGGGAGAGCCCAATGGCTTCATTGATTGCCCATCACGGTGAGGACAGGGAAATGGGAGCTTGTGGGATTCTGGTGATGACAGAGGTGAGTGTGGTGAAGCCCTAGGGGATGGTGAATGGTAGCTCCGGATCCCTGGTGAGGCGCTTCCCCTTAAGCCTGAGTTTCTGAGAGGGGAGAGGGAGAAGCTGGGTGAGGCTCGCATGGACCTTGGGGAGTCCGGGCTGGGGGACCGTTCATAAGAAGAGCCAGACAAGACCCTACTGTTCTTAGGTGCAGACATGATTAGGAAACCTGCAGCTCCCAGGGGCCCCTACTAATTTTCTAACTCGCAGAAGGAAGGAGTGTGTGTGTGTGTGTGTGTGTGTGTGTGTGTGTGTGAGTGTGTGTGTGTGTTTGTGTGTGTACGGTGTGAGGTATGTGCCCCTTCAGAAAATGGAAATCAACCAACCAATGAGACAGACAGACAGACAGACAGACAGACAGACAGAGATTCACTTGCCCAAGTGTTCTGTCCTGTCCTCTGAATCCGCTTCCAAGTCGCAAGACGCTGTGAGCTCCAAGTCCACGCAGAGTCCGCCAAACGCTCCGGCCGCTGATCCGCTCCGCGAAGATCTGAGTACAGGCCAGCCAGGGCGGGTTTAAATAGCCTCGGGCGCAGCCTAGCAGCGGAAAGGGCGGAGCTTCACTCCTCCTTTCCATCAGTCACCCCCAACTTTCCCAGGCTACACCTCGTAGGAAACTGTTCTCTTGCTTTGATTTCATGCGCCACCTTTGGGACAATCTAAGAACTTACAAGTTTTCTTGGCCAGATAACTTAGGAATTGTATGCACTGAAACACGGAAAACCAACTAGTGGTTCTGTGGTTCCCACGTTGTGGTTTTGACACCAGCAGCATCCTTGCAACAATCAAACCCCGGAGATCCACAGATCTGCGTTGTAACAAGACCTCCCCCTGACCCTGATGCATGGCAGTTTAAGAAGTCTTTCCGTGTAAGCCAAAAGACTTGGAGGAAAAGGTGGAGATATGCGTTGTAGAAACATTCTTTTGCTCTGGAACCACGTAGAGACTTGGGAGCCTGTTGGGTGGAGCATTCGTTGGATGAGGGTGGTCGGGTTAGGAATAGCAAGGTGTGGCTCCAGGTAATCCAATCATCTAATTAAGATTCCAGTTGGGCTCATCTGTTTTAAAATTCCGTTTGTGTAAATTCTTTCAGTCAGACTGAGAATGGCAAAGCCTCAACCCCAATTTCCAGGGAGGGCTGAGAGCCTCAGGTGGAGTTGATCACCAATAGCCTATGGTTTAACCCATCATGCCTATAGAATGAGGTCTCCATAAAAACCCGAAAGGACTGGGTTCGGAGAGCTTCTGGATAACACTTCCTGGAAGGCAGTGCGCCCCTCCCCACATGCCGGGCCCCAAATTTATTTCCGAATGTTTGCAATATCCGCTAAAATACAATGGCAAATGTAAGTGTTTCCCTGCGTGCTGTGAGCTCTTCCAGCAAATGAAAGCAAATAAATCTGGGAGTGGTGGCAACCTGATTTCTAGCCAGTTGCTGAGAAGCACAGGTAAAACAACGTAGGGCTTCCCATTGTTATTAGTGTGGGAGGCCTGTCTGGCAGGACTCGGCCCTTTGGAATCTAATGCTATGTCCCGGTAGATAGCGTCACCATTGAATTAGAAGACACACATATGTTGAGAATAATATTTCTGCTCATTTGCTGCACGTCTTATTTACAATATGTAATCAAATTCTTTATCCTGACCTTATGGCACCTGGGTTGAGAACCATGATGGGAAGCAAACATTGGTCTGTCACTTTCTGAGTTTGAAACTTTATTTTGCCTTTAGCGTTTTGCTATTGCTTTTTCGTTTTCTTTTGTTTCGTTTTGTTTCCAAGTTCTGGGGTATATGTGCAGGATGTGCAGATTTGTTACTAAGGTAAACAATCGTGTGCCATGGTGGTTTGCTGCACCTGTCCACCCATCACCTAGGTATAAAGCCCAGCGTGCAGTAGCTGTTTTTCTTAACGCTGTGCCTCCCGAAACGCCCCAGTGTGTGTTGTTCCCCTTCCTGTGTCCATGTGATCCCATTTTTCAGCTCCCATTATAAGTGAGAATGTGGCGTTTGATTTTCTTTCCCTCGATTAGTTTGCTGAGGATAATGACCTCACATCACCAGTGCTTTTGTTTTTTATTATAAAGAGTAGTATTTTATTGAATAAGATTTGCTCACAGAAAACGAAGCTTAAATCTACAATGAATGCCGGACTCTACAGCAGAAAGCAATTTTCTCACTTTTCCACACACAATGGTTCCTACTAAGTGAAAAAATGCCATAAAATTTCATTCACAAATGTACTACTCTGTCTCAAAACATCTCACATAATCATGCACTGTACTAAAGCCATTAGATCAGTTCTTCAGTCAGGTTAAAGAAGTATCCCTCTAATAACTGATTTTTATAATGCTATCAATCTCCACTCCCAATCAGTCTGCCATTGTTAATGGCGTACAGCATTATTGAATACAATGGAATTGATGACGCCCATATCCACGGACAAACCGTGACTTACGATGGTTTGATTTATGATTTTTCAACGTTATGATGGGTTTATTGGAATATTAGATGCGTTTCTGAGTTACACTGGGTTTAGGAGTATGCGACCCTATAGTCCAGAAACAGCTGTATAAAGAAAAACAGGTGTACCTAATTAAAATATGCCTAGTGACTTGGGATAAATCAATAGATGTTCACAACTGATGGAGAGCCGTGAAAGAGAGATAGCGGTAAATAGTTACAATAACACAATTTTCCTGCACCTGTGGAGGATTTCCCCAAAAAAACGCAGAATGTGGGATGCACCTAAGGCATATGAAAGAGAGAGGGCAGAAGGAGTAAGAGAGAAATAGGAGGAAGGAAGGAAGGAAGGAAGGAAGGAAGGAAGGAAGGAAAGAAGGAAGGAAGGAAGGAAGGAAGGAAGGAAGGAAGGAAGGAAAGAAGGAAAGAAGGACGGAAGGAAGGAGAAAACACCCGGTGTTACTAAAACCCCAAAAAGACTGGTTTCCCCCTGTGGGTAAGCCTACAATGTGGATGAATCTTGAAAATATTGTGCTACGTGTTATGTCAGTCATAAAGGCTCACCTATTGTGCAATTCCGTTTATAGGAATTGTCCACAATATGGAAATCTATTCATATGGGGTTGATCGCACTATGTAGTTGCTACCTAGTGCTGAGGGTCAGGGAGAGGGTTTGAGACAGAATGAGGAGTGACTAATGTCTACAGGGTTTTTCTCTGGTCGGGGGTGATAAGACGTTCTACAACGGATTGCGAATTAAAAGGGAATGTGCACAACCACAGGTATACTAAAAGCCACTCAATTCATGACTTTTAATGGGGGAATCTTATGTGGCGCACTCTCATCGAGACCACGGCAGACATAGTGAGAGAGAAAAAGGTGAGTAAATATCTGAAACGGAGGCAGAAACAGAGAGAATGAAAAGCCCTGTGAATGGAAGGGAGAGTGAAAAGGGCAAATGGTCCTATTTACAAATGACAGATGTGAAACTGGGGTTCACATCAACAGTGTCACTGCCAGGAAGGAGGGTCATGTGAGCCATGTCACCGGTAGTGTGGCCCGCAGGGACGCCGACATGCTGGAGCGTCGTGCCAGCATGGGCTCTGGCAGCCACGTGGGCCGGCAGGAGGGTCCCGCTGCACAGCTGTGGGGTGAGGATAGACTGGGTGGTGATATCGGCCATGACAGGGGCCTCTTCTGCTGGCAAGAGTGTGACAGTAGCAAGTAGAGGGACAGGCCTGCGTGTGAGGACGGAATGCAGGAGGGGCTCTTCTGCGGCTGGGTGTGGGGCCCTCACCGGAACTGTGGAGAAATGGCCAGGTAACTGCGTCACGTGGGCTAGTAGATTGGCCAGGGCTTCGAACTGAAGGACAATAACGGGGAGTAGCTGTCAGGCCCTGGGAGTGTCTGAGTGTAAGTGGAGATGGGTTTGGGGTCACTGAGGGATGCGTGGGAGCCATCCCTGTATAGGTCCAGGTCATAGGGAGATAGGCTCGTGAGGCCTGTGGGTGTCTAGGGTTGTCCTGGGTGCCTGGGGCTGACTGTGGCAGAAATCTGGGGAGGGCTGGAGAGAAGCTGGGAGACACAGGAGAGTCCCTGAAGGCAGGGGGTGAAGAGGTGAAAGAAATGGTGGAGGGTTGCAGTAAGGTCCGTGAGTTTGTAGGTGATTCCTGGGTGTGGGAAGCTGACTCCAGGTGAAATCTGGAGATGGCTGGAGAGTAGCTGAGAGAGACAGAAGAGTCCCTGAGGGCTGGGGGTGAGAACATGAGGGAGACTGGGGAGTAAGTCAGTGAAATTCGCGAGTTCGGTGGTGTATCGTGGGCGCCTGGAACTGACTCCAGCTGGAATCTACAGAAATTTTGACAGTAGCTGAAAGAGACACAAGAGTCCCTGTGGGCTGAGGGCAAAGACCTGAGAGAGACCAGGGAGGACCTCAGTGAAGTCTGTGAGTCTGTAGGTGATTCCGGAGTGTGGGAGGCTGACTCCCGCTGAAATCTGGGCGTGGTGGGAGAGTAGCTGGGACAGACAGGAGAGTCCCAGGGGGCTGGGGGTGAAGACATGAGAGAGACTGCGGAGTAACCCAGTGAAACTGCTGAGTTTGTAGGTGATACCTGGGAGCCCGGAACTGACTCCCGCTGAAATCTGGGCATGGTTGGAGAGTAGCTGGGACACACAGGAGAGTCCCTGAGGGCTGGGGGTGAAGACATGAGAGAGACCGGGGAGTAACTCAGTGAAACTGGAGAGTTTGGTGGTGACTCCGGGGTGCCAGGAACTGACTCCAGCTGAAATGTGGCGGTGGTTGGAGAGTAGCTGGGACAGACAGGAGAGTCCCTGAGGGCTGGTGAAGACATGAGAGAGACTGGAGAGTAATTGAGTGAAATTGGTGAGTTTGGTGGCAATTCTGGGGTGCAAGGAACTGCTTCGAGCTGAAATCTGGGCGTAGTTGGAGAGTAGCTGCGACAGACAGTAGAGTCCCTGAGGGCTGGTGAAGACATGAGAGAGACTGGAGAGTAATTGAGTGAAATTGGTGAGTTTGGTGTTGATTCCGGGGTGCAAGGAACTGCTTCCAGATGAAATCTGGGCGTTGTTGGAGAGTAGCTGGGACAGACAGGAGAGTCCCAGAGGGCTGGTGAAGACATGAGAGAGACTGGAGAGTAATTGAGTGAAATTGGTGAGTTTGGTGTTGATTCCGGGGTGCAAGGAACTGCTTCCAGCTGAAATGTGGGCGCTGTTGGAGAGTAGCTGGGACAGACAGGAGAGTCCCTGAGGGCTGGTGAAGACATGAGAGAGACTGGGGAGTAACGCAGTGAAATTGGTGAGTTTGGTGGTGATTCCTGGGTGCCAGGAACTGACTGCCGCTGAAGTGTGGGCGTGGTTGGAGAGTAGCTGGGACACACAGGAGAGTCCCTGAGGGTTGGAGATAAAGACGTGCTAGAGACTGGGGAGTAACTGAGTGAAACTGGTGAGTTTGGTGGTGATTCCGGGGTGCCTGGAACTGACTCCAGCTGAAATGTGGGCGTGGTTGGAGAGTAGCTGGGACACACGGGAGAGTCCCTGAGGGATGGTGAAGACATGAGAGAGACTGGGGAGCAACGCAGTGAAATTGGTGAGTTTGGTGGTGATTTCTGGGTGCCTGCAACGGACTCCCGCTGAAGTGTGGGCGTGTTTGGAGAGTAGCTGGGACACACAGGCGAGTCCCTGAGGGTTGGAGATAAAGACGTGCTAGAGACTGGGGAGTAACTCAGTGAAAGTGGCGGGCTTGGTGGTGATCCCTGGGTTCCTGGAACTGACCCGCGCTGAAATGTGGGCGTGGCTGGAGAGTAGCTGGGACAGACTGGAGGGTCCGTAAGGACTGGGGGTGAAGACATGAGAGAGACTGGCGAGGATCTCACTGAGGTCTGTGAGTTTGTAGGTGTTTCTGGGGTGTGGGGTACAGACTCCCGCTGAAATCTGGGCGTAGTTGGAGAGTAGCTGGGACAGACAGGAGAGTCATGGGTGGCTGGGGGTGAGCTGCTGGATGATGGCAGTAAGAACATATGGTATATTATTGATGAATGAGGTGACTGTGAAGAATCTCCAGAGGAGGACACGGGAGAACACGATGACATGAGTGACTGTCCTGCTTGGTTAGGAAAGGGAAACTTAAAGTTGTGGAATTCTGCTGATGATGGATGTGAGAGTGGTGAAGCCCTGTGGGATGATGTAGAGTACTTCCACATCCCTGGTGGGGAGCTGCCCCTTGGGTGTGAGTTTCTGGGAGGGGAGAGGGAGAAGCTGGGTGAGGCAGGCATGAATCTTGAGGAGTCAGGGCTGGGGGACCGCTCATATTCTCCCGAGACCTGTGAGTCTCTGGGGGACTCCGGGGTGCATGGGGCTGACTCCCGCAGGAACCTGGGGATGGCTGGAGAGTAACTGGGAGCCACAGGAGAGTCCCTGAGGCCTGGGGGTGAAGAGATGAAAGACACAGGGGTGGAGCACTGTGAGGCTCGTGAGTTTGTTGGTGATTCCTGGGTGTGGGGGGCTGACTCCAGCTGAAATCTGGGGTTGTTTGGAGAGTAGCTGGGAGACACAGGAGACCCCCCGAGAGCTGGGGGTGAGCTGCTGGGTGATGGCAGTACGAACATGTGGTATATTATTGATGAACGTGGGGACTCTGAGGAATCCTCAGAGGAGGACATGGGAGAGCCCAATGGCTTCATTGATTGCCCATCACGGTGAGGACAGGGAAATGGGAGCTTGTGGGATTCTGGTGATGACAGAGGTGAGTGTGGTGAAGCCCTAGGGGATGGTGAATGGTAGCTCCGGATCCCTGGTGAGGCGCTTCCCCTTAAGCCTGAGTTTCTGAGAGGGGAGAGGGAGAAGCTGGGTGAGGCTCGCATGGACCTTGGGGAGTCCGGGCTGGGGGACCGTTCATAAGAAGAGCCAGACAAGACCCTACTGTTCTTAGGTGCAGACATGATTAGGAAACCTGCAGCTCCCAGGGGCCCCTACTAATTTTCTAACTCGCAGAAGGAAGGAGTGTGTGTGTGTGTGTGTGTGTGTGTGTGTGTGTGTGAGTGTGTGTGTGTGTTTGTGTGTGTACGGTGTGAGGTATGTGCCCCTTCAGAAAATGGAAATCAACCAACCAATGAGACAGACAGACAGACAGACAGACAGACAGACAGAGATTCACTTGCCCAAGTGTTCTGTCCTGTCCTCTGAATCCGCTTCCAAGTCGCAAGACGCTGTGAGCTCCAAGTCCACGCAGAGTCCGCCAAACGCTCCGGCCGCTGATCCGCTCCGCGAAGATCTGAGTACAGGCCAGCCAGGGCGGGTTTAAATAGCCTCGGGCGCAGCCTAGCAGCGGAAAGGGCGGAGCTTCACTCCTCCTTTCCATCAGTCACCCCCAACTTTCCCAGGCTACACCTCGTAGGAAACTGTTCTCTTGCTTTGATTTCATGCGCCACCTTTGGGACAATCTAAGAACTTACAAGTTTTCTTGGCCAGATAACTTAGGAATTGTATGCACTGAAACACGGAAAACCAACTAGTGGTTCTGTGGTTCCCACGTTGTGGTTTTGACACCAGCAGCATCCTTGCAACAATCAAACCCCGGAGATCCACAGATCTGCGTTGTAACAAGACCTCCCCCTGACCCTGATGCATGGCAGTTTAAGAAGTCTTTCCGTGTAAGCCAAAAGACTTGGAGGAAAAGGTGGAGATATGCGTTGTAGAAACATTCTTTTGCTCTGGAACCACGTAGAGACTTGGGAGCCTGTTGGGTGGAGCATTCGTTGGATGAGGGTGGTCGGGTTAGGAATAGCAAGGTGTGGCTCCAGGTAATCCAATCATCTAATTAAGATTCCAGTTGGGCTCATCTGTTTTAAAATTCCGTTTGTGTAAATTCTTTCAGTCAGACTGAGAATGGCAAAGCCTCAACCCCAATTTCCAGGGAGGGCTGAGAGCCTCAGGTGGAGTTGATCACCAATAGCCTATGGTTTAACCCATCATGCCTATAGAATGAGGTCTCCATAAAAACCCGAAAGGACTGGGTTCGGAGAGCTTCTGGATAACACTTCCTGGAAGGCAGTGCGCCCCTCCCCACATGCCGGGCCCCAAATTTATTTCCGAATGTTTGCAATATCCGCTAAAATACAATGGCAAATGTAAGTGTTTCCCTGCGTGCTGTGAGCTCTTCCAGCAAATGAAAGCAAATAAATCTGGGAGTGGTGGCAACCTGATTTCTAGCCAGTTGCTGAGAAGCACAGGTAAAACAACGTAGGGCTTCCCATTGTTATTAGTGTGGGAGGCCTGTCTGGCAGGACTCGGCCCTTTGGAATCTAATGCTATGTCCCGGTAGATAGCGTCACCATTGAATTAGAAGACACACATATGTTGAGAATAATATTTCTGCTCATTTGCTGCACGTCTTATTTACAATATGTAATCAAATTCTTTATCCTGACCTTATGGCACCTGGGTTGAGAACCATGATGGGAAGCAAACATTGGTCTGTCACTTTCTGAGTTTGAAACTTTATTTTGCCTTTAGCGTTTTGCTATTGCTTTTTCGTTTTCTTTTGTTTCGTTTTGTTTCCAAGTTCTGGGGTATATGTGCAGGATGTGCAGATTTGTTACTAAGGTAAACAATCGTGTGCCATGGTGGTTTGCTGCACCTGTCCACCCATCACCTAGGTATAAAGCCCAGCGTGCAGTAGCTGTTTTTCTTAACGCTGTGCCTCCCGAAACGCCCCAGTGTGTGTTGTTCCCCTTCCTGTGTCCATGTGATCCCATTTTTCAGCTCCCATTATAAGTGAGAATGTGGCGTTTGATTTTCTTTCCCTCGATTAGTTTGCTGAGGATAATGACCTCACATCACCAGTGCTTTTGTTTTTTATTATAAAGAGTAGTATTTTATTGAATAAGATTTGCTCACAGAAAACGAAGCTTAAATCTACAATGAATGCCGGACTCTACAGCAGAAAGCAATTTTCTCACTTTTCCACACACAATGGTTCCTACTAAGTGAAAAAATGCCATAAAATTTCATTCACAAATGTACTACTCTGTCTCAAAACATCTCACATAATCATGCACTGTACTAAAGCCATTAGATCAGTTCTTCAGTCAGGTTAAAGAAGTATCCCTCTAATAACTGATTTTTATAATGCTATCAATCTCCACTCCCAATCAGTCTGCCATTGTTAATGGCGTACAGCATTATTGAATACAATGGAATTGATGACGCCCATATCCACGGACAAACCGTGACTTACGATGGTTTGATTTCTGATTTTTCAACGTTATGATGGGTTTATTGGAATATTAGATGCGTTTCTGAGTTACACTGGGTTTAGGAGTATGCGACCCTATAGTCCAGAAACAGCTGTATAAAGAAAAACAGGTGTACCTAATTAAAATATGCCTAGTGACTTGGGATAAATCAATAGATGTTCACAACTGATGGAGAGCCGTGAAAGAGAGATAGCGGTAAATAGTTACAATAACACAATTTTCCTGCACCTGTGGAGGATTTCCCCAAAAAAACGCAGAATGTGGGATGCACCTAAGGCATATGAAAGAGAGAGGGCAGAAGGAGTAAGAGAGAAATAGGAGGAAGGAAGGAAGGAAGGAAGGAAGGAAGGAAGGAAGGAAGGAAAGAAGGAAGGAAGGAAGGAAGGAAGGAAGGAAGGAAGGAAGGAAGGAAGGAAAGAAGGAAAGAAGGACGGAAGGAAGGAGAAAACACCCGGTGTTACTAAAACCCCAAAAAGACTGGTTTCCCCCTGTGGGTAAGCCTACAATGTGGATGAATCTTGAAAATATTGTGCTACGTGTTATGTCAGTCATAAAGGCTCACCTACTGTGCAATTCCGTTTATAGGAATTGTCCACAATATGGAAATCTATTCATATGGGGTTGATCGCACTATGTAGTTGCTACCTAGTGCTGAGGGTCAGGGAGAGGGTTTGAGACAGAATGAGGAGTGACTAATGTCTACAGGGTTTTTCTCTGGTCGGGGGTGATAAGACGTTCTACAACGGATTGCGAATTAAAAGGGAATGTGCACAACCACAGGTATACTAAAAGCCACTCAATTCATGACTTTTAATGGGGGAATCTTATGTGGCGCACTCTCATCGAGACCACGGCAGACATAGTGAGAGAGAAAAAGGTGAGTAAATATCTGAAACGGAGGCAGAAACAGAGAGAATGAAAAGCCCTGTGAATGGAAGGGAGAGCGAAAAGGGCAAATGGTCCTATTTACAAATGACAGATGTGAAACTGGGGTTCACATCAACAGTGTCACTGCCAGGAAGGAGGGTCATGTGAGCCATGTCACCGGTAGTGTGGCCCGCAGGGACGCCGACATGCTGGAGCGTCGTGCCAGCATGGGCTCTGGCAGCCACGTGGGCCAGCAGGAGGGTCCCGCTGCACAGCTGTGGGGTGAGGATAGACTGGGTGGTGATATCGGCCATGACAGGGGCCTCTTCTGCTGGCAAGAGTGTGACAGTAGCAAGTAGAGGGACAGGCCTGCGTGTGAGGACGGAATGCAGGAGGGGCTCTTCTGCGGCTGGGTGTGGGGCCCTCACCGGAACTGTGGAGAAATGGCCAGGTAACTGCGTCACGTGGGCTAGTAGATTGGCCAGGGCTTCGAACTGAAGGACAATAACGGGGAGTAGCTGTCAGGCCCTGGGAGTGTCTGAGTGTAAGTGGAGATGGGTTTGGGGTCACTGAGGGATGCGTGGGAGCCATCCCTGTATAGGTCCAGGTCATAGGGAGATAGGCTCGTGAGGCCTGTGGGTGTCTAGGGTTGTCCTGGGTGCCTGGGGCTGACTGTGGCAGAAATCTGGGGAGGGCTGGAGAGAAGCTGGGAGACACAGGAGAGTCCCTGAAGGCAGGGGGTGAAGAGGTGAAAGAAATGGGGGAGGGTTGCAGTAAGGTCCGTGAGTTTGTAGGTGATTCCTGGGTGTGGGAAGCTGACTCCAGGTGAAATCTGGAGATGGCTGGAGAGTAGCTGAGAGAGACAGAAGAGTCCCTGAGGGCTGGGGGTGAGAACATGAGGGAGACTGGGGAGTAAGTCAGTGAAATTCGCGAGTTCGGTGGTGTATCGTGGGCGCCTGGAACTGACTCCAGCTGGAATCTACAGAAATTTTGACAGTAGCTGAAAGAGACACAAGAGTCCCTGTGGGCTGAGGGCAAAGACCTGAGAGAGACCAGGGAGGACCTCAGTGAAGTCTGTGAGTCTGTAGGTGATTCCGGAGTGTGGGAGGCTGACTCCCGCTGAAATCTGGGCGTGGTGGGAGAGTAGCTGCGACAGACAGTAGAGTCCCTGAGGGCTGGTGAAGACATGAGAGAGACTGGAGAGTAATTGAGTGAAATTGGTGAGTTTGGTGTTGATTCCGGGGTGCAAGGAACTGCTTCCAGATGAAATCTGGGCGTTGTTGGAGAGTAGCTGGGACAGACAGGAGAGTCCCAGAGGGCTGGTGAAGACATGAGAGAGACTGGAGAGTAATTGAGTGAAATTGGTGAGTTTGGTGTTGATTCCGGGGTGCAAGGAACTGCTTCCAGCTGAAATGTGGGCGCTGTTGGAGAGTAGCTGGGACAGACAGGAGAGTCCCTGAGGGCTGGTGAAGACATGAGAGAGACTGGGGAGTAACGCAGTGAAATTGGTGAGTTTGGTGGTGATTCCTGGGTGCCAGGAACTGACTCCCGCTGAAGTGTGGGCGTGGTTGGAGAGTAGCTGGGACACACAGGAGAGTCCCTGAGGGTTGGAGATAAAGACGTGCTAGAGACTGGGGAGTAACTGAGTGAAACTGGTGAGTTTGGTGGTGATTCCGGGGTGCCTGGAACTGACTCCAGCTGAAATGTGGGCGTGGTTGGAGAGTAGCTGGGACACACGGGAGAGTCCCTGAGGGATGGTGAAGACATGAGAGAGACTGGGGAGCAACGCAGTGAAATTGGTGAGTTTGGTGGTGATTTCTGGGTGCCTGCAACGGACTCCCGCTGAAGTGTGGGCGTGTTTGGAGAGTAGCTGGGACACACAGGCGAGTCCCTGAGGGTTGGAGATAAAGACGTGCTAGAGACTGGGGAGTAACTCAGTGAAAGTGGCGGGCTTGGTGGTGATCCCTGAGTTCCTGGAACTGACCCGCGCTGAAATGTTGGCGTGGCTGGAGAGTAGCTGGGACAGACTGGAGGGTCCGTAAGGGCTGGGGGTGAAGACGTGAGAGAGACTGGCGAGGATCTCACTGAGGTCTGTGAGTTTGTAGGTGTTTCTGGGGTGTGGGGTACAGACTCCCGCTGAAATCTGGGCGTAGTTGGAGAGTAGCTGGGACAGACAGGAGAGTCATGGGTGGCTGGGGGTGAGCTGCTGGATGATGGCAGTAAGAACATATGGTACATTATTGATGAATGAGGTGACTGTGAAGAATCTCCAGAGGAGGACACGGGAGAACACGATGACATGAGTGACTGTCCTGCTTGGTTAGGAAAGGGAAACTTAAAGTTGTGGAATTCTGCTGATGATGGATGTGAGAGTGGTGAAGCCCTGTGGGATGATGTAGAGTACTTCCACATCCCTGGTGGGGAGCTGCCCCTTGGGTGTGAGTTTCTGGGAGGGGAGAGGGAGAAGCTGGGTGTGGCAGGCATGAATCTTGAGGAGTCAGGGCTGGGCGACCGCTCATATTCTCCCGAGACCTGTGAGTCTCTGGGGGACTCCGGGGTGCATGGGGCTGACTCCCGCAGGAACCTGGGTATGGCTGGAGAGTAACTGGGAGCCACAGGAGAGTCCCTGAGGCCTGGGGGTGAAGAGATGAAAGACACAGGGGTGGAGCACTGTGAGGCTCGTGAGTTTGTTGGTGATTCCTGGGTGTGTGGGGCTGACTCCAGCTGAAATCTGGGGTTGTTTGGAGAGTAGCTGGGAGACACAGGAGACCCCCCGAGAGCTGGGGGTGAGCTGCTGGGTGATGGCAGTACGAACATGTGGTATATTATTGATGAACGTGGGGACTCTGAGGAATCCTCAGAGGAGGACACGGGAGAGCCCAATGGCTTCATTGATTGCCCATCACGGTGAGGACAGGGAATGGGAGCTTGTGGGATTCTGGTGATGACAGAGGTGAGTGTGGTGAAGCCCTAGGGGATGGTGAATGGTAGCTCCGGATCCCTGGTGAGGCGCTTCCCCTTAAGCCTGAGTTTCTGAGAGGGGAGAAGGAGAAGCTGGGTGAGGCTCGCATGGACCTTGGGGAGTCCGGGCTGGGGGACCGTTCATAAGAAGAGCCAGACAAGACCCTACTGTTCTTAGGTGCAGACATGATTAGGAAACCTGCAGCTCCCAGGGGCCCCTACTAATTTTCTAACTCACAGAAGGAAGGAGTGTGTGTGTGCGTGTGTGTGTGTGTGAGTGTGTGTGTGTGTTTGTGTGTGTGCGGTGTGAGGTATGTGCCCCTTCAGAAAATGGAAATCAACCAACCAATGAGACAGACAGACAGACAGACAGACAGACAGACATTCACTTGCCAAAGTGTTCTGTCCTGTCCTCTGAATCCGCTTCCAAGTCGCAAGACGCTGTGAGCTCCAAGTCCACGCAGAGTCCGCCAAACGCTCCGGCCGCTGATCCGCTCCGCGAAGATCTGAGTACAGGCCAGCCAGGGCGGGTTTAAATAGCCTCGGTCGCAGAGTAGCAGTGGAAAGGGCGGAGCTTCACTCCTCCTTTCCACCAGTCACCCCCAACTTTCCCAGGCTACACCTCGTAGGAAACTGTTCTCTTGCTTTGATTTCATGCGCCACCTTTGGGACAATCTAAGAACTTACAAGTTTTCTTGGCCAGATAACTTAGGAATTGTATGCACTGAAACACGGAAAACCAACTAGTGGTTCTGTGGTTCCCACGTTGTGGTTTTGACACCAGCAGCATCCTTGCAACAATCAAACCCCGGAGATCCACAGATCTGCGTTGTAACAAGACCTCCCCCTGACCCTGATGCATGGCAGTTTAAGAAGTCTTTCCGTGTAAGCCAAAAGACTTGGAGGAAAAGGTGGAGATATGCGTTGTAGAAACATTCTTTTGCTCTGGAACCACGTAGAGACTTGGGAGCCTGTTGGGTGGAGCATTCGTTGGATGAGGGTGGTCGGGTTAGGAATAGCAAGGTGTGGCTCCAGGTAATCCAATCATCTAATTAAGATTCCAGTTGTGCTCATCTGTTTTAAAATTCCGTTTGTGTAAATTCTTTCAGTCAGACTGAGAATGGCAAAGCCTCAACCCCAATTTCCAGGGAGGGCTGAGAGCCTCAGGTGGAGTTGATCACCAATAGCCTATGGTTTAACCCATCATGCCTATAGAATGAGGTCTCCATAAAAACCCGAAAGGACTGGGTTCAGAGAGCTTCTGGATAACACTTCCTGGAAGGCAGTGCGCCCCTCCCCACATGCCGGGCCCCAAATTTATTTCCGAATGTTTGCAATATCCGCTAAAATACAATGGCAAATGTAAGTGTTTCCCTGCGTGCTGTGAGCTCTTCCAGCAAATGAAAGCAAATAAATCTGGGAGTGGTGGCAACCTGATTTCTAGCCAGTTGCTGAGAAGCACAGGTAAAACAACGTAGGGCTTCCCATTGTTATTAGTGTGGGAGGCCTGTCTGGCAGGACTCGGCCCTTTGGAATCTAATGCTATGTCCCGGTAGATAGCGTCACCATTGAATTAGAAGACACACATATGTTGAGAATAATATTTCTGCTCATTTGCTGCACGTCTTATTTACAATATGTAATCAAATTCTTTATCCTGACCTTATGGCACCTGGGTTGAGAACCATGATGGGAAGCAAACATTGGTCTGTCACTTTCTGAGTTTGAAACTTTATTTTGCCTTTAGCGTTTTGCTATTGCTTTTTCGTTTTCTTTTGTTTCGTTTTGTTTCCAAGTTCTGGGGTATATGTGCAGGATGTGCAGATTTGTTACTAAGGTAAACAATCGTGTGCCATGGTGGTTTGCTGCACCTGTCCACCCATCACCTAGGTATAAGGCCCAGCGTGCAGTAGCTGTTTTTCTTAACGCTGTGCCTCCCGAAACGCCCCAGTGTGTGTTGTTCCCCTTCCTGTATCCATGTGATCCCATTTTTCAGCTCCCATTATAAGTGAGAATGTGGCGTTTGATTTTCTTTCCCTCGATTAGTTTGCTGAGGATAATGACCTCACATCACCAGTGCTTTTGTTTTTTATTAAAAGAGTAGTATTTTATTGAATAAGATTTGCTCACAGAAAACGAAGCTTAAATCTACAATGAATGCCGGACTCTACAGCAGAAAGCAATTTTCTCACTTTTCCACACACAATGGTTCCTACTAAGTGAAAAAATGCCATAAAATTTCATTCACAAATGTACTACTCTGTCTCAAAACATCTCACATAATCATGCACTGTACTAAAGCCTTTAGATCAGTTCTTCAGTCAGGTTAAAGAAGTATCCCTCTAATAACTGATTTTTATAATGCTATCAATCTCCACTCCCAATCAGTCTGCCATTGTTAATGGCGTACAGCATTATTGAATACAATGGAATTGATGACGCCCATATCCACGGACAAACCGTGACTTACGATGGTTTGATTTATGATTTTTCAACGTTATGATGGGTTTATTGGAATATTAGATGCGTTTCTGAGTTACACTGGGTTTAGGAGTATGCGACCCTATAGTCCAGAAACAGCTGTATAAAGAAAAACAGGTGTACCTAATTAAAATATGCCTAGTGACTTGGGATAAATCAATAGATGTTCACAACTGATGGAGAGCCGTGAAAGAGAGATAGCGGTAAATAGTTACAATAACACAATTTTCCTGCACCTGTGGAGGATTTCCCCAAAAAAACGCAGAATGTGGGATGCACCTAAGGCATATGAAAGAGAGAGGGCAGAAGGAGTAAGAGAGAAATAGGAGGAAGGAAGGAAGGAAGGAAGGAAGGAAGGAAGGAAGGAAGGAAGGAAGGAAGGAAAGAAGGAAAGAAGGACGGAAGGAAGGAGAAAACACCCGGTGTTACTAAAACCCCAAAAAGACTGGTTTCCCCCTGTGGGTAAGCCTACAATGTGGATGAATCTTGAAAATATTGTGCTACGTGTTATGTCAGTCATAAAAGCTCACCTATTGTGCAATTCCGTTTATAGGAATTGTCCACAATATGGAAATCTATTCATATGGGGTTGATCGCACTATGTAGTTGCTACCTAGTGCTGAGGGTCAGGGAGAGGGTTTGAGACAGAATGAGGAGTGACTAATGTCTACAGGGGTTTTCTCTGGTCGGGGGTGATAAGACGTTCTACAACGGATTGCGAATTAAAAGGGAATGTGCACAACCACAGGTATACTAAAAGCCACTCAATTCATGACTTTTAATGGGGGAATCTTATGTGGCGCACTCTCATCGAGACCACGGCAGACATAGTGAGAGAGAAAAAGGTGAGTAAATATCTGAAACGGAGGCAGAAACAGAGAGAATGAAAAGCCCTGTGAATGGAAGGGAGAGCGAAAAGGGCAAATGGTCCTATTTACAAATGACAGATGTGAAACTGGGGTTCACATCAACAGTGTCACTGCCAGGAAGGAGGGTCATGTGAGCCATGTCACCGGTAGTGTGGCCCGCAGGGACGCCGACATGCTGGAGCGTCGTGCCAGCATGGGCTCTGGCAGCCACGTGGGCCAGCAGGAGGGTCCCGCTGCACAGCTGTGGGGTGAGGATAGACTGGGTGGTGATATCGGCCATGACAGGGGCCTCTTCTGCTGGCAAGAGTGTGACAGTAGCAAGTAGAGGGACAGGCCTGCGTGTGAGGACGGAATGCAGGAGGGGCTCTTCTGCGGCTGGGTGTGGGGCCCTCACCGGAACTGTGGAGAAATGGCCAGGTAACTGCGTCACGTGGGCTAGTAGATTGGCCAGGGCTTCGAACTGAAGGACAATAACGGGGAGTAGCTGTCAGGCCCTGGGAGTGTCTGAGTGTAAGTGGAGATGGGTTTGGGGTCACTGAGGGATGCGTGGGAGCCATCCCTGTATAGGTCCAGGTCATAGGGAGATAGGCTCGTGAGGCCTGTGGGTGTCTAGGGTTGTCCTGGGTGCCTGGGGCTGACTGTGGCAGAAATCTGGGGGGGGGCTGGAGAGAAGCTGGGAGACACAGGAGAGTCCCTGAAGGCAGGGGGTGAAGAGGTGAAAGAAATGGGGGAGGGTTGCAGTAAGGTCCGTGAGTTTGTAGGTGATTCCTGGGTGTGGGAAGCTGACTCCAGGTGAAATCTGGAGATGGCTGGAGAGTAGCTGAGAGAGACAGAAGAGTCCCTGAGGGCTGGGGGTGAGAACATGAGGGAGACTGGGGAGTAAGTCAGTGAAATTCGCGAGTTCGGTGGTGTATCGTGGGCGCCTGGAACTGACTCCAGCTGGAATCTAGAGAAGTTTTGACAGTAGCTGAAAGAGACACAAGAGTCCCTGTGGGCTGAGGGCAAAGACCTGAGAGAGACCAGGGAGGACCTCAGTGAAGTCTGTGAGTCTGTAGGTGATTCCGGAGTGTGGGAGGCTGACTCCCGCTGAAATCTGGGCGTGGTGGGAGAGTAGCTGGGACAGACAGGAGAGTCCCAGGGGGCTGGGGGTGAAGACATGAGAGAGACTGGGGAGTAACTCAGTGAAACTGCTGAGTTTGTAGGTGATACCTGGGAGCCCGGAACTGACTCCCGCTGAAATCTGGGCATGGTTGGAGAGTAGCTGGGACACACAGGAGAGTCCCTGAGGGCTGGGGGTGAAGACATGAGAGAGACCGGGGAGTAACTCAGTGAAACTGGAGAGTTTGGTGGTGACTCCGGGGTGCCAGGAACTGACTCCAGCTGAAATGTGGGGGTGGTTGGAGAGTAGCTGGGACAGACAGGAGAGTCCCTGAGGGCTGGTGAAGACATGAGAGAGACTGGAGAGTAATTGAGTGAAATTGGTGAGTTTGGTGGCGATTCTGGGCTGCAAGGAACTGCTTCGAGCTGAAATCTGGGCGTAGTTGGAGGGTAGCTGCGACAGACAGTAGAGTCCCTGAGGGCTGGTGAAGACATGAGAGAGACTGGAGAGTAATTGAGTGAAATTGGTGAGTTTGGTGTTGATTCCGGGGTGCAAGGAACTGCTTCCAGCTGAAATGTGGGCGCTGTTGGAGAGTAGCTGGGACAGACAGGAGAGTCCCTGAGGGCTGGTGAAGACATGAGAGAGACTGGGGAGTAACGCAGTGAAATTGGTGAGTTTGGTGGTGATTCCTGGGTGCCAGGAACTGACTCCCGCTGAAGTGTGGGCGTGGTTGGAGAGTAGCTGGGACACACAGGAGAGTCCCTGAGGGTTGGAGATAAAGACGTGCTAGAGACTGGGGAGTAACTGAGTGAAACTGGTGAGTTTGGTGGTGATTCCGGGGTGCCTGGAACTGACTCCAGCTGAAATGTGGGCGTGGTTGGAGAGTAGCTGGGACACACGGGAGAGTCCCTGAGGGATGGTGAAGACATGAGAGAGACTGGGGAGCAACGCAGTGAAATTGGTGAGTTTGGTGGTGATTTCTGGGTGCCTGCAACGGACTCCCGCTGAAGTGTGGGCGTGTTTGGAGAGTAGCTGGGACACACAGGCGAGTCCCTGAGGGTTGGAGATAAAGACGTGCTAGAGACTGGGGAGTAACTCAGTGAAAGTGGCGGGCTTGGTGGTGATCCCTGGGTTCCTGGAACTGACCCGCGCTGAAATGTGGGCGTGGCTGGAGAGTAGCTGGGACAGACTGGAGGGTCCGTAAGGGCTGGGGGTGAAGACGTGAGAGAGACTGGCGAGGATCTCACTGAGGTCTGTGAGTTTGTAGGTGTTTCTGGGGTGTGGGGTACAGACTCCCGCTGAAATCTGGGCGTAGTTGGAGAGTAGCTGGGACAGACAGGAGAGTCATGGGTGGCTGGGGGTGAGCTGCTGGATGATGGCAGTAAGAACATATGGTATATTATTGATGAATGAGTTGACTGTGAAGAATCTCCAGAGGAGGACACGGGAGAACACGATGACATGAGTGACTGTCCTGCTTGGTTAGGAAAGGGATACTTAAAGTTGTGGAATTCTGCTGATGATGGATGTGAGAGTGGTGAAGCCCTGTGGGATGATGTAGAGTACTTCCACATCCCTGGTGGGGAGCTGCCCCTTGGGTGTGAGTTTCTGGGAGGGGAGAGGGAGAAGCTGGGTGAGGCAGGCATGAATCTTGAGGAGTCAGGGCTGGGGGACCGCTCATATTCTCCCGAGACCTGTGAGTCTCTGGGGGACTCCGGGGTGCATGGGGCTGACTCCCGCAGGAACCTGGGGATGGCTGGAGAGTAACTGGGAGCCACAGGAGAGTCCCTGAGGCCTGGGGGTGAAGAGATGAAAGACACAGGGGTGGAGCACTGTGAGGCTCGTGAGTTTGTTGGTGATTCCTGGGTGTGGGGGGCTGACTCCAGCTGAAATCTGGGGTTGTTTGGAGAGTAGCTGGGAGACACAGGAGACCCCCCGAGAGCTGGGGGTGAGCTGCTGGGTGATGGCAGTACGAACATGTGGTATATTATTGATGAACGTGGGGACTCTGAGGAATCCTCAGAGGAGGACACGGGAGAGCCCAATGGCTTCATTGATTGCCCATCACGGTGAGGACAGGGAAATGGGAGCTTGTGGGATTCTGGTGATGACAGAGGTGAGTGTGGTGAAGCCCTAGGGGATGGTGAATGGTAGCTCCGGATCCCTGGTGAGGCGCTTCCCCTTAAGCCTGAGTTTCTGAGAGGGGAGAGGGAGAAGCTGGGTGAGGCTCGCATGGACCTTGGGGAGTCCGGGCTGGGGGACCGTTCATAAGAAGAGCCAGACAAGACCCTACTGTTCTTAGGTGCAGACATGATTAGGAAACCTGCAGCTCCCAGGGGCCCCTACTAATTTTCTAACTCGCAGAAGGAAGGAGTGTGTGTGTGTGTGTGTGTGTGTGTGTGTGAGTGAGTGTGTGTGTGTGTTTGTGTATGTGCGGTGTGAGGTATGTGCCCCTTCAGAAAATGGAAATCAACCAACCAATGAGACAGACAGACAGACAGACAGACAGACAGACAGAGATTCACTTGCCCAAGTGTTCTGTCCTGTCCTCTGAATCCGCTTCCAAGTCGCAAGACGCTGTGAGCTCCAAGTCCACGCAGAGTCCGCCAAACGCTCCGGCCGCTGATCCGCTCCGCGAAGATCTGAGTACAGGCCAGCCAGGGCGGGTTTAAATAGCCTCGGGCGCAGCCTAGCAGCGGAAAGGGCGGAGCTTCACTCCTCCTTTCCATCAGTCACCCCCAACTTTCCCAGGCTACACCTCGTAGGAAACTGTTCTCTTGCTTTGATTTCATGCGCCACCTTTGGGACAATCTAAGAACTTACAAGTTTTCTTGGCCAGATAACTTAGGAATTGTATGCACTGAAACACGGAAAACCGACTAGTGGTTCTGTGGTTCCCACGTTGTGGTTTTGACACCAGCAGCATCCTTGCAACAATCAAACCCCGGAGATCCACAGATCTGCGTTGTAACAAGACCTCCCCCTGACCCTGATGCATGGCAGTTTAAGAAGTCTTTCCGTGTAAGCCAAAAGACTTGGAGGAAAAGGTGGAGATATGCGTTGTAGAAACATTCTTTTGCTCTGGAACCACGTAGAGACTTGGGAGCCTGTTGGGTGGAGCATTCGTTGGATGAGGGTGGTCGGGTTAGGAATAGCAAGGTGTGGCTCCAGGTAATCCAATCATCTAATTAAGATTCCAGTTGTGCTCATCTGTTTTAAAATTCCGTTTGTGTAAATTCTTTCAGTCAGACTGAGAATGGCAAAGCCTCAACCCCAATTTCCAGGGAGGGCTGAGAGCCTCAGGTGGAGTTGATCACCAATAACCTATGGTTTAACCCGTCATGCCTATAGAATGAGGTCTCCATAAAAACCCGAAAGGACTGGGTTCAGAGAGCTTCTAGATAACACTTCCTGGAAGGCAGTGCGCCCCTCCCCACATGCCGGGCCCCAAATTTATTTCCGAATGTTTGCAATATCCGCTAAAATACAATGGCAAATGTAAGTGTTTCCCTGCGTGCTGTGAGCTCTTCCAGCAAATGAAAGCAAATAAATCTGGGAGTGGTGGCAACCTGATTTCTAGCCAGTTGCTGAGAAGCACAGGTAAAACAACGTAGGGCTTCCCATTGTTATTAGTGTGGGAGGCCTGTCTGGCAGGACTCGGCCCTTTGGAATCTAATGCTATGTCCCGGTAGATAGCGTCACCATTGAATTAGAAGACACACATATGTTGAGAATAATATTTCTGCTCATTTGCTGCACGTCTTATTTACAATATGTAATCAAATTCTTTATCCTGACCTTATGGCACCTGGGTTGAGAACCATGATGGGAAGCAAACATTGGTCTGTCACTTTCTGAGTTTGAAACTTTATTTTGCCTTTAGCGTTTTGCTATTGCTTTTTCGTTTTCTTTTGTTTCGTTTTGTTTCCAAGTTCTGGGGTATATGTGCAGGATGTGCAGATTTGTTACTAAGGTAAACAATCGTGTGCCATGGTGGTTTGCTGCACCTGTCCACCCATCACCTAGGTATAAGGCCCAGCGTGCAGTAGCTGTTTTTCTTAACGCTGTGCCTCCCGAAACGCCCCAGTGTGTGTTGTTCCCCTTCCTGTGTCCATGTGATCCCATTTTTCAGCTCCCATTATAAGTGAGAATGTGGCGTTTGATTTTCTTTCCCTCGATTAGTTTGCTGAGGATAATGACCTCACATCACCAGTGCTTTTGTTTTTTATTATAAAGAGTAGTATTTTAGTGAATAAGATTTGCTCACAGAAAACGAAGCTTAAATCTACAATGAATGCCGGACTCTACAGCAGAAAGCAATTTTCTCACTTTTCCACACACAATGGTTCCTACTAAGTGAAAAAATGCCATAAAATTTCATTCACAAATGTACTACTCTGTCTCAAAACATCTCACATAATCATGCACTGTACTAAAGCCATTAGATCAGTTCTTCAGTCAGGTTAAAGAAGTATCCCTCTAATAACTGATTTTTATAATGCTATCAATCTCCACTCCCAATCAGTCTGCCATTGTTAATGGCGTACAGCATTATTGAATACAATGGAATTGATGACGCCCATATCCACGGACAAACCGTGACTTACGATGGTTTGATTTATGATTTTTCAACGCTATGATGGGTTTATTGGAATATTAGATGCGTTTCTGAGTTACACTGGGTTTAGGAGTATGCGACCCTATAGTCCAGAAACAGCTGTATAAAGAAAAACAGGTGTACCTAATTAAAATATGCCTAGTGACTTGGGATAAATCAATAGATGTTCACAACTGATGGAGAGCCGTGAAAGAGAGATAGCGGTAAATAGTTACAATAACACAATTTTCCTGCACCTGTGGAGGATTTCCCCAAAAAAACGCAGAATGTGGGATGCACCTAAGGCATATGAAAGAGAGAGGGCAGAAGGAGTAAGAGAGAAATAGGAGGAAGGAAGGAAGGAAGGAAGGAAGGAAGGAAGGAAGGAAGGAAGGAAGGAAGGAAGGGAGGAAGGAAGGAAGGAAGGAAAGAAGGAAAGAAGGACGGAAGGAAGGAGAAAACACCCGGTGTTACTAAAACCCCAAAAAGACTGGTTTCCCCCTGTGGGTAAGCCTACAATGTGGATGAATCTTGAAAATATTGTGCTACGTGTTATGTCAGTCATAAAAGCTCACCTATTGTGCAATTCCGTTTATAGGAATTGTCCACAATATGGAAATCTATTCATATGGGGTTGATCGCACTATGTAGTTGCTACCTAGTGCTGAGGGTCAGGGAGAGGGTTTGAGACAGAATGAGGAGTGACTAATGTCTACAGGGTTTTTCTCTGGTCGGGGGTGATAAGACGTTCTACAACGGATTGCGAATTAAAAGGGAATGTGCACAACCACAGGTATACTAAAAGCCACTCAATTCATGACTTTTAATGGGGGAATCTTATGTGGCGCACTCTCATCGAGACCACGGCAGACATAGTGAGAGAGAAAAAGGTGGGTAAATATCTGAAACGGAGGCAGAAACAGAGAGAATGAAAAGCCCTGTGAATGGAAGGGAGAGCGAAAAGGGCAAATGGTCCTATTTACAAATGACAGATGTGAAACTGGGGTTCACATCAACAGTGTCACAGCCAGGAAGGAGGATCATGCGAGCCATGTCACCGGTAATGTGGCCCGCAGGGACGCCGACATGCTGGAGCGTCGTGCCAGCATGGGCTCTGGCAGCCACGTGGGCCAGCAGGAGGGTCCCGCTGCACAGCTGTGGGGTGAGGATAGACTGGGTGGTGATATCGGCCATGACAGGGGCCTCTTCTGCTGGCAAGAGTGTGACAGTAGCAAGTAGAGGGACAGGCCTGCGTGTGAGGACGGAATGCAGGAGGGGCTCTTCTGCGGCTGGGTGTGGGGCCCTCACCGGAACTGTGGAGAAATGGCCAGGTAACTGCGTCACGTGGGCTAGTAGATTGGCCAGGGCTTCGAACTGAAGGACAATAACGGGGAGTAGCTGTCAGGCCCTGGGAGTGTCTGAGTGTAAGTGGAGATGGGTTTGGGGTCACTGAGGGATGCGTGGGAGCCATCCCTGTATAGGTCCAGGTCATAGGGAGATAGGCTCGTGAGGCCTGTGGGTGTCTAGGGTTGTCCTGGGTGCCTGGGGCTGACTGTGGCAGAAATCTGGGGAGGGCTGGAGAGAAGCTGGGAGACACAGGAGAGTCCCTGAAGGCAGGGGGTGAAGAGGTGAAAGAAATGGGGGAGGGTTGCAGTAAGGTCCGTGAGTTTGTAGGTGATTCCTGGGTGTGGGAAGCTGACTCCAGGTGAAATCTGGAGATGGCTGGAGAGTAGCTGAGAGAGACAGAAGAGTCCCTGAGGGCTGGGGGTGAGAACATGAGGGAGACTGGGGAGTAAGTCAGTGAAATTCGCGAGTTCGGTGGTGTATCGTGGGTGCCTGGAACTGACTCCAGCTGGAATCTAGAGAAGTTTTGACAGTAGCTGAAAGAGACACAAGAGTCCCTGTGGGCTGAGGGCAAAGACCTGAGAGAGACCAGGGAGGACCTCAGTGAAGTCTGTGAGTCTGTAGGTGATTCCGGAGTGTGGGAGGCTGACTCCCGCTGAAATCTGGGCGTGGTGGGAGAGTAGCTGGGACAGACAGGAGAGTCCCAGGGGGCTGGGGGTGAAGACATGAGAGAGACTGGGGAGTAACTCAGTGAAACTGCTGAGTTTGTAGGTGATACCTGGGAGCCCGGAACTGACTCCCGCTGAAATCTGGGCATGGTTGGAGAGTAGCTGGGACACACAGGAGAGTCCCTGAGGGCTGGGGGTGAAGACATGAGAGAGACCGGGGAGTAACTCAGTGAAACTGGAGAGTTTGGTGGTGACTCCGGGGTGCCAGGAACTGACTCCAGCTGAAATGTGGGGGTGGTTGGAGAGTAGCTGGGACAGACAGGAGAGTCCCTGCGGGCTGGTGAAGACATGAGAGAGACTGGAGAGTAATTGAGTGAAATTGGTGAGTTTGGTGGCGATTCTGGGGTGCAAGGAACTGCTTCGAGCTGAGATCTGGGCGTAGTTGGAGAGTAGCTGCGACAGACAGTAGAGTCCCTGAGGGCTGGTGAAGACATGAGAGAGACTGGAGAGTAATTGAGTGAAATTGGTGAGTTTGGTGTTGATTCCGGGGTGCAAGGAACTGCTTCCAGATGAAATCTGGGCGTTGTTGGAGAGTAGCTGGGACAGACAGGAGAGTCCCAGAGGGCTGGTGAAGACATGAGAGAGACTGGAGAGTAATTGAGTGAAATTGGTGAGTTTGGTGTTGATTCCGGGGTGCAAGGAACTGCTTCCAGCTGAAATGTGGGCGCTGTTGGAGAGTAGCTGGGACAGACAGGAGAGTCCCTGAGGGCTGGTGAAGACATGAGAGAGACTGGGGAGTAACGCAGTGAAATTGGTGAGTTTGGTGGTGATTCCTGGGTGCCAGGAACTGACTCCCGCTGAAGTGTGGGCGTGGTTGGAGAGTAGCTGGGACACACAGGAGAGTCCCTGAGGGTTGGAGATAAAGACGTGCTAGAGACTGGGGAGTAACTGAGTGAAACTGGTGAGTTTGGTGGTGATTCCGGGGTGCCTGGAACTGACTCCAGCTGAAATGTGGGCGTGGTTGGAGAGTAGCTGGGACACACGGGAGAGTCCCTGAGGGATGGTGAAGACATGAGAGAGACTGGGGAGCAACGCAGTGAAATTGGTGAGTTTGGTGTTGATTTCTGGGTGCCTGCAACGGACTCCCGCTGAAGTGTGGGCGTGTTTGGAGAGTAGCTGGGACACACAGGCGAGTCCCTGAGGGTTGGAGATAAAGACGTGCTAGAGACTGGGGAGTAACTCAGTGAAAGTGGCGGGCTTGGTGGTGATCCCTGGGTTCCTGGAACTGACCCGCGCTGAAATGTGGGCGTGGCTGGAGAGTAGCTGGGACAGACTGGAGGGTCCGTAAGGGCTGGGGGTGAAGACGTGAGAGAGACTGGCGAGGATCTCACTGAGGTCTGTGAGTTTGTAGGTGTTTCTGGGGTGTGGGGTACAGACTCCCGCTGAAATCTGGGCGTAGTTGGAGAGTAGCTGGGACAGACAGGAGAGTCATGGGTGGCTGGGGGTGAGCTGCTGGATGATGGCAGTAAGAACATATGGTACATTATTGATGAATGAGGTGACTGTGAAGAATCTCCAGAGGAGGACACGGGAGAACACGATGACATGAGTGACTGTCCTGCTTGGTTAGGAAAGGGAAACTTAAAGTTGTGGAATTCTGCTGATGATGGATGTGAGAGTGGTGAAGCCCTGTGGGATGATGTAGAGTACTTCCACATCCCTGGTGGGGAGCTGCCCCTTGGGTGTGAGTTTCTGGGAGGGGAGAGGGAGAAGCTGGGTGAGGCAGGCATGAATCTTGAGGAGTCAGGGCTGGGGGACCGCTCATATTCTCCCGAGACCTGTGAGTCTCTGGGGGACTCCGGGGTGCATGGGGCTGACTCCCGCAGGAACCTGGGGATGGCTGGAGAGTAACTGGGAGCCACAGGAGAGTCCCTGAGGCCTGGGGGTGAAGAGATGAAAGACACAGGGGTGGAGTACTGTGAGGCTCGTGAGTTTGTTGGTGATTCCTGGGTGTGGGGGGCTGACTCCAGCTGAAATCTGGGGTTGTTTGGAGAGTAGCTGGGAGACACAGGAGACCCCCGGAGAGCTGGGGGTGAGCTGCTGGGTGATGGCAGTACGAACATGTGGTATATTATTGATGAACGTGGGGACTCTGAGGAATCCTCAGAGGAGGACACGGGAGAGCCCAATGGCTTCATTGATTGCCCATCACGGTGAGGACAGGGAAATGGGAGCTTGTGGGATTCTGGTGATGACAGAGGTGAGTGTGGTGAAGCCCTAGGGGATGGTGAATGGTAGCTCCGGATCCCTGGTGAGGCGCTTCCCCTTAAGCCTGAGTTTCTGAGAGGGGAGAGGGAGAAGCTGGGTGAGGCTCGCATGGACCTTGGGGAGTCCGGGCTGGGGGACCGTTCATAAGAAGAGCCAGACAAGACCCTACTGTTCTTAGGTGCAGACATGATTAGGAAACCTGCAGCTCCCAGGGGCCCCTACTAATTTTCTAACTCACAGAAGGAAGGAGTGCGTGTGTGTGTGTGTGTGTGTGTGTGTGTGTGTGTGTGTGAGTGTGTGTGTGTGTTTGTGTGTGTGCGGTGTGAGGTATGTGCCCCTTCAGAAAATGGAAATCAACCAACCAATGAGACCGACAGACAGACAGACAGACAGAGATTCACTTGCCCAAGTGTTCTGTCCTGTCCTCTGAATCCGCTTCCAAGTCGCAAGACGCTGTGAGCTCCAAGTCCACGCAGAGTCCGCCAAACGCTCCGGCCGCTGATCCGCTCCGCGAAGATCTGAGTACAGGCCAGCCAGGGCGGGTTTAAATAGCCTCGGGCGCAGCCTAGCAGCGGAAAGGGCGGAGCTTCACTCCTCCTTTCCATCAGTCACCCCCAACTTTCCCAGGCTACACCTCGTAGGAAACTGTTCTCTTGCTTTGATTTCATGCGCCACCTTTGGGACAATCTAAGAACTTACAAGTTTTCTTGGCCAGATAACTTAGGAATTGTATGCACTGAAACACGGAAAACCGACTAGTGGTTCTGTGGTTCCCACGTTGTGGTTTTGACACCAGCAGCATCCTTGCAACAATCAAACCCCGGAGATCCACAGATCTGCGTTGTAACAAGACCTCCCCCTGACCCTGATGCATGGCAGTTTAAGAAGTCTTTCCGTGTAAGCCAAAAGACTTGGAGGAAAAGGTGGAGATATGCGTTGTAGAAACATTCTTTTGCTCTGGAACCACGTAGAGACTTGGGAGCCTGTTGGGTGGAGCATTCGTTGGATGAGGGTGGTCGGGTTAGGAATAGCAAGGTGTGGCTCCAGGTAATCCAATCATCTAATTAAGATTCCAGTTGTGCTCATCTGTTTTAAAATTCCGTTTGTGTAAATTCTTTCAGTCAGACTGAGAATGGCAAAGCCTCAACCCCAATTTCCAGGGAGGGCTGAGAGCCTCAGGTGGAGTTGATCACCAATAGCCTATGGTTTAACCCATCATGCCTATAGAATGAGGTCTCCATAAAAACCCGAAAGGACTGGGTTCAGAGAGCTTCTGGATAACACTTCCTGGAAGGCAGTGCGCCCCTCCCCACATGCCGGGCCCCAAATTTATTTCCGAATGTTTGCAATATCCGCTAAAATACAATGGCAAATGTAAGTGTTTCCCTGCGTGCTGTGAGCTCTTCCAGCAAATGAAAGCAAATAAATCTGGGAGTGGTGGCAACCTGATTTCTAGCCAGTTGCTGAGAAGCACAGGTAAAACAACGTAGGGCTTCCCATTGTTATTAGTGTGGGAGGCCTGTCTGGCAGGACTCGGCCCTTTGGAATCTAATGCTATGTCCCGGTAGATAGCGTCACCATTGAATTAGAAGACACACATATGTTGAGAATAATATTTCTGCTCATTTGCTGCACGTCTTATTTACAATATGTAATCAAATTCTTTATCCTGACCTTATGGCACCTGGGTTGAGAACCATGATGGGAAGCAAACATTGGTCTGTCACTTTCTGAGTTTGAAACTTTATTTTGCCTTTAGCGTTTTGCTATTGCTTTTTCGTTTTCTTTTGTTTCATTTTGTTTCCAAGTTCTGGGGTATATGTGCAGGATGTGCAGATTTGTTACTAAGGTAAACAATCGTGTGCCATGGTGGTTTGCTGCACCTGTCCACCCATCACCTAGGTATAAGGCCCAGCGTGCAGTAGCTGTTTTTCTTCACGCTGTGCCTCCCGAAACGCCCCAGTGTGTGTTGTTCCCCTTCCTGTGTCAATGTGATCCCATTTTTCAGCTCCCATTATAAGTGAGAATGTGGCGTTTGATTTTCTTTCCCTCGATTAGTTTGCTGAGGATAATGACCTCACATCACCAGTGCTTTTGTTTTTTATTATAAAGAGTAGTATTTTATTGAATAAGATTTGCTCACAGAAAACGAAGCTTAAATCTACAATGAATGCCGGACTCTACAGCAGAAAGCAATTTTCTCACTTTTCCACACACAATGGTTCCTACTAAGTGAAAAAATGCCATAAAATTTCATTCACAAATGTACTACTCTGTCTCAAAACATCTCACATAATCATGCACTGTACTAAAGCCATTAGATCAGTTCTTCAGTCAGGTTAAAGAAGTATCCCTCTAATAACTGATTTTTATAATGCTATCAATCTCCACTCCCAATCAGTCTGCCATTGTTAATGGCGTGCAGCATTATTGAATACAATGGAATTGATGACGCCCATATCCACGGACAAACCGTGACTTACGATGGTTTGATTTCTGATTTTTCAACGCTATGATGGGTTTATTGGAATATTAGATGCGTTTCTGAGTTACACTGGGTTTAGGAGTATGCGACCCTATAGTCCACAAACAGCTGTATAAAGAAAAACAGATGTACCTAATTAAAATATGCCTAGTGACTTGGGATAAATCAATAGATGTTCACAACTGATGGAGAGCCGTGAAAGAGAGATAGCGGTAAATAGTTACAATAACACAATTTTCCCGCACCTGTGGAGGATTTCCCCAAAAAAACGCAGAATGTGGGATGCACCTAAGGCATATGAAAGAGAGAGGGCAGAAGGAGTAAGAGAGAAATAGGAGGAAGGAAGGAAGGAAGGAAGGAAGGAAGGAAGGAAGGAAGGGAGGGAGGAAGGAAGGAAGGAAGGAAAGAAGGAAAGAAGGACGGAAGGAAGGAGAAAACACCCGGTGTTACTAAAACCCCAAAAAGACTGGTTTCCCCCTGTGGGTAAGCCTACAATGTGGATGAATCTTGAAAATATTGTGCTACGTGTTATGTCAGTCATAAAAGCTCACCTATTGTGCAATTCCGTTTATAGGAATTGTCCACAATATGGAAATCTATTCATATGGGTTTGATCGCACTATGTAGTTGCTACCTAGTGCTGAGGGTCAGGGAGAGGGTTTGAGACAGAATGAGGAGTGACTAATGTCTACAGGGGTTTTCTCTGGTCGGGGGTGATAAGACGTTCTACAACGGATTGCGAATTAAAAGGGAATGTGCACAACCACAGGTATACTAAAAGCCACTCAATTCATGACTTTTAATGGGGGAATCTTATGTGGCGCACTCTCATCGAGACCACGGCAGACATAGTGAAAGAGAAAAAGGTGAGTAAATATCTGAAACGGAGGCAGAAACAGAGAGAATGAAAAGCCCTGTGAATGGAAGGGAGAGCGAAAAGGGCAAATGGTCCTATTTACAAATGACAGATGTGAAACTGGGGTTCACATCAACAGTGTCACTGCCAGGAAGGAGGGTCATGCGAGCCATGTCACCGGTAGTGTGGCCCGCAGGGACGCCGACATGCTGGAGCGTCGTGCCAGCATGGGCTCTGGCAGCCACGTGGGCCAGCAGGAGGGTCCCGCTGCACAGCTGTGGGGTGAGGATAGACTGGGTGGTATTATCGGCCATGACAGGGGCCTCTTCTGCTGGCAAGAGTGTGACAGTAGCAAGTAGAGGGACAGGCCTGCGTGTGAGGACGGAATGCAGGAGGGGCTCTTCTGCGGCTGGGTGTGGGGCCCTCACCGGAACTGTGGAGAAATGGCCAGGTAACTGCGTCACGTGGGCTAGTAGATTGGCCAGGGCTTCGAACTGAAGGACAATAACGGGGAGTAGCTGTCAGGCCCTGGGAGTGTCTGAGTGTAAGTTGAGATGGGTTTGGGGTCACTGAGGGATGCGTGGGAGCCATCCCTGTATAGGTCCAGGTCATAGGGAGATAGGCTCGTGAGGCCTGTGGGTGTCTAGGGTTGTCCTGGGTGCCTGGGGCTGACTGTGGCAGAAATCTGGGGAGGGCTGGAGAGAAGCTGGGAGACACAGGAGAGTCCCTGAAGGCAGGGGGTGAAGAGGTGAAAGAAATGGGGGAGGGTTGCAGTAAGGTCCGTGAGTTTGTAGGTGATTCCTGGGTGTGGGAAGCTGACTCCAGGTGAAATCTGGAGATGGCTGGAGAGTAGCTGAGAGAGACAGAAGAGTCCCTGAGGGCTGGGGGTGAGAACATGAGGGAGACTGGGGAGTAAGTCAGTGAAATTCGCGAGTTCGGTGGTGTATCGTGGGCGCCTGGAACTGACTCCAGCTGGAATCTAGAGAAGTTTTGACAGTAGCTGAAAGAGACACAAGAGTCCCTGTGGGCTGAGGGCAAAGACCTGAGAGAGACCAGGGAGGACCTCAGTGAAGTCTGTGAGTCTGTAGGTGATTCCGGAGTGTGGGAGGCTGACTCCCGCTGAAATCTGGGCGTGGTGGGAGAGTAGCTGGGACAGACAGGAGAGTCCCAGGGGGCTGGGGGTGAAGACATGAGAGAGACTGGGGAGTAACTCAGTGAAACTGCTGAGTTTGTAGGTGATACCTGGGAGCCCGGAACTGACTCCCGCTGAAATCTGGGCATGGTTGGAGAGTAGCTGGGACACACAGGAGAGTCCCTGAGGGCTGGGGGTGAAGACATGAGAGAGACCTGGGAGTAACTCAGTGAAACTGGAGAGTTTGGTGGTGACTCCGGGGTGCCAGGAACTGACTCCAGCTGAAATGTGGGGGTGGTTGGAGAGTAGCTGGGACAGACAGGAGAGTCCCTGAGGGCTGGTGAAGACATGAGAGAGACTGGAGAGTAATTGAGTGAAATTGGTGAGTTTGGTGGCGATTCTGGGGTGCAAGGAACTGCCTCGAGCTGAGATCTGGGCGTAGTTGGAGAGTAGCTGCGACAGACAGTAGAGTCCCTGAGGGCTGGTGAAGACATGAGAGAGACTGGAGAGTAATTGAGTGAAATTGGTGAGTTTGGTGTTGATTCCGGGGTGCAAGGAACTGCTTCCAGATGAAATCTGGGCATTGTTGGAGAGTAGCTGGGACAGACAGGAGAGTCCCAGAGGGCTGGTGAAGACATGAGAGAGACTGGAGAGTAATTGAGTGAAATTGGTGAGTTTGGTGTTGATTCCGGGGTGCAAGGAACTGCTTCCAGCTGAAATGTGGGCGCTGTTGGAGAGTAGCTGGGACAGACAGGAGAGTCCCTGAGGGCTGGTGAAGACATGAGAGAGACTGGGGAGTAACGCAGTGAAATTGGTGAGTTTGGTGGTGATTCCTGGGTGCCAGGAACTGACTCCCGCTGAAGTGTGGGCGTGGTTGGAGAGTAGCTGGGACACACAGGAGAGTCCCTGAGGGTTGGAGATAAAGACGTGCTAGAGACTGGGGAGTAACTGAGTGAAACTGGTGAGTTTGGTGGTGATTCCGGGGTGCCTGGAACTGACTCCAGCTGAAATGTGGGCGTGGTTGGAGAGTAGCTGGGACACACGGGAGAGTCCCTGAGGGATGGTGAAGACATGAGAGAGACTGGGGAGCAACGCAGTGAAATTGGTGAGTTTGGTGTTGATTTCTGGGTGCCTGCAACGGACTCCCGCTGAAGTGTGGGCGTGTTTGGAGAGTAGCTGGGACACACAGGCGAGTCCCTGAGGGTTGGAGATAAAGACGTGCTAGAGACTGGGGAGTAACTCAGTGAAAGTGGCGGGCTTGGTGGTGATCCCTGGGTTCCTGGAACTGACCCGCGCTGAAATGTGGGCGTGGCTGGAGAGTAGCTGGGACAGACTGGAGGGTCCGTAAGGGCTGGGGGTGAAGACGTGAGAGAGACTGGCGAGGATCTCACTGAGGTCTGTGAGTTTGTAGGTGTTTCTGGGGTGTGGGGTACAGACTCCCGCTGAAATCTGGGCGTAGTTGGAGAGTAGCTGGGACAGACAGGAGAGTCATGGGTGGCTGGGGGTGAGCTGCTGGATGATGGCAGTAAGAACATATGGTACATTATTGATGAATGAGGTGACTGTGAAGAATCTCCAGAGGAGGACACGGGAGAACACGATGACATGAGTGACTGTCCTGCTTGGTTAGGAAAGGGAAACTTAAAGTTGTGGAATTCTGCTGATGATGGATGTGAGAGTGGTGAAGCCCTGTGGGATGATGTAGAGTACTTCCACATCCCTGGTGGGGAGCTGCCCCTTGGGTGTGAGTTTCTGGGAGGGGAGAGGGAGAAGCTGGGTGAGGCAGGCATGAATCTTGAGGAGTCAGGGCTGGGGGACCGCTCATATTCTCCCGAGACCTGTGAGTCTCTGGGGGACTCCGGGGTGCATGGGGCTGACTCCCGCAGGAACCTGGGGATGGCTGGAGAGTAACTGGGAGCCACAGGAGAGTCCCTGAGGCCTGGGGGTGAAGAGATGAAAGACACAGGGGTGGAGCACTGTGAGGCTCGTGAGTTTGTTGGTGATTCCTGGGTGTGGGGGGCTGACTCCAGCTGAAATCTGGGGTTGTTTGGAGAGTAGCTGGGAGACACAGGAGACCCCCCGAGAGCTGGGGGTGAGCTGCTGGGTGATGGCAGTACGAACATGTGGTATATTATTGATGAACGTGGGGACTCTGAGGAATCCTCAGAGGAGGACACGGGAGAGCCCAATGGCTTCATTGATTGCCCATCACGGTGAGGACAGGGAAATGGGAGCTTGTGGGATTCTGGTGATGACAGAGGTGAGTGTGGTGAAGCCCTAGGGGATGGTGAATGGTAGCTCCGGATCCCTGGTGAGGCGCTTCCCCTTAAGCCTGAGTTTCTGAGAGGGGAGAGGGAGAAGCTGGGTGAGGCTCGCATGGACCTTGGGGAGTCCGGGCTGGGGGACCGTTCATAAGAAGAGCCAGACAAGACCCTACTGTTCTTAGGTGCAGACATGATTAGGAAACCTGCAGCTCCCAGGGGCCCCTACTAATTTTCTAACTCACAGAAGGAAGGAGTGCGTGTGTGTGTGTGTGTGTGTGTGTGTGTGTGTGTGAGTGTGTGTGTGTGTTTGTGTGTGTGCGGTGTGAGGTATGTGCCCCTTCAGAAAATGGAAATCAACCAACCAATGAGACAGACAGACAGACAGACAGACAGAGATTCACTTGCCCAAGTGTTCTGTCCTGTCCTCTGAATCCGCTTCCAAGTCGCAAGACGCTGTGAGCTCCAAGTCCACGCAGAGTCCGCCAAACGCTCCGGCCGCTGATCCGCTCCGCGAAGATCTGAGTACAGGCCAGCCAGGGCGGGTTTAAATAGCCTCGGGCGCAGCCTAGCAGCGGAAAGGGCGGAGCTTCACTCCTCCTTTCCATCAGTCACCCCCAACTTTCCCAGGCTACACCTCGTAGGAAACTGTTCTCTTGCTTTGATTTCATGCGCCACCTTTGGGACAATCTAAGAACTTACAAGTTTTCTTGGCCAGATAACTTAGGAATTGTATGCACTGAAACACGGAAAACCGACTAGTGGTTCTGTGGTTCCCACGTTGTGGTTTTGACACCAGCAGCATCCTTGCAACAATCAAACCCCGGAGATCCACAGATCTGCGTTGTAACAAGACCTCCCCCTGACCCTGATGCATGGCAGTTTAAGAAGTCTTTCCGTGTAAGCCAAAAGACTTGGAGGAAAAGGTGGAGATATGCGTTGTAGAAACATTCTTTTGCTCTGGAACCACGTAGAGACTTGGGAGCCTGTTGGGTGGAGCATTCGTTGGATGAGGGTGGTCGGGTTAGGAATAGCAAGGTGTGGCTCCAGGTAATCCAATCATCTAATTAAGATTCCAGTTGTGCTCATCTGTTTTAAAATTCCGTTTGTGTAAATTCTTTCAGTCAGACTGAGAATGGCAAAGCCTCAACCCCAATTTCCAGGGAGGGCTGAGAGCCTCAGGTGGAGTTGATCACCAATAGCCTATGGTTTAACCCATCATGCCTATAGAATGAGGTCTCCATAAAAACCCGAAAGGACTGGGTTCAGAGAGCTTCTGGATAACACTTCCTGGAAGGCAGTGCGCCCCTCCCCACATGCCGGGCCCCAAATTTATTTCCGAATGTTTGCAATATCCGCTAAAATACAATGGCAAATGTAAGTGTTTCCCTGCGTGCTGTGAGCTCTTCCAGCAAATGAAAGCAAATAAATCTGGGAGTGGTGGCAACCTGATTTCTAGCCAGTTGCTGAGAAGCACAGGTAAAACAACGTAGGGCTTCCCATTGTTATTAGTGTGGGAGGCCTGTCTGGCAGGACTCGGCCCTTTGGAATCTAATGCTATGTCCCGGTAGATAGCGTCACCATTGAATTAGAAGACACACATATGTTGAGAATAATATTTCTGCTCATTTGCTGCACGTCTTATTTACAATATGTAATCAAATTCTTTATCCTGACCTTATGGCACCTGGGTTGAGAACCATGATGGGAAGCAAACATTGGTCTGTCACTTTCTGAGTTTGAAACTTTATTTTGCCTTTAGCGTTTTGCTATTGCTTTTTCGTTTTCTTTTGTTTCATTTTGTTTCCAAGTTCTGGGGTATATGTGCAGGATGTGCAGATTTGTTACTAAGGTAAACAATCGTGTGCCATGGTGGTTTGCTGCACCTGTCCACCCATCACCTAGGTATAAGGCCCAGCGTGCAGTAGCTGTTTTTCTTCACGCTGTGCCTCCCGAAACGCCCCAGTGTGTGTTGTTCCCCTTCCTGTGTCAATGTGATCCCATTTTTCAGCTCCCATTATAAGTGAGAATGTGGCGTTTGATTTTCTTTCCCTCGATTAGTTTGCTGAGGATAATGACCTCACATCACCAGTGCTTTTGTTTTTTATTATAAAGAGTAGTATTTTATTGAATAAGATTTGCTCACAGAAAACGAAGCTTAAATCTACAATGAATGCCGGACTCTACAGCAGAAAGCAATTTTCTCACTTTTCCACACACAATGGTTCCTACTAAGTGAAAAAATGCCATAAAATTTCATTCACAAATGTACTACTCTGTCTCAAAACATCTCACATAATCATGCACTGTACTAAAGCCATTAGATCAGTTCTTCAGTCAGGTTAAAGAAGTATCCCTCTAATAACTGATTTTTATAATGCTATCAATCTCCACTCCCAATCAGTCTGCCATTGTTAATGGCGTACAGCATTATTGAATACAATGGAATTGATGACGCCCATATCCACGGACAAACCGTGACTTACGATGGTTTGATTTCTGATTTTTCAACGCTATGATGGGTTTATTGGAATATTAGATGCGTTTCTGAGTTACACTGGGTTTAGGAGTATGCGACCCTATAGTCCACAAACAGCTGTATAAAGAAAAACAGATGTACCTAATTAAAATATGCCTAGTGACTTGGGATAAATCAATAGATGTTCACAACTGATGGAGAGCCGTGAAAGAGAGATAGCGGTAAATAGTTACAATAACACAATTTTCCCGCACCTGTGGAGGATTTCCCCAAAAAAACGCAGAATGTGGGATGCACCTAAGGCATATGAAAGAGAGAGGGCAGAAGGAGTAAGAGAGAAATAGGAGGAAGGAAGGAAGGAAGGAAGGAAGGAAGGAAGGAAGGAAGGAAGGGAGGAAGGAAGGAAGGAAGGAAAGAAGGAAAGAAGGACGGAAGGAAGGAGAAAACACCCGGTGTTACTAAAACCCCAAAAAGACTGGTTTCCCCCTGTGGGTAAGCCTACAATGTGGATGAATCTTGAAAATATTGTGCTACGTGTTATGTCAGTCATAAAAGCTCACCTATTGTGCAATTCCGTTTATAGGAATTGTCCACAATATGGAAATCTATTCATATGGGTTTGATCGCACTATGTAGTTGCTACCTAGTGCTGAGGGTCAGGGAGAGGGTTTGAGACAGAATGAGGAGTGACTAATGTCTACAGGGGTTTTCTCTGGTCGGGGGTGATAAGACGTTCTACAACGGATTGCGAATTAAAAGGGAATGTGCACAACCACAGGTATACTAAAAGCCACTCAATTCATGACTTTTAATGGGGGAATCTTATGTGGCGCACTCTCATCGAGACCACGGCAGACATAGTGAAAGAGAAAAAGGTGAGTAAATATCTGAAACGGAGGCAGAAACAGAGAGAATGAAAAGCCCTGTGAATGGAAGGGAGAGCGAAAAGGGCAAATGGTCCTATTTACAAATGACAGATGTGAAACTGGGGTTCACATCAACAGTGTCACTGCCAGGAAGGAGGGTCATGCGAGGCACGTCACCGGTAGTGTGGCCCGCAGGGACGCCGACATGCTGGAGCGTCGTGCCAGCATGGGCTCTGGCAGCCACGTGGGCCAGCAGGAGGGTCCCGCTGCACAGCTGTGGGGTGAGGATAGACTGGGTGGTGATATCGGCCATGACAGGGGCCTCTTCTGCTGGCAAGAGTGTGACAGTAGCAAGTAGAGGGACAGGCCTGCGTGTGAGGACGGAATGCAGGAGGGGCTCTTCTGCGGCTGGGTGTGGGGCCCTCACCGGAACTGTGGAGAAATGGCCAGGTAACTGCGTCACGTGGGCTAGTAGATTGGCCAGGGCTTCGAACTGAAGGACAATAACGGGGAGTAGCTGTCAGGCCCTGGGAGTGTCTGAGTGTAAGTGGAGATGGGTTTGGGGTCACTGAGGGATGCGTGGGAGCCATCCCTGTATAGGTCCAGGTCATAGGGAGATATGCTCGTGAGGCCTGTGGGTGTCTAGGGTTGTCCTGGGTGCCTGGGGCTGACTGTGGCAGAAATCTGGGGAGGGCTGGAGAGAAGCTGGGAGACACAGGAGAGTCCCTGAAGGCAGGGGGTGAAGAGGTGAAAGAAATGGGGGAGGGTTGCAGTAAGGTCCGTGAGTTTGTAGGTGATTCCTGGGTGTGGGAAGCTGACTCCAGGTGAAATCTGGAGATGGCTGGAGAGTAGCTGAGAGAGACAGAAGAGTCCCTGAGGGCTGGGGGTGAGAACATGAGGGAGACTGGGGAGTAAGTCAGTGAAATTCGCGAGTTCGGTGGTGTATCGTGGGCGCCTGGAACTGACTCCAGCTGGAATCTAGAGAAGTTTTGACAGTAGCTGAAAGAGACACAAGAGTCCCTGTGGGCTGAGGGCAAAGACCTGAGAGAGACCAGGGAGGACCTCAGTGAAGTCTGTGAGTCTGTAGGTGATTCCGGAGTGTGGGAGGCTGACTCCCGCTGAAATCTGGGCGTGGTGGGAGAGTAGCTGGGACAGACAGGAGAGTCCCAGGGGGCTGGGGGTGAAGACATGAGAGAGACTGGGGAGTAACTCAGTGAAACTGCTGAGTTCGTAGGTGATACCTGGGAGCCCGGAACTGACTCCCGCTGAAATCTGGGCATGGTTGGAGAGTAGCTGGGACACACAGGAGAGTCCCTGAGGGCTGGGGGTGAAGACATGAGACAGACCGGGGAGTAACTCAGTGAAACTGGAGAGTTTGGTGGTGACTCCGGGGTGCCAGGAACTGACTCCAGCTGAAATGTGGGGGTGGTTGGAGAGTAGCTGGGACAGACAGGAGAGTCCCTGAGGGCTGGTGAAGACATGAGAGAGACTGGAGAGTAATTGAGTGAAATTGGTGAGTTTGGTGGCGATTCTGGGGTGCAAGGAACTGCTTCGAGCTGAGATCTGGGCGTAGTTGGAGAGTAGCTGCGACAGACAGTAGAGTCCCTGAGGGCTGGTGAAGACATGAGAGAGACTGGAGAGTAATTGAGTGAAATTGGTGAGTTTGGTGTTGATTCCGGGGTGCAAGGAACTGCTTCCAGATGAAATCTGGGCGTTGTTGGAGAGTAGCTGGGACAGACAGGAGAGTCCCAGAGGGCTGTTGAAGACATGAGAGAGACTGGAGAGTAATTGAGTGAAATTGGTGAGTTTGGTGTTGATTCCGGGGTGCAAGGAACTGCTTCCAGCTGAAATGTGGGCGCTGTTGGAGAGTAGCTGGGACAGACAGGAGAGTCCCTGAGGGCTGGTGAAGACATGAGAGAGACTGGGGAGTAACGCAGTGAAATTGGTGAGTTTGGTGGTGATTCCTGGGTGCCAGGAACTGACTCCCGCTGAAGTGTGGGCGTGGTTGGAGAGTAGCTGGGACACACAGGAGAGTCCCTGAGGGTTGGAGATAAAGACGTGCTAGAGACTGGGGAGTAACTGAGTGAAACTGGTGAGTTTGGTGGTGATTCCGGGGTGCCTGGAACTGACTCCAGCTGAAATGTGGGCGTGGTTGGAGAGTAGCTGGGACACACGGGAGAGTCCCTGAGGGATGGTGAAGACATGAGAGAGACTGGGGAGCAACGCAGTGAAATTGGTGAGTTTGGTGTTGATTTCTGGGTGCCTGCAACGGACTCCCGCTGAAGTGTGGGCGTGTTTGGAGAGTAGCTGGGACACACAGGCGAGTCCCTGAGGGTTGGAGATAAAGACGTGCTAGAGACTGGGGAGTAACTCAGTGAAAGTGGCGGGCTTGGTGGTGATCCCTGGGTTCCTGGAACTGACCCGCGCTGAAATGTGGGCGTGGCTGGAGAGTAGCTGGGACAGACTGGAGGGTCCGTAAGGGCTGGGGGTGAAGACGTGAGAGAGACTGGCGAGGATCTCACTGAGGTCTGTGAGTTTGTAGGTGTTTCTGGGGTGTGGGGTACAGACTCCCGCTGAAATCTGGGCGTAGTTGGAGAGTAGCTGGGACAGACAGGAGAGTCATGGGTGGCTGGGGGTGAGCTGCTGGATGATGGCAGTAAGAACATATGGTACATTATTGATGAATGAGGTGACTGTGAAGAATCTCCAGAGGAGGACACGGGAGAACACGATGACATGAGTGACTGTCCTGCTTGGTTAGGAAAGGGAAACTTAAAGTTGTGGAATTCTGCTGATGATGGATGTGAGAGTGGTGAAGCCCTGTGGGATGATGTAGAGTACTTCCACATCCCTGGTGGGGAGCTGCCCCTTGGGTGTGAGTTTCTGGGAGGGGAGAGGGAGAAGCTGGGTGAGGCAGGCATGAATCTTGAGGAGTCAGGGCTGGGGGACCGCTCATATTCTCCCGAGACCTGTGAGTCTCTGGGGGACTCCGGGGTGCATGGGGCTGACTCCCGCAGGAACCTGGGGATGGCTGGAGAGTAACTGGGAGCCACAGGAGAGTCCCTGAGGCCTGGGGGTGAAGAGATGAAAGACACAGGGGTGGAGCACTGTGAGGCTCGTGAGTTTGTTGGTGATTCCTGGGTGTGGGGGGCTGACTCCAGCTGAAATCTGGGGTTGTTTGGAGAGTAGCTGGGAGACACAGGAGACCCCCCGAGAGCTGGGGGTGAGCTGCTGGGTGATGGCAGTACGAACATGTGGTATATTATTGATGAACGTGGGGACTCTGAGGAATCCTCAGAGGAGGACACGGGAGAGCCCAATGGCTTCATTGATTGCCCATCACGGTGAGGACAGGGAAATGGGAGCTTGTGGGATTCTGGTGATGACAGAGGTGAGTGTGGTGAAGCCCTAGGGGATGGTGAATGGTAGCTCCGGATCCCTGGTGAGGCGCTTCCCCTTAAGCCTGAGTTTCTGAGAGGGGAGAGGGAGAAGCTGGGTGAGGCTCGCATGGACCTTGGGGAGTCCGGGCTGGGGGACCGTTCATAAGAAGAGCCAGACAAGACCCTACTGTTCTTAGGTGCAGACATGATTAGGAAACCTGCAGCTCCCAGGGGCCCCTACTAATTTTCTAACTCACAGAAGGAAGGAGTGCGTGTGTGTGTGTGTGTGTGTGTGTGTGTGAGTGTGTGTGTGTGTTTGTGTGTGTGCGGTGTGAGGTATGTGCCCCTTCAGAAAATGGAAATCAACCAACCAATGAGACAGACAGACAGACAGACAGACAGACAGAGATTCACTTGCCCAAGTGTTCTGTCCTGTCCTCTGAATCCGCTTCCAAGTCGCAAGACGCTGTGAGCTCCAAGTCCACGCAGAGTCCGCCAAACGCTCCGGCCGCTGATCCGCTCCGCGAAGATCTGAGTACAGGCCAGCCAGGGCGGGTTTAAATAGCCTCGGGCGCAGCCTAGCAGCGGAAAGGGTGGATCTTCACTCCTCCTTTCCATCAGTCACCCCCAACTTTCCCAGGCTACACCTCGTAGGAAACTGTTCTCTTGCTTTGATTTCATGCGCCACCTTTGGGACAATCTAAGAACTTACAAGTTTTCTTGGCCAGATAACTTAGGAATTGTATGCACTGAAACACGGAAAACCGACTAGTGGTTCTGTGGTTCCCACGTTGTGGTTTTGACACCAGCAGCATCCTTGCAACAATCAAACCCCGGAGATCCACAGATCTGCGTTGTAACAAGACCTCCCCCTGACCCTGATGCATGGCAGTTTAAGAAGTCTTTCCGTGTAAGCCAAAAGACTTGGAGGAAAAGGTGGAGATATGCGTTGTAGAAACATTCTTTTGCTCTGGAACCACGTAGAGACTTGGGAGCCTGTTGGGTGGAGCATTCGTTGGATGAGGGTGGTCGGGTTAGGAATAGCAAGGTGTGGCTCCAGGTAATCCAATCATCTAATTAAGATTCCAGTTGTGCTCATCTGTTTTAAAATTCCGTTTGTGTAAATTCTTTCAGTCAGACTGAGAATGGCAAAGCCTCAACCCCAATTTCCAGGGAGGGCTGAGAGCCTCAGGTGGAGTTGATCACCAATAGCCTATGGTTTAACCCATCATGCCTATAGAATGAGGTCTCCATAAAAACCCGAAAGGACTGGGTTCAGAGAGCTTCTGGATAACACTTCCTGGAAGGCAGTGCGCCCCTCCCCACATGCCGGGCCCCAAATTTATTTCCGAATGTTTGCAATATCCGCTAAAATACAATGGCAAATGTAAGTGTTTCCCTGCGTGCTGTGAGCTCTTCCAGCAAATGAAAGCAAATAAATCTGGGAGTGGTGGCAACCTGATTTCTAGCCAGTTGCTGAGAAGCACAGGTAAAACAACGTAGGGCTTCCCATTGTTATTAGTGTGGGAGGCCTGTCTGGCAGGACTCGGCCCTTTGGAATCTAATGCTATGTCCCGGTAGATAGCGTCACCATTGAATTAGAAGACACACATATGTTGAGAATAATATTTCTGCTCATTTGCTGCACGTCTTATTTACAATATGTAATCAAATTCTTTATCCTGACCTTATGGCACCTGGGTTGAGAACCATGATGGGAAGCAAACATTGGTCTGTCACTTTCTGAGTTTGAAACTTTATTTTGCCTTTAGCGTTTTGCTATTGCTTTTTCGTTTTCTTTTGTTTCGTTTTGTTTCCAAGTTCTGGGGTATATGTGCAGGATGTGCAGATTTGTTACTAAGGTAAACAATCGTGTGCCATGGTGGTTTGCTGCACCTGTCCACCCATCACCTAGGTATAAGGCCCAGCGTGCAGTAGCTGTTTTTCTTCACGCTGTGCCTCCCGAAACGCCCCAGTGTGTGTTGTTCCCCTTCCTGTGTCCATGTGATCCCATTTTTCAGCTCCCATTATAAGTGAGAATGTGGCGTTTGATTTTCTTTCCCTCGATTAGTTTGCTGAGGATAATGACCTCACATCACCAGTGCTTTTGTTTTTTATTATAAAGAGTAGTATTTTATTGAATAAGATTTGCTCACAGAAAACGAAGCTTAAATCTACAATGAATGCCGGACTCTACAGCAGAAAGCAATTTTCTCACTTTTCCACACACAATGGTTCCTACTAAGTGAAAAAATGCCATAAAATTTCATTCACAAATGTACTACTCTGTCTCAAAACATCTCACATAATCATGCACTGTACTAAAGCCATTAGATCAGTTCTTCAGTCAGGTTAAAGAAGTATCCCTCTAATAACTGATTTTTATAATGCTATCAATCTCCACTCCCAATCAGTCTGCCATTGTTAATGGCGTACAGCATTATTGAATACAATGGAATTGATGACGCCCATATCCACGGACAAACCGTGACTTACGATGGTTTGATTTATGATTTTTCAACGTTATGATGGGTTTATTGGAATATTAGATGCGTTTCTGGGTTACACTGGGTTTAGGAGTATGCGACCCTATAGTCCAGAAACAGCTGTATAAAGAAAAACAGGTGTACCTAATTAAAATATGCCTAGTGACTTGGGATAAATCAATAGATGTTCACAACTGATGGAGAGCCGTGAAAGAGAGATAGCGGTAAATAGTTACAATAACACAATTTTCCTGCACCTGTGGAGGATTTCCCCAAAAAAACGCAGAATGTGGGATGCACCTAAGGCATATGAAAGAGAGAGGGCAGAAGGAGTAAGAGAGAAAAAGGAGGAAGGAAGGAAGGAAGGAAGGAAGGAATGAAAGAAGGAAGGAAGGAAGGAAGGAAGGAAGGAAGGAAGGAAAGAAGGAAGGAAGGAAGGAAGGAAGGAAGGAAGGAAGGAAGGAAGGAAGGAAGGAAAGAAGGAAAGAAGGACGGAAGGAAGGAAAAAACACCCGGTGTTACTAAAACCCCAAAAAGACTGGTTTCCCCCTGTGGGTAAGCCTACAATGTGGATGAATCTTGAAAATATTGTGCTACGTGTTATGTCAGTCATAAAAGCTCACCTATTGTGCAATTCCGTTTATAGGAATTGTCCACAATATGGAAATCTATTCATATGGGGTTGATCGCACTATGTAGTTGCTACCTAGTACTGAGGGTCAGGGAGAGGGTTTGAGACAGAATGAGGAGTGACTAATGTCTACAGGGGTTTTCTCTGGTCGGGGGTGATAAGACGTTCTACAACGGATTGCGAATTAAAAGGGAATGTGCACAACCACAGGTATACTAAAAGCCACTCAATTCATGACTTTTAATGGGGGAATCTTATGTGGCGCACTCTCATCGAGACCACGGCAGACATAGTGAGAGAGAAAAAGGTGAGTAAATATCTGAAACGGAGGCAGAAACAGAGAGAATGAAAAGCCCTGTGAATGGAAGGGAGAGCAAAAAGGGCAAATGGTCCTATTTAAAAATGACAGATGTGAAACAGGGGTTCACATCAACAGTGTCACTGCCAGGAAGGAGGGTCATGTGAGGCACGTCACCGGTAGTGTGGCCCACAGGGACGCCGACATGCTGGAGCGTCGTGTCAGCATGGGCTCTGGCAGCCACGTGGGCCAGCAGGAGGGTCCCGCTGCACAGCTGTGGGGTGAGGATAGACTGGGTGGTGATATCGGCCATGACAGGGGCCTCTTCTGCTGGCAAGAGTGTGACAGTAGCAAGTAGAGGGACAGGCCTGCGTGTGAGGACGGAATGCAGGAGGGGCTCTTCTGCGGCTGGGTGTGGGGCCCTCACCGGAACTGTGGAGAAATGGCCAGGTAACTGCGTCACGTGGGCTAGTAGATTGGCCAGGGCTTCGAACTGAAGGACAATAACGGGGAGTAGCTGTCAGGCCCTGGGAGTGTCTGAGTGTAAGTGGAGATGGGTTTGGGGTCACTGAGGGATGCGTGGGAGCCATCCCTGTATAGGTCCAGGTCATAGGGAGATAGGCTCGTGAGGCCTGTGGGTGTCTAGGGTTGTCCTGGGTGCCTGGGGCTGACTGTGGCAGAAATCTGCGGAGGGCTGGAGAGAAGCTGGGAGACACAGGAGAGTCCCTGAAGGCAGGGGGTGAAGAGGTGAAAGAAATGGGGGAGGGTTGCAGTAAGGTCCGTGAGTTTGTAGGTGATTCCTGGGTGTGGGAAGCTGACTCCAGGTGAAATCTGGAGATGGCTGGAGAGTAGCTGAGAGAGACAGAAGAGTCCCTGAGGGCTGGGGGTGAGAACATGAGGGAGACTGGGGAGTAAGTCAGTGAAATTCGCGAGTTCGGTGGTGTATCGTGGGCGCCTGGAACTGACTCCAGCTGGAATCTAGAGAAGTTTTGACAGTAGCTGAAAGAGACACAAGAGTCCCTGTGGGCTGAGGGCAAAGACCTGAGAGAGACCAGGGAGGACCTCAGTGAAGTCTGTGAGTCTGTAGGTGATTCCGGAGTGTGTGAGGCTGACTCCCGCTGAAATCTGGGCGTGGTGGGAGAGTAGCTGGGACAGACAGGAGAGTCCCAGGGGGCTGGGGGTGAAGACATGAGAGAGACTGGGGAGTAACTCAGTGAAACTGCTGAGTTTGTAGGTGATACCTGGGAGCCCGGAACTGACTCCCGCTGAAATCTGGGCATGGTTGGAGAGTAGCTGGGACACACAGGAGAGTCCCTGAGGGCTGGGGGTGAAGACATGAGAGAGACCGGGGAGTAACTCAGTGAAACTGGAGAGTTTGGTGGTGACTCCGGGGTGCCAGGAACTGACTCCAGCTGAAATGTGGGGGTGGTTGGAGAGTAGCTGGGACAGACAGGAGAGTCCCTGAGGGCTGGTGAAGACATGAGAGAGACTGGAGAGTAATTGAGTGAAATTGGTGAGTTTGGTGGCGATTCTGGGGTGCAAGGAACTGCTTCGAGCTGAAATCTGGGCGTAGTTGGAGAGTAGCTGCGACAGACAGTAGAGTCCCTGAGGGCTGGTGAAGACATGAGAGAGACTGGAGAGTAATTGAGTGAAATTGGTGAGTTTGGTGTTGATTCCGGGGTGCAAGGAACTTCTTCCAGATGAAATCAGGGCATTGTTGGAGAGTAGCTGGGACAGACAGGAGAGTCCCAGAGGGCTGGTGAAGACATGAGAGAGACTGGAGAGTAATTGAGTGAAATTGGTGAGTTTGGTGTTGATTCCGGGGTGCAAGGAACTGCTTCCAGCTGAAATGTGGGCGCTGTTGGAGAGTAGCTGGGACAGACAGGAGAGTCCCTGAGGGCTGGTGAAGACATGAGAGAGACTGGGGAGTAACGCACTGAAATTGGTGAGTTTGGTGGCGATTCTGGGGTGCAAGGAACTGCTTCGAGCTGAAATCTGGGCGTAGTTGGAGAGTAGCTGCGACAGACAGTAGAGTCCCTGAGGGCTGGTGAAGACATGAGAGAGACTGGAGAGTAATTGAGTGAAATTGGTGAGTTTGGTGGCGATTCTGGGGTGCAAGGAACTGCTTCGAGCTGAGATCTGGGCGTAGTTGGAGAGTAGCTGCGACAGACAGTAGAGTCCCTGAGGGCTGGTGAAGACATGAGAGAGACTGGAGAGTAATTGAGTGAAATTGGTGAGTTTGGTGTTGATTCCGGGGTGCAAGGAACTGCTTCCAGATGAAATCTGGGCGTTGTTGGAGAGTAGCTGGGACAGATAGGAGAGTCCCAGAGGGCTGGTGAAGACATGAGAGAGACTGGAGAGTAATTGAGTGAAATTGGTGAGTTTGGTGTTGATTCCGGGGTGCAAGGAACTGCTTCCAGCTGAAATGTGGGCGCTGTTGGAGAGTAGCTGGGACAGACAGGAGAGTCCCTGAGGGCTGGTGAAGACATGAGAGAGACTGGGGAGTAACGCAGTGAAATTGGTGAGTTTGGTGGTGATTCCTGGGTGCCAGGAACTGACTCCCGCTGAAGTGTGGGCGTGGTTGGAGAGTAGCTGGGACACACAGGAGAGTCCCTGAGGGTTGGAGATAAAGACGTGCTAGAGACTGGGGAGTAACTGAGTGAAACTGGTGAGTTTGGTGGTGATTCCGGGGTGCCTGGAACTGACTCCAGCTGAAATGTGGGCGTGGTTGGAGAGTAGCTGGGACACACGGGAGAGTCCCTGAGGGATGGTGAAGACATGAGAGAGACTGGGGAGCAACGCAGTGAAATTGGTGAGTTTGGTGTTGATTTCTGGGTGCCTGCAACGGACTCCCGCTGAAGTGTGGGCGTGTTTGGAGAGTAGCTGGGACACACAGGCGAGTCCCTGAGGGTTGGAGATAAAGACGTGCTAGAGACTGGGGAGTAACTCAGTGAAAGTGGCGGGCTTGGTGGTGATCCCTGGGTTCCTGGAACTGACCCGCGCTGAAATGTGGGCGTGGCTGGAGAGTAGCTGGGACAGACTGGAGGGTCCGTAAGGGCTGGGGGTGAAGACGTGAGAGAGACTGGCGAGGATCTCACTGAGGTCTGTGAGTTTGTAGGTGTTTCTGGGGTGTGGGGTACAGACTCCCGCTGAAATCTGGGCGTAGTTGGAGAGTAGCTGGGACAGACAGGAGAGTCATGGGTGGCTGGGGGTGAGCTGCTGGATGATGGCAGTAAGAACATATGGTACATTATTGATGAATGAGGTGACTGTGAAGAATCTCCAGAGGAGGACACGGGAGAACACGATGACATGAGTGACTGTCCTGCTTGGTTAGGAAAGGGAAACTTAAAGTTGTGGAATTCTGCTGATGATGGATGTGAGAGTGGTGAAGCCCTGTGGGATGATGTAGAGTACTTCCACATCCCTGGTGGGGAGCTGCCCCTTGGGTGTGAGTTTCTGGGAGGGGAGAGGGAGAAGCTGGGTGAGGCAGGCATGAATCTTGAGGAGTCAGGGCTGGGGGACCGCTCATATTCTCCCGAGACCTGTGAGTCTCTGGGGGACTCCGGGGTGCATGGGGCTGACTCCCGCAGGAACCTGGGGATGGCTGGAGAGTAACTGGGAGCCACAGGAGAGTCCCTGAGGCCTGGGGGTGAAGAGATGAAAGACACAGGGGTGGAGCACTGTGAGGCTCGTGAGTTTGTTGGTGATTCCTGGGTGTGGGGGGCTGACTCCAGCTGAAATCTGGGGTTGTTTGGAGAGTAGCTGGGAGACACAGGAGACCCCCCGAGAGCTGGGGGTGAGCTGCTGGGTGATGGCAGTACGAACATGTGGTATATTATTGATGAACGTGGGGACTCTGAGGAATCCTCAGAGGAGGACACGGGAGAGCCCAATGGCTTCATTGATTGCCCATCACGGTGAGGACAGGGAAATGGGAGCTTGTGGGATTCTGGTGATGACAGAGGTGAGTGTGGTGAAGCCCTAGGGGATGGTGAATGGTAGCTCCGGATCCCTGGTGAGGCGCTTCCCCTTAAGCCTGAGTTTCTGAGAGGGGAGAGGGAGAAGCTGGGTGAGGCTCGCATGGACCTTGGGGAGTCCGGGCTGGGGGACCGTTCATAAGAAGAGCCAGACAAGACCCTACTGTTCTTAGGTGCAGACATGATTAGGAAACCTGCAGCTCCCAGGGGCCCCTACTAATTTTCTAACTCACAGAAGGAAGGAGTGCGTGTGTGTGTGTGTGTGTGTGTGTGTGAGTGTGTGTGTGTGTTTGTGTGTGTGCGGTGTGAGGTATGTGCCCCTTCAGAAAATGGAAATCAACCAACCAATGAGACAGACAGACAGACAGACAGACAGACAGAGATTCACTTGCCCAAGTGTTCTGTCCTGTCCTCTGAATCCGCTTCCAAGTCGCAAGACGCTGTGAGCTCCAAGTCCACGCAGAGTCCGCCAAACGCTCCGGCCGCTGATCCGCTCCGCGAAGATCTGAGTACAGGCCAGCCAGGGCGGGTTTAAATAGCCTCGGGCGCAGCCTAGCAGCGGAAAGGGTGGATCTTCACTCCTCCTTTCCATCAGTCACCCCCAACTTTCCCAGGCTACACCTCGTAGGAAACTGTTCTCTTGCTTTGATTTCATGCGCCACCTTTGGGACAATCTAAGAACTTACAAGTTTTCTTGGCCAGATAACTTAGGAATTGTATGCACTGAAACACGGAAAACCGACTAGTGGTTCTGTGGTTCCCACGTTGTGGTTTTGACACCAGCAGCATCCTTGCAACAATCAAACCCCGGAGATCCACAGATCTGCGTTGTAACAAGACCTCCCCCTGACCCTGATGCATGGCAGTTTAAGAAGTCTTTCCGTGTAAGCCAAAAGACTTGGAGGAAAAGGTGGAGATATGCGTTGTAGAAACATTCTTTTGCTCTGGAACCACGTAGAGACTTGGGAGCCTGTTGGGTGGAGCATTCGTTGGATGAGGGTGGTCGGGTTAGGAATAGCAAGGTGTGGCTCCAGGTAATCCAATCATCTAATTAAGATTCCAGTTGTGCTCATCTGTTTTAAAATTCCGTTTGTGTAAATTCTTTCAGTCAGACTGAGAATGGCAAAGCCTCAACCCCAATTTCCAGGGAGGGCTGAGAGCCTCAGGTGGAGTTGATCACCAATAGCCTATGGTTTAACCCATCATGCCTATAGAATGAGGTCTCCATAAAAACCCGAAAGGACTGGGTTCAGAGAGCTTCTGGATAACACTTCCTGGAAGGCAGTGCGCCCCTCCCCACATGCCGGGCCCCAAATTTATTTCCGAATGTTTGCAATATCCGCTAAAATACAATGGCAAATGTAAGTGTTTCCCTGCGTGCTGTGAGCTCTTCCAGCAAATGAAAGCAAATAAATCTGGGAGTGGTGGCAACCTGATTTCTAGCCAGTTGCTGAGAAGCACAGGTAAAACAACGTAGGGCTTCCCATTGTTATTAGTGTGGGAGGCCTGTCTGGCAGGACTCGGCCCTTTGGAATCTAATGCTATGTCCCGGTAGATAGCGTCACCATTGAATTAGAAGACACACATATGTTGAGAATAATATTTCTGCTCATTTGCTGCACGTCTTATTTACAATATGTAATCAAATTCTTTATCCTGACCTTATGGCACCTGGGTTGAGAACCATGATGGGAAGCAAACATTGGTCTGTCACTTTCTGAGTTTGAAACTTTATTTTGCCTTTAGCGTTTTGCTATTGCTTTTTCGTTTTCTTTTGTTTCGTTTTGTTTCCAAGTTCTGGGGTATATGTGCAGGATGTGCAGATTTGTTACTAAGGTAAACAATCGTGTGCCATGGTGGTTTGCTGCACCTGTCCACCCATCACCTAGGTATAAGGCCCAGCGTGCAGTAGCTGTTTTTCTTCACGCTGTGCCTCCCGAAACGCCCCAGTGTGTGTTGTTCCCGTCCCTGTGTCCATGTGATCCCATTTTTCAGCTCCCATTATAAGTGAGAATGTGGCGTTTGATTTTCTTTCCCTCGATTAGTTTGCTGAGGATAATGACCTCACATCACCAGTGCTTTTGTTTTTTATTATAAAGAGTAGTATTTTATTGAATAAGATTTGCTCACAGAAAACGAAGCTTAAATCTACAATGAATGCCGGACTCTACAGCAGAAAGCAATTTTCTCACTTTTCCACACACAATGGTTCCTACTAAGTGAAAAAATGCCATAAAATTTCATTCACAAATGTACTACTCTGTCTCAAAACATCTCACATAATCATGCACTGTACTAAAGCCATTAGATCAGTTCTTCAGTCAGGTTAAAGAAGTATCCCTCTAATAACTGATTTTTATAATGCTATCAATCTCCACTCCCAATCAGTCTGCCATTGTTAATGGCGTACAGCATTATTGAATACAATGGAATTGATGACGCCCATATCCACGGACAAACCGTGACTTACGATGGTTTGATTTATGATTTTTCAACGTTATGATGGGTTTATTGGAATATTAGATGCGTTTCTGAGTTACACTGGGTTTAGGAGTATGCGACCCTATAGTCCAGAAACAGCTGTATAAAGAAAAACAGGTGTACCTAATTAAAATATGCCTAGTGACTTGGGATAAATCAATAGATGTTCACAACTGATGGAGAGCCGTGAAAGAGAGATAACGGTAAATAGTTACAATAACACAATTTTCCTGCACCTGTGGAGGATTTCCCCAAAAAAACGCAGAATGTGGGATGCACCTAAGGCATATGAAAGAGAGAGGGCAGAAGGAGTAAGAGAGAAAAAGGAGGAAGGAAGGAAGGAAGGAAGGAAGGAAGGAAGGAAGGAAGGAAGGAAGGAAAGAAGGAAGGAAGGAAGGAAGGAAGGAAGGAAGGAAGGAAGGAAGGAAAGAAGGAAAGAAGGACGGAAGGAAGGAGAAAACACCCGGTGTTACTAAAACCCCAAAAAGACTGGTTTCCCCCTGTGGGTAAGCCTACAATGTGGATGAATCTTGAAAATATTGTGCTACGTGTTATGTCAGTCATAAAAGCTCACCTATTGTGCAATTCCGTTTATAGGAATTGTCCACAATATGGAAATCTATTCATATGGGGTTGATCGCACTATATAGTTGCTACCTAGTGCTGAGGGTCAGGGAGAGGGTTTGAGACAGAATGAGGAGTGACTAATGTCTACAGGGGTTTTCTCTGGTCGGGGGTGATAAGACGTTCTACAACGGATTGCGAATTAAAAGGGAATGTGCACAACCACAGGTATACTAAAAGCCACTCAATTCATGACTTTTAATGGGGGAATCTTATGTGGCGCACTCTCATCGAGACCACGGCAGACATAGTGAAAGAGAAAAAGGTGAGTAAATATCTGAAACGGAGGCAGAAACAGAGAGAATGAAAAGCCCTGTGAATGGAAGGGAGAGCGAAAAGGGCAAATGGTCCTATTTACAAATGACAGATGTGAAACTGGGGTTCACATCAACAGTGTCACTGCCAGGAAGGAGGGTCATGCGAGCCATGTCACCGGTAGTGTGGCCCGCAGGGACGCCGACATGCTGGAGCGTCGTGCCAGCATGGGCTCTGGCAGCCACGTGGGCCAGCAGGAGGGTCCCGCTGCACAGCTGTGGGGTGAGGATAGACTGGGTGGTGATATCGGCCATGACAGGGGCCTCTTCTGCTGGCAAGAGTGTGACAGTAGCAAGTAGAGGGACAGGCCTGCGTGTGAGGACGGAATGCAGGAGGGGCTCTTCTGCGGCTGGGTGTGGGGCCCTCACCGGAACTGTGGAGAAATGGCCAGGTAACTGCGTCACATGGGCTAGTAGATTGGCCAGGGCTTCGAACTGAAGGACAATAACGGGGAGTAGCTGTCAGGCCCTGGGAGTGTCTGAGTGTAAGTGGAGATGGGTTTGGGGTCACTGAGGGATGCGTGGGAGCCATCCCTGTATAGGTCCAGGTCATAGGGAGATAGGCTCGTGAGGCCTGTGGGTGTCTAGGGTTGTCCTGGGTGCCTGGGGCTGACTGTGGCAGAAATCTGGGGAGGGCTGGAGAGAAGCTGGGAGACACAGGAGAGTCCCTGAAGGCAGGGGGTGAAGAGGTGAAAGAAATGGGGGAGGGTTGCAGTAAGGTCCGTGAGTTTGTAGGTGATTCCTGGGTGTGGGAAGCTGACTCCAGGTGAAATCTGGAGATGGCTGCAGAGTAGCTGAGAGAGACAGAAGAGTCCCTGAGGGCTGGGGGTGAGAACATGAGGGAGACTGGGGAGTAAGTCAGTGAAATTCGCGAGTTCGGTGGTGTATCGTGGGCGCCTGGAACTGACTCCAGCTGGAATCTAGAGTTTTGACAGTAGCTGAAAGAGACACAAGAGTCCCTGTGGGCTGAGGGCAAAGACCTGAGAGAGACCAGGGAGGACCTCAGTGAAGTCTGTGAGTCTGTAGGTGATTCCGGAGTGTGAGAGGCTGACTCCCGCTGAAATCTGGGCGTGGTGGGAGAGTAGCTGGGACAGACAGGAGAGTCCCAGAGGGCTGGTGAAGACATGAGAGAGACTGGAGAGTAATTGACTGAAATTGGTGAGTTTGGTGTTGATTCCGGGGTGCAAGGAACTGCTTCCAGCTGAAATGTGGGCGCTGTTGGAGAGTAGCTGGGACAGACAGGAGAGTCCCTGAGGGCTGGTGAAGACATGAGAGAGACTGGGGAGTAACGCAGTGAAATTGGTGAGTTTGGTGGTGATTCCTGGGTGCCAGGAACTGACTCCCGCTGAAGTGTGGGCGTGGTTGGAGAGTAGCTGGGACACACAGGAGAGTCCCTGAGGGTTGGAGATAAAGACGTGCTAGAGACTGGGGAGTAACTGAGTGAAACTGGTGAGTTTGGTGGTGATTCCGGGGTGCCTGGAACTGACTCCAGCTGAAATGTGGGCGTGGTTGGAGAGTAGCTGGGACACACGGGAGAGTCCCTGAGGGATGGTGAAGACATGAGAGAGACTGGGGAGCAACGCAGTGAAATTGGTGAGTTTGGTGTTGATTTCTGGGTGCCTGCAACGGACTCCCGCTGAAGTGTGGGCGTGTTTGGAGAGTAGCTGGGACACACAGGCGAGTCCCTGAGGGTTGGAGATAAAGACGTGCTAGAGACTGGGGAGTAACTCAGTGAAAGTGGCGGGCTTGGTGGTGATCCCTGGGTTCCTGGAACTGACCCGCGCTGAAATGTGGGCGTGGCTGGAGAGTAGCTGGGACAGACTGGAGGGTCCGTAAGGGCTGGGGGTGAAGACGTGAGAGAGACTGGCGAGGATCTCACTGAGGTCTGTGAGTTTGTAGGTGTTTCTGGGGTGTGGGGTACAGACTCCCGCTGAAATCTGGGCGTAGTTGGAGAGTAGCTGGGACAGACAGGAGAGTCATGGGTGGCTGGGGGTGAGCTGCTGGATGATGGCAGTAAGAACATATGGTACATTATTGATGAATGAGGTGACTGTGAAGAATCTCCAGAGGAGGACACGGGAGAACACGATGACATGAGTGACTGTCCTGCTTGGTTAGGAAAGGGAAACTTAAAGTTGTGGAATTCTGCTGATGATGGATGTGAGAGTGGTGAAGCCCTGTGGGATGATGTAGAGTACTTCCACATCCCTGGTGGGGAGCTGCCCCTTGGGTGTGAGTTTCTGGGAGGGGAGAGGGAGAAGCTGGGTGAGGCAGGCATGAATCTTGAGGAGTCAGGGCTGGGGGACCGCTCATATTCTCCCGAGACCTGTGAGTCTCTGGGGGACTCCGGGGTGCATGGGGCTGACTCCCGCAGGAACCTGGGGATGGCTGGAGAGTAACTGGGAGCCACAGGAGAGTCCCTGAGGCCTGGGGGTGAAGAGATGAAAGACACAGGGGTGGAGCACTGTGAGGCTCGTGAGTTTGTTGGTGATTCCTGGGTGTGGGGGGCTGACTCCAGCTGAAATCTGGGGTTGTTTGGAGAGTAGCTGGGAGACACAGGAGACCCCCAGAGAGCTGGGGGTGAGCTGCTGGGTGATGGCAGTACGAACATGTGGTATATTATTGATGAACGTGGGGACTCTGAGGAATCCTCAGAGGAGGACACGGGAGAGCCCAATGGCCTCATTGATTGCCCATCACGGTGAGGACAGGGAAATGGGAGCTTGTGGGATTCTGGTGATGACAGAGGTGAGTGTGGTGAAGCCCTAGGGGATGGTGAATGGTAGCTCCGGATCCCTGGTGAGGCGCTTCCCCTTAAGCCTGAGTTTCTGAGAGGGGAGAGGGAGAAGCTGGGTGAGGCTCGCATGGACCTTGGGGAGTCCGGGCTGGGGGACCGTTCATAAGAAGAGCCAGACAAGACCCTACTGTTCTTAGGTGCAGACATGATTAGGAAACCTGCAGCTCCCAGGGGCCCCTACTAATTTTCTAACTCACAGAAGGAAGGAGTGCGTGTGTGTGTGTGTGTGTGTGTGTGAGTGTGTGTGTGTGTTTGTGTGTGTGCGGTGTGAGGTATGTGCCCCTTCAGAAAATGGAAATCAACCAACCAATGAGACAGACAGACAGACAGACAGACAGACAGAGATTCACTTGCCCAAGTGTTCTGTCCTGTCCTCTGAATCCGCTTCCAAGTCGCAAGACGCTGTGAGCTCCAAGTCCACGCAGAGTCCGCCAAACGCTCCGGCCGCTGATCCGCTCCGCGAAGATCTGAGTACAGGCCAGCCAGGGCGGGTTTAAATAGCCTCGGGCGCAGCCTAGCAGCGGAAAGGGTGGATCTTCACTCCTCCTTTCCATCAGTCACCCCCAACTTTCCCAGGCTACACCTCGTAGGAAACTGTTCTCTTGCTTTGATTTCATGCGCCACCTTTGGGACAATCTAAGAACTTACAAGTTTTCTTGGCCAGATAACTTAGGAATTGTATGCACTGAAACACGGAAAACCGACTAGTGGTTCTGTGGTTCCCACGTTGTGGTTTTGACACCAGCAGCATCCTTGCAACAATCAAACCCCGGAGATCCACAGATCTGCGTTGTAACAAGACCTCCCCCTGACCCTGATGCATGGCAGTTTAAGAAGTCTTTCCGTGTAAGCCAAAAGACTTGGAGGAAAAGGTGGAGATATGCGTTGTAGAAACATTCTTTTGCTCTGGAACCACGTAGAGACTTGGGAGCCTGTTGGGTGGAGCATTCGTTGGATGAGGGTGGTCGGGTTAGGAATATCAAGGTGTGGCTCCAGGTAATCCAATCATCTAATTAAGATTCCAGTTGTGCTCATCTGTTTTAAAATTCCGTTTGTGTAAATTCTTTCAGTCAGACTGAGAATGGCAAAGCCTCAACCCCAATTTCCAGGGAGGGCTGAGAGCCTCAGGTGGAGTTGATCACCAATAGCCTATGGTTTAACCCATCATGCCTATAGAATGAGGTCTCCATAAAAACCCGAAAGGACTGGGTTCAGAGAGCTTCTGGATAACACTTCCTGGAAGGCAGTGCGCCCCTCCCCACATGCCGGGCCCCAAATTTATTTCCGAATGTTTGCAATATCCGCTAAAATACAATGGCAAATGTAAGTGTTTCCCTGCGTGCTGTGAGCTCTTCCAGCAAATGAAAGCAAATAAATCTGGGAGTGGTGGCAACCTGATTTCTAGCCAGTTGCTGAGAAGCACAGGTAAAACAACGTAGGGCTTCCCATTGTTATTAGTGTGGGAGGCCTGTCTGGCAGGACTCGGCCCTTTGGAATCTAATGCTATGTCCCGGTAGATAGCGTCACCATTGAATTAGAAGACACACATATGTTGAGAATAATATTTCTGCTCATTTGCTGCACGTCTTATTTACAATATGTAATCAAATTCTTTATCCTGACCTTATGGCACCTGGGTTGAGAACCATGATGGGAAGCAAACATTGGTCTGTCACTTTCTGAGTTTGAAACTTTATTTTGCCTTTAGCGTTTTGCTATTGCTTTTTCGTTTTCTTTTGTTTCGTTTTGTTTCCAAGTTCTGGGGTATATGTGCAGGATGTGCAGATTTGTTACTAAGGTAAACAATCGTGTGCCATGGTGGTTTGCTGCACCTGTCCACCCATCACCTAGGTATAAGGCCCAGCGTGCAGTAGCTGTTTTTCTTCACGCTGTGCCTCCCGAAACGCCCCAGTGTGTGTTGTTCCCGTCCCTGTGTCCATGTGATCCCATTTTTCAGCTCCCATTATAAGTGAGAATGTGGCGTTTGATTTTCTTTCCCTCGATTAGTTTGCTGAGGATAATGACCTCACATCACCAGTGCTTTTGTTTTTTATTATAAAGAGTAGTATTTTATTGAATAAGATTTGCTCACAGAAAACGAAGCTTAAATCTACAATGAATGCCGGACTCTACAGCAGAAAGCAATTTTCTCACTTTTCCACACACAATGGTTCCTACTAAGTGAAAAAATGCCATAAAATTTCATTCACAAATGTACTACTCTGTCTCAAAACATCTCACATAATCATGCACTGTACTAAAGCCATTAGATCAGTTCTTCAGTCAGGTTAAAGAAGTATCCCTCTAATAACTGATTTTTATAATGCTATCAATCTCCACTCCCAATCAGTCTGCCATTGTTAATGGCGTACAGCATTATTGAATACAATGGAATTGATGACGCCCATATCCACGGACAAACCGTGACTTACGATGGTTTGATTTATGATTTTTCAACGTTATGATGGGTTTATTGGAATATTAGATGCGTTTCTGAGTTACACTGGGTTTAGGAGTATGCGACCCTATAGCCCAGAAACAGCTGTATAAAGAAAAACAGGTGTACCTAATTAAAATATGCCTAGTGACTTGGGATAAATCAATAGATGTTCACAACTGATGGAGAGCCGTGAAAGAGAGATAACGGTAAATAGTTACAATAACACAATTTTCCTGCACCTGTGGAGGATTTCCCCAAAAAAACGCAGAATGTGGGATGCACCTAAGGCATATGAAAGAGAGAGGGCAGAAGGAGTAAGAGAGAAAAAGGAGGAAGGAAGGAAGGAAGGAAGGAAGGAAGGAAGGAAGGAAGGAAGGAAGGAAGGAAAGAAGGAAGGAAGGAAGGAAGGAAGGAAGGAAGGAAGGAAAGAAGGAAGGAAGGAAGGAAGGAAGGAAGGAAAGAAGGAAAGAAGGACGGAAGGAAGGAGAAAACACCCGGTGTTACTAAAACCCCAAAAAGACTGGTTTCCCCCTGTGGGTAAGCCTACAATGTGGATGAATCTTGAAAATATTGTGCTACGTGTTATGTCAGTCATAAAAGCTCACCTATTGTGCAATTCCGTTTATAGGAATTGTCCACAATATGGAAATCTATTCATATGGGGTTGATCGCACTATGTAGTTGCTACCTAGTGCTGAGGGTCAGGGAGAGGGTTTGAGACAGAATGAGGAGTGACTAATGTCTACAGGGTTTTTCTCTGGTCGGGGGTGATAAGACGTTCTACAACGGATTGCGAATTAAAAGGGAATGTGCACAACCACAGGTATACTAAAAGCCACTCAATTCATGACTTTTAATGGGGGAATCTTATGTGGCGCACTCTCATCGAGACCACGGCAGACATAGTGAAAGAGAAAAAGGTGAGTAAATATCTGAAACGGAGGCAGAAACAGAGAGAATGAAAAGCCCTGTGAATGGAAGGGAGAGCGAAAAGGGCAAATGGTCCTATTTACAAATGACAGATGTGAAACTGGGGTTCACATCAACAGTGTCACTGCCAGGAAGGAGGGTCATGCGAGCCATGTCACCGGTAGTGTGGCCCGCAGGGACGCCGACATGCTGGAGCGTCGTGCCAGCATGGGCTCTGGCAGCCACGTGGGCCAGCAGGAGGGTCCCGCTGCACAGCTGTGGGGTGAGGATAGACTGGGTGGTGATATCGGCCATGACAGGGGCCTCTTCTGCTGGCAAGAGTGTGACAGTAGCAAGTAGAGGGACAGGCCTGCGTGTGAGGACGGAATGCAGGAGGGGCTCTTCTGCGGCTGGGTGTGGGGCCCTCACCGGAACTGTGGAGAAATGGCCAGGTAACTGCGTCACATGGGCTAGTAGATTGGCCAGGGCTTCGAACTGAAGGACAATAACGGGGAGTAGCTGTCAGGCCCTGGGAGTGTCTGAGTGTAAGTGGAGATGGGTTTGGGGTCACTGAGGGATGCGTGGGAGCCATCCCTGTATAGGTCCAGGTCATAGGGAGATAGGCTCGTGAGGCCTGTGGGTGTCTAGGGTTGTCCTGGGTGCCTGGGGCTGACTGTGGCAGAAATCTGGGGAGGGCTGGAGAGAAGCTGGGAGACACAGGAGAGTCCCTGAAGGCAGGGGGTGAAGAGGTGAAAGAAATGGGGGAGGGTTGCAGTAAGGTCCGTGAGTTTGTAGGTGATTCCTGGGTGTGGGAAGCTGACTCCAGGTGAAATCTGGAGATGGCTGGAGAGTAGCTGAGAGAGACAGAAGAGTCCCTGAGGGCTGGGGGTGAGAACATGAGGGAGACTGGGGAGTAAGTCAGTGAAATTCGCGAGTTCCGTGGTGTATCGTGGGCGCCTGGAACTGACTCCAGCTGGAATCTAGAGTTTTGACAGTAGCTGAAAGAGACACAAGAGTCCCTGTGGGCTGAGGGCAAAGACCTGAGAGAGACCAGGGAGGACCTCAGTGAAGTCTGTGAGTCTGTAGGTGATTCCGGAGTGTGGGAGGCTGACTCCCGCTGAAATCTGGGCGTGGTGGGAGAGTAGCTGGGACAGACAGGAGAGTCCCAGGGGGCTGGGGGTGAAGACATGAGAGAGACTGGGGAGTAACTCAGTGAAACTGCTGAGTTTGTAGGTGATACCTGGGAGCCCGGAACTGACTCCCGCTGAAATCTGGGCATGGTTGGAGAGTAGCTGGGACACACAGGAGAGTCCCTGAGGGCTGGGGGTGAAGACATGAGAGAGACCGGGGAGTAACTCAGTGAAACTGGAGAGTTTGGTGGTGACTCCGGGGTGCCAGGAACTGACTCCAGCTGAAATGTGGGGGTGGTTGGAGAGTAGCTGGGACAGACAGGAGAGTCCCTGAGGGCTGGTGAAGACATGAGAGAGACTGGAGAGTAATTGAGTGAAATTGGTGAGTTTGGTGGCGATTCTGGGGTGCAAGGAACTGCTTCGAGCTGAAATCTGGGCGTAGTTGGAGAGTAGCTGCGACAGACAGTAGAGTCCCTGAGGGCTGGTGAAGACATGAGAGAGACTGGAGAGTAATTGAGTGAAATTGGTGAGTTTGGTGTTGATTCCGGGGTGCAAGGAACTGCTTCCAGATGAAATCTGGGCGTTGTTGGAGAGTAGCTGGGACAGACAGGAGAGTCCCAGAGGGCTGGTGAAGACATGAGAGAGACTGGAGAGTAATTGAGTGAAATTGGTGAGTTTGGTGTTGATTCCGGGGTGCAAGGAACTGCTTCCAGCTGAAATGTGGGCGCTGTTGGAGAGTAGCTGGGACAGACAGGAGAGTCCCTGAGGGCTGGTGAACACATGAGAGAGACTGGGGAGTAACGCAGTGAAATTGGTGAGTTTGGTGGTGATTCCTGGGTGTCAGGAACTGACTCCCGCTGAAGTGTGGGCGTGGTTGGAGAGTAGCTGGGACACACAGGAGAGTCCCTGAGGGTTGGAGATAAAGACGTGCTAGAGACTGGGGAGTAACTGAGTGAAACTGGTGAGTTTGGTGGTGATTCCGGGGTGCCTGGAACTGACTCCAGCTGAAATGTGGGCGTGGTTGGAGAGTAGCTGGGACACACGGGAGAGTCCCTGAGGGATGGTGAAGACATGAGAGAGACTGGGGAGCAACGCAGTGAAATTGGTGAGTTTGGTGTTGATTTCTGGGTGCCTGCAACGGACTCCCGCTGAAGTGTGGGCGTGTTTGGAGAGTAGCTGGGACACACAGGCGAGTCCCTGAGGGTTGGAGATAAAGACGTGCTAGAGACTGGGGAGTAACTCAGTGAAAGTGGCGGGCTTGGTGGTGATCCCTGGGTTCCTGGAACTGACCCGCGCTGAAATGTGGGCGTGGCTGGAGAGTAGCTGGGACAGACTGGAGGGTCCGTAAGGGCTGGGGGTGAAGACGTGAGAGAGACTGGCGAGGATCTCACTGAGGTCTGTGAGTTTGTAGGTGTTTCTGGGGTGTGGGGTACAGACTCCCGCTGAAATCTGGGCGTAGTTGGAGAGTAGCTGGGACAGACAGGAGAGTCATGGGTGGCTGGGGGTGAGCTGCTGGATGATGGCAGTAAGAACATATGGTACATTATTGATGAATGAGGTGACTGTGAAGAATCTCCAGAGGAGGACACGGGAGAACACGATGACATGAGTGACTGTCCTGCTTGGTTAGGAAAGGGAAACTTAAAGTTGTGGAATTCTGCTGATGATGGATGTGAGAGTGGTGAAGCCCTGTGGGATGATGTAGAGTACTTCCACATCCCTGGTGGGGAGCTGCCCCTTGGGTGTGAGTTTCTGGGAGGGGAGAGGGAGAAGCTGGGTGAGGCAGGCATGAATCTTGAGGAGTCAGGGCTGGGGGACCGCTCATATTCTCCCGAGACCTGTGAGTCTCTGGGGGACTCCGGGGTGCATGGGGCTGACTCCCGCAGGAACCTGGGGATGGCTGGAGAGTAACTGGGAGCCACAGGAGAGTCCCTGAGGCCTGGGGGTGAAGAGATGAAAGACACAGGGGTGGAGCACTGTGAGGCTCGTGAGTTTGTTGGTGATTCCTGGGTGTGGGGGGCTGACTCCAGCTGAAATCTGGGGTTGTTTGGAGAGTAGCTGGGAGACACAGGAGACCCCCCGAGAGCTGGGGGTGAGCTGCTGGGTGATGGCAGTACGAACATGTGGTATATTATTGATGAACGTGGGGACTCTGAGGAATCCTCAGAGGAGGACACGGGAGAGCCCAATGGCTTCATTGATTGCCCATCACGGTGAGGACAGGGAAATGGGAGCTTGTGGGATTCTGGTGATGACAGAGGTGAGTGTGGTGAAGCCCTAGGGGATGGTGAATGGTAGCTCCGGATCCCTGGTGAGGCGCTTCCCCTTAAGCCTGAGTTTCTGAGAGGGGAGAGGGAGAAGCTGGGTGAGGCTCGCATGGACCTTGGGGAGTCCGGGCTGGGGGACCGTTCATAAGAAGAGCCAGACAAGACCCTACTGTTCTTAGGTGCAGACATGATTAGGAAACCTGCAGCTCCCAGGGGCCCCTACTAATTTTCTAACTCACAGAAGGAAGGAGTGCGTGTGTGTGTGTGTGTGTGTGTGTGTGTGTGTGTGTGTGTGAGTGTGTGTGTGTGTTTGTGTGTGTGCGGTGTGAGGTATGTGCCCCTTCAGAAAATGGAAATCAACCAACCAATGAGACAGACAGACAGACAGACAGACAGAGATTCACTTGCCCAAGTGTTCTGTCCTGTCCTCTGAATCCGCTTCCAAGTCGCAAGACGCTGTGAGCTCCAAGTCCACGCAGAGTCCGCCAAACGCTCCGGCCGCTGATCCGCTCCGCGAAGATCTGAGTACAGGCCAGCCAGGGCGGGTTTAAATAGCCTCGGGCGCAGCCTAGCAGCGGAAAGGGCGGAGCTTCACTCCTCCTTTCCATCAGTCACCCCCAACTTTCCCAGGCTACACCTCGTAGGAAACTGTTCTCTTGCTTTGATTTCATGCGCCACCTTTGGGACAATCTAAGAACTTACAAGTTTTCTTGGCCAGATAACTTAGGAATTGTATGCACTGAAACACGGAAAACCGACTAGTGGTTCTGTGGTTCCCACGTTGTGGTTTTGACACCAGCAGCATCCTTGCAACAATCAAACCCCGGAGATCCACAGATCTGCGTTGTAACAAGACCTCCCCCTGACCCTGATGCATGGCAGTTTAAGAAGTCTTTCCGTGTAAGCCAAAAGACTTGGAGGAAAAGGTGGAGATATGCGTTGTAGAAACATTCTTTTGCTCTGGAACCACGTAGAGACTTGGGAGCCTGTTGGGTGGAGCATTCGTTGGATGAGGGTGGTCGGGTTAGGAATAGCAAGGTGTGGCTCCAGGTAATCCAATCATCTAATTAAGATTCCAGTTGTGCTCATCTGTTTTAAAATTCCGTTTGTGTAAATTCTTTCAGTCAGACTGAGAATGGCAAAGCCTCAACCCCAATTTCCAGGGAGGGCTGAGAGCCTCAGGTGGAGTTGATCACCAATAGCCTATGGTTTAACCCATCATGCCTATAGAATGAGGTCTCCATAAAAACCCGAAAGGACTGGGTTCAGAGAGCTTCTGGATAACACTTCCTGGAAGGCAGTGCGCCCCTCCCCACATGCCGGGCCCCAAATTTATTTCCGAATGTTTGCAATATCCGCTAAAATACAATGGCAAATGTAAGTGTTTCCCTGCGTGCTGTGAGCTCTTCCAGCAAATGAAAGCAAATAAATCTGGGAGTGGTGGCAACCTGATTTCTAGCCAGTTGCTGAGAAGCACAGGTAAAACAACGTAGGGCTTCCCATTGTTATTAGTGTGGGAGGCCTGTCTGGCAGGACTCGGCCCTTTGGAATCTAATGCTATGTCCCGGTAGATAGCGTCACCATTGAATTAGAAGACACACATATGTTGAGAATAATATTTCTGCTCATTTGCTGCACGTCTTATTTACAATATGTAATCAAATTCTTTATCCTGACCTTATGGCACCTGGGTTGAGAACCATGATGGGAAGCAAACATTGGTCTGTCACTTTCTGAGTTTGAAACTTTATTTTGCCTTTAGCGTTTTGCTATTGCTTTTTCGTTTTCTTTTGTTTCGTTTTGTTTCCAAGTTCTGGGGTATATGTGCAGGATGTGCAGATTTGTTACTAAGGTAAACAATCGTGTGCCATGGTGGTTTGCTGCACCTGTCCACCCATCACCTAGGTATAAGGCCCAGCGTGCAGTAGCTGTTTTTCTTCACGCTGTGCCTCCCGAAACGCCCCAGTGTGTGTTGTTCCCCTTCCTGTGTCCATGTGATCCCATTTTTCAGCTCCCATTATAAGTGAGAATGTGGCGTTTGATTTTCTTTCCCTCGATTAGTTTGCTGAGGATAATGACCTCACATCACCAGTGCTTTTGTTTTTTATTATAAAGAGTAGTATTTTATTGAATAAGATTTGCTCACAGAAAACGAAGCTTAAATCTACAATGAATGCCGGACTCTACAGCAGAAAGCAATTTTCTCACTTTTCCACACACAATGGTTCCTACTAAGTGAAAAAATGCCATAAAATTTCATTCACAAATGTACTACTCTGTCTCAAAACATCTCACATAATCATGCACTGTACTAAAGCCATTAGATCAGTTCTTCAGTCAGGTTAAAGAAGTATCCCTCTAATAACTGATTTTTATAATGCTATCAATCTCCACTCCCAATCAGTCTGCCATTGTTAATGGCGTACAGCATTATTGAATACAATGGAATTGATGACGTCCATATCCACGGACAAACCGTGACTTACGATGGTTTGATTTATGATTTTTCAACGTTATGATGGGTTTATTGGAATATTAGATGCGTTTCTGAGTTACACTGGGTTTAGGAGTATGCGACCCTATAGTCCAGAAACAGCTGTATAAAGAAAAACAGGTGTACCTAATTAAAATATGCCTAGTGACTTGGGATAAATCAATAGATATTCACAACTGATGGAGAGCCGTGAAAGAGAGATAGCGGTAAATAGTTACAATAACACAATTTTCCTGCACCTGTGGAGGATTTCCCCAAAAAAACGCAGAATGTGGGATGCACCTAAGGCATATGAAAGAGAGAGGGCAGAAGGAGTAAGAGAGAAATAGGAGGAAGGAAGGAAGGAAGGAAGGAAGGAAGGAAGGAAGGAAGGAAGGAAGGAAGGAAAGAAGGAAAGAAGGACGGAAGGAAGGAGAAAACACCCGGTGTTACTAAAACCCCAAAAAGACTGGCTTCCCCCTGTGGGTAAGCCTACAATGTGGATGAATCTTGAAAATATTGTGCTACGTGTTATGTCAGTCATAAAAGCTCACCTATTGTGCAATTCCATTTATAGGAATTGTCCACAATATGGAAATCTATTCATATGGGGTTGATCGCACTATGTAGTTGCTACCTAGTGCTGAGGGTCAGGGAGAGGGTTTGAGACAGAATGAGGAGTGACTAATGTCTACAGGGTTTTTCTCTGGTCGGGGGTGATAAGACGTTCTACAACGGATTGCGAATTAAAAGGGAATGTGCACAACCACAGGTATACTAAAAGCCACTCAATTCATGACTTTTAATGGGGGAATCTTATGTGGCGCACTCTCATCGAGACCACGGCAGACATAGTGAAAGAGAAAAAGGTGAGTAAATATCTGTAACGGAGGCAGAAACAGAGAGAATGAAAAGCCCTGTGAATGGAAGGGAGAGCGAAAAGGGCAAATGGTCCTATTTACAAATGACAGATGTGAAACTGGGGTTCACATCAACAGTGTCACTGCCAGGAAGGAGGGTCATGTGAGGCACGTCACCGGTAGTGTGGCCCGCAGGGACGCCGACATGCTGGAGCGTCGTGCCAGCATGGGCTCTGGCAGCCACGTGGGCCAGCAGGAGGGTCCCGCTGCACAGCTGTGGGGTGAGGATAGACTGGGTGGTGATATCGGCCATGACAGGGGCCTCTTCTGCTGGCAAGAGTGTGACAGTAGCAAGTAGAGGGACAGGCCTGCGTGTGAGGACGGAATGCAGGAGGGGCTCTTCTGCGGCTGGGTGTGGGGCCCTCACCGGAACTGTGGAGAAATGGCCAGGTAACTGCGTCACATGGTCTAGTAGATTGGCCAGGGCTTCGAACTGAAGGACAATAACGGGGAGTAGCTGTCAGGCCCTGGGAGTGTCTGAGTGTAAGTGGAGATGGGTTTGGGGTCACTGAGGGATGCGTGGGAGCCATCCCTGTATAGGTCCAGGTCATAGGGAGATAGGCTCGTGAGGCCTGTGGGTGTCTAGGGTTGTCCTGGGTGCCTGGGGCTGACTGTGGCAGAAATCTGGGGAGGGCTGGAGAGAAGCTGGGAGACACAGGAGAGTCCCTGAAGGCAGGGGGTGAAGAGGTGAAAGAAATGGGGGAGGGTTGCAGTAAGGTCCGTGAGTTTGTAGGTGATTCCTGGGTGTGGGAAGCTGACTCCAGGTGAAATCTGGAGATGGCTGGAGAGTAGCTGAGAGAGACAGAAGAGTCCCTGAGGGCTGGGGGTGAGAACATGAGGGAGACTGGGGAGTAAGTCAGTGAAATTCGCGAGTTCGGTGGTGTATCGTGGGCGCCTGGAACTGACTCCAGCTGGAATCTAGAGAAGTTTTGACAGTAGCTGAAAGAGACACAAGAGTCCCTGTGGGCTGAGGGCAAAGACCTGAGAGAGACCAGGGAGGACCTCAGTGAAGTCTGTGAGTCTGTAGGTGATTCCGGAGTGTGGGAGGCTGACTCCCGCTGAAATCTGGGCGTGGTGGGAGAGTAGCTGGGACAGACAGGAGAGTCCCAGGGGGCTGGGGGTGAAGACATGAGAGAGACTGGGGAGTAACTCAGTGAAACTGCTGAGTTTGTAGGTGATACCTGGGAGCCCGGAACTGACTCCCGCTGAAATCTGGGCATGGTTGGAGAGTAGCTGGGACACACAGGAGAGTCCCTGAGGGCTGGGGGTGAAGACATGAGAGAGACCGGGGAGTAACTCAGTGAAACTGGAGAGTTTGGTGGTGACTCCGGGGTGCCAGGAACTGACTCCAGCTGAAATGTGGGGGTGGTTGGAGAGTAGCTGGGACAGACAGGAGAGTCCCTGAGGGCTGGTGAAGACATGAGAGAGACTGGAGAGTAATTGAGTGAAATTGGTGAGTTTGGTGGCGATTCTGGGGTGCAAGGAACTGCTTCGAGCTGAGATCTGGGCGTAGTTGGAGAGTAGCTGCGACAGACAGTAGAGTCCCTGAGGGCTGGTGAAGACATGAGAGAGACTGGAGAGTAATTGAGTGAAATTGGTGAGTTTGGTGTTGATTCCGGGGTGCAAGGAACTGCTTCCAGATGAAATCTGGGCGTTGTTGGAGAGTAGCTGGGACAGACAGGAGAGTCCCAGAGGGCTGGTGAAGACATGAGAGAGACTGGAGAGTAATTGAGTGAAATTGGTGAGTTTGGTGTTGATTCCGGGGTGCAAGGAACTGCTTCCAGCTGAAATGTGGGCGCTGTTGGAGAGTAGCTGGGACAGACAGGAGAGTCCCTGAGGGCTGGTGAAGACATGAGAGAGACTGGGGAGTAACGCAGTGAAATTGGTGAGTTTGGTGGTGATTCCTGGGTGCCAGGAACTGACTCCCGCTGAAGTGTGGGCGTGGTTGGAGAGTAGCTGGGACACACAGGAGAGTCCCTGAGGGTTGGAGATAAAGACGTGCTAGAGACTGGGGAGTAACTGAGTGAAACTGGTGAGTTTGGTGGTGATTCCGGGGTGCCTGGAACTGACTCCAGCTGAAATGTGGGCGTGGTTGGAGAGTAGCTGGGACACACGGGAGAGTCCCTGAGGGATGGTGAAGACATGAGAGAGACTGGGGAGCAACGCAGTGAAATTGGTGAGTTTGGTGGTGATTTCTGGGTGCCTGCAACGGACTCCCGCTGAAGTGTGGGCGTGTTTGGAGAGTAGCTGGGACACACAGGCGAGTCCCTGAGGGTTGGAGATAAAGACGTGCTAGAGACTGGGGAGTAACTCAGTGAAAGTGGCGGGCTTGGTGGTGATCCCTGGGTTCCTGGAACTGACCCGCGCTGAAATGTGGGCGTGGCTGGAGAGTAGCTGGGACAGACTGGAGGGTCCGTAAGGGCTGGGGGTGAAGACGTGAGAGAGACTGGCGAGGATCTCACTGAGGTCTGTGAGTTTGTAGGTGTTTCTGGGGTGTGGGGTACAGACTCCCGCTGAAATCTGGGCGTAGTTGGAGAGTAGCTGGGACAGACAGGAGAGTCATGGGTGGCTGGGGGTGAGCTGCTGGATGATGGCAGTAAGAACATATGGTATATTATTGATGAATGAGGTGACTGTGAAGAATCTCCAGAGGAGGACACGGGAGAACACGATGACATGAGTGACTGTCCTGCTTGGTTAGGAAAGGGAAACTTAAAGTTGTGGAATTCTGCTGATGATGGATGTGAGAGTGGTGAAGCCCTGTGGGATGATGTAGAGTACTTCCACATCCCTGGTGGGGAGCTGCCCCTTGGGTGTGAGTTTCTGGGAGGGGAGAGGGAGAAGCTGGGTGAGGCAGGCATGAATCTTGAGGAGTCAGGGCTGGGGGACCGCTCATATTCTCCCGAGACCTGTGAGTCTCTGGGGGACTCCGGGGTGCATGGGGCTGACTCCCGCAGGAACCTGGGGATGGCTGGAGAGTAACTGGGAGCCACAGGAGAGTCCCTGAGGCCTGGGGGTGAAGAGATGAAAGACACAGGGGTGGAGCACTGTGAGGCTCGTGAGTTTGTTGGTGATTCCTGGGTGTGGGGGGCTGACTCCAGCTGAAATCTGGGGTTGTTTGGAGAGTAGCTGGGAGACACAGGAGACCCCCCGAGAGCTGGGGGTGAGCTGCTGGGTGATGGCAGTACGAACATGTGGTATATTATTGATGAACGTGGGGACTCTGAGGAATCCTCAGAGGAGGACACGGGAGAGCCCAATGGCTTCATTGATTGCCCATCACGGTGAGGACAGGGAAATGGGAGCTTGTGGGATTCTGGTGATGACAGAGGTGAGTGTGGTGAAGCCCTAGGGGATGGTGAATGGTAGCTCCGGATCCCTGGTGAGGCGCTTCCCCTTAAGCCTGAGTTTCTGAGAGGGGAGAGGGAGAAGCTGGGTGAGGCTCGCATGGACCTTGGGGAGTCCGGGCTGGGGGACCGTTCATAAGAAGAGCCAGACAAGACCCTACTGTTCTTAGGTGCAGACATGATTAGGAAACCTGCAGCTCCCAGGGGCCCCTACTAATTTTCTAACTCACAGAAGGAAGGAGTGCGTGTGTGTGTGTGTGTGTGTGTGTGTGTGTGTGTGTGAGTGTGTGTGTGTGTTTGTGTGTGTGCGGTGTGAGGTATGTGCCCCTTCAGAAAATGGAAATCAACCAACCAATGAGACAGACAGACAGACAGACAGACAGACAGAGATTCACTTGCCCAAGTGTTCTGTCCTGTCCTCTGAATCCGCTTCCAAGTCGCAAGACGCTGTGAGCTCCAAGTCCACGCAGAGTCCGCCAAACGCTCCGGCCGCTGATCCGCTCCGCGAAGATCTGAGTACAGGCCAGCCAGGGCGGGTTTAAATAGCCTCGGGCGCAGCCTAGCAGCGGAAAGGGCGGAGCTTCACTCCTCCTTTCCATCAGTCACCCCCAACTTTCCCAGGCTACACCTCGTAGGAAACTGTTCTCTTGCTTTGATTTCATGCGCCACCTTTGGGACAATCTAAGAACTTACAAGTTTTCTTGGCCAGATAACTTAGGAATTGTATGCACTGAAACACGGAAAACCGACTAGTGGTTCTGTGGTTCCCACGTTGTGGTTTTGACACCAGCAGCATCCTTGCAACAATCAAACCCCGGAGATCCACAGATCTGCGTTGTAACAAGACCTCCCCCTGACCCTGATGCATGGCAGTTTAAGAAGTCTTTCCGTGTAAGCCAAAAGACTTGGAGGAAAAGGTGGAGATATGCGTTGTAGAAACATTCTTTTGCTCTGGAACAACGTAGAGACTTGGGAGCCTGTTGGGTGGAGCATTCGTTGGATGAGGGTGGTCGGGTTAGGAATAGCAAGGTGTGGCTCCAGGTAATCCAATCATCTAATTAAGATTCCAGTTGTGCTCATCTGTTTTAAAATTCCGTTTGTGTAAATTCTTTCAGTCAGACTGAGAATGGCAAAGCCTCAACCCCAATTTCCAGGGAGGGCTGAGAGCCTCAGGTGGAGTTGATCACCAATAGCCTATGGTTTAACCCATCATGCCTATAGAATGAGGTCTCCATAAAAACCCGAAAGGACTGGGTTCAGAGAGCTTCTGGATAACACTTCCTGGAAGGCAGTGCGCCCCTCCCCACATGCCGGGCCCCAAATTTATTTCCGAATGTTTGCAATATCCGCTAAAATACAATGGCAAATGTAAGTGTTTCCCTGCGTGCTGTGAGCTCTTCCAGCAAATGAAAGCAAATAAATCTGGGAGTGGTGGCAACCTGATTTCTAGCCAGTTGCTGAGAAGCACAGGTAAAACAACGTAGGGCTTCCCATTGTTATTAGTGTGGGAGGCCTGTCTGGCAGGACTCGGCCCTTTGGAATCTAATGCTATGTCCCGGTAGATAGCGTCACCATTGAATTAGAAGACACACATATGTTGAGAATAATATTTCTGCTCATTTGCTGCACGTCTTATTTACAATATGTAATCAAATTCTTTATCCTGACCTTATGGCACCTGGGTTGAGAACCATGATGGGAAGCAAACATTGGTCTGTCACTTTCTGAGTTTGAAACTTTATTTTGCCTTTAGCGTTTTGCTATTGCTTTTTCGTTTTCTTTTGTTTCGTTTTGTTTCCAAGTTCTGGGGTATATGTGCAGGATGTGCAGATTTGTTACTAAGGTAAACAATCGTGTGCCATGGTGGTTTGCTGCACCTGTCCACCCATCACCTAGGTATAAGGCCCAGCGTGCAGTAGCTGTTTTTCTTCACGCTGTGCCTCCCGAAACGCCCCAGTGTGTGTTGTTCCCCTTCCTGTGTCCATGTGATCCCATTTTTCAGCTCCCATTATAAGTGAGAATGTGGCGTTTGATTTTCTTTCCCTCGATTAGTTTGCTGAGGATAATGACCTCACATCACCAGTGCTTTTGTTTTTTATTATAAAGAGTAGTATTTTATTGAATAAGATTTGCTCACAGAAAACGAAGCTTAAATCTACAATGAATGCCGGACTCTACAGCAGAAAGCAATTTTCTCACTTTTCCACACACAATGGTTCCTACTAAGTGAAAAAATGCCATAAAATTTCATTCACAAATGTACTACTCTGTCTCAAAACATCTCACATAATCATGCACTGTACTAAAGCCATTAGATCAGTTCTTCAGTCAGGTTAAAGAAGTATCCCTCTAATAACTGATTTTTATAATGCTATCAATCTCCACTCCCAATCAGTCTGCCATTGTTAATGGCGTACAGCATTATTGAATACAATGGAATTGATGACGCCCATATCCACGGACAAACCGTGACTTACGATGGTTTGATTTATGATTTTTCAACGTTATGATGGGTTTATTGGAATATTAGATGCGTTTCTGAGTTACACTGGGTTTAGGAGTATGCGACCCTATAGTCCAGAAACAGCTGTATAAAGAAAAACAGGTGTACCTAATTAAAATATGCCTAGTGACTTGGGATAAATCAATAGATATTCACAACTGATGGAGAGCCGTGAAAGAGAGATAGCGGTAAATAGTTACAATAACACAATTTTCCTGCACCTGTGGAGGATTTCCCCAAAAAAACGCAGAATGTGGGATGCACCTAAGGCATATGAAAGAGAGAGGGCAGAAGGAGTAAGAGAGAAATAGGAGGAAGGAAGGAAGGAAGGAAGGAAGGAAGGAAGGAAGGAAGGAAGGAAGGAAAGAAGGAAAGAAGGACGGAAGGAAGGAGAAAACACCCGGTGTTACTAAAACCCCAAAAAGACTGGTTTCCCCCTGTGGGTAAGCCTACAATGTGGATGAATCTTGAAAATATTGTGCTACGTGTTATGTCAGTCATAAAAGCTCACCTATTGTGCAATTCCATTTATAGGAATTGTCCACAATATGGAAATCTATTCATATGGGGTTGATCGCACTATGTAGTTGCTACCTAGTGCTGAGGGTCAGGGAGAGGATTTGAGACAGAATGAGGAGTGACTAATGTCTACAGGGTTTTTCTCTGGTCGGGGGTGATAAGACGTTCTACAACGGATTGCGAATTAAAAGGGAATGTGCACAACCACAGGTATACTAAAAGCCACTCAATTCATGACTTTTAATGGGGGAATCTTATGTGGCGCACTCTCATCGAGACCACGGCAGACATAGTGAAAGAGAAAAAGGTGAGTAAATATCTGTAACGGAGGCAGAAACAGAGAGAATGAAAAGCCCTGTGAATGGAAGGGAGAGCGAAAAGGGCAAATGGTCCTATTTACAAATGACAGATGTGAAACTGGGGTTCACATCAACAGTGTCACTGCCAGGAAGGAGGGTCATGTGAGGCACGTCACCGGTAGTGTGGCCCGCAGGGACGCCGACATGCTGGAGCGTCGTGCCAGCATGGGCTCTGGCAGCCACGTGGGCCAGCAGGAGGGTCCCGCTGCACAGCTGTGGGGTGAGGATAGACTGGGTGGTGATATCGGCCATGACAGGGGCCTCTTCTGCTGGCAAGAGTGTGACAGTAGCAAGTAGAGGGACAGGCCTGCGTGTGAGGATGGAATGCAGGAGGGGCTCTTCTGCGGCTGGGTGTGGGGCCCTCACCGGAACTGTGGAGAAATGGCCAGGTAACTGCGTCACATGGGCTAGTAGATTGGCCAGGGCTTCGAACTGAAGGACAATAACGGGGAGTAGCTGTCAGGCCCTGGGAGTGTCTGAGTGTAAGTGGAGATGGGTTTGGGGTCACTGAGGGATGCGTGGGAGCCATCCCTGTATAGGTCCAGGTCATAGGGAGATAGGCTCGTGAGGCCTGTGGGTGTCTAGGGTTGTCCTGGGTGCCTGGGGCTGACTGTGGCAGAAATCTGGGGAGGGCTGGAGAGAAGCTGGGAGACACAGGAGAGTCCCTGAAGGCAGGGGGTGAAGAGGTGAAAGAAATGGGGGAGGGTTGCAGTAAGGTCCGTGAGTTTGTAGGTGATTCCTGGGTGTGGGAAGCTGACTCCAGGTGAAATCTGGAGATGGCTGGAGAGTAGCTGAGAGAGACAGAAGAGTCCCTGAGGGCTGGGGGTGAGAACATGAGGGAGACTGGGGAGTAAGTCAGTGAAATTCGCGAGTTCGGTGGTGTATCGTGGGCGCCTGGAACTGACTCCAGCTGGAATCTAGAGAAGTTTTGACAGTAGCTGAAAGAGACACAAGAGTCCCTGTGGGCTGAGGGCAAAGACCTGAGAGAGACCAGGGAGGACCTCAGTGAAGTCTGTGAGTCTGTAGGTGATTCCGGAGTGTGGGAGGCTGACTCCCGCTGAAATCTGGGCGTGGTGGGAGAGTAGCTGGGACAGACAGGAGAGTCCCAGGGGGCTGGGGGTGAAGACATGAGAGAGACTGGGGAGTAACTCAGTGAAACTGCTGAGTTTGTAGGTGATACCTGGGAGCCCGGAACTGACTCCCGCTGAAATCTGGGCATGGTTGGAGAGTAGCTGGGACACACAGGAGAGTCCCTGAGGGCTGGGGGTGAAGACATGAGAGAGACCGGGGAGTAACTCAGTGAAACTGGAGAGTTTGGTGGTGACTCCGGGGTGCCAGGAACTGACTCCAGCTGAAATGTGGGGGTGGTTGGAGAGTAGCTGGGACAGACAGGAGAGTCCCTGAGGGCTGGTGAAGACATGAGAGAGACTGGAGAGTAATTGAGTGAAATTGGTGAGTTTGGTGGCGATTCTGGGGTGCAAGGAACTGCTTCGAGCTGAGATCTGGGCGTAGTTGGAGAGTAGCTGCGACAGACAGTAGAGTCCCTGAGGGCTGGTGAAGACATGAGAGAGACTGGAGAGTAATTGAGTGAAATTGGTGAGTTTGGTGTTGATTCCGGGGTGCAAGGAACTGCTTCCAGATGAAATCTGGGCGTTGTTGGAGAGTAGCTGGGACAGACAGGAGAGTCCCAGAGGGCTGGTGAAGACATGAGAGAGACTGGAGAGTAATTGAGTGAAATTGGTGAGTTTGGTGTTGATTCCGGGGTGCAAGGAACTGCTTCCAGCTGAAATGTGGGCGCTGTTGGAGAGTAGCTGGGACAGACAGGAGAGTCCCTGAGGGCTGGTGAAGACATGAGAGAGACTGGGGAGTAACGCAGTGAAATTGGTGAGTTTGGTGGTGATTCCTGGGTGCCAGGAACTGACTCCCGCTGAAGTGTGGGCGTGGTTGGAGAGTAGCTGGGACACACAGGAGAGTCCCTGAGGGTTGGAGATAAAGACGTGCTAGAGACTGGGGAGTAACTGAGTGAAACTGGTGAGTTTGGTGGTGATTCCGGGGTGCCTGGAACTGACTCCAGCTGAAATGTGGGCGTGGTTGGAGAGTAGCTGGGACACACGGGAGAGTCCCTGAGGGATGGTGAAGACATGAGAGAGACTGGGGAGCAACGCAGTGAAATTGGTGAGTTTGGTGGTGATTTCTGGGTGCCTGCAACGGACTCCCGCTGAAGTGTGGGCGTGTTTGGAGAGTAGCTGGGACACACAGGCGAGTCCCTGAGGGTTGGAGATAAAGACGTGCTAGAGACTGGGGAGTAACTCAGTGAAAGTGGCGGGCTTGGTGGTGATCCCTGGGTTCCTGGAACTGACCCGCGCTGAAATGTGGGCGTGGCTGGAGAGTAGCTGGGACAGACTGGAGGGTCCGTAAGGGCTGGGGGTGAAGACGTGAGAGAGACTGGCGAGGATCTCACTGAGGTCTGTGAGTTTGTAGGTGTTTCTGGGGTGTGGGGTACAGACTCCCGCTGAAATCTGGGCGTAGTTGGAGAGTAGCTGGGACAGACAGGAGAGTCATGGGTGGCTGGGGGTGAGCTGCTGGATGATGGCAGTAAGAACATATGGTATATTATTGATGAATGAGGTGACTGTGAAGAATCTCCAGAGGAGGACACGGGAGAACACGATGACATGAGTGACTGTCCTGCTTGGTTAGGAAAGGGAAACTTAAAGTTGTGGAATTCTGCTGATGATGGATGTGAGAGTGGTGAAGCCCTGTGGGATGATGTAGAGTACTTCCACATCCCTGGTGGGGAGCTGCCCCTTGGGTGTGAGTTTCTGGGAGGGGAGAGGGAGAAGCTGGGTGAGGCAGGCATGAATCTTGAGGAGTCAGGGCTGGGGGACCGCTCATATTCTCCCGAGACCTGTGAGTCTCTGGGGGACTCCGGGGTGCATGGGGCTGACTCCCGCAGGAACCTGGGGATGGCTGGAGAGTAACTGGGAGCCACAGGAGAGTCCCTGAGGCCTGGGGGTGAAGAGATGAAAGACACAGGGGTGGAGCACTGTGAGGCTCGTGAGTTTGTTGGTGATTCCTGGGTGTGGGGGGCTGACTCCAGCTGAAATCTGGGGTTGTTTGGAGAGTAGCTGGGAGACACAGGAGACCCCCCGAGAGCTGGGGGTGAGCTGCTGGGTGATGGCAGTACGAACATGTGGTATATTATTGATGAACGTGGGGACTCTGAGGAATCCTCAGAGGAGGACACGGGAGAGCCCAATGGCTTCATTGATTGCCCATCACGGTGAGGACAGGGAAATGGGAGCTTGTGGGATTCTGGTGATGACAGAGGTGAGTGTGGTGAAGCCCTAGGGGATGGTGAATGGTAGCTCCGGATCCCTGGTGAGGCGCTTCCCCTTAAGCCTGAGTTTCTGAGAGGGGAGAGGGAGAAGCTGGGTGAGGCTCGCATGGACCTTGGGGAGTCCGGGCTGGGGGACCGTTCATAAGAAGAGCCAGACAAGACCCTACTGTTCTTAGGTGCAGACATGATTAGGAAACCTGCAGCTCCCAGGGGCCCCTACTAATTTTCTAACTCACAGAAGGAAGGAGTGCGTGTGTGTGTGTGTGTGTGTGTGTGTGTGTGTGAGTGTGTGTGTGTGTTTGTGTGTGTGCGGTGTGAGGTATGTGCCCCTTCAGAAAATGGAAATCAACCAACCAATGAGACAGACAGACAGACAGACAGACAGACAGAGATTCACTTGCCCAAGTGTTCTGTCCTGTCCTCTGAATCCGCTTCCAAGTCGCAAGACGCTGTGAGCTCCAAGTCCACGCAGAGTCCGCCAAACGCTCCGGCCGCTGATCCGCTCCGCGAAGATCTGAGTACAGGCCAGCCAGGGCGGGTTTAAATAGCCTCGGGCGCAGCCTAGCAGCGGAAAGGGCGGAGCTTCACTCCTCCTTTCCATCAGTCACCCCCAACTTTCCCAGGCTACACCTCGTAGGAAACTGTTCTCTTGCTTTGATTTCATGCGCCACCTTTGGGACAATCTAAGAACTTACAAGTTTTCTTGGCCAGATAACTTAGGAATTGTATGCACTGAAACACGGAAAACCGACTAGTGGTTCTGTGGTTCCCACGTTGTGGTTTTGACACCAGCAGCATCCTTGCAACAATCAAACCCCGGAGATCCACAGATCTGCGTTGTAACAAGACCTCCCCCTGACCCTGATGCATGGCAGTTTAAGAAGTCTTTCCGTGTAAGCCAAAAGACTTGGAGGAAAAGGTGGAGATATGCGTTGTAGAAACATTCTTTTGCTCTGGAACAACGTAGAGACTTGGGAGCCTGTTGGGTGGAGCATTCGTTGGATGAGGGTGGTCGGGTTAGGAATAGCAAGGTGTGGCTCCAGGTAATCCAATCATCTAATTAAGATTCCAGTTGTGCTCATCTGTTTTAAAATTCCGTTTGTGTAAATTCTTTCAGTCAGACTGAGAATGGCAAAGCCTCAACCCCAATTTCCAGGGAGGGCTGAGAGCCTCAGGTGGAGTTGATCACCAATAGCCTATGGTTTAACCCATCATGCCTATAGAATGAGGTCTCCATAAAAACCCGAAAGGACTGGGTTCAGAGAGCTTCTGGATAACACTTCCTGGAAGGCAGTGCGCCCCTCCCCACATGCCGGGCCCCAAATTTATTTCCGAATGTTTGCAATATCCGCTAAAATACAATGGCAAATGTAAGTGTTTCCCTGCGTGCTGTGAGCTCTTCCAGCAAATGAAAGCAAATAAATCTGGGAGTGGTGGCAACCTGATTTCTAGCCAGTTGCTGAGAAGCACAGGTAAAACAACGTAGGGCTTCCCATTGTTATTAGTGTGGGAGGCCTGTCTGGCAGGACTCGGCCCTTTGGAATCTAATGCTATGTCCCGGTAGATAGCGTCACCATTGAATTAGAAGACACACATATGTTGAGAATAATATTTCTGCTCATTTGCTGCACGTCTTATTTACAATATGTAATCAAATTCTTTATCCTGACCTTATGGCACCTGGGTTGAGAACCATGATGGGAAGCAAACATTGGTCTGTCACTTTCTGAGTTTGAAACTTTATTTTGCCTTTAGCGTTTTGCTATTGCTTTTTCGTTTTCTTTTGTTTCGTTTTGTTTCCAAGTTCTGGGGTATATGTGCAGGATGTGCAGATTTGTTACTAAGGTAAACAATCGTGTGCCATGGTGGTTTGCTGCACCTGTCCACCCATCACCTAGGTATAAGGCCCAGCGTGCAGTAGCTGTTTTTCTTCACGCTGTGCCTCCCGAAACGCCCCAGTGTGTGTTGTTCCCCTTCCTGTGTCCATGTGATCCCATTTTTCAGCTCCCATTATAAGTGAGAATGTGGCGTTTGATTTTCTTTCCCTCGATTAGTTTGCTGAGGATAATGACCTCACATCACCAGTGCTTTTGTTTTTTATTATAAAGAGTAGTATTTTATTGAATAAGATTTGCTCACAGAAAACGAAGCTTAAATCTACAATGAATGCCGGACTCTACAGCAGAAAGCAATTTTCTCACTTTTCCACACACAATGGTTCCTACTAAGTGAAAAAATGCCATAAAATTTCATTCACAAATGTACTACTCTGTCTCAAAACATCTCACATAATCATGCACTGTACTAAAGCCATTAGATCAGTTCTTCAGTCAGGTTAAAGAAGTATCCCTCTAATAACTGATTTTTATAATGCTATCAATCTCCACTCCCAATCAGTCTGCCATTGTTAATGGCGTACAGCATTATTGAATACAATGGAATTGATGACGCCCATATCCACGGACAAACCGTGACTTACGATGGTTTGATTTATGATTTTTCAACGTTATGATGGGTTTATTGGAATATTAGATGCGTTTCTGAGTTACACTGGGTTTAGGAGTATGCGACCCTATAGTCCAGAAACAGCTGTATAAAGAAAAACAGGTGTACCTAATTAAAATATGCCTAGTGACTTGGGATAAATCAATAGATATTCACAACTGATGGAGAGCCGTGAAAGAGAGATAGCGGTAAATAGTTACAATAACACAATTTTCCTGCACCTGTGGAGGATTTCCCCAAAAAAACGCAGAATGTGGGATGCACCTAAGGCATATGAAAGAGAGAGGGCAGAAGGAGTAAGAGAGAAATAGGAGGAAGGAAGGAAGGAAGGAAGGAAGGAAGGAAGGAAGGAAGGAAGGAAGGAAAGAAGGAAAGAAGGACGGAAGGAAGGAGAAAACACCCGGTGTTACTAAAACCCCAAAAAGACTGGTTTCCCCCTGTGGGTAAGCCTACAATGTGGATGAATCTTGAAAATATTGTGCTACGTGTTATGTCAGTCATAAAAGCTCACCTATTGTGCAATTCCATTTATAGGAATTGTCCACAATATGGAAATCTATTCATATGGGGTTGATCGCACTATGTAGTTGCTACCTAGTGCTGAGGGTCAGGGAGAGGATTTGAGACAGAATGAGGAGTGACTAATGTCTACAGGGTTTTTCTCTGGTCGGGGGTGATAAGACGTTCTACAACGGATTGCGAATTAAAAGGGAATGTGCACAACCACAGGTATACTAAAAGCCACTCAATTCATGACTTTTAATGGGGGAATCTTATGTGGCGCACTCTCATCGAGACCACGGCAGACATAGTGAAAGAGAAAAAGGTGAGTAAATATCTGTAACGGAGGCAGAAACAGAGAGAATGAAAAGCCCTGTGAATGGAAGGGAGAGCGAAAAGGGCAAATGGTCCTATTTACAAATGACAGATGTGAAACTGGGGTTCACATCAACAGTGTCACTGCCAGGAAGGAGGGTCATGTGAGGCACGTCACCGGTAGTGTGGCCCGCAGGGACGCCGACATGCTGGAGCGTCGTGCCAGCATGGGCTCTGGCAGCCACGTGGGCCAGCAGGAGGGTCCCGCTGCACAGCTGTGGGGTGAGGATAGACTGGGTGGTGATATCGGCCATGACAGGGGCCTCTTCTGCTGGCAAGAGTGTGACAGTAGCAAGTAGAGGGACAGGCCTGCGTGTGAGGATGGAATGCAGGAGGGGCTCTTCTGCGGCTGGGTGTGGGGCCCTCACCGGAACTGTGGAGAAATGGCCAGGTAACTGCGTCACATGGGCTAGTAGATTGGCCAGGGCTTCGAACTGAAGGACAATAACGGGGAGTAGCTGTCAGGCCCTGGGAGTGTCTGAGTGTAAGTGGAGATGGGTTTGGGGTCACTGAGGGATGCGTGGGAGCCATCCCTGTATAGGTCCAGGTCATAGGGAGATAGGCTCGTGAGGCCTGTGGGTGTCTAGGGTTGTCCTGGGTGCCTGGGGCTGACTGTGGCAGAAATCTGGGGAGGGCTGGAGAGAAGCTGGGAGACACAGGAGAGTCCCTGAAGGCAGGGGGTGAAGAGGTGAAAGAAATGGGGGAGGGTTGCAGTAAGGTCCGTGAGTTTGTAGGTGATTCCTGGGTGTGGGAAGCTGACTCCAGGTGAAATCTGGAGATGGCTGGAGAGTAGCTGAGAGAGACAGAAGAGTCCCTGAGGGCTGGGGGTGAGAACATGAGGGAGACTGGGGAGTAAGTCAGTGAAATTCGCGAGTTCGGTGGTGTATCGTGGGCGCCTGGAACTGACTCCAGCTGGAATCTAGAGAAGTTTTGACAGTAGCTGAAAGAGACACAAGAGTCCCTGTGGGCTGAGGGCAAAGACCTGAGAGAGACCAGGGAGGACCTCAGTGAAGTCTGTGAGTCTGTAGGTGATTCCGGAGTGTGGGAGGCTGACTCCCGCTGAAATCTGGGCGTGGTGGGAGAGTAGCTGGGACAGACAGGAGAGTCCCAGGGGGCTGGGGGTGAAGACATGAGAGAGACTGGGGAGTAACTCAGTGAAACTGCTGAGTTTGTAGGTGATACCTGGGAGCCCGGAACTGACTCCCGCTGAAATCTGGGCATGGTTGGAGAGTAGCTGGGACACACAGGAGAGTCCCTGAGGGCTGGGGGTGAAGACATGAGAGAGACCGGGGAGTAACTCAGTGAAACTGGAGAGTTTGGTGGTGACTCCGGGGTGCCAGGAACTGACTCCAGCTGAAATGTGGGGGTGGTTGGAGAGTAGCTGGGACAGACAGGAGAGTCCCTGAGGGCTGGTGAAGACATGAGAGAGACTGGAGAGTAATTGAGTGAAATTGGTGAGTTTGGTGGCGATTCTGGGGTGCAAGGAACTGCTTCGAGCTGAGATCTGGGCGTAGTTGGAGAGTAGCTGCGACAGACAGTAGAGTCCCTGAGGGCTGGTGAAGACATGAGAGAGACTGGAGAGTAATTGAGTGAAATTGGTGAGTTTGGTGTTGATTCCGGGGTGCAAGGAACTGCTTCCAGATGAAATCTGGGCATTGTTGGAGAGTAGCTGGGACAGACAGGAGAGTCCCAGAGGGCTGGTGAAGACATGAGAGAGACTGGAGAGTAATTGAGTGAAATTGGTGAGTTTGGTGTTGATTCCGGGGTGCAAGGAACTGCTTCCAGCTGAAATGTGGGCGCTGTTGGAGAGTAGCTGGGACAGACAGGAGAGTCCCTGAGGGCTGGTGAAGACATGAGAGAGACTGGGGAGTAACGCAGTGAAATTGGTGAGTTTGGTGGTGATTCCTGGGTGCCAGGAACTGACTCCCGCTGAAGTGTGGGCGTGGTTGGAGAGTAGCTGGGACACACAGGAGAGTCCCTGAGGGTTGGAGATAAAGACGTGCTAGAGACTGGGGAGTAACTGAGTGAAGCTGGTGAGTTTGGTGGTGATTCCGGGGTGCCTGGAACTGACTCCAGCTGAAATGTGGGCGTGGTTGGAGAGTAGCTGGGACACACGGGAGAGTCCCTGAGGGATGGTGAAGACATGAGAGAGACTGGGGAGCAACGCAGTGAAATTGGTGAGTTTGGTGGTGATTTCTGGGTGCCTGCAACGGACTCCTGCTGAAGTGTGGGCGTGTTTGGAGAGTAGCTGGGACACACAGGCGAGTCCCTGAGGGTTGGAGATAAAGACGTGCTAGAGACTGGGGAGTAACTCAGTGAAAGTGGCGGGCTTGGTGGTGATCCCTGGGTTCCTGGAACTGACCCGCGCTGAAATGTGGGCGTGGCTGGAGAGTAGCTGGGACAGACTGGAGGGTCCGTAAGGGCTGGGGGTGAAGACGTGAGAGAGACTGGCGAGGATCTCACTGAGGTCTGTGAGTTTGTAGGTGTTTCTGGGGTGTGGGGTACAGACTCCCGCTGAAATCTGGGCGTAGTTGGAGAGTAGCTGGGACAGACAGGAGAGTCATGGGTGGCTGGGGGTGAGCTGCTGGATGATGGCAGTAAGAACATATGGTACATTATTGATGAATGAGGTGACTGTGAAGAATCTCCAGAGGAGGACACGGGAGAACACGATGACATGAGTGACTGTCCTGCTTGGTTAGGAAAGGGAAACTTAAAGTTGTGGAATTCTGCTGATGATGGATGTGAGAGTGGTGAAGCCCTGTGGGATGATGTAGAGTACTTCCACATCCCTGGTGGGGAGCTGCCCCTTGGGTGTGAGTTTCTGGGAGGGGAGAGGGAGAAGCTGGGTGAGGCAGGCATGAATCTTGAGGAGTCAGGGCTGGGGGACCGCTCATATTCTCCCGAGACCTGTGAGTCTCTGGGGGACTCCGGGGTGCATGGGGCTGACTCCCGCAGGAACCTGGGGATGGCTGGAGAGTAACTGGGAGCCACAGGAGAGTCCCTGAGGCCTGGGGGTGAAGAGATGAAAGACACAGGGGTGGAGCACTGTGAGGCTCGTGAGTTTGTTGGTGATTCCTGGGTGTGGGGGGCTGACTCCAGCTGAAATCTGGGGTTGTTTGGAGAGTAGCTGGGAGACACAGGAGACCCCCCGAGAGCTGGGGGTGAGCTGCTGGGTGATGGCAGTACGAACATGTGGTATATTATTGATGAACGTGGGGACTCTGAGGAATCCTCAGAGGAGGACACGGGAGAGCCCAATGGCTTCATTGATTGCCCATCACGGTGAGGACAGGGAAATGGGAGCTTGTGGGATTCTGGTGATGACAGAGGTGAGTGTGGTGAAGCCCTAGGGGATGGTGAATGGTAGCTCCGGATCCCTGGTGAGGCGCTTCCCCTTAAGCCTGAGTTTCTGAGAGGGGAGAGGGAGAAGCTGGGTGAGGCTCGCATGGACCTTGGGGAGTCCGGGCTGGGGGACCGTTCATAAGAAGAGCCAGACAAGACCCTACTGTTCTTAGGTGCAGACATGATTAGGAAACCTGCAGCTCCCAGGGGCCCCTACTAATTTTCTAACTCACAGAAGGAAGGAGTGCGTGTGTGTGTGTGTGTGTGTGTGTGTGTGTGTGTGTGTGTGAGTGTGTGTGTGTGTTTGTGTGTGTGCGGTGTGAGGTATGTGCCCCTTCAGAAAATGGAAATCAACCAACCAATGAGACAGACAGACAGACAGACAGACAGAGATTCACTTGCCCAAGTGTTCTGTCCTGTCCTCTGAATCCGCTTCCAAGTCGCAAGACGCTGTGAGCTCCAAGTCCACGCAGAGTCCGCCAAACGCTCCGGCCGCTGATCCGCTCCGCGAAGATCTGAGTACAGGCCAGCCAGGGCGGGTTTAAATAGCCTCGGGCGCAGCCTAGCAGCGGAAAGGGCGGAGCTTCACTCCTCCTTTCCATCAGTCACCCCCAACTTTCCCAGGCTACACCTCGTAGGAAACTGTTCTCTTGCTTTGATTTCATGCGCCACCTTTGGGACAATCTAAGAACTTACAAGTTTTCTTGGCCAGATAACTTAGGAATTGTATGCACTGAAACACGGAAAACCGACTAGTGGTTCTGTGGTTCCCACGTTGTGGTTTTGACACCAGCAGCATCCTTGCAACAATCAAACCCCGGAGATCCACAGATCTGCGTTGTAACAAGACCTCCCCCTGACCCTGATGCATGGCAGTTTAAGAAGTCTTTCCGTGTAAGCCAAAAGACTTGGAGGAAAAGGTGGAGATATGCGTTGTAGAAACATTCTTTTGCTCTGGAACCACGTAGAGACTTGGGAGCCTGTTGGGTGGAGCATTCGTTGGATGAGGGTGGTCGGGTTAGGAATAGCAAGGTGTGGCTCCAGGTAATCCAATCATCTAATTAAGATTCCAGTTGTGCTCATCTGTTTTAAAATTCCGTTTGTGTAAATTCTTTCAGTCAGACTGAGAATGGCAAAGCCTCAACCCCAATTTCCAGGGAGGGCTGAGAGCCTCAGGTGGAGTTGATCACCAATAGCCTATGGTTTAACCCATCATGCCTATAGAATGAGGTCTCCATAAAAACCCGAAAGGACTGGGTTCAGAGAGCTTCTGGATAACACTTCCTGGAAGGCAGTGCGCCCCTCCCCACATGCCGGGCCCCAAATTTATTTCCGAATGTTTGCAATATCCGCTAAAATACAATGGCAAATGTAAGTGTTTCCCTGCGTGCTGTGAGCTCTTCCAGCAAATGAAAGCAAATAAATCTGGGAGTGGTGGCAACCTGATTTCTAGCCAGTTGCTGAGAAGCACAGGTAAAACAACGTAGGGCTTCCCATTGTTATTAGTGTGGGAGGCCTGTCTGGCAGGACTCGGCCCTTTGGAATCTAATGCTATGTCCCGGTAGATAGCGTCACCATTGAATTAGAAGACACACATATGTTGAGAATAATATTTCTGCTCATTTGCTGCACGTCTTATTTACAATATGTAATCAAATTCTTTATCCTGACCTTATGGCACCTGGGTTGAGAACCATGATGGGAAGCAAACATTGGTCTGTCACTTTCTGAGTTTGAAACTTTATTTTGCCTTTAGCGTTTTGCTATTGCTTTTTCGTTTTCTTTTGTTTCGTTTTGTTTCCAAGTTCTGGGGTATATGTGCAGGATGTGCAGATTTGTTACTAAGGTAAACAATCGTGTGCCATGGTGGTTTGCTGCACCTGTCCACCCATCACCTAGGTATAAGGCCCAGCGTGCAGTAGCTGTTTTTCTTCACGCTGTGCCTCCCGAAACGCCCCAGTGTGTGTTGTTCCCCTTCCTGTGTCCATGTGATCCCATTTTTCAGCTCCCATTATAAGTGAGAATGTGGCGTTTGATTTTCTTTCCCTCGATTAGTTTGCTGAGGATAATGACCTCACATCACCAGTGCTTTTGTTTTTTATTATAAAGAGTAGTATTTTATTGAATAAGATTTGCTCACAGAAAACGAAGCTTAAATCTACAATGAATGCCGGACTCTACAGCAGAAAGCAATTTTCTCACTTTTCCACACACAATGGTTCCTACTAAGTGAAAAAATGCCATAAAATTTCATTCACAAATGTACTACTCTGTCTCAAAACATCTCACATAATCATGCACTGTACTAAAGCCATTAGATCAGTTCTTCAGTCAGGTTAAAGAAGTATCCCTCTAATAACTGATTTTTATAATGCTATCAATCTCCACTCCCAATCAGTCTGCCATTGTTAATGGCGTACAGCATTATTGAATACAATGGAATTGATGACGTCCATATCCACGGACAAACCGTGACTTACGATGGTTTGATTTATGATTTTTCAACGTTATGATGGGTTTATTGGAATATTAGATGCGTTTCTGAGTTACACTGGGTTTAGGAGTATGCGACCCTATAGTCCAGAAACAGCTGTATAAAGAAAAACAGGTGTACCTAATTAAAATATGCCTAGTGACTTGGGATAAATCAATAGATATTCACAACTGATGGAGAGCCGTGAAAGAGAGATAGCGGTAAATAGTTACAATAACACAATTTTCCTGCACCTGTGGAGGATTTCCCCAAAAAAACGCAGAATGTGGGATGCACCTAAGGCATATGAAAGAGAGAGGGCAGAAGGAGTAAGAGAGAAATAGGAGGAAGGAAGGAAGGAAGGAAGGAAGGAAGGAAGGAAGGAAGGAAGGAAGGAAAGAAGGAAAGAAGGACGGAAGGAAGGAGAAAACACCCGGTGTTACTAAAACCCCAAAAAGACTGGCTTCCCCCTGTGGGTAAGCCTACAATGTGGATGAATCTTGAAAATATTGTGCTACGTGTTATGTCAGTCATAAAAGCTCACCTATTGTGCAATTCCATTTATAGGAATTGTCCACAATATGGAAATCTATTCATATGGGGTTGATCGCACTATGTAGTTGCTACCTAGTGCTGAGGGTCAGGGAGAGGGTTTGAGACAGAATGAGGAGTGACTAATGTCTACAGGGTTTTTCTCTGGTCGGGGGTGATAAGACGTTCTACAACGGATTGCGAATTAAAAGGGAATGTGCACAACCACAGGTATACTAAAAGCCACTCAATTCATGACTTTTAATGGGGGAATCTTATGTGGCGCACTCTCATCGAGACCACGGCAGACATAGTGAAAGAGAAAAAGGTGAGTAAATATCTGTAACGGAGGCAGAAACAGAGAGAATGAAAAGCCCTGTGAATGGAAGGGAGAGCGAAAAGGGCAAATGGTCCTATTTACAAATGACAGATGTGAAACTGGGGTTCACATCAACAGTGTCACTGCCAGGAAGGAGGGTCATGTGAGGCACGTCACCGGTAGTGTGGCCCGCAGGGACGCCGACATGCTGGAGCGTCGTGCCAGCATGGGCTCTGGCAGCCACGTGGGCCAGCAGGAGGGTCCCGCTGCACAGCTGTGGGGTGAGGATAGACTGGGTGGTGATATCGGCCATGACAGGGGCCTCTTCTGCTGGCAAGAGTGTGACAGTAGCAAGTAGAGGGACAGGCCTGCGTGTGAGGACGGAATGCAGGAGGGGCTCTTCTGCGGCTGGGTGTGGGGCCCTCACCGGAACTGTGGAGAAATGGCCAGGTAACTGCGTCACATGGTCTAGTAGATTGGCCAGGGCTTCGAACTGAAGGACAATAACGGGGAGTAGCTGTCAGGCCCTGGGAGTGTCTGAGTGTAAGTGGAGATGGGTTTGGGGTCACTGAGGGATGCGTGGGAGCCATCCCTGTATAGGTCCAGGTCATAGGGAGATAGGCTCGTGAGGCCTGTGGGTGTCTAGGGTTGTCCTGGGTGCCTGGGGCTGACTGTGGCAGAAATCTGGGGAGGGCTGGAGAGAAGCTGGGAGACACAGGAGAGTCCCTGAAGGCAGGGGGTGAAGAGGTGAAAGAAATGGGGGAGGGTTGCAGTAAGGTCCGTGAGTTTGTAGGTGATTCCTGGGTGTGGGAAGCTGACTCCAGGTGAAATCTGGAGATGGCTGGAGAGTAGCTGAGAGAGACAGAAGAGTCCCTGAGGGCTGGGGGTGAGAACATGAGGGAGACTGGGGAGTAAGTCAGTGAAATTCGCGAGTTCGGTGGTGTATCGTGGGCGCCTGGAACTGACTCCAGCTGGAATCTAGAGAAGTTTTGACAGTAGCTGAAAGAGACACAAGAGTCCCTGTGGGCTGAGGGCAAAGACCTGAGAGAGACCAGGGAGGACCTCAGTGAAGTCTGTGAGTCTGTAGGTGATTCCGGAGTGTGGGAGGCTGACTCCCGCTGAAATCTGGGCGTGGTGGGAGAGTAGCTGGGACAGACAGGAGAGTCCCAGGGGGCTGGGGGTGAAGACATGAGAGAGACTGGGGAGTAACTCAGTGAAACTGCTGAGTTTGTAGGTGATACCTGGGAGCCCGGAACTGACTCCCGCTGAAATCTGGGCATGGTTGGAGAGTAGCTGGGACACACAGGAGAGTCCCTGAGGGCTGGGGGTGAAGACATGAGAGAGACCGGGGAGTAACTCAGTGAAACTGGAGAGTTTGGTGGTGACTCCGGGGTGCCAGGAACTGACTCCAGCTGAAATGTGGGGGTGGTTGGAGAGTAGCTGGGACAGACAGGAGAGTCCCTGAGGGCTGGTGAAGACATGAGAGAGACTGGAGAGTAATTGAGTGAAATTGGTGAGTTTGGTGGCGATTCTGGGGTGCAAGGAACTGCTTCGAGCTGAGATCTGGGCGTAGTTGGAGAGTAGCTGCGACAGACAGTAGAGTCCCTGAGGGCTGGTGAAGACATGAGAGAGACTGGAGAGTAATTGAGTGAAATTGGTGAGTTTGGTGTTGATTCCGGGGTGCAAGGAACTGCTTCCAGATGAAATCTGGGCGTTGTTGGAGAGTAGCTGGGACAGACAGGAGAGTCCCAGAGGGCTGGTGAAGACATGAGAGAGACTGGAGAGTAATTGAGTGAAATTGGTGAGTTTGGTGTTGATTCCGGGGTGCAAGGAACTGCTTCCAGCTGAAATGTGGGCGCTGTTGGAGAGTAGCTGGGACAGACAGGAGAGTCCCTGAGGGCTGGTGAAGACATGAGAGAGACTGGGGAGTAACGCAGTGAAATTGGTGAGTTTGGTGGTGATTCCTGGGTGCCAGGAACTGACTCCCGCTGAAGTGTGGGCGTGGTTGGAGAGTAGCTGGGACACACAGGAGAGTCCCTGAGGGTTGGAGATAAAGACGTGCTAGAGACTGGGGAGTAACTGAGTGAAACTGGTGAGTTTGGTGGTGATTCCGGGGTGCCTGGAACTGACTCCAGCTGAAATGTGGGCGTGGTTGGAGAGTAGCTGGGACACACGGGAGAGTCCCTGAGGGATGGTGAAGACATGAGAGAGACTGGGGAGCAACGCAGTGAAATTGGTGAGTTTGGTGGTGATTTCTGGGTGCCTGCAACGGACTCCCGCTGAAGTGTGGGCGTGTTTGGAGAGTAGCTGGGACACACAGGCGAGTCCCTGAGGGTTGGAGATAAAGACGTGCTAGAGACTGGGGAGTAACTCAGTGAAAGTGGCGGGCTTGGTGGTGATCCCTGGGTTCCTGGAACTGACCCGCGCTGAAATGTGGGCGTGGCTGGAGAGTAGCTGGGACAGACTGGAGGGTCCGTAAGGGCTGGGGGTGAAGACGTGAGAGAGACTGGCGAGGATCTCACTGAGGTCTGTGAGTTTGTAGGTGTTTCTGGGGTGTGGGGTACAGACTCCCGCTGAAATCTGGGCGTAGTTGGAGAGTAGCTGGGACAGACAGGAGAGTCATGGGTGGCTGGGGGTGAGCTGCTGGATGATGGCAGTAAGAACATATGGTATATTATTGATGAATGAGGTGACTGTGAAGAATCTCCAGAGGAGGACACGGGAGAACACGATGACATGAGTGACTGTCCTGCTTGGTTAGGAAAGGGAAACTTAAAGTTGTGGAATTCTGCTGATGATGGATGTGAGAGTGGTGAAGCCCTGTGGGATGATGTAGAGTACTTCCACATCCCTGGTGGGGAGCTGCCCCTTGGGTGTGAGTTTCTGGGAGGGGAGAGGGAGAAGCTGGGTGAGGCAGGCATGAATCTTGAGGAGTCAGGGCTGGGGGACCGCTCATATTCTCCCGAGACCTGTGAGTCTCTGGGGGACTCCGGGGTGCATGGGGCTGACTCCCGCAGGAACCTGGGGATGGCTGGAGAGTAACTGGGAGCCACAGGAGAGTCCCTGAGGCCTGGGGGTGAAGAGATGAAAGACACAGGGGTGGAGCACTGTGAGGCTCGTGAGTTTGTTGGTGATTCCTGGGTGTGGGGGGCTGACTCCAGCTGAAATCTGGGGTTGTTTGGAGAGTAGCTGGGAGACACAGGAGACCCCCCGAGAGCTGGGGGTGAGCTGCTGGGTGATGGCAGTACGAACATGTGGTATATTATTGATGAACGTGGGGACTCTGAGGAATCCTCAGAGGAGGACACGGGAGAGCCCAATGGCTTCATTGATTGCCCATCACGGTGAGGACAGGGAAATGGGAGCTTGTGGGATTCTGGTGATGACAGAGGTGAGTGTGGTGAAGCCCTAGGGGATGGTGAATGGTAGCTCCGGATCCCTGGTGAGGCGCTTCCCCTTAAGCCTGAGTTTCTGAGAGGGGAGAGGGAGAAGCTGGGTGAGGCTCGCATGGACCTTGGGGAGTCCGGGCTGGGGGACCGTTCATAAGAAGAGCCAGACAAGACCCTACTGTTCTTAGGTGCAGACATGATTAGGAAACCTGCAGCTCCCAGGGGCCCCTACTAATTTTCTAACTCACAGAAGGAAGGAGTGCGTGTGTGTGTGTGTGTGTGTGTGTGTGTGTGTGTGTGAGTGTGTGTGTGTGTTTGTGTGTGTGCGGTGTGAGGTATGTGCCCCTTCAGAAAATGGAAATCAACCAACCAATGAGACAGACAGACAGACAGACAGACAGACAGAGATTCACTTGCCCAAGTGTTCTGTCCTGTCCTCTGAATCCGCTTCCAAGTCGCAAGACGCTGTGAGCTCCAAGTCCACGCAGAGTCCGCCAAACGCTCCGGCCGCTGATCCGCTCCGCGAAGATCTGAGTACAGGCCAGCCAGGGCGGGTTTAAATAGCCTCGGGCGCAGCCTAGCAGCGGAAAGGGCGGAGCTTCACTCCTCCTTTCCATCAGTCACCCCCAACTTTCCCAGGCTACACCTCGTAGGAAACTGTTCTCTTGCTTTGATTTCATGCGCCACCTTTGGGACAATCTAAGAACTTACAAGTTTTCTTGGCCAGATAACTTAGGAATTGTATGCACTGAAACACGGAAAACCGACTAGTGGTTCTGTGGTTCCCACGTTGTGGTTTTGACACCAGCAGCATCCTTGCAACAATCAAACCCCGGAGATCCACAGATCTGCGTTGTAACAAGACCTCCCCCTGACCCTGATGCATGGCAGTTTAAGAAGTCTTTCCGTGTAAGCCAAAAGACTTGGAGGAAAAGGTGGAGATATGCGTTGTAGAAACATTCTTTTGCTCTGGAACAACGTAGAGACTTGGGAGCCTGTTGGGTGGAGCATTCGTTGGATGAGGGTGGTCGGGTTAGGAATAGCAAGGTGTGGCTCCAGGTAATCCAATCATCTAATTAAGATTCCAGTTGTGCTCATCTGTTTTAAAATTCCGTTTGTGTAAATTCTTTCAGTCAGACTGAGAATGGCAAAGCCTCAACCCCAATTTCCAGGGAGGGCTGAGAGCCTCAGGTGGAGTTGATCACCAATAGCCTATGGTTTAACCCATCATGCCTATAGAATGAGGTCTCCATAAAAACCCGAAAGGACTGGGTTCAGAGAGCTTCTGGATAACACTTCCTGGAAGGCAGTGCGCCCCTCCCCACATGCCGGGCCCCAAATTTATTTCCGAATGTTTGCAATATCCGCTAAAATACAATGGCAAATGTAAGTGTTTCCCTGCGTGCTGTGAGCTCTTCCAGCAAATGAAAGCAAATAAATCTGGGAGTGGTGGCAACCTGATTTCTAGCCAGTTGCTGAGAAGCACAGGTAAAACAACGTAGGGCTTCCCATTGTTATTAGTGTGGGAGGCCTGTCTGGCAGGACTCGGCCCTTTGGAATCTAATGCTATGTCCCGGTAGATAGCGTCACCATTGAATTAGAAGACACACATATGTTGAGAATAATATTTCTGCTCATTTGCTGCACGTCTTATTTACAATATGTAATCAAATTCTTTATCCTGACCTTATGGCACCTGGGTTGAGAACCATGATGGGAAGCAAACATTGGTCTGTCACTTTCTGAGTTTGAAACTTTATTTTGCCTTTAGCGTTTTGCTATTGCTTTTTCGTTTTCTTTTGTTTCGTTTTGTTTCCAAGTTCTGGGGTATATGTGCAGGATGTGCAGATTTGTTACTAAGGTAAACAATCGTGTGCCATGGTGGTTTGCTGCACCTGTCCACCCATCACCTAGGTATAAGGCCCAGCGTGCAGTAGCTGTTTTTCTTCACGCTGTGCCTCCCGAAACGCCCCAGTGTGTGTTGTTCCCCTTCCTGTGTCCATGTGATCCCATTTTTCAGCTCCCATTATAAGTGAGAATGTGGCGTTTGATTTTCTTTCCCTCGATTAGTTTGCTGAGGATAATGACCTCACATCACCAGTGCTTTTGTTTTTTATTATAAAGAGTAGTATTTTATTGAATAAGATTTGCTCACAGAAAACGAAGCTTAAATCTACAATGAATGCCGGACTCTACAGCAGAAAGCAATTTTCTCACTTTTCCACACACAATGGTTCCTACTAAGTGAAAAAATGCCATAAAATTTCATTCACAAATGTACTACTCTGTCTCAAAACATCTCACATAATCATGCACTGTACTAAAGCCATTAGATCAGTTCTTCAGTCAGGTTAAAGAAGTATCCCTCTAATAACTGATTTTTATAATGCTATCAATCTCCACTCCCAATCAGTCTGCCATTGTTAATGGCGTACAGCATTATTGAATACAATGGAATTGATGACGCCCATATCCACGGACAAACCGTGACTTACGATGGTTTGATTTATGATTTTTCAACGTTATGATGGGTTTATTGGAATATTAGATGCGTTTCTGAGTTACACTGGGTTTAGGAGTATGCGACCCTATAGTCCAGAAACAGCTGTATAAAGAAAAACAGGTGTACCTAATTAAAATATGCCTAGTGACTTGGGATAAATCAATAGATATTCACAACTGATGGAGAGCCGTGAAAGAGAGATAGCGGTAAATAGTTACAATAACACAATTTTCCTGCACCTGTGGAGGATTTCCCCAAAAAAACGCAGAATGTGGGATGCACCTAAGGCATATGAAAGAGAGAGGGCAGAAGGAGTAAGAGAGAAATAGGAGGAAGGAAGGAAGGAAGGAAGGAAGGAAGGAAGGAAGGAAGGAAGGAAGGAAAGAAGGAAAGAAGGACGGAAGGAAGGAGAAAACACCCGGTGTTACTAAAACCCCAAAAAGACTGGTTTCCCCCTGTGGGTAAGCCTACAATGTGGATGAATCTTGAAAATATTGTGCTACGTGTTATGTCAGTCATAAAAGCTCACCTATTGTGCAATTCCATTTATAGGAATTGTCCACAATATGGAAATCTATTCATATGGGGTTGATCGCACTATGTAGTTGCTACCTAGTGCTGAGGGTCAGGGAGAGGATTTGAGACAGAATGAGGAGTGACTAATGTCTACAGGGTTTTTCTCTGGTCGGGGGTGATAAGACGTTCTACAACGGATTGCGAATTAAAAGGGAATGTGCACAACCACAGGTATACTAAAAGCCACTCAATTCATGACTTTTAATGGGGGAATCTTATGTGGCGCACTCTCATCGAGACCACGGCAGACATAGTGAAAGAGAAAAAGGTGAGTAAATATCTGTAACGGAGGCAGAAACAGAGAGAATGAAAAGCCCTGTGAATGGAAGGGAGAGCGAAAAGGGCAAATGGTCCTATTTACAAATGACAGATGTGAAACTGGGGTTCACATCAACAGTGTCACTGCCAGGAAGGAGGGTCATGTGAGGCACGTCACCGGTAGTGTGGCCCGCAGGGACGCCGACATGCTGGAGCGTCGTGCCAGCATGGGCTCTGGCAGCCACGTGGGCCAGCAGGAGGGTCCCGCTGCACAGCTGTGGGGTGAGGATAGACTGGGTGGTGATATCGGCCATGACAGGGGCCTCTTCTGCTGGCAAGAGTGTGACAGTAGCAAGTAGAGGGACAGGCCTGCGTGTGAGGATGGAATGCAGGAGGGGCTCTTCTGCGGCTGGGTGTGGGGCCCTCACCGGAACTGTGGAGAAATGGCCAGGTAACTGCGTCACATGGGCTAGTAGATTGGCCAGGGCTTCGAACTGAAGGACAATAACGGGGAGTAGCTGTCAGGCCCTGGGAGTGTCTGAGTGTAAGTGGAGATGGGTTTGGGGTCACTGAGGGATGCGTGGGAGCCATCCCTGTATAGGTCCAGGTCATAGGGAGATAGGCTCGTGAGGCCTGTGGGTGTCTAGGGTTGTCCTGGGTGCCTGGGGCTGACTGTGGCAGAAATCTGGGGAGGGCTGGAGAGAAGCTGGGAGACACAGGAGAGTCCCTGAAGGCAGGGGGTGAAGAGGTGAAAGAAATGGGGGAGGGTTGCAGTAAGGTCCGTGAGTTTGTAGGTGATTCCTGGGTGTGGGAAGCTGACTCCAGGTGAAATCTGGAGATGGCTGGAGAGTAGCTGAGAGAGACAGAAGAGTCCCTGAGGGCTGGGGGTGAGAACATGAGGGAGACTGGGGAGTAAGTCAGTGAAATTCGCGAGTTCGGTGGTGTATCGTGGGCGCCTGGAACTGACTCCAGCTGGAATCTAGAGAAGTTTTGACAGTAGCTGAAAGAGACACAAGAGTCCCTGTGGGCTGAGGGCAAAGACCTGAGAGAGACCAGGGAGGACCTCAGTGAAGTCTGTGAGTCTGTAGGTGATTCCGGAGTGTGGGAGGCTGACTCCCGCTGAAATCTGGGCGTGGTGGGAGAGTAGCTGGGACAGACAGGAGAGTCCCAGGGGGCTGGGGGTGAAGACATGAGAGAGACTGGGGAGTAACTCAGTGAAACTGCTGAGTTTGTAGGTGATACCTGGGAGCCCGGAACTGACTCCCGCTGAAATCTGGGCATGGTTGGAGAGTAGCTGGGACACACAGGAGAGTCCCTGAGGGCTGGGGGTGAAGACATGAGAGAGACCGGGGAGTAACTCAGTGAAACTGGAGAGTTTGGTGGTGACTCCGGGGTGCCAGGAACTGACTCCAGCTGAAATGTGGGGGTGGTTGGAGAGTAGCTGGGACAGACAGGAGAGTCCCTGAGGGCTGGTGAAGACATGAGAGAGACTGGAGAGTAATTGAGTGAAATTGGTGAGTTTGGTGGCGATTCTGGGGTGCAAGGAACTGCTTCGAGCTGAGATCTGGGCGTAGTTGGAGAGTAGCTGCGACAGACAGTAGAGTCCCTGAGGGCTGGTGAAGACATGAGAGAGACTGGAGAGTAATTGAGTGAAATTGGTGAGTTTGGTGTTGATTCCGGGGTGCAAGGAACTGCTTCCAGATGAAATCTGGGCGTTGTTGGAGAGTAGCTGGGACAGACAGGAGAGTCCCAGAGGGCTGGTGAAGACATGAGAGAGACTGGAGAGTAATTGAGTGAAATTGGTGAGTTTGGTGTTGATTCCGGGGTGCAAGGAACTGCTTCCAGCTGAAATGTGGGCGCTGTTGGAGAGTAGCTGGGACAGACAGGAGAGTCCCTGAGGGCTGGTGAAGACATGAGAGAGACTGGGGAGTAACGCAGTGAAATTGGTGAGTTTGGTGGTGATTCCTGGGTGCCAGGAACTGACTCCCGCTGAAGTGTGGGCGTGGTTGGAGAGTAGCTGGGACACACAGGAGAGTCCCTGAGGGTTGGAGATAAAGACGTGCTAGAGACTGGGGAGTAACTGAGTGAAACTGGTGAGTTTGGTGGTGATTCCGGGGTGCCTGGAACTGACTCCAGCTGAAATGTGGGCGTGGTTGGAGAGTAGCTGGGACACACGGGAGAGTCCCTGAGGGATGGTGAAGACATGAGAGAGACTGGGGAGCAACGCAGTGAAATTGGTGAGTTTGGTGGTGATTTCTGGGTGCCTGCAACGGACTCCCGCTGAAGTGTGGGCGTGTTTGGAGAGTAGCTGGGACACACAGGCGAGTCCCTGAGGGTTGGAGATAAAGACGTGCTAGAGACTGGGGAGTAACTCAGTGAAAGTGGCGGGCTTGGTGGTGATCCCTGGGTTCCTGGAACTGACCCGCGCTGAAATGTGGGCGTGGCTGGAGAGTAGCTGGGACAGACTGGAGGGTCCGTAAGGGCTGGGGGTGAAGACGTGAGAGAGACTGGCGAGGATCTCACTGAGGTCTGTGAGTTTGTAGGTGTTTCTGGGGTGTGGGGTACAGACTCCCGCTGAAATCTGGGCGTAGTTGGAGAGTAGCTGGGACAGACAGGAGAGTCATGGGTGGCTGGGGGTGAGCTGCTGGATGATGGCAGTAAGAACATATGGTATATTATTGATGAATGAGGTGACTGTGAAGAATCTCCAGAGGAGGACACGGGAGAACACGATGACATGAGTGACTGTCCTGCTTGGTTAGGAAAGGGAAACTTAAAGTTGTGGAATTCTGCTGATGATGGATGTGAGAGTGGTGAAGCCCTGTGGGATGATGTAGAGTACTTCCACATCCCTGGTGGGGAGCTGCCCCTTGGGTGTGAGTTTCTGGGAGGGGAGAGGGAGAAGCTGGGTGAGGCAGGCATGAATCTTGAGGAGTCAGGGCTGGGGGACCGCTCATATTCTCCCGAGACCTGTGAGTCTCTGGGGGACTCCGGGGTGCATGGGGCTGACTCCCGCAGGAACCTGGGGATGGCTGGAGAGTAACTGGGAGCCACAGGAGAGTCCCTGAGGCCTGGGGGTGAAGAGATGAAAGACACAGGGGTGGAGCACTGTGAGGCTCGTGAGTTTGTTGGTGATTCCTGGGTGTGGGGGGCTGACTCCAGCTGAAATCTGGGGTTGTTTGGAGAGTAGCTGGGAGACACAGGAGACCCCCCGAGAGCTGGGGGTGAGCTGCTGGGTGATGGCAGTACGAACATGTGGTATATTATTGATGAACGTGGGGACTCTGAGGAATCCTCAGAGGAGGACACGGGAGAGCCCAATGGCTTCATTGATTGCCCATCACGGTGAGGACAGGGAAATGGGAGCTTGTGGGATTCTGGTGATGACAGAGGTGAGTGTGGTGAAGCCCTAGGGGATGGTGAATGGTAGCTCCGGATCCCTGGTGAGGCGCTTCCCCTTAAGCCTGAGTTTCTGAGAGGGGAGAGGGAGAAGCTGGGTGAGGCTCGCATGGACCTTGGGGAGTCCGGGCTGGGGGACCGTTCATAAGAAGAGCCAGACAAGACCCTACTGTTCTTAGGTGCAGACATGATTAGGAAACCTGCAGCTCCCAGGGGCCCCTACTAATTTTCTAACTCACAGAAGGAAGGAGTGCGTGTGTGTGTGTGTGTGTGTGTGTGTGTGTGTGAGTGTGTGTGTGTGTTTGTGTGTGTGCGGTGTGAGGTATGTGCCCCTTCAGAAAATGGAAATCAACCAACCAATGAGACAGACAGACAGACAGACAGACAGACAGAGATTCACTTGCCCAAGTGTTCTGTCCTGTCCTCTGAATCCGCTTCCAAGTCGCAAGACGCTGTGAGCTCCAAGTCCACGCAGAGTCCGCCAAACGCTCCGGCCGCTGATCCGCTCCGCGAAGATCTGAGTACAGGCCAGCCAGGGCGGGTTTAAATAGCCTCGGGCGCAGCCTAGCAGCGGAAAGGGCGGAGCTTCACTCCTCCTTTCCATCAGTCACCCCCAACTTTCCCAGGCTACACCTCGTAGGAAACTGTTCTCTTGCTTTGATTTCATGCGCCACCTTTGGGACAATCTAAGAACTTACAAGTTTTCTTGGCCAGATAACTTAGGAATTGTATGCACTGAAACACGGAAAACCGACTAGTGGTTCTGTGGTTCCCACGTTGTGGTTTTGACACCAGCAGCATCCTTGCAACAATCAAACCCCGGAGATCCACAGATCTGCGTTGTAACAAGACCTCCCCCTGACCCTGATGCATGGCAGTTTAAGAAGTCTTTCCGTGTAAGCCAAAAGACTTGGAGGAAAAGGTGGAGATATGCGTTGTAGAAACATTCTTTTGCTCTGGAACAACGTAGAGACTTGGGAGCCTGTTGGGTGGAGCATTCGTTGGATGAGGGTGGTCGGGTTAGGAATAGCAAGGTGTGGCTCCAGGTAATCCAATCATCTAATTAAGATTCCAGTTGTGCTCATCTGTTTTAAAATTCCGTTTGTGTAAATTCTTTCAGTCAGACTGAGAATGGCAAAGCCTCAACCCCAATTTCCAGGGAGGGCTGAGAGCCTCAGGTGGAGTTGATCACCAATAGCCTATGGTTTAACCCATCATGCCTATAGAATGAGGTCTCCATAAAAACCCGAAAGGACTGGGTTCAGAGAGCTTCTGGATAACACTTCCTGGAAGGCAGTGCGCCCCTCCCCACATGCCGGGCCCCAAATTTATTTCCGAATGTTTGCAATATCCGCTAAAATACAATGGCAAATGTAAGTGTTTCCCTGCGTGCTGTGAGCTCTTCCAGCAAATGAAAGCAAATAAATCTGGGAGTGGTGGCAACCTGATTTCTAGCCAGTTGCTGAGAAGCACAGGTAAAACAACGTAGGGCTTCCCATTGTTATTAGTGTGGGAGGCCTGTCTGGCAGGACTCGGCCCTTTGGAATCTAATGCTATGTCCCGGTAGATAGCGTCACCATTGAATTAGAAGACACACATATGTTGAGAATAATATTTCTGCTCATTTGCTGCACGTCTTATTTACAATATGTAATCAAATTCTTTATCCTGACCTTATGGCACCTGGGTTGAGAACCATGATGGGAAGCAAACATTGGTCTGTCACTTTCTGAGTTTGAAACTTTATTTTGCCTTTAGCGTTTTGCTATTGCTTTTTCGTTTTCTTTTGTTTCGTTTTGTTTCCAAGTTCTGGGGTATATGTGCAGGATGTGCAGATTTGTTACTAAGGTAAACAATCGTGTGCCATGGTGGTTTGCTGCACCTGTCCACCCATCACCTAGGTATAAGGCCCAGCGTGCAGTAGCTGTTTTTCTTCACGCTGTGCCTCCCGAAACGCCCCAGTGTGTGTTGTTCCCCTTCCTGTGTCCATGTGATCCCATTTTTCAGCTCCCATTATAAGTGAGAATGTGGCGTTTGATTTTCTTTCCCTCGATTAGTTTGCTGAGGATAATGACCTCACATCACCAGTGCTTTTGTTTTTTATTATAAAGAGTAGTATTTTATTGAATAAGATTTGCTCACAGAAAACGAAGCTTAAATCTACAATGAATGCCGGACTCTACAGCAGAAAGCAATTTTCTCACTTTTCCACACACAATGGTTCCTACTAAGTGAAAAAATGCCATAAAATTTCATTCACAAATGTACTACTCTGTCTCAAAACATCTCACATAATCATGCACTGTACTAAAGCCATTAGATCAGTTCTTCAGTCAGGTTAAAGAAGTATCCCTCTAATAACTGATTTTTATAATGCTATCAATCTCCACTCCCAATCAGTCTGCCATTGTTAATGGCGTACAGCATTATTGAATACAATGGAATTGATGACGCCCATATCCACGGACAAACCGTGACTTACGATGGTTTGATTTATGATTTTTCAACGTTATGATGGGTTTATTGGAATATTAGATGCGTTTCTGAGTTACACTGGGTTTAGGAGTATGCGACCCTATAGTCCAGAAACAGCTGTATAAAGAAAAACAGGTGTACCTAATTAAAATATGCCTAGTGACTTGGGATAAATCAATAGATATTCACAACTGATGGAGAGCCGTGAAAGAGAGATAGCGGTAAATAGTTACAATAACACAATTTTCCTGCACCTGTGGAGGATTTCCCCAAAAAAACGCAGAATGTGGGATGCACCTAAGGCATATGAAAGAGAGAGGGCAGAAGGAGTAAGAGAGAAATAGGAGGAAGGAAGGAAGGAAGGAAGGAAGGAAGGAAGGAAGGAAGGAAGGAAGGAAAGAAGGAAAGAAGGACGGAAGGAAGGAGAAAACACCCGGTGTTACTAAAACCCCAAAAAGACTGGTTTCCCCCTGTGGGTAAGCCTACAATGTGGATGAATCTTGAAAATATTGTGCTACGTGTTATGTCAGTCATAAAAGCTCACCTATTGTGCAATTCCATTTATAGGAATTGTCCACAATATGGAAATCTATTCATATGGGGTTGATCGCACTATGTAGTTGCTACCTAGTGCTGAGGGTCAGGGAGAGGATTTGAGACAGAATGAGGAGTGACTAATGTCTACAGGGTTTTTCTCTGGTCGGGGGTGATAAGACGTTCTACAACGGATTGCGAATTAAAAGGGAATGTGCACAACCACAGGTATACTAAAAGCCACTCAATTCATGACTTTTAATGGGGGAATCTTATGTGGCGCACTCTCATCGAGACCACGGCAGACATAGTGAAAGAGAAAAAGGTGAGTAAATATCTGTAACGGAGGCAGAAACAGAGAGAATGAAAAGCCCTGTGAATGGAAGGGAGAGCGAAAAGGGCAAATGGTCCTATTTACAAATGACAGATGTGAAACTGGGGTTCACATCAACAGTGTCACTGCCAGGAAGGAGGGTCATGTGAGGCACGTCACCGGTAGTGTGGCCCGCAGGGACGCCGACATGCTGGAGCGTCGTGCCAGCATGGGCTCTGGCAGCCACGTGGGCCAGCAGGAGGGTCCCGCTGCACAGCTGTGGGGTGAGGATAGACTGGGTGGTGATATCGGCCATGACAGGGGCCTCTTCTGCTGGCAAGAGTGTGACAGTAGCAAGTAGAGGGACAGGCCTGCGTGTGAGGATGGAATGCAGGAGGGGCTCTTCTGCGGCTGGGTGTGGGGCCCTCACCGGAACTGTGGAGAAATGGCCAGGTAACTGCGTCACATGGGCTAGTAGATTGGCCAGGGCTTCGAACTGAAGGACAATAACGGGGAGTAGCTGTCAGGCCCTGGGAGTGTCTGAGTGTAAGTGGAGATGGGTTTGGGGTCACTGAGGGATGCGTGGGAGCCATCCCTGTATAGGTCCAGGTCATAGGGAGATAGGCTCGTGAGGCCTGTGGGTGTCTAGGGTTGTCCTGGGTGCCTGGGGCTGACTGTGGCAGAAATCTGGGGAGGGCTGGAGAGAAGCTGGGAGACACAGGAGAGTCCCTGAAGGCAGGGGGTGAAGAGGTGAAAGAAATGGGGGAGGGTTGCAGTAAGGTCCGTGAGTTTGTAGGTGATTCCTGGGTGTGGGAAGCTGACTCCAGGTGAAATCTGGAGATGGCTGGAGAGTAGCTGAGAGAGACAGAAGAGTCCCTGAGGGCTGGGGGTGAGAACATGAGGGAGACTGGGGAGTAAGTCAGTGAAATTCGCGAGTTCGGTGGTGTATCGTGGGCGCCTGGAACTGACTCCAGCTGGAATCTAGAGAAGTTTTGACAGTAGCTGAAAGAGACACAAGAGTCCCTGTGGGCTGAGGGCAAAGACCTGAGAGAGACCAGGGAGGACCTCAGTGAAGTCTGTGAGTCTGTAGGTGATTCCGGAGTGTGGGAGGCTGACTCCCGCTGAAATCTGGGCGTGGTGGGAGAGTAGCTGGGACAGACAGGAGAGTCCCAGGGGGCTGGGGGTGAAGACATGAGAGAGACTGGGGAGTAACTCAGTGAAACTGCTGAGTTTGTAGGTGATACCTGGGAGCCCGGAACTGACTCCCGCTGAAATCTGGGCATGGTTGGAGAGTAGCTGGGACACACAGGAGAGTCCCTGAGGGCTGGGGGTGAAGACATGAGAGAGACCGGGGAGTAACTCAGTGAAACTGGAGAGTTTGGTGGTGACTCCGGGGTGCCAGGAACTGACTCCAGCTGAAATGTGGGGGTGGTTGGAGAGTAGCTGGGACAGACAGGAGAGTCCCTGAGGGCTGGTGAAGACATGAGAGAGACTGGAGAGTAATTGAGTGAAATTGGTGAGTTTGGTGGCGATTCTGGGGTGCAAGGAACTGCTTCGAGCTGAGATCTGGGCGTAGTTGGAGAGTAGCTGCGACAGACAGTAGAGTCCCTGAGGGCTGGTGAAGACATGAGAGAGACTGGAGAGTAATTGAGTGAAATTGGTGAGTTTGGTGTTGATTCCGGGGTGCAAGGAACTGCTTCCAGATGAAATCTGGGCATTGTTGGAGAGTAGCTGGGACAGACAGGAGAGTCCCAGAGGGCTGGTGAAGACATGAGAGAGACTGGAGAGTAATTGAGTGAAATTGGTGAGTTTGGTGTTGATTCCGGGGTGCAAGGAACTGCTTCCAGCTGAAATGTGGGCGCTGTTGGAGAGTAGCTGGGACAGACAGGAGAGTCCCTGAGGGCTGGTGAAGACATGAGAGAGACTGGGGAGTAACGCAGTGAAATTGGTGAGTTTGGTGGTGATTCCTGGGTGCCAGGAACTGACTCCCGCTGAAGTGTGGGCGTGGTTGGAGAGTAGCTGGGACACACAGGAGAGTCCCTGAGGGTTGGAGATAAAGACGTGCTAGAGACTGGGGAGTAACTGAGTGAAGCTGGTGAGTTTGGTGGTGATTCCGGGGTGCCTGGAACTGACTCCAGCTGAAATGTGGGCGTGGTTGGAGAGTAGCTGGGACACACGGGAGAGTCCCTGAGGGATGGTGAAGACATGAGAGAGACTGGGGAGCAACGCAGTGAAATTGGTGAGTTTGGTGGTGATTTCTGGGTGCCTGCAACGGACTCCTGCTGAAGTGTGGGCGTGTTTGGAGAGTAGCTGGGACACACAGGCGAGTCCCTGAGGGTTGGAGATAAAGACGTGCTAGAGACTGGGGAGTAACTCAGTGAAAGTGGCGGGCTTGGTGGTGATCCCTGGGTTCCTGGAACTGACCCGCGCTGAAATGTGGGCGTGGCTGGAGAGTAGCTGGGACAGACTGGAGGGTCCGTAAGGGCTGGGGGTGAAGACGTGAGAGAGACTGGCGAGGATCTCACTGAGGTCTGTGAGTTTGTAGGTGTTTCTGGGGTGTGGGGTACAGACTCCCGCTGAAATCTGGGCGTAGTTGGAGAGTAGCTGGGACAGACAGGAGAGTCATGGGTGGCTGGGGGTGAGCTGCTGGATGATGGCAGTAAGAACATATGGTATATTATTGATGAATGAGGTGACTGTGAAGAATCTCCAGAGGAGGACACGGGAGAACACGATGACATGAGTGACTGTCCTGCTTGGTTAGGAAAGGGAAACTTAAAGTTGTGGAATTCTGCTGATGATGGATGTGAGAGTGGTGAAGCCCTGTGGGATGATGTAGAGTACTTCCACATCCCTGGTGGGGAGCTGCCCCTTGGGTGTGAGTTTCTGGGAGGGGAGAGGGAGAAGCTGGGTGAGGCAGGCATGAATCTTGAGGAGTCAGGGCTGGGGGACCGCTCATATTCTCCCGAGACCTGTGAGTCTCTGGGGGACTCCGGGGTGCATGGGGCTGACTCCCGCAGGAACCTGGGGATGGCTGGAGAGTAACTGGGAGCCACAGGAGAGTCCCTGAGGCCTGGGGGTGAAGAGATGAAAGACACAGGGGTGGAGCACTGTGAGGCTCGTGAGTTTGTTGGTGATTCCTGGGTGTGGGGGGCTGACTCCAGCTGAAATCTGGGGTTGTTTGGAGAGTAGCTGGGAGACACAGGAGACCCCCCGAGAGCTGGGGGTGAGCTGCTGGGTGATGGCAGTACGAACATGTGGTATATTATTGATGAACGTGGGGACTCTGAGGAATCCTCAGAGGAGGACACGGGAGAGCCCAATGGCTTCATTGATTGCCCATCACGGTGAGGACAGGGAAATGGGAGCTTGTGGGATTCTGGTGATGACAGAGGTGAGTGTGGTGAAGCCCTAGGGGATGGTGAATGGTAGCTCCGGATCCCTGGTGAGGCGCTTCCCCTTAAGCCTGAGTTTCTGAGAGGGGAGAGGGAGAAGCTGGGTGAGGCTCGCATGGACCTTGGGGAGTCCGGGCTGGGGGACCGTTCATAAGAAGAGCCAGACAAGACCCTACTGTTCTTAGGTGCAGACATGATTAGGAAACCTGCAGCTCCCAGGGGCCCCTACTAATTTTCTAACTCACAGAAGGAAGGAGTGCGTGTGTGTGTGTGTGTGTGTGTGTGTGTGTGTGTGTGTGTGTGTGTGTTTGTGTGTGAGTGTGTGTGTGTGTTTGTGTGTGTGCGGTGTGAGGTATGTGCCCCTTCAGAAAATGGAAATCAACCAACCAATGAGACAGACAGACAGACAGACAGACAGACAGAGATTCACTTGCCCAAGTGTTCTGTCCTGTCCTCTGAATCCGCTTCCAAGTCGCAAGACGCTGTGAGCTCCAAGTCCACGCAGAGTCCGCCAAACGCTCCGGCCGCTGATCCGCTCCGCGAAGATCTGAGTACAGGCCAGCCAGGGCGGGTTTAAATAGCCTCGGGCGCAGCCTAGCAGCGGAAAGGGCGGAGCTTCACTCCTCCTTTCCATCAGTCACCCCCAACTTTCCCAGGCTACACCTCGTAGGAAACTGTTCTCTTGCTTTGATTTCATGCGCCACCTTTGGGACAATCTAAGAACTTACAAGTTTTCTTGGCCAGATAACTTAGGAATTGTATGCACTGAAACACGGAAAACCGACTAGTGGTTCTGTGGTTCCCACGTTGTGGTTTTGACACCAGCAGCATCCTTGCAACAATCAAACCCCGGAGATCCACAGATCTGCGTTGTAACAAGACCTCCCCCTGACCCTGATGCATGGCAGTTTAAGAAGTCTTTCCGTGTAAGCCAAAAGACTTGGAGGAAAAGGTGGAGATATGCGTTGTAGAAACATTCTTTTGCTCTGGAACCACGTAGAGACTTGGGAGCCTGTTGGGTGGAGCATTCGTTGGATGAGGGTGGTCGGGTTAGGAATATCAAGGTGTGGCTCCAGGTAATCCAATCATCTAATTAAGATTCCAGTTGTGCTCATCTGTTTTAAAATTCCGTTTGTGTAAATTCTTTCAGTCAGACTGAGAATGGCAAAGCCTCAACCCCAATTTCCAGGGAGGGCTGAGAGCCTCAGGTGGAGTTGATCACCAATAGCCTATGGTTTAACCCATCATGCCTATAGAATGAGGTCTCCATAAAAACCCGAAAGGACTGGGTTCAGAGAGCTTCTGGATAACACTTCCTGGAAGGCAGTGCGCCCCTCCCCACATGCCGGGCCCCAAATTTATTTCCGAATGTTTGCAATATCCGCTAAAATACAATGGCAAATGTAAGTGTTTCCCTGCGTGCTGTGAGCTCTTCCAGCAAATGAAAGCAAATAAATCTGGGAGTGGTGGCAACCTGATTTCTAGCCAGTTGCTGAGAAGCACAGGTAAAACAACGTAGGGCTTCCCATTGTTATTAGTGTGGGAGGCCTGTCTGGCAGGACTCGGCCCTTTGGAATCTAATGCTATGTCCCGGTAGATAGCGTCACCATTGAATTAGAAGACACACATATGTTGAGAATAATATTTCTGCTCATTTGCTGCACATCTTATTTACAATATGTAATCAAATTCTTTATCCTGACCTTATGGCACCTGGGTTGAGAACCATGATGGGAAGCAAACATTGGTCTGTCACTTTCTGAGTTTGAAACTTTATTTTGCCTTTAGCGTTTTGCTATTGCTTTTTCGTTTTCTTTTGTTTCGTTTTGTTTCCAACTTCTGGGGTATATGTGCAGGATGTGCAGATTTGTTACTAAGGTAAACAATCGTGTGCCATGGTGGTTTGCTGCACCTGTCCACCCATCACCTAGGTATAAGGCCCAGCGTGCAGTAGCTGTTTTTCTTCACGCTGTGCCTCCCGAAACGCCCCAGTGTGTGTTGTTCCCCTTCCTGTGTCCATGTGATCCCATTTTTCAGCTCCCATTATAAGTGAGAATGTGGCGTTTGATTTTCTTTCCCTCGATTAGTTTGCTGAGGATAATGACCTCACATCACCAGTGCTTTTGTTTTTTATTATAAAGAGTAGTATTTTATTGAATAAGATTTGCTCACAGAAAACGAAGCTTAAATCTACAATGAATGCCGGACTCTACAGCAGAAAGCAATTTTCTCACTTTTCCACACACAATGGTTCCTACTAAGTGAAAAAATGCCATAAAATTTCATTCACAAATGTACTACTCTGTCTCAAAACATCTCACATAATCATGCACTGTACTAAAGCCATTAGATCAGTTCTTCAGTCAGGTTAAAGAAGTATCCCTCTAATAACTGATTTTTATAATGCTATCAATCTCCACTCCCAATCAGTCTGCCATTGTTAATGGCGTACAGCATTATTGAATACAATGGAATTGATGACGCCCATATCCACGGACAAACCGTGACTTACGATGGTTTGATTTCTGATTTTTCAACGTTATGATGGGTTTATTGGAATATTAGATGCGTTTCTGAGTTACACTGGGTTTAGGAGTATGCGACCCTATAGTCCAGAAACAGCTGTATAAAGAAAAACAGGTGTACCTAATTAAAATATGCCTAGTGACTTGGGATAAATCAATAGATGTTCACAACTGATGGAGAGCCGTGAAAGAGAGATAGCGGTAAATAGTTACAATAACACAATTTTCCTGCACCTGTGGAGGATTTCCCCAAAAAAACGCAGAATGTGGGATGCACCTAAGGCATATGAAAGAGAGAGGGCAGAAGGAGTAAGAGAGAAATAGGAGGAAGGAAGGAAGGAAGGAAGGAAGGAAGGAAGGAAGGAAGGAAGGAAGGAAGGGAGGGAGGAAGGAAGGAAGGAAGGAAAGAAGGAAAGAAGGACGGAAGGAAGGAGAAAACACCCGGTGTTACTAAAACCCCAAAAAGACTGGTTTCCCCCTGTGGGTAAGCCTACAATGTGGATGAATCTTGAAAATATTGTGCTACGTGTTATGTCAGTCATAAAAGCTCACCTATTGTGCAATTCCGTTTATAGGAATTGTCCACAATATGGAAATCTATTCATATGGGGTTGATCGCACTATGTAGTTGCTACCTAGTGCTGAGGGTCAGGGAGAGGGTTTGAGACAGAATGAGGAGTGACTAATGTCTACAGGGTTTTTCTCTTGTCGGGGGTGATAAGACGTTCTACAACGGATTGCGAATTAAAAGGGAATGTGCACAACCACAGGTATACTAAAAGCCACTCAATTCATGACTTTTAATGGGGGAATCTTATGTGGCGCACTCTCATCGAGACCACGGCAGACATAGTGAGAGAGAAAAAGGTGGGTAAATATCTGAAACGGAGGCAGAAACAGAGAGAATGAAAAGCCCTGTGAATGGAAGGGAGAGCGAAAAGGGCAAATGGTCCTATTTACAAATGACAGATGTGAAACTGGGGTTCACATCAACAGTGTCACAGCCAGGAAGGAGGATCATGCGAGCCATGTCACCGGTAGTGTGGCCCGCAGGGACGCCGACATGCTGGAGCGTCGTGCCAGCATGGGCTCTGGCAGCCACGTGGGCCAGCAGGAGGGTCCCGCTGCACAGCTGTGGGGTGAGGATAGACTGGGTGGTGATATCGGCCATGACAGGGGCCTCTTCTGCTGGCAAGAGTGTGACAGTAGCAAGTAGAGGGACAGGCCTGCGTGTGAGGACGGAATGCAGGAGGGGCTCTTCTGCGGCTGGGTGTGGGGCCCTCACCGGAACTGTGGAGAAATGGCCAGGTATCTGCGTCACGTGGGCTAGTAGATTGGCCAGGGCTTCGAACTGAAGGACAATAACGGGGAGTAGCTGTCAGGCCCTGGGAGTGTCTGAGTGTAAGTGGAGATGGGTTTGGGGTCACTGAGGGATGCGTGGGAGCCATCCCTGTATAGGTCCAGGTCATAGGGAGATAGGCTCGTGAGGCCTGTGGGTGTCTAGGGTTGTCCTGGGTGCCTGGGGCTGACTGTGGCAGAAATCTGGGGAGGGCTGGAGAGAAGCTGGGAGACACAGGAGAGTCCCTGAAGGCAGGGGGTGAAGAGGTGAAAGAAATGGGGGAGGGTTGCAGTAAGGTCCGTGAGTTTGTAGGTGATTCCTGGGTGTGGGAAGCTGACTCCAGGTGAAATCTGGAGATGGCTGGAGAGTAGCTGAGAGAGACAGAAGAGTCCCTGAGGGCTGGGGGTGAGAACATGAGGGAGACTGGGGAGTAAGTCAGTGAAATTCGCGAGTTCGGTGGTGTATCGTGGGCGCCTGGAACTGACTCCAGCTGGAATCTAGAGAAGTTTTGACAGTAGCTGAAAGAGACACAAGAGTCCCTGTGGGCTGAGGGCAAAGACCTGAGAGAGACCAGGGAGGACCTCAGTGAAGTCTGTGAGTCTGTAGGTGATTCCGGAGTGTGGGAGGCTGACTCCCGCTGAAATCTGGGCGTGGTGGGAGAGTAGCTGGGACAGACAGGAGAGTCCCAGGGGGCTGGGGGTGAAGACATGAGAGAGACTGGGGAGTAACTCAGTGAAACTGCTGAGTTTGTAGGTGATACCTGGGAGCCCGGAACTGACTCCCGCTGAAATCTGGGCATGGTTGGAGAGTAGCTGGGACACACAGGAGAGTCCCTGAGGGCTGGGGGTGAAGACATGAGAGAGACCGGGGAGTAACTCAGTGAAACTGGAGAGTTTGGTGGTGACTCCGGGGTGCCAGGAACTGACTCCAGCTGAAATGTGGGGGTGGTTGGAGAGTAGCTGGGACAGACAGGAGAGTCCCCGAGGGCTGGTGAAGACATGAGAGAGACTGGAGAGTAATTGAGTGAAATTGGTGAGTTTGGTGGCGATTCTGGGGTGCAAGGAACTGCTTCGAGCTGAGATCTGGGCGTAGTTGGAGAGTAGCTGCGACAGACAGTAGAGTCCCTGAGGGCTGGTGAAGACATGAGAGAGACTGGAGAGTAATTGAGTGAAATTGGTGAGTTTGGTGTTGATTCCGGGGTGCAAGGAACTGCTTCCAGATGAAATCTGGGCGTTGTTGGAGAGTAGCTGGGACAGACAGGAGAGTCCCAGAGGGCTGTTGAAGACATGAGAGAGACTGGAGAGTAATTGAGTGAAATTGGTGAGTTTGGTGTTGATTCCGGGGTGCAAGGAACTGCTTCCAGCTGAAATGTGGGCGCTGTTGGAGAGTAGCTGGGACAGACAGGAGAGTCCCTGAGGGCTGGTGAAGACATGAGAGAGACTGGGGAGTAACGCAGTGAAATTGGTGAGTTTGGTGGTGATTCCTGGGTGCCAGGAACTGACTCCCGCTGAAGTGTGGGCGTGGTTGGAGAGTAGCTGGGACACACAGGAGAGTCCCTGAGGGTTGGAGATAAAGACGTGCTAGAGACTGGGGAGTAACTGAGTGAAACTGGTGAGTTTGGTGGTGATTCCGGGGTGCCTGGAACTGACTCCAGCTGAAATGTGGGCGTGGTTGGAGAGTAGCTGGGACACACGGGAGAGTCCCTGAGGGATGGTGAAGACATGAGAGAGACTGGGGAGCAACGCAGTGAAATTGGTGAGTTTGGTGGTGATTTCTGGGTGCCTGCAACGGACTCCCGCTGAAGTGTGGGCGTGTTTGGAGAGTAGCTGGGACACACAGGCGAGTCCCTGAGGGTTGGAGATAAAGACGTGCTAGAGACTGGGGAGTAACTCAGTGAAAGTGGCGGGCTTGGTGGTGATCCCTGGGTTCCTGGAACTGACCCGTGCTGAAATGTGGGCGTGGCTGGAGAGTAGCTGGGACAGACTGGAGGGTCCGTAAGGGCTGGGGGTGAAGACGTGAGAGAGACTGGCGAGGATCTCACTGAGGTCTGTGAGTTTGTAGGTGTTTCTGGGGTGTGGGGTACAGACTCCCGCTGAAATCTGGGCGTAGTTGGAGAGTAGCTGGGACAGACAGGAGAGTCATGGGTGGCTGGGGGTGAGCTGCTGGATGATGGCAGTAAGAACATATGGTATATTATTGATGAATGAGGTGACTGTGAAGAATCTCCAGAGGAGGACACGGGAGAACACGATGACATGAGTGACTGTCCTGCTTGGTTAGGAAAGGGAAACTTAAAGTTGTGGAATTCTGCTGATGATGGATGTGAGAGTGGTGAAGCCCTGTGGGATGATGTAGAGTACTTCCACATCCCTGGTGGGGAGCTGCCCCTTGGGTGTGAGTTTCTGGGAGGGGAGAGGGAGAAGCTGGGTGAGGCAGGCATGAATCTTGAGGAGTCAGGGCTGGGGGACCGCTCATATTCTCCCGAGACCTGTGAGTCTCTGGGGGACTCCGGGGTGCATGGGGCTGACTCCCGCAGGAACCTGGGGATGGCTGGAGAGTAACTGGGAGCCACAGGAGAGTCCCTGAGGCCTGGGGGTGAAGAGATGAAAGACACAGGGGTGGAGCACTGTGAGGCTCGTGAGTTTGTTGGTGATTCCTGGGTGTGGGGGGCTGACTCCAGCTGAAATCTGGGGTTGTTTGGAGAGTAGCTGGGAGACACAGGAGACCCCCCGAGAGCTGGGGGTGAGCTGCTGGGTGATGGCAGTACGAACATGTGGTATATTATTGATGAACGTGGGGACTCTGAGGAATCCTCAGAGGAGGACACGGGAGAGCCCAATGGCTTCATTGATTGCCCATCACGGTGAGGACAGGGAAATGGGAGCTTGTGGGATTCTGGTGATGACAGAGGTGAGTGTGGTGAAGCCCTAGGGGATGGTGAATGGTAGCTCCGGATCCCTGGTGAGGCGCTTCCCCTTAAGCCTGAGTTTCTGAGAGGGGAGAGGGAGAAGCTGGGTGAGGCTCGCATGGACCTTGGGGAGTCCGGGCTGGGGGACCGTTCATAAGAAGAGCCAGACAAGACCCTACTGTTATTAGGTGCAGACATGATTAGGAAACCTGCAGCTCCCAGGGGCCCCTACTAATTTTCTAACTCACAGAAGGAAGGAGTGCGTGTGTGTGTGTGTGTGTGTGTGTGTGTGTGAGTGAGTGTGTGTGTGTGTTTGTGTATGTGCGGTGTGAGGTATGTGCCCCTTCAGAAAATGGAAATCAACCAACCAATGAGACAGACAGACAGACAGACAGACAGACAGAGATTCACTTGCCCAAGTGTTCTGTCCTGTCCTCTGAATCCGCTTCCAAGTCGCAAGACGCTGTGAGCTCCAAGTCCACGCAGAGTCCGCCAAACGCTCCGGCCGCTGATCCGCTCCGCGAAGATCTGAGTACAGGCCAGCCAGGGCGGGTTTAAATAGCCTCGGGCGCAGCCTAGCAGCGGAAAGGGCGGAGCTTCACTCCTCCTTTCCATCAGTCACCCCCAACTTTCCCAGGCTACACCTAGTAGGAAACTGTTCTCTTGCTTTGATTTCATGCGCCACCTTTGGGACAATCTAAGAACTTACAAGTTTTCTTGGCCAGATAACTTAGGAATTGTATGCACTGAAACACGGAAAACCGACTAGTGGTTCTGTGGTTCCCACGTTGTGGTTTTGACACCAGCAGCATCCTTGCAACAATCAAACCCCGGAGATCCACAGATCTGCGTTGTAACAAGACCTCCCCCTGACCCTGATGCATGGCAGTTTAAGAAGTCTTCCCGTGTAAGCCAAAAGACTTGGAGGAAAAGGTGGAGATATGCGTTGTAGAAACATTCTTTTGCTCTGGAACCACGTAGAGACTTGGGAGCCTGTTGGGTGGAGCATTCGTTGGATGAGGGTGGTCGGGTTAGGAATAGCAAGGTGTGGCTCCAGGTAATCCAATCATCTAATTAAGATTCCAGTTGTGCTCATCTGTTTTAAAATTCCGTTTGTGTAAATTCTTTCAGTCAGACTGAGAATGGCAAAGCCTCAACCCCAATTTCCAGGGAGGGCTGAGAGCCTCAGGTGGAGTTGATCACCAATAGCCTATGGTTTAACCCATCATGCCTATAGAATGAGGTCTCCATAAAAACCCGAAAGGACTGGGTTCAGAGAGCTTCTGGATAACACTTCCTGGAAGGCAGTGCGCCCCTCCCCACATGCCGGGCCCCAAATTTATTTCCGAATGTTTGCAATATCCGCTAAAATACAATGGCAAATGTAAGTGTTTCCCTGCGTGCTGTGAGCTCTTCCAGCAAATGAAAGCAAATAAATCTGGGAGTGGTGGCAACCTGATTTCTAGCCAGTTGCTGAGAAGCACAGGTAAAACAACGTAGGGCTTCCCATTGTTATTAGTGTGGGAGGCCTGTCTGGCAGGACTCGGCCCTTTGGAATCTAATGCTATGTCCCGGTAGATAGCGTCACCATTGAATTAGAAGACACACATATGTTGAGAATAATATTTCTGCTCATTTGCTGCACGTCTTATTTACAATATGTAATCAAATTCTTTATCCTGACCTTATGGCACCTGGGTTGAGAACCATGATGGGAAGCAAACATTGGTCTGTCACTTTCTGAGTTTGAAACTTTATTTTGCCTTTAGCGTTTTGCTATTGCTTTTTCGTTTTCTTTTGTTTCGTTTTGTTTCCAAGTTCTGGGGTATATGTGCAGGATGTGCAGATTTGTTACTAAGGTAAACAATCGTGTGCCATGGTGGTTTGCTGCACCTGTCCACCCATCACCTAGGTATAAAGCCCAGCGTGCAGTAGCTGTTTTTCTTCACGCTGTGCCTCCCGAAACGCCCCAGAGTGTGTTGTTCCCCTTCCTGTGTCCATGTGATCCCATTTTTCAGCTCCCATTATAAGTGAGAATGTGGCGTTTGATTTTCTTTCCCTCGATTAGTTTGCTGAGGATAATGACCTCACATCACCAGTGCTTTTGTTTTTTATTATAAAGAGTAGTATTTTATTGAATAAGATTTGCTCACAGAAAATGAAGCTTAAATCTACAATGAATGCCGGACTCTACAGCAGAAAGCAATTTTCTCACTTTTCCACACACAATGGTTCCTACTAAGTGAAAAAATGCCATAAAATTTCATTCACAAATGTACTACTCTGTCTCAAAACATCTCACATAATCATGCACTGTACTAAAGCCATTAGATCAGTTCTTCAGTCAGGTTAAAGAAGTATCCCTCTAATAACTGATTTTTATAATGCTATCAATCTCCACTCCCAATCAGTCTGCCATTGTTAATGGCGTACAGCATTATTGAATACAATGGAATTGATGACGCCCATATCCACGGACAAACCGTGACTTACGATGGTTTGATTTATGATTTTTCAACGTTATGATGGGTTTATTGGAATATTAGATGCGTTTCTGAGTTACACTGGGTTTAGGAGTATGCGACCCTATAGTCCAGAAACAGCTGTATAAAGAAAAACAGGTGTACCTAATTAAAATATGCCTAGTGACTTGGGATAAATCAATAGATGTTCACAACTGATGGAGAGCCGTGAAAGAGAGATAGCGGTAAATAGTTACAATAACACAATTTTCCTGCACCTGTGGAGGATTTCCCCAAAAAAACGCAGAATGTGGGATGCACCTAAGGCATATGAAAGAGAGAGGGCAGAAGGAGTAAGAGAGAAATAGGAGGAAGGAAGGAAGGAAGGAAGGAAGGAAGGAAGGAAGGAAGGAAGGAAGGGAGGAAGGAAGGAAGGAAGGAAAGAAGGAAAGAAGGACGGAAGGAAGGAGAAAACACCCGGTGTTACTAAAACCCCAAAAAGACTGGTTTCCCCCTGTGGGTAAGCCTACAATGTGGATGAATCTTGAAAATATTGTGCTACGTGTTATGTCAGTCATAAAAGCTCACCTATTGTGCAATTCCGTTTATAGGAATTGTCCACAATATGGAAATCTATTCATATGGGGTTGATCGCACTATGTAGTTGCTACCTAGTGCTGAGGGTCAGGGAGAGGGTTTGAGACAGAATGAGGAGTGACTAATGTCTACAGGGTTTTTCTCTGGTCGGGGGTGATAAGACGTTCTACAACGGATTGCGAATTAAAAGGGAATGTGCACAACCACAGGTATACTAAAAGCCACTCAATTCATGACTTTTAATGGGGGAATCTTATGTGGCGCACTCTCATCGAGACCACGGCAGACATAGTGAGAGAGAAAAAGGTGGGTAAATATCTGAAACGGAGGCAGAAACAGAGAGAATGAAAAGCCCTGTGAATGGAAGGGAGAGCGAAAAGGGCAAATGGTCCTATTTACAAATGACAGATGTGAAACTGGGGTTCACATCAACAGTGTCACAGCCAGGAAGGAGGATCATGCGAGCCATGTCACCGGTAGTGTGGCCCGCAGGGACGCCGACATGCTGGAGCGTCGTGCCAGCATGGGCTCTGGCAGCCACGTGGGCCAGCAGGAGGGTCCCGCTGCACAGCTGTGGGGTGAGGATAGACTGGGTGGTGATATCGGCCATGACAGGGGCCTCTTCTGCTGGCAAGAGTGTGACAGTAGCAAGTAGAGGGACAGGCCTGCGTGTGAGGACGGAATGCAGGAGGGGCTCTTCTGCGGCTGGGTGTGGGGCCCTCACCGGAACTGTGGAGAAATGGCCAGGTAACTGCGTCACGTGGGCTAGTAGATTGGCCAGGGCTTCGAACTGAAGGACAATAACGGGGAGTAGCTGTCAGGCCCTGGGAGTGTCTGAGTGTAAGTGGAGATGGGTTTGGGGTCACTGAGGGATGCGTGGGAGCCATCCCTGTATAGGTCCAGGTCATAGGGAGATAGGCTCGTGAGGCCTGTGGGTGTCTAGGGTTGTCCTGGGTGCCTGGGGCTGACTGTGGCAGAAATCTGGGGAGGGCTGGAGAGAAGCTGGGAGACACAGGAGAGTCCCTGAAGGCAGGGGGTGAAGAGGTGAAAGAAATGGGGGAGGGTTGCAGTAAGGTCCGTGAGTTTGTAGGTGATTCCTGGGTGTGGGAAGCTGACTCCAGGTGAAATCTGGAGATGGCTGGAGAGTAGCTGAGAGAGACAGAAGAGTCCCTGAGGGCTGGGGGTGAGAACATGAGGGAGACTGGGGAGTAAGTCAGTGAAATTCGCGAGTTCGGTGGTGTATCGTGGGCGCCTGGAACTGACTCCAGCTGGAATCTAGAGAAGTTTTGACAGTAGCTGAAAGAGACACAAGAGTCCCTGTGGGCTGAGGGCAAAGACCTGAGAGAGACCAGGGAGGACCTCAGTGAAGTCTGTGAGTCTGTAGGTGATTCCGGAGTGTGGGAGGCTGACTCCCGCTGAAATCTGGGCGTGGTGGGAGAGTAGCTGGGACAGACAGGAGAGTCCCAGGGGGCTGGGGGTGAAGACATGAGAGAGACTGGGGAGTAACTCAGTGAAACTGCTGAGTTTGTAGGTGATACCTGGGAGCCCGGAACTGACTCCCGCTGAAATCTGGGCATGGTTGGAGAGTAGCTGGGACACACAGGAGAGTCCCTGAGGGCTGGGGGTGAAGACATGAGAGAGACCGGGGAGTAACTCAGTGAAACTGGAGAGCTTGGTGGTGACTCCGGGGTGCCAGGAACTGACTCCAGCTGAAATGTGGGGGTGGTTGGAGAGTAGCTGGGACAGACAGGAGAGTCCCCGAGGGCTGGTGAAGACATGAGAGAGACTGGAGAGTAATTGAGTGAAATTGGTGAGTTTGGTGGCGATTCTGGGGTGCAAGGAACTGCTTCGAGCTGAGATCTGGGCATAGTTGGAGAGTAGCTGCGACAGACAGTAGAGTCCCTGAGGGCTGGTGAAGACATGAGAGAGACAGGAGAGTAATTGAGTGAAATTGGTGAGTTTGGTGTTGATTCCGGGGTGCAAGGAACTGCTTCCAGATGAAATCTGGGCGTTGTTGGAGAGTAGCTGGGACAGACAGGAGAGTCCCAGAGGGCTGTTGAAGACATGAGAGAGACTGGAGAGTAATTGAGTGAAATTGGTGAGTTTGGTGTTGATTCCGGGGTGCAAGGAACTGCTTCCAGCTGAAATGTGGGCGCTGTTGGAGAGTAGCTGGGACAGACAGGAGAGTCCCTGAGGGCTGGTGAAGACATGAGAGAGACTGGGGAGTAACGCAGTGAAATTGGTGAGTTTGGTGGTGATTCCTGGGTGCCAGGAACTGACTCCCGCTGAAGTGTGGGCGTGGTTGGAGAGTAGCTGGGACACACAGGAGAGTCCCTGAGGGTTGGAGATAAAGACGTGCTAGAGACTGGGGAGTAACTGAGTGAAACTGGTGAGTTTGGTGGTGATTCCGGGGTGCCTGGAACTGACTCCAGCTGAAATGTGGGCGTGGTTGGAGAGTAGCTGGGACACACGGGAGAGTCCCTGAGGGATGGTGAAGACATGAGAGAGACTGGGGAGCAACGCAGTGAAATTGGTGAGTTTGGTGGTGATTTCTGGGTGCCTGCAACGGACTCCCGCTGAAGTGTGGGCGTGTTTGGAGAGTAGCTGGGACACACAGGCGAGTCCCTGAGGGTTGGAGATAAAGACGTGCTAGAGACTGGGGAGTAACTCAGTGAAAGTGGCGGGCTTGGTGGTGATCCCTGGGTTCCTGGAACTGACCCGCGCTGAAATGTGGGCGTGGCTGGAGAGTAGCTGGGACAGACTGGAGGGTCCGTAAGGGCTGGGGGTGAAGACGTGAGAGAGACTGGCGAGGATCTCACTGAGGTCTGTGAGTTTGTAGGTGTTTCTGGGGTGTGGGGTACAGACTCCCGCTGAAATCTGGGCGTAGTTGGAGAGTAGCTGGGACAGACAGGAGAGTCATGGGTGGCTGGGGGTGAGCTGCTGGATGATGGCAGTAAGAACATATGGTATATTATTGATGAATGAGGTGACTGTGAAGAATCTCCAGAGGAGGACACGGGAGAACACGATGACATGAGTGACTGTCCTGCTTGGTTAGGAAAGGGAAACTTAAAGTTGTGGAATTCTGCTGATGATGGATGTGAGAGTGGTGAAGCCCTGTGGGATGATGTAGAGTACTTCCACATCCCTGGTGGGGAGCTGCCCCTTGGGTGTGAGTTTCTGGGAGGGGAGAGGGAGAAGCTGGGTGAGGCAGGCATGAATCTTGAGGAGTCAGGGCTGGGGGACCGCTCATATTCTCCCGAGACCTGTGAGTCTCTGGGGGACTCCGGGGTGCATGGGGCTGACTCCCGCAGGAACCTGGGGATGGCTGGAGAGTAACTGGGAGCCACAGGAGAGTCCCTGAGGCCTGGGGGTGAAGAGATGAAAGACACAGGGGTGGAGCACTGTGAGGCTCGTGAGTTTGTTGGTGATTCCTGGGTGTGGGGGGCTGACTCCAGCTGAAATCTGGGGTTGTTTGGAGAGTAGCTGGGAGACACAGGAGACCCCCCGAGAGCTGGGGGTGAGCTGCTGGGTGATGGCAGTACGAACATGTGGTATATTATTGATGAACGTGGGGACTCTGAGGAATCCTCAGAGGAGGACACGGGAGAGCCCAATGGCTTCATTGATTGCCCATCACGGTGAGGACAGGGAAATGGGAGCTTGTGGGATTCTGGTGATGACAGAGGTGAGTGTGGTGAAGCCCTAGGGGATGGTGAATGGTAGCTCCGGATCCCTGGTGAGGCGCTTCCCCTTAAGCCTGAGTTTCTGAGAGGGGAGAGGGAGAAGCTGGGTGAGGCTCGCATGGACCTTGGGGAGTCCGGGCTGGGGGACCGTTCATAAGAAGAGCCAGACAAGACCCTACTGTTCTTAGGTGCAGACATGATTAGGAAACCTGCAGCTCCCAGGGGCCCCTACTAATTTTCTAACTCACAGAAGGAAGGAGTGCGTGTGTGTGTCTGTGTGTGTGTGTGTGTGTGAGTGAGTGTGTGTGTGTGTTTGTGTGTGTGCGGTGTGAGGTATGTGCCCCTTCAGAAAATGGAAATCAACCAACCAATGAGACAGACAGACAGACAGACAGACAGACAGAGATTCACTTGCCCAAGTGTTCTGTCCTGTCCTCTGAATCCGCTTCCAAGTCGCAAGACGCTGTGAGCTCCAAGTCCACGCAGAGTCCGCCAAACGCTCCGGCCGCTGATCCGCTCCGCGAAGATCTGAGTACAGGCCAGCCAGGGCGGGTTTAAATAGCCTCGGGCGCAGCCTAGCAGCGGAAAGGGCGGAGCTTCACTCCTCCTTTCCATCAGTCACCCCCAACTTTCCCAGGCTACACCTCGTAGGAAACTGTTCTCTTGCTTTGATTTCATGCGCCACCTTTGGGACAATCTAAGAACTTACAAGTTTTCTTGGCCAGATAACTTAGGAATTGTATGCACTGAAACACGGAAAACCGACTAGTGGTTCTGTGGTTCCCACGTTGTGGTTTTGACACCAGCAGCATCCTTGCAACAATCAAACCCCGGAGATCCACAGATCTGCGTTGTAACAAGACCTCCCCCTGACCCTGATGCATGGCAGTTTAAGAAGTCTTCCCGTGTAAGCCAAAAGACTTGGAGGAAAAGGTGGAGATATGCGTTGTAGAAACATTCTTTTGCTCTGGAACCACGTAGAGACTTGGGAGCCTGTTGGGTGGAGCATTCGTTGGATGAGGGTGGTCGGGTTAGGAATAGCAAGGTGTGGCTCCAGGTAATCCAATCATCTAATTAAGATTCCAGTTGTGCTCATCTGTTTTAAAATTCCGTTTGTGTAAATTCTTTCAGTCAGACTGAGAATGGCAAAGCCTCAACCCCAATTTCCAGGGAGGGCTGAGAGCCTCAGGTGGAGTTGATCACCAATAGCCTATGGTTTAACCCATCATGCCTATAGAATGAGGTCTCCATAAAAACCCGAAAGGACTGGGTTCAGAGAGCTTCTGGATAACACTTCCTGGAAGGCAGTGCGCCCCTCCCCACATGCCGGGCCCCAAATTTATTTCCGAATGTTTGCAATATCCGCTAAAATACAATGGCAAATGTAAGTGTTTCCCTGCGTGCTGTGAGCTCTTCCAGCAAATGAAAGCAAATAAATCTGGGAGTGGTGGCAACCTGATTTCTAGCCAGTTGCTGAGAAGCACAGGTAAAACAACGTAGGGCTTCCCATTGTTATTAGTGTGGGAGGCCTGTCTGGCAGGACTCGGCCCTTTGGAATCTAATGCTATGTCCCGGTAGATAGCGTCACCATTGAATTAGAAGACACACATATGTTGAGAATAATATTTCTGCTCATTTGCTGCACGTCTTATTTACAATATGTAATCAAATTCTTTATCCTGACCTTATGGCACCTGGGTTGAGAACCATGATGGGAAGCAAACATTGGTCTGTCACTTTCTGAGTTTGAAACTTTATTTTGCCTTTAGCGTTTTGCTATTGCTTTTTCGTTTTCTTTTGTTTCGTTTTGTTTCCAAGTTCTGGGGTATATGTGCAGGATGTGCAGATTTGTTACTAAGGTAAACAATCGTGTGCCATGGTGGTTTGCTGCACCTGTCCACCCATCACCTAGGTATAAAGCCCAGCGTGCAGTAGCTGTTTTTCTTCACGCTGTGCCTCCCGAAACGCCCCAGAGTGTGTTGTTCCCCTTCCTGTGTCCATGTGATCCCATTTTTCAGCTCCCATTATAAGTGAGAATGTGGCGTTTGATTTTCTTTCCCTCGATTAGTTTGCTGAGGATAATGACCTCACATCACCAGTGCTTTTGTTTTTTATTATAAAGAGTAGTATTTTATTGAATAAGATTTGCTCACAGAAAACGAAGCTTAAATCTACAATGAATGCCGGACTCTACAGCAGAAAGCAATTTTCTCACTTTTCCACACACAATGGTTCCTACTAAGTGAAAAAATGCCATAAAATTTCATTCACAAATGTACTACTCTGTCTCAAAACATCTCACATAATCATGCACTGTACTAAAGCCATTAGATCAGTTCTTCAGTCAGGTTAAAGAAGTATCCCTCTAATAACTGATTTTTATAATGCTATCAATCTCCACTCCCAATCAGTCTGCCATTGTTAATGGCGTACAGCATTATTGAATACAATGGAATTGATGACGCCCATATCCACGGACAAACCGTGACTTACGATGGTTTGATTTATGATTTTTCAACGTTATGATGGGTTTATTGGAATATTAGATGCGTTTCTGAGTTACACTGGGTTTAGGAGTATGCGACCCTATAGTCCAGAAACAGCTGTATAAAGAAAAACAGGTGTACCTAATTAAAATATGCCTAGTGACTTGGGATAAATCAATAGATGTTCACAACTGATGGAGAGCCGTGAAAGAGAGATAGCGGTAAATAGTTACAATAACACAATTTTCCTGCACCTGTGGAGGATTTCCCCAAAAAAACGCAGAATGTGGGATGCACCTAAGGCATATGAAAGAGAGAGGGCAGAAGGAGTAAGAGAGAAATAGGAGGAAGGAAGGAAGGAAGGAAGGAAGGAAGGAAGGAAGGAAGGAAGGGAGGAAGGAAGGAAGGAAGGAAAGAAGGAAAGAAGGACGGAAGGAAGGAGAAAACACCCGGTGTTACTAAAACCCCAAAAAGACTGGTTTCCCCCTGTGGGTAAGCCTACAATGTGGATGAATCTTGAAAATATTGTGCTACGTGTTATGTCAGTCATAAAAGCTCACCTATTGTGCAATTCCGTTTATAGGAATTGTCCACAATATGGAAATCTATTCATATGGGGTTGATCGCACTATGTAGTTGCTACCTAGTGCTGAGGGTCAGGGAGAGGGTTTGAGACAGAATGAGGAGTGACTAATGTCTACAGGGTTTTTCTCTGGTCGGGGGTGATAAGACGTTCTACAACGGATTGCGAATTAAAAGGGAATGTGCACAACCACAGGTATACTAAAAGCCACTCAATTCATGACTTTTAATGGGGGAATCTTATGTGGCGCACTCTCATCGAGACCACGGCAGACATAGTGAGAGAGAAAAAGGTGGGTAAATATCTGAAACGGAGGCAGAAACAGAGAGAATGAAAAGCCCTGTGAATGGAAGGGAGAGCGAAAAGGGCAAATGGTCCTATTTACAAATGACAGATGTGAAACTGGGGTTCACATCAACAGTGTCACAGCCAGGAAGGAGGATCATGCGAGCCATGTCACCGGTAGTGTGGCCCGCAGGGACGCCGACATGCTGGAGCGTCGTGCCAGCATGGGCTCTGGCAGCCACGTGGGCCAGCAGGAGGGTCCCGCTGCACAGCTGTGGGGTGAGGATAGACTGGGTGGTGATATCGGCCATGACAGGGGCCTCTTCTGCTGGCAAGAGTGTGACAGTAGCAAGTAGAGGGACAGGCCTGCGTGTGAGGACGGAATGCAGGAGGGGCTCTTCTGCGGCTGGGTGTGGGGCCCTCACCGGAACTGTGGAGAAATGGCCAGGTAACTGCGTCACGTGGGCTAGTAGATTGGCCAGGGCTTCGAACTGAAGGACAATAACGGGGAGTAGCTGTCAGGCCCTGGGAGTGTCTGAGTGTAAGTGGAGATGGGTTTGGGGTCACTGAGGGATGCGTGGGAGCCATCCCTGTATAGGTCCAGGTCATAGGGAGATAGGCTCGTGAGGCCTGTGGGTGTCTAGGGTTGTCCTGGGTGCCTGGGGCTGACTGTGGCAGAAATCTGGGGAGGGCTGGAGAGAAGCTGGGAGACACAGGAGAGTCCCTGAAGGCAGGGGGTGAAGAGGTGAAAGAAATGGGGGAGGGTTGCAGTAAGGTCCGTGAGTTTGTAGGTGATTCCTGGGTGTGGGAAGCTGACTCCAGGTGAAATCTGGAGATGGCTGGAGAGTAGCTGAGAGAGACAGAAGAGTCCCTGAGGGCTGGGGGTGAGAACATGAGGGAGACTGGGGAGTAAGTCAGTGAAATTCGCGAGTTCGGTGGTGTATCGTGGGCGCCTGGAACTGACTCCAGCTGGAATCTAGAGAAGTTTTGACAGTAGCTGAAAGAGACACAAGAGTCCCTGTGGGCTGAGGGCAAAGACCTGAGAGAGACCAGGGAGGACCTCAGTGAAGTCTGTGAGTCTGTAGGTGATTCCGGAGTGTGGGAGGCTGACTCCCGCTGAAATCTGGGCGTGGTGGGAGAGTAGCTGGGACAGACAGGAGAGTCCCAGGGGGCTGGGGGTGAAGACATGAGAGAGACTGGGGAGTAACTCAGTGAAACTGCTGAGTTTGTAGGTGATACCTGGGAGCCCGGAACTGACTCCCGCTGAAATCTGGGCATGGTTGGAGAGTAGCTGGGACACACAGGAGAGTCCCTGAGGGCTGGGGGTGAAGACATGAGAGAGACCGGGGAGTAACTCAGTGAAACTGGAGAGTTTGGTGGTGACTCCGGGGTGCCAGGAACTGACTCCAGCTGAAATGTGGGGGTGGTTGGAGAGTAGCTGGGACAGACAGGAGAGTCCCCGAGGGCTGGTGAAGACATGAGAGAGACTGGAGAGTAATTGAGTGAAATTGGTGAGTTTGGTGGCGATTCTGGGGTGCAAGGAACTGCTTCGAGCTGAGATCTGGGCGTAGTTGGAGAGTAGCTGCGACAGACAGTAGAGTCCCTGAGGGCTGGTGAAGACATGAGAGAGACAGGAGAGTAATTGAGTGAAATTGGTGAGTTTGGTGTTGATTCCGGGGTGCAAGGAACTGCTTCCAGATGAAATCTGGGCGTTGTTGGAGAGTAGCTGGGACAGACAGGAGAGTCCCAGAGGGCTGTTGAAGACATGAGAGAGACTGGAGAGTAATTGAGTGAAATTGGTGAGTTTGGTGTTGATTCCGGGGTGCAAGGAACTGCTTCCAGCTGAAATGTGGGCGCTGTTGGAGAGTAGCTGGGACAGACAGGAGAGTCCCTGAGGGCTGGTGAAGACATGAGAGAGACTGGGGAGTAACGCAGTGAAATTGGTGAGTTTGGTGGTGATTCCTGGGTGCCAGGAACTGACTCCCGCTGAAGTGTGGGCGTGGTTGGAGAGTAGCTGGGACACACAGGAGAGTCCCTGAGGGTTGGAGATAAAGACGTGCTAGAGACTGGGGAGTAACTGAGTGAAACTGGTGAGTTTGGTGGTGATTCCGGGGTGCCTGGAACTGACTCCAGCTGAAATGTGGGCGTGGTTGGAGAGTAGCTGGGACACACGGGAGAGTCCCTGAGGGATGGTGAAGACATGAGAGAGACTGGGGAGCAACGCAGTGAAATTGGTGAGTTTGGTGGTGATTTCTGGGTGCCTGCAACGGACTCCTGCTGAAGTGTGGGCGTGTTTGGAGAGTAGCTGGGACACACAGGCGAGTCCCTGAGGGTTGGAGATAAAGACGTGCTAGAGACTGGGGAGTAACTCAGTGAAAGTGGCGGGCTTGGTGGTGATCCCTGGGTTCCTGGAACTGACCCGCGCTGAAATGTGGGCGTGGCTGGAGAGTAGCTGGGACAGACTGGAGGGTCCGTAAGGGCTGGGGGTGAAGACGTGAGAGAGACTGGCGAGGATCTCACTGAGGTCTGTGAGTTTGTAGGTGTTTCTGGGGTGTGGGGTACAGACTCCCGCTGAAATCTGGGCGTAGTTGGAGAGTAGCTGGGACAGACAGGAGAGTCATGGGTGGCTGGGGGTGAGCTGCTGGATGATGGCAGTAAGAACATATGGTATATTATTGATGAATGAGGTGACTGTGAAGAATCTCCAGAGGAGGACACGGGAGAACACGATGACATGAGTGACTGTCCTGCTTGGTTAGGAAAGGGAAACTTAAAGTTGTGGAATTCTGCTGATGATGGATGTGAGAGTGGTGAAGCCCTGTGGGATGATGTAGAGTACTTCCACATCCCTGGTGGGGAGCTGCCCCTTGGGTGTGAGTTTCTGGGAGGGGAGAGGGAGAAGCTGGGTGAGGCAGGCATGAATCTTGAGGAGTCAGGGCTGGGGGACCGCTCATATTCTCCCGAGACCTGTGAGTCTCTGGGGGACTCCGGGGTGCATGGGGCTGACTCCCGCAGGAACCTGGGGATGGCTGGAGAGTAACTGGGAGCCACAGGAGAGTCCCTGAGGCCTGGGGGTGAAGAGATGAAAGACACAGGGGTGGAGCACTGTGAGGCTCGTGAGTTTGTTGGTGATTCCTGGGTGTGGGGGGCTGACTCCAGCTGAAATCTGGGGTTGTTTGGAGAGTAGCTGGGAGACACAGGAGACCCCCCGAGAGCTGGGGGTGAGCTGCTGGGTGATGGCAGTACGAACATGTGGTATATTATTGATGAACGTGGGGACTCTGAGGAATCCTCAGAGGAGGACACGGGAGAGCCCAATGGCTTCATTGATTGCCCATCACGGTGAGGACAGGGAAATGGGAGCTTGTGGGATTCTGGTGATGACAGAGGTGAGTGTGGTGAAGCCCTAGGGGATGGTGAATGGTAGCTCCGGATCCCTGGTGAGGCGCTTCCCCTTAAGCCTGAGTTTCTGAGAGGGGAGAGGGAGAAGCTGGGTGAGGCTCGCATGGACCTTGGGGAGTCCGGGCTGGGGGACCGTTCATAAGAAGAGCCAGACAAGACCCTACTGTTCTTAGGTGCAGACATGATTAGGAAACCTGCAGCTCCCAGGGGCCCCTACTAATTTTCTAACTCACAGAAGGAAGGAGTGCGTGTGTGTGTGTGTGTGTGTGTGTGTGTGTGTGTGTGTGAGTGTGTGTGTGTGTTTGTGTGTGTGCGGTGTGAGGTATGTGCCCCTTCAGAAAATGGAAATCAACCAACCAATGAGACAGACAGACAGACAGACAGACAGACAGAGATTCACTTGCCCAAGTGTTCTGTCCTGTCCTCTGAATCCGCTTCCAAGTCGCAAGACGCTGTGAGCTCCAAGTCCACGCAGAGTCCGCCAAACGCTCCGGCCGCTGATCCGCTCCGCGAAGATCTGAGTACAGGCCAGCCAGGGCGGGTTTAAATAGCCTCGGGCGCAGCCTAGCAGCGGAAAGGGCGGAGCTTCACTCCTCCTTTCCATCAGTCACCCCCAACTTTCCCAGGCTACACCTCGTAGGAAACTGTTCTCTTGCTTTGATTTCATGCGCCACCTTTGGGACAATCTAAGAACTTACAAGTTTTCTTGGCCAGATAACTTAGGAATTGTATGCACTGAAACACGGAAAACCGACTAGTGGTTCTGTGGTTCCCACGTTGTGGTTTTGACACCAGCAGCATCCTTGCAACAATCAAACCCCGGAGATCCACAGATCTGCGTTGTAACAAGACCTCCCCCTGACCCTGATGCATGGCAGTTTAAGAAGTCTTCCCGTGTAAGCCAAAAGACTTGGAGGAAAAGGTGGAGATATGCGTTGTAGAAACATTCTTTTGCTCTGGAACCACGTAGAGACTTGGGAGCCTGTTGGGTGGAGCATTCGTTGGATGAGGGTGGTCGGGTTAGGAATAGCAAGGTGTGGCTCCAGGTAATCCAATCATCTAATTAAGATTCCAGTTGTGCTCATCTGTTTTAAAATTCCGTTTGTGTAAATTCTTTCAGTCAGACTGAGAATGGCAAAGCCTCAACCCCAATTTCCAGGGAGGGCTGAGAGCCTCAGGTGGAGTTGATCACCAATAGCCTATGGTTTAACCCATCATGCCTATAGAATGAGGTCTCCATAAAAACCCGAAAGGACTGGGTTCAGAGAGCTTCTGGATAACACTTCCTGGAAGGCAGTGCGCCCCTCCCCACATGCCGGGCCCCAAATTTATTTCCGAATGTTTGCAATATCCGCTAAAATACAATGGCAAATGTAAGTGTTTCCCTGCGTGCTGTGAGCTCTTCCAGCAAATGAAAGCAAATAAATCTGGGAGTGGTGGCAACCTGATTTCTAGCCAGTTGCTGAGAAGCACAGGTAAAACAACGTAGGGCTTCCCATTGTTATTAGTGTGGGAGGCCTGTCTGGCAGGACTCGGCCCTTTGGAATCTAATGCTATGTCCCGGTAGATAGCGTCACCATTGAATTAGAAGACACACATATGTTGAGAATAATATTTCTGCTCATTTGCTGCACGTCTTATTTACAATATGTAATCAAATTCTTTATCCTGACCTTATGGCACCTGGGTTGAGAACCATGATGGGAAGCAAACATTGGTCTGTCACTTTCTGAGTTTGAAACTTTATTTTGCCTTTAGCGTTTTGCTATTGCTTTTTCGTTTTCTTTTGTTTCGTTTTGTTTCCAAGTTCTGGGGTATATGTGCAGGATGTGCAGATTTGTTACTAAGGTAAACAATCGTGTGCCATGGTGGTTTGCTGCACCTGTCCACCCATCACCTAGGTATAAAGCCCAGCGTGCAGTAGCTGTTTTTCTTCACGCTGTGCCTCCCGAAACGCCCCAGAGTGTGTTGTTCCCCTTCCTGTGTCCATGTGATCCCATTTTTCAGCTCCCATTATAAGTGAGAATGTGGCGTTTGATTTTCTTTCCCTCGATTAGTTTGCTGAGGATAATGACCTCACATCACCAGTGCTTTTGTTTTTTATTATAAAGAGTAGTATTTTATTGAATAAGATTTGCTCACAGAAAACGAAGCTTAAATCTACAATGAATGCCGGACTCTACAGCAGAAAGCAATTTTCTCACTTTTCCACACACAATGGTTCCTACTAAGTGAAAAAATGCCATAAAATTTCATTCACAAATGTACTACTCTGTCTCAAAACATCTCACATAATCATGCACTGTACTAAAGCCATTAGATCAGTTCTTCAGTCAGGTTAAAGAAGTATCCCTCTAATAACTGATTTTTATAATGCTATCAATCTCCACTCCCAATCAGTCTGCCATTGTTAATGGCGTACAGCATTATTGAATACAATGGAATTGATGACGCCCATATCCACGGACAAACCGTGACTTACGATGGTTTGATTTATGATTTTTCAACGTTATGATGGGTTTATTGGAATATTAGATGCGTTTCTGAGTTACACTGGGTTTAGGAGTATGCGACCCTATAGTCCAGAAACAGCTGTATAAAGAAAAACAGGTGTACCTAATTAAAATATGCCTAGTGACTTGGGATAAATCAATAGATGTTCACAACTGATGGAGAGCCGTGAAAGAGAGATAGCGGTAAATAGTTACAATAACACAATTTTCCTGCACCTGTGGAGGATTTCCCCAAAAAAACGCAGAATGTGGGATGCACCTAAGGCATATGAAAGAGAGAGGGCAGAAGAAGTAAGAGAGAAATAGGAGGAAGGAAGGAAGGAAGGAAGGAAGGAAGGAAGGAAGGAAGGAAGGAAGGGAGGAAGGAAGGAAGGAAGGAAAGAAGGAAAGAAGGACGGAAGGAAGGAGAAAACACCCGGTGTTACTAAAACCCCAAAAAGACTGGTTTCCCCCTGTGGGTAAGCCTACAATGTGGATGAATCTTGAAAATATTGTGCTACGTGTTATGTCAGTCATAAAAGCTCACCTATTGTGCAATTCCGTTTATAGGAATTGTCCACAATATGGAAATCTATTCATATGGGGTTGATCGCACTATGTAGTTGCTACCTAGTGCTGAGGGTCAGGGAGAGGGTTTGAGACAGAATGAGGAGTGACTAATGTCTACAGGGTTTTTCTCTGGTCGGGGGTGATAAGACGTTCTACAACGGATTGCGAATTAAAAGGGAATGTGCACAACCACAGGTATACTAAAAGCCACTCAATTCATGACTTTTAATGGGGGAATCTTATGTGGCGCACTCTCATCGAGACCACGGCAGACATAGTGAGAGAGAAAAAGGTGGGTAAATATCTGAAACGGAGGCAGAAACAGAGAGAATGAAAAGCCCTGTGAATGGAAGGGAGAGCGAAAAGGGCAAATGGTCCTATTTACAAATGACAGATGTGAAACTGGGGTTCACATCAACAGTGTCACAGCCAGGAAGGAGGATCATGCGAGCCATGTCACCGGTAGTGTGGCCCGCAGGGACGCCGACATGCTGGAGCGTCGTGCCAGCATGGGCTCTGGCAGCCACGTGGGCCAGCAGGAGGGTCCCGCTGCACAGCTGTGGGGTGAGGATAGACTGGGTGGTGATATCGGCCATGACAGGGGCCTCTTCTGCTGGCAAGAGTGTGACAGTAGCAAGTAGAGGGACAGGCCTGCGTGTGAGGACGGAATGCAGGAGGGGCTCTTCTGCGGCTGGGTGTGGGGCCCTCACCGGAACTGTGGAGAAATGGCCAGGTAACTGCGTCACGTGGGCTAGTAGATTGGCCAGGGCTTCGAACTGAAGGACAATAACGGGGAGTAGCTGTCAGGCCCTGGGAGTGTCTGAGTGTAAGTGGAGATGGGTTTGGGGTCACTGAGGGATGCGTGGGAGCCATCCCTGTATAGGTCCAGGTCATAGGGAGATAGGCTCGTGAGGCCTGTGGGTGTCTAGGGTTGTCCTGGGTGCCTGGGGCTGACTGTGGCAGAAATCTGGGGAGGGCTGGAGAGAAGCTGGGAGACACAGGAGAGTCCCTGAAGGCAGGGGGTGAAGAGGTGAAAGAAATGGGGGAGGGTTGCAGTAAGGTCCGTGAGTTTGTAGGTGATTCCTGGGTGTGGGAAGCTGACTCCAGGTGAAATCTGGAGATGGCTGGAGAGTAGCTGAGAGAGACAGAAGAGTCCCTGAGGGCTGGGGGTGAGAACATGAGGGAGACTGGGGAGTAAGTCAGTGAAATTCGCGAGTTCGGTGGTGTATCGTGGGCGCCTGGAACTGACTCCAGCTGGAATCTAGAGAAGTTTTGACAGTAGCTGAAAGAGACACAAGAGTCCCTGTGGGCTGAGGGCAAAGACCTGAGAGAGACCAGGGAGGACCTCAGTGAAGTCTGTGAGTCTGTAGGTGATTCCGGAGTGTGGGAGGCTGACTCCCGCTGAAATCTGGGCGTGGTGGGAGAGTAGCTGGGACAGACAGGAGAGTCCCAGGGGGCTGGGGGTGAAGACATGAGAGAGACTGGGGAGTAACTCAGTGAAACTGCTGAGTTTGTAGGTGATACCTGGGAGCCCGGAACTGACTCCCGCTGAAATCTGGGCATGGTTGGAGAGTAGCTGGGACACACAGGAGAGTCCCTGAGGGCTGGGGGTGAAGACATGAGAGAGACCGGGGAGTAACTCAGTGAAACTGGAGAGTTTGGTGGTGACACCGGTGTGCCAGGAACTGACTCCAGCTGAAATGTGGGGGTGGTTGGAGAGTAGCTGGGACAGACAGGAGAGTCCCCGAGGGCTGGTGAAGACATGAGAGAGACTGGAGAGTAATTGAGTGAAATTGGTGAGTTTGGTGGCGATTCTGGGGTGCAAGGAACTGCTTCGAGCTGAGATCTGGGCGTAGTTGGAGAGTAGCTGCGACAGACAGTAGAGTCCCTGAGGGCTGGTGAAGACATGAGAGAGACTGGAGAGTAATTGAGTGAAATTGGTGAGTTTGGTGTTGATTCCGGGGTGCAAGGAACTGCTTCCAGATGAAATCTGGGCGTTGTTGGAGAGTAGCTGGGACAGACAGGAGAGTCCCAGAGGGCTGGTGAAGACATGAGAGAGACTGGAGAGTAATTGAGTGAAATTGGTGAGTTTGGTGTTGATTCCGGGGTGCAAGGAACTGCTTCCAGCTGAAATGTGGGCGCTGTTGGAGAGTAGCTGGGACAGACAGGAGAGTCCCTGAGGGCTGGTGAAGACATGAGAGAGACTGGGGAGTAACGCAGTGAAATTGGTGAGTTTGGTGGTGATTCCTGGGTGCCAGGAACTGACTCCCGCTGAAGTGTGGGCGTGGTTGGAGAGTAGCTGGGACACACAGGAGAGTCCCTGAGGGTTGGAGATAAAGACGTGCTAGAGACTGGGGAGTAACTGAGTGAAACTGGTGAGTTTGGTGGTGATTCCGGGGTGCCTGGAACTGACTCCAGCTGAAATGTGGGCGTGGTTGGAGAGTAGCTGGGACACACGGGAGAGTCCCTGAGGGATGGTGAAGACATGAGAGAGACTGGGGAGCAACGCAGTGAAATTGGTGAGTTTGGTGTTGATTTCTGGGTGCCTGCAACGGACTCCCGCTGAAGTGTGGGCGTGTTTGGAGAGTAGCTGGGACACACAGGCGAGTCCCTGAGGGTTGGAGATAAAGACGTGCTAGAGACTGGGGAGTAACTCAGTGAAAGTGGCGGGCTTGGTGGTGATCCCTGGGTTCCTGGAACTGACCCGTGCTGAAATGTGGGCGTGGCTGGAGAGTAGCTGGGACAGACTGGAGGGTCCGTAAGGGCTGGGGGTGAAGACGTGAGAGAGACTGGCGAGGATCTCACTGAGGTCTGTGAGTTTGTAGGTGTTTCTGGGGTGTGGGGTACAGACTCCCGCTGAAATCTGGGCGTAGTTGGAGAGTAGCTGGGACAGACAGGAGAGTCATGGGTGGCTGGGGGTGAGCTGCTGGATGATGGCAGTAAGAACATATGGTATATTATTGATGAATGAGGTGACTGTGAAGAATCTCCAGAGGAGGACACGGGAGAACACGATGACATGAGTGACTGTCCTGCTTGGTTAGGAAAGGGAAACTTAAAGTTGTGGAATTCTGCTGATGATGGATGTGAGAGTGGTGAAGCCCTGTGGGATGATGTAGAGTACTTCCACATCCCTGGTGGGGAGCTGCCCCTTGGGTGTGAGTTTCTGGGAGGGGAGAGGGAGAAGCTGGGTGAGGCAGGCATGAATCTTGAGGAGTCAGGGCTGGGGGACCGCTCATATTCTCCCGAGACCTGTGAGTCTCTGGGGGACTCCGGGGTGCATGGGGCTGACTCCCGCAGGAACCTGGGGATGGCTGGAGAGTAACTGGGAGCCACAGGAGAGTCCCTGAGGCCTGGGGGTGAAGAGATGAAAGACACAGGGGTGGAGCACTGTGAGGCTCGTGAGTTTGTTGGTGATTCCTGGGTGTGGGGGGCTGACTCCAGCTGAAATCTGGGGTTGTTTGGAGAGTAGCTGGGAGACACAGGAGACCCCCCGAGAGCTGGGGGTGAGCTGCTGGGTGATGGCAGTACGAACATGTGGTATATTATTGATGAACGTGGGGACTCTGAGGAATCCTCAGAGGAGGACACGGGAGAGCCCAATGGCTTCATTGATTGCCCATCACGGTGAGGACAGGGAAATGGGAGCTTGTGGGATTCTGGTGATGACAGAGGTGAGTGTGGTGAAGCCCTAGGGGATGGTGAATGGTAGCTCCGGATCCCTGGTGAGGCGCTTCCCCTTAAGCCTGAGTTTCTGAGAGGGGAGAGGGAGAAGCTGGGTGAGGCTCGCATGGACCTTGGGGAGTCCGGGCTGGGGGACCGTTCATAAGAAGAGCCAGACAAGACCCTACTGTTCTTAGGTGCAGACATGATTAGGAAACCTGCAGCTCCCAGGGGCCCCTACTAATTTTCTAACTCACAGAAGGAAGGAGTGCGTGTGTGTGTGTGTGTGTGTGTGTGTGTGTGAGTGAGTGTGTGTGTGTGTTTGTGTATGTGCGGTGTGAGGTATGTGCCCCTTCAGAAAATGGAAATCAACCAACCAATGAGACAGACAGACAGACAGACAGACAGACAGAGATTCACTTGCCCAAGTGTTCTGTCCTGTCCTCTGAATCCGCTTCCAAGTCGCAAGACGCTGTGAGCTCCAAGTCCACGCAGAGTCCGCCAAACGCTCCGGCCGCTGATCCGCTCCGCGAAGATCTGAGTACAGGCCAGCCAGGGCGGGTTTAAATAGCCTCGGGCGCAGCCTAGCAGCGGAAAGGGCGGAGCTTCACTCCTCCTTTCCATCAGTCACCCCCAACTTTCCCAGGCTACACCTAGTAGGAAACTGTTCTCTTGCTTTGATTTCATGCGCCACCTTTGGGACAATCTAAGAACTTACAAGTTTTCTTGGCCAGATAACTTAGGAATTGTATGCACTGAAACACGGAAAACCGACTAGTGGTTCTGTGGTTCCCACGTTGTGGTTTTGACACCAGCAGCATCCTTGCAACAATCAAACCCCGGAGATCCACAGATCTGCGTTGTAACAAGACCTCCCCCTGACCCTGATGCATGGCAGTTTAAGAAGTCTTCCCGTGTAAGCCAAAAGACTTGGAGGAAAAGGTGGAGATATGCGTTGTAGAAACATTCTTTTGCTCTGGAACCACGTAGAGACTTGGGAGCCTGTTGGGTGGAGCATTCGTTGGATGAGGGTGGTCGGGTTAGGAATAGCAAGGTGTGGCTCCAGGTAATCCAATCATCTAATTAAGATTCCAGTTGTGCTCATCTGTTTTAAAATTCCGTTTGTGTAAATTCTTTCAGTCAGACTGAGAATGGCAAAGCCTCAACCCCAATTTCCAGGGAGGGCTGAGAGCCTCAGGTGGAGTTGATCACCAATAGCCTATGGTTTAACCCATCATGCCTATAGAATGAGGTCTCCATAAAAACCCGAAAGGACTGGGTTCAGAGAGCTTCTGGATAACACTTCCTGGAAGGCAGTGCGCCCCTCCCCACATGCCGGGCCCCAAATTTATTTCCGAATGTTTGCAATATCCGCTAAAATACAATGGCAAATGTAAGTGTTTCCCTGCGTGCTGTGAGCTCTTCCAGCAAATGAAAGCAAATAAATCTGGGAGTGGTGGCAACCTGATTTCTAGCCAGTTGCTGAGAAGCACAGGTAAAACAACGTAGGGCTTCCCATTGTTATTAGTGTGGGAGGCCTGTCTGGCAGGACTCGGCCCTTTGGAATCTAATGCTATGTCCCGGTAGATAGCGTCACCATTGAATTAGAAGACACACATATGTTGAGAATAATATTTCTGCTCATTTGCTGCACGTCTTATTTACAATATGTAATCAAATTCTTTATCCTGACCTTATGGCACCTGGGTTGAGAACCATGATGGGAAGCAAACATTGGTCTGTCACTTTCTGAGTTTGAAACTTTATTTTGCCTTTAGCGTTTTGCTATTGCTTTTTCGTTTTCTTTTGTTTCGTTTTGTTTCCAAGTTCTGGGGTATATGTGCAGGATGTGCAGATTTGTTACTAAGGTAAACAATCGTGTGCCATGGTGGTTTGCTGCACCTGTCCACCCATCACCTAGGTATAAAGCCCAGCGTGCAGTAGCTGTTTTTCTTCACGCTGTGCCTCCCGAAACGCCCCAGAGTGTGTTGTTCCCCTTCCTGTGTCCATGTGATCCCATTTTTCAGCTCCCATTATAAGTGAGAATGTGGCGTTTGATTTTCTTTCCCTCGATTAGTTTGCTGAGGATAATGACCTCACATCACCAGTGCTTTTGTTTTTTATTATAAAGAGTAGTATTTTATTGAATAAGATTTGCTCACAGAAAACGAAGCTTAAATCTACAATGAATGCCGGACTCTACAGCAGAAAGCAATTTTCTCACTTTTCCACACACAATGGTTCCTACTAAGTGAAAAAATGCCATAAAATTTCATTCACAAATGTACTACTCTGTCTCAAAACATCTCACATAATCATGCACTGTACTAAAGCCATTAGATCAGTTCTTCAGTCAGGTTAAAGAAGTATCCCTCTAATAACTGATTTTTATAATGCTATCAATCTCCACTCCCAATCAGTCTGCCATTGTTAATGGCGTACAGCATTATTGAATACAATGGAATTGATGACGCCCATATCCACGGACAAACCGTGACTTACGATGGTTTGATTTATGATTTTTCAACGTTATGATGGGTTTATTGGAATATTAGATGCGTTTCTGAGTTACACTGGGTTTAGGAGTATGCGACCCTATAGTCCAGAAACAGCTGTATAAAGAAAAACAGGTGTACCTAATTAAAATATGCCTAGTGACTTGGGATAAATCAATAGATGTTCACAACTGATGGAGAGCCGTGAAAGAGAGATAGCGGTAAATAGTTACAATAACACAATTTTCCTGCACCTGTGGAGGATTTCCCCAAAAAAACGCAGAATGTGGGATGCACCTAAGGCATATGAAAGAGAGAGGGCAGAAGGAGTAAGAGAGAAATAGGAGGAAGGAAGGAAGGAAGGAAGGAAGGAAGGGAGGAAGGAAGGAAGGAAGGAAAGAAGGAAAGAAGGACGGAAGGAAGGAGAAAACACCCGGTGTTACTAAAACCCCAAAAAGACTGGTTTCCCCCTGTGGGTAAGCCTACAATGTGGATGAATCTTGAAAATATTGTGCTACGTGTTATGTCAGTCATAAAAGCTCACCTATTGTGCAATTCCGTTTATAGGAATTGTCCACAATATGGAAATCTATTCATATGGGGTTGATCGCACTATGTAGTTGCTACCTAGTGCTGAGGGTCAGGGAGAGGGTTTGAGACAGAATGAGGAGTGACTAATGTCTACAGGGTTTTTCTCTGGTCGGGGGTGATAAGACGTTCTACAACGGATTGCGAATTAAAAGGGAATGTGCACAACCACAGGTATACTAAAAGCCACTCAATTCATGACTTTTAATGGGGGAATCTTATGTGGCGCACTCTCATCGAGACCACGGCAGACATAGTGAGAGAGAAAAAGGTGGGTAAATATCTGAAACGGAGGCAGAAACAGAGAGAATGAAAAGCCCTGTGAATGGAAGGGAGAGCGAAAAGGGCAAATGGTCCTATTTACAAATGACAGATGTGAAACTGGGGTTCACATCAACAGTGTCACAGCCAGGAAGGAGGATCATGCGAGCCATGTCACCGGTAGTGTGGCCCGCAGGGACGCCGACATGCTGGAGCGTCGTGCCAGCATGGGCTCTGGCAGCCACGTGGGCCAGCAGGAGGGTCCCGCTGCACAGCTGTGGGGTGAGGATAGACTGGGTGGTGATATCGGCCATGACAGGGGCCTCTTCTGCTGGCAAGAGTGTGACAGTAGCAAGTAGAGGGACAGGCCTGCGTGTGAGGACGGAATGCAGGAGGGGCTCTTCTGCGGCTGGGTGTGGGGCCCTCACCGGAACTGTGGAGAAATGGCCAGGTAACTGCGTCACGTGGGCTAGTAGATTGGCCAGGGCTTCGAACTGAAGGACAATAACGGGGAGTAGCTGTCAGGCCCTGGGAGTGTCTGAGTGTAAGTGGAGATGGGTTTGGGGTCACTGAGGGATGCGTGGGAGCCATCCCTGTATAGGTCCAGGTCATAGGGAGATAGGCTCGTGAGGCCTGTGGGTGTCTAGGGTTGTCCTGGGTGCCTGGGGCTGACTGTGGCAGAAATCTGGGGAGGGCTGGAGAGAAGCTGGGAGACACAGGAGAGTCCCTGAAGGCAGGGGGTGAAGAGGTGAAAGAAATGGGGGAGGGTTGCAGTAAGGTCCGTGAGTTTGTAGGTGATTCCTGGGTGTGGGAAGCTGACTCCAGGTGAAATCTGGAGATGGCTGGAGAGTAGCTGAGAGAGACAGAAGAGTCCCTGAGGGCTGGGGGTGAGAACATGAGGGAGACTGGGGAGTAAGTCAGTGAAATTCGCGAGTTCGGTGGTGTATCGTGGGCGCCTGGAACTGACTCCAGCTGGAATCTAGAGAAGTTTTGACAGTAGCTGAAAGAGACACAAGAGTCCCTGTGGGCTGAGGGCAAAGACCTGAGAGAGACCAGGGAGGACCTCAGTGAAGTCTGTGAGTCTGTAGGTGATTCCGGAGTGTGGGAGGCTGACTCCCGCTGAAATCTGGGCGTGGTGGGAGAGTAGCTGGGACAGACAGGAGAGTCCCAGGGGGCTGGGGGTGAAGACATGAGAGAGACTGGGGAGTAACTCAGTGAAACTGCTGAGTTTGTAGGTGATACCTGGGAGCCCGGAACTGACTCCCGCTGAAATCTGGGCATGGTTGGAGAGTAGCTGGGACACACAGGAGAGTCCCTGAGGGCTGGGGGTGAAGACATGAGAGAGACCGGGGAGTAACTCAGTGAAACTGGAGAGTTTGGTGGTGACACCGGTGTGCCAGGAACTGACTCCAGCTGAAATGTGGGGGTGGTTGGAGAGTAGCTGGGACAGACAGGAGAGTCCCCGAGGGCTGGTGAAGACATGAGAGAGACTGGAGAGTAATTGAGTGAAATTGGTGAGTTTGGTGGCGATTCTGGGGTGCAAGGAACTGCTTCGAGCTGAGATCTGGGCGTAGTTGGAGAGTAGCTGCGACAGACAGTAGAGTCCCTGAGGGCTGGTGAAGACATGAGAGAGACTGGAGAGTAATTGAGTGAAATTGGTGAGTTTGGTGTTGATTCCGGGGTGCAAGGAACTGCTTCCAGATGAAATCTGGGCGTTGTTGGAGAGTAGCTGGGACAGACAGGAGAGTCCCAGAGGGCTGGTGAAGACATGAGAGAGACTGGAGAGTAATTGAGTGAAATTGGTGAGTTTGGTGTTGATTCCGGGGTGCAAGGAACTGCTTCCAGCTGAAATGTGGGCGCTGTTGGAGAGTAGCTGGGACAGACAGGAGAGTCCCTGAGGGCTGGTGAAGACATGAGAGAGACTGGGGAGTAACGCAGTGAAATTGGTGAGTTTGGTGGTGATTCCTGGGTGCCAGGAACTGACTCCCGCTGAAGTGTGGGCGTGGTTGGAGAGTAGCTGGGACACACAGGAGAGTCCCTGAGGGTTGGAGATAAAGACGTGCTAGAGACTGGGGAGTAACTGAGTGAAACTGGTGAGTTTGGTGGTGATTCCGGGGTGCCTGGAACTGACTCCAGCTGAAATGTGGGCGTGGTTGGAGAGTAGCTGGGACACACGGGAGAGTCCCTGAGGGATGGTGAAGACATGAGAGAGACTGGGGAGCAACGCAGTGAAATTGGTGAGTTTGGTGGTGATTTCTGGGTGCCTGCAACGGACTCCCGCTGAAGTGTGGGCGTGTTTGGAGAGTAGCTGGGACACACAGGCGAGTCCCTGAGGGTTGGAGATAAAGACGTGCTAGAGACTGGGGAGTAACTCAGTGAAAGTGGCGGGCTTGGTGGTGATCCCTGGGTTCCTGGAACTGACCCGTGCTGAAATGTGGGCGTGGCTGGAGAGTAGCTGGGACAGACTGGAGGGTCCGTAAGGGCTGGGGGTGAAGACGTGAGAGAGACTGGCGAGGATCTCACTGAGGTCTGTGAGTTTGTAGGTGTTTCTGGGGTGTGGGGTACAGACTCCCGCTGAAATCTGGGCGTAGTTGGAGAGTAGCTGGGACAGACAGGAGAGTCATGGGTGGCTGGGGGTGAGCTGCTGGATGATGGCAGTAAGAACATATGGTATATTATTGATGAATGAGGTGACTGTGAAGAATCTCCAGAGGAGGACACGGGAGAACACGATGACATGAGTGACTGTCCTGCTTGGTTAGGAAAGGGAAACTTAAAGTTGTGGAATTCTGCTGATGATGGATGTGAGAGTGGTGAAGCCCTGTGGGATGATGTAGAGTACTTCCACATCCCTGGTGGGGAGCTGCCCCTTGGGTGTGAGTTTCTGGGAGGGGAGAGGGAGAAGCTGGGTGAGGCAGGCATGAATCTTGAGGAGTCAGGGCTGGGGGACCGCTCATATTCTCCCGAGACCTGTGAGTCTCTGGGGGACTCCGGGGTGCATGGGGCTGACTCCCGCAGGAACCTGGGGATGGCTGGAGAGTAACTGGGAGCCACAGGAGAGTCCCTGAGGCCTGGGGGTGAAGAGATGAAAGACACAGGGGTGGAGCACTGTGAGGCTCGTGAGTTTGTTGGTGATTCCTGGGTGTGGGGGGCTGACTCCAGCTGAAATCTGGGGTTGTTTGGAGAGTAGCTGGGAGACACAGGAGACCCCCCGAGAGCTGGGGGTGAGCTGCTGGGTGATGGCAGTACGAACATGTGGTATATTATTGATGAACGTGGGGACTCTGAGGAATCCTCAGAGGAGGACACGGGAGAGCCCAATGGCTTCATTGATTGCCCATCACGGTGAGGACAGGGAAATGGGAGCTTGTGGGATTCTGGTGATGACAGAGGTGAGTGTGGTGAAGCCCTAGGGGATGGTGAATGGTAGCTCCGGATCCCTGGTGAGGCGCTTCCCCTTAAGCCTGAGTTTCTGAGAGGGGAGAGGGAGAAGCTGGGTGAGGCTCGCATGGACCTTGGGGAGTCCGGGCTGGGGGACCGTTCATAAGAAGAGCCAGACAAGACCCTACTGTTCTTAGGTGCAGACATGATTAGGAAACCTGCAGCTCCCAGGGGCCCCTACTAATTTTCTAACTCACAGAAGGAAGGAGTGCGTGTGTGTGTGTGTGTGTGTGTGTGTGTGTGAGTGAGTGTGTGTGTGTGTTTGTGTATGTGCGGTGTGAGGTATGTGCCCCTTCAGAAAATGGAAATCAACCAACCAATGAGACAGACAGACAGACAGACAGACAGACAGAGATTCACTTGCCCAAGTGTTCTGTCCTGTCCTCTGAATCCGCTTCCAAGTCGCAAGACGCTGTGAGCTCCAAGTCCACGCAGAGTCCGCCAAACGCTCCGGCCGCTGATCCGCTCCGCGAAGATCTGAGTACAGGCCAGCCAGGGCGGGTTTAAATAGCCTCGGGCGCAGCCTAGCAGCGGAAAGGGCGGAGCTTCACTCCTCCTTTCCATCAGTCACCCCCAACTTTCCCAGGCTACACCTAGTAGGAAACTGTTCTCTTGCTTTGATTTCATGCGCCACCTTTGGGACAATCTAAGAACTTACAAGTTTTCTTGGCCAGATAACTTAGGAATTGTATGCACTGAAACACGGAAAACCGACTAGTGGTTCTGTGGTTCCCACGTTGTGGTTTTGACACCAGCAGCATCCTTGCAACAATCAAACCCCGGAGATCCACAGATCTGCGTTGTAACAAGACCTCCCCCTGACCCTGATGCATGGCAGTTTAAGAAGTCTTCCCGTGTAAGCCAAAAGACTTGGAGGAAAAGGTGGAGATATGCGTTGTAGAAACATTCTTTTGCTCTGGAACCACGTAGAGACTTGGGAGCCTGTTGGGTGGAGCATTCGTTGGATGAGGGTGGTCGGGTTAGGAATAGCAAGGTGTGGCTCCAGGTAATCCAATCATCTAATTAAGATTCCAGTTGTGCTCATCTGTTTTAAAATTCCGTTTGTGTAAATTCTTTCAGTCAGACTGAGAATGGCAAAGCCTCAACCCCAATTTCCAGGGAGGGCTGAGAGCCTCAGGTGGAGTTGATCACCAATAGCCTATGGTTTAACCCATCATGCCTATAGAATGAGGTCTCCATAAAAACCCGAAAGGACTGGGTTCAGAGAGCTTCTGGATAACACTTCCTGGAAGGCAGTGCGCCCCTCCCCACATGCCGGGCCCCAAATTTATTTCCGAATGTTTGCAATATCCGCTAAAATACAATGGCAAATGTAAGTGTTTCCCTGCGTGCTGTGAGCTCTTCCAGCAAATGAAAGCAAATAAATCTGGGAGTGGTGGCAACCTGATTTCTAGCCAGTTGCTGAGAAGCACAGGTAAAACAACGTAGGGCTTCCCATTGTTATTAGTGTGGGAGGCCTGTCTGGCAGGACTCGGCCCTTTGGAATCTAATGCTATGTCCCGGTAGATAGCGTCACCATTGAATTAGAAGACACACATATGTTGAGAATAATATTTCTGCTCATTTGCTGCACGTCTTATTTACAATATGTAATCAAATTCTTTATCCTGACCTTATGGCACCTGGGTTGAGAACCATGATGGGAAGCAAACATTGGTCTGTCACTTTCTGAGTTTGAAACTTTATTTTGCCTTTAGCGTTTTGCTATTGCTTTTTCGTTTTCTTTTGTTTCGTTTTGTTTCCAAGTTCTGGGGTATATGTGCAGGATGTGCAGATTTGTTACTAAGGTAAACAATCGTGTGCCATGGTGGTTTGCTGCACCTGTCCACCCATCACCTAGGTATAAAGCCCAGCGTGCAGTAGCTGTTTTTCTTCACGCTGTGCCTCCCGAAACGCCCCAGAGTGTGTTGTTCCCCTTCCTGTGTCCATGTGATCCCATTTTTCAGCTCCCATTATAAGTGAGAATGTGGCGTTTGATTTTCTTTCCCTCGATTAGTTTGCTGAGGATAATGACCTCACATCACCAGTGCTTTTGTTTTTTATTATAAAGAGTAGTATTTTATTGAATAAGATTTGCTCACAGAAAACGAAGCTTAAATCTACAATGAATGCCGGACTCTACAGCAGAAAGCAATTTTCTCACTTTTCCACACACAATGGTTCCTACTAAGTGAAAAAATGCCATAAAATTTCATTCACAAATGTACTACTCTGTCTCAAAACATCTCACATAATCATGCACTGTACTAAAGCCATTAGATCAGTTCTTCAGTCAGGTTAAAGAAGTATCCCTCTAATAACTGATTTTTATAATGCTATCAATCTCCACTCCCAATCAGTCTGCCATTGTTAATGGCGTACAGCATTATTGAATACAATGGAATTGATGACGCCCATATCCACGGACAAACCGTGACTTACGATGGTTTGATTTATGATTTTTCAACGTTATGATGGGTTTATTGGAATATTAGATGCGTTTCTGAGTTACACTGGGTTTAGGAGTATGCGACCCTATAGTCCAGAAACAGCTGTATAAAGAAAAACAGGTGTACCTAATTAAAATATGCCTAGTGACTTGGGATAAATCAATAGATGTTCACAACTGATGGAGAGCCGTGAAAGAGAGATAGCGGTAAATAGTTACAATAACACAATTTTCCTGCACCTGTGGAGGATTTCCCCAAAAAAACGCAGAATGTGGGATGCACCTAAGGCATATGAAAGAGAGAGGGCAGAAGGAGTAAGAGAGAAATAGGAGGAAGGAAGGAAGGAAGGAAGGAAGGAAGGGAGGAAGGAAGGAAGGAAGGAAAGAAGGAAAGAAGGACGGAAGGAAGGAGAAAACACCCGGTGTTACTAAAACCCCAAAAAGACTGGTTTCCCCCTGTGGGTAAGCCTACAATGTGGATGAATCTTGAAAATATTGTGCTACGTGTTATGTCAGTCATAAAAGCTCACCTATTGTGCAATTCCGTTTATAGGAATTGTCCACAATATGGAAATCTATTCATATGGGGTTGATCGCACTATGTAGTTGCTACCTAGTGCTGAGGGTCAGGGAGAGGGTTTGAGACAGAATGAGGAGTGACTAATGTCTACAGGGTTTTTCTCTGGTCGGGGGTGATAAGACGTTCTACAACGGATTGCGAATTAAAAGGGAATGTGCACAACCACAGGTATACTAAAAGCCACTCAATTCATGACTTTTAATGGGGGAATCTTATGTGGCGCACTCTCATCGAGACCACGGCAGACATAGTGAGAGAGAAAAAGGTGGGTAAATATCTGAAACGGAGGCAGAAACAGAGAGAATGAAAAGCCCTGTGAATGGAAGGGAGAGCGAAAAGGGCAAATGGTCCTATTTACAAATGACAGATGTGAAACTGGGGTTCACATCAACAGTGTCACAGCCAGGAAGGAGGATCATGCGAGCCATGTCACCGGTAGTGTGGCCCGCAGGGACGCCGACATGCTGGAGCGTCGTGCCAGCATGGGCTCTGGCAGCCACGTGGGCCAGCAGGAGGGTCCCGCTGCACAGCTGTGGGGTGAGGATAGACTGGGTGGTGATATCGGCCATGACAGGGGCCTCTTCTGCTGGCAAGAGTGTGACAGTAGCAAGTAGAGGGACAGGCCTGCGTGTGAGGACGGAATGCAGGAGGGGCTCTTCTGCGGCTGGGTGTGGGGCCCTCACCGGAACTGTGGAGAAATGGCCAGGTAACTGCGTCACGTGGGCTAGTAGATTGGCCAGGGCTTCGAACTGAAGGGGAGTAGCTGTCAGGCCCTGGGAGTGTCTGAGTGTAAGTGGAGATGGGTTTGGGGTCACTGAGGGATGCGTGGGAGCCATCCCTGTATAGGTCCAGGTCATAGGGAGATAGGCTCGTGAGGCCTGTGGGTGTCTAGGGTTGTCCTGGGTGCCTGGGGCTGACTGTGGCAGAAATCTGGGGAGGGCTGGAGAGAAGCTGGGAGACACAGGAGAGTCCCTGAAGGCAGGGGGTGAAGAGGTGAAAGAAATGGGGGAGGGTTGCAGTAAGGTCCGTGAGTTTGTAGGTGATTCCTGGGTGTGGGAAGCTGACTCCAGGTGAAATCTGGAGATGGCTGGAGAGTAGCTGAGAGAGACAGAAGAGTCCCTGAGGGCTGGGGGTGAGAACATGAGGGAGACTGGGGAGTAAGTCAGTGAAATTCGCGAGTTCGGTGGTGTATCGTGGGCGCCTGGAACTGACTCCAGCTGGAATCTAGAGAAGTTTTGACAGTAGCTGAAAGAGACACAAGAGTCCCTGTGGGCTGAGGGCAAAGACCTGAGAGAGACCAGGGAGGACCTCAGTGAAGTCTGTGAGTCTGTAGGTGATTCCGGAGTGTGGGAGGCGGACTCCCGCTGAAATCTGGGCGTGGTGGGAGAGTAGCTGGGACAGACAGGAGAGTCCCAGGGGGCTGGGGGTGAAGACATGAGAGAGACTGGGGAGTAACTCAGTGAAACTGCTGAGTTTGTAGGTGATACCTGGGAGCCCGGAACTGACTCCCGCTGAAATCTGGGCATGGTTGGAGAGTAGCTGGGACACACAGGAGAGTCCCTGAGGGCTGGGGGTGAAGACATGAGAGAGACCGGGGAGTAACTCAGTGAAACTGGAGAGTTTGGTGGTGACTCCGGGGTGCCAGGAACTGACTCCAGCTGAAATGTGGGGGTGGTTGGAGAGTAGCTGGGACAGACAGGAGAGTCCCCGAGGGCTGGTGAAGACATGAGAGAGACTGGAGAGTAATTGAGTGAAATTGGTGAGTTTGGTGGCGATTCTGGGGTGCAAGGAACTGCTTCGAGCTGAGATCTGGGCGTAGTTGGAGAGTAGCTGCGACAGACAGTAGAGTCCCTGAGGGCTGGTGAAGACATGAGAGAGACAGGAGAGTAATTGAGTGAAATTGGTGAGTTTGGTGTTGATTCCGGGGTGCAAGGAACTGCTTCCAGATGAAATCTGGGCGTTGTTGGAGAGTAGCTGGGACAGACAGGAGAGTCCCAGAGGGCTGTTGAAGACATGAGAGAGACTGGAGAGTAATTGAGTGAAATTGGTGAGTTTGGTGTTGATTCCGGGGTGCAAGGAACTGCTTCCAGCTGAAATGTGGGCGCTGTTGGAGAGTAGCTGGGACAGACAGGAGAGTCCCTGAGGGCTGGTGAAGACATGAGAGAGACTGGGGAGTAACGCAGTGAAATTGGTGAGTTTGGTGGTGATTCCTGGGTGCCAGGAACTGACTCCCGCTGAAGTGTGGGCGTGGTTGGAGAGTAGCTGGGACACACAGGAGAGTCCCTGAGGGTTGGAGATAAAGACGTGCTAGAGACTGGGGAGTAACTGAGTGAAACTGGTGAGTTTGGTGGTGATTCCGGGGTGCCTGGAACTGACTCCAGCTGAAATGTGGGCGTGGTTGGAGAGTAGCTGGGACACACGGGAGAGTCCCTGAGGGATGGTGAAGACATGAGAGAGACTGGGGAGCAACGCAGTGAAATTGGTGAGTTTGGTGGTGATTTCTGGGTGCCTGCAACGGACTCCCGCTGAAGTGTGGGCGTGTTTGGAGAGTAGCTGGGACACACAGGCGAGTCCCTGAGGGTTGGAGATAAAGACGTGCTAGAGACTGGGGAGTAACTCAGTGAAAGTGGCGGGCTTGGTGGTGATCCCTGGGTTCCTGGAACTGACCCGTGCTGAAATGTGGGCGTGGCTGGAGAGTAGCTGGGACAGACTGGAGGGTCCGTAAGGGCTGGGGGTGAAGACGTGAGAGAGACTGGCGAGGATCTCACTGAGGTCTGTGAGTTTGTAGGTGTTTCTGGGGTGTGGGGTACAGACTCCCGCTGAAATCTGGGCGTAGTTGGAGATTAGCTGGGACAGACAGGAGAGTCATGGGTGGCTGGGGGTGAGCTGCTGGATGATGGCAGTAAGAACATATGGTATATTATTGATGAATGAGGTGACTGTGAAGAATCTCCAGAGGAGGACACGGGAGAACACGATGACATGAGTGACTGTCCTGCTTGGTTAGGAAAGGGAAACTTAAAGTTGTGGAATTCTGCTGATGATGGATGTGAGAGTGGTGAAGCCCTGTGGGATGATGTAGAGTACTTCCACATCCCTGGTGGGGAGCTGCCCCTTGGGTGTGAGTTTCTGGGAGGGGAGAGGGAGAAGCTGGGTGAGGCAGGCATGAATCTTGAGGAGTCAGGGCTGGGGGACCGCTCATATTCTCCCGAGACCTGTGAGTCTCTGGGGGACTCCGGGGTGCATGGGGCTGACTCCCGCAGGAACCTGGGGATGGCTGGAGAGTAACTGGGAGCCACAGGAGAGTCCCTGAGGCCTGGGGGTGAAGAGATGAAAGACACAGGGGTGGAGCACTGTGAGGCTCGTGAGTTTGTTGGTGATTCCTGGGTGTGGGGGGCTGACTCCAGCTGAAATCTGGGGTTGTTTGGAGAGTAGCTGGGAGACACAGGAGACCCCCCGAGAGCTGGGGGTGAGCTGCTGGGTGATGGCAGTACGAACATGTGGTATATTATTGATGAACGTGGGGACTCTGAGGAATCCTCAGAGGAGGACACGGGAGAGCCCAATGGCTTCATTGATTGCCCATCACGGTGAGGACAGGGAAATGGGAGCTTGTGGGATTCTGGTGATGACAGAGGTGAGTGTGGTGAAGCCCTAGGGGATGGTGAATGGTAGCTCCGGATCCCTGGTGAGGCGCTTCCCCTTAAGCCTGAGTTTCTGAGAGGGGAGAGGGAGAAGCTGGGTGAGGCTCGCATGGACCTTGGGGAGTCCGGGCTGGGGGACCGTTCATAAGAAGAGCCAGACAAGACCCTACTGTTCTTAGGTGCAGACATGATTAGGAAACCTGCAGCTCCCAGGGGCCCCTACTAATTTTCTAACTCACAGAAGGAAGGAGTGCGTGTGTGTGTGTGTGTGTGTGTGTGTGTGTGTGTGTGTGTGTGAGTGTGTGTGTGTGTTTGTGTGTGTGCGGTGTGAGGTATGTGCCCCTTCAGAAAATGGAAATCAACCAACCAATGAGACAGACAGACAGACAGACAGACAGACAGAGATTCACTTGCCCAAGTGTTCTGTCCTGTCCTCTGAATCCGCTTCCAAGTCGCAAGACGCTGTGAGCTCCAAGTCCACGCAGAGTCCGCCAAACGCTCCGGCCGCTGATCCGCTCCGCGAAGATCTGAGTACAGGCCAGCCAGGGCGGGTTTAAATAGCCTCGGGCGCAGCCTAGCAGCGGAAAGGGCGGAGCTTCACTCCTCCTTTCCATCAGTCACCCCCAACTTTCCCAGGCTACACCTCGTAGGAAACTGTTCTCTTGCTTTGATTTCATGCGCCACCTTTGGGACAATCTAAGAACTTACAAGTTTTCTTGGCCAGATAACTTAGGAATTGTATGCACTGAAACACGGAAAACCGACTAGTGGTTCTGTGGTTCCCACGTTGTGGTTTTGACACCAGCAGCATCCTTGCAACAATCAAACCCCGGAGATCCACAGATCTGCGTTGTAACAAGACCTCCCCCTGACCCTGATGCATGGCAGTTTAAGAAGTCTTCCCGTGTAAGCCAAAAGACTTGGAGGAAAAGGTGGAGATATGCGTTGTAGAAACATTCTTTTGCTCTGGAACCACGTAGAGACTTGGGAGCCTGTTGGGTGGAGCATTCGTTGGATGAGGGTGGTCGGGTTAGGAATAGCAAGGTGTGGCTCCAGGTAATCCAATCATCTAATTAAGATTCCAGTTGTGCTCATCTGTTTTAAAATTCCGTTTGTGTAAATTCTTTCAGTCAGACTGAGAATGGCAAAGCCTCAACCCCAATTTCCAGGGAGGGCTGAGAGCCTCAGGTGGAGTTGATCACCAATAGCCTATGGTTTAACCCATCATGCCTATAGAATGAGGTCTCCATAAAAACCCGAAAGGACTGGGTTCAGAGAGCTTCTGGATAACACTTCCTGGAAGGCAGTGCGCCCCTCCCCACATGCCGGGCCCCAAATTTATTTCCGAATGTTTGCAATATCCGCTAAAATACAATGGCAAATGTAAGTGTTTCCCTGCGTGCTGTGAGCTCTTCCAGCAAATGAAAGCAAATAAATCTGGGAGTGGTGGCAACCTGATTTCTAGCCAGTTGCTGAGAAGCACAGGTAAAACAACGTAGGGCTTCCCATTGTTATTAGTGTGGGAGGCCTGTCTGGCAGGACTCGGCCCTTTGGAATCTAATGCTATGTCCCGGTAGATAGCGTCACCATTGAATTAGAAGACACACATATGTTGAGAATAATATTTCTGCTCATTTGCTGCACGTCTTATTTACAATATGTAATCAAATTCTTTATCCTGACCTTATGGCACCTGGGTTGAGAACCATGATGGGAAGCAAACATTGGTCTGTCACTTTCTGAGTTTGAAACTTTATTTTGCCTTTAGCGTTTTGCTATTGCTTTTTCGTTTTCTTTTGTTTCGTTTTGTTTCCAAGTTCTGGGGTATATGTGCAGGATGTGCAGATTTGTTACTAAGGTAAACAATCGTGTGCCATGGTGGTTTGCTGCACCTGTCCACCCATCACCTAGGTATAAAGCCCAGCGTGCAGTAGCTGTTTTTCTTCACGCTGTGCCTCCCGAAACGCCCCAGAGTGTGTTGTTCCCCTTCCTGTGTCCATGTGATCCCATTTTTCAGCTCCCATTATAAGTGAGAATGTGGCGTTTGATTTTCTTTCCCTCGATTAGTTTGCTGAGGATAATGACCTCACATCACCAGTGCTTTTGTTTTTTATTATAAAGAGTAGTATTTTATTGAATAAGATTTGCTCACAGAAAACGAAGCTTAAATCTACAATGAATGCCGGACTCTACAGCAGAAAGCAATTTTCTCACTTTTCCACACACAATGGTTCCTACTAAGTGAAAAAATGCCATAAAATTTCATTCACAAATGTACTACTCTGTCTCAAAACATCTCACATAATCATGCACTGTACTAAAGCCATTAGATCAGTTCTTCAGTCAGGTTAAAGAAGTATCCCTCTAATAACTGATTTTTATAATGCTATCAATCTCCACTCCCAATCAGTCTGCCATTGTTAATGGCGTACAGCATTATTGAATACAATGGAATTGATGACGCCCATATCCACGGACAAACCGTGACTTACGATGGTTTGATTTATGATTTTTCAACGTTATGATGGGTTTATTGGAATATTAGATGCGTTTCTGAGTTACACTGGGTTTAGGAGTATGCGACCCTATAGTCCAGAAACAGCTGTATAAAGAAAAACAGGTGTACCTAATTAAAATATGCCTAGTGACTTGGGATAAATCAATAGATGTTCACAACTGATGGAGAGCCGTGAAAGAGAGATAGCGGTAAATAGTTACAATAACACAATTTTCCTGCACCTGTGGAGGATTTCCCCAAAAAAACGCAGAATGTGGGATGCACCTAAGGCATATGAAAGAGAGAGGGCAGAAGAAGTAAGAGAGAAATAGGAGGAAGGAAGGAAGGAAGGAAGGAAGGAAGGAAGGAAGGAAGGAAGGAAGGAAGGGAGGAAGGAAGGAAGGAAGGAAAGAAGGAAAGAAGGACGGAAGGAAGGAGAAAACACCCGGTGTTACTAAAACCCCAAAAAGACTGGTTTCCCCCTGTGGGTAAGCCTACAATGTGGATGAATCTTGAAAATATTGTGCTACGTGTTATGTCAGTCATAAAAGCTCACCTATTGTGCAATTCCGTTTATAGGAATTGTCCACAATATGGAAATCTATTCATATGGGGTTGATCGCACTATGTAGTTGCTACCTAGTGCTGAGGGTCAGGGAGAGGGTTTGAGACAGAATGAGGAGTGACTAATGTCTACAGGGTTTTTCTCTGGTCGGGGGTGATAAGACGTTCTACAACGGATTGCGAATTAAAAGGGAATGTGCACAACCACAGGTATACTAAAAGCCACTCAATTCATGACTTTTAATGGGGGAATCTTATGTGGCGCACTCTCATCGAGACCACGGCAGACATAGTGAGAGAGAAAAAGGTGGGTAAATATCTGAAACGGAGGCAGAAACAGAGAGAATGAAAAGCCCTGTGAATGGAAGGGAGAGCGAAAAGGGCAAATGGTCCTATTTACAAATGACAGATGTGAAACTGGGGTTCACATCAACAGTGTCACAGCCAGGAAGGAGGATCATGCGAGCCATGTCACCGGTAGTGTGGCCCGCAGGGACGCCGACATGCTGGAGCGTCGTGCCAGCATGGGCTCTGGCAGCCACGTGGGCCAGCAGGAGGGTCCCGCTGCACAGCTGTGGGGTGAGGATAGACTGGGTGGTGATATCGGCCATGACAGGGGCCTCTTCTGCTGGCAAGAGTGTGACAGTAGCAAGTAGAGGGACAGGCCTGCGTGTGAGGACGGAATGCAGGAGGGGCTCTTCTGCGGCTGGGTGTGGGGCCCTCACCGGAACTGTGGAGAAATGGCCAGGTAACTGCGTCACGTGGGCTAGTAGATTGGCCAGGGCTTCGAACTGAAGGACAATAACGGGGAGTAGCTGTCAGGCCCTGGGAGTGTCTGAGTGTAAGTGGAGATGGGTTTGGGGTCACTGAGGGATGCGTGGGAGCCATCCCTGTATAGGTCCAGGTCATAGGGAGATAGGCTCGTGAGGCCTGTGGGTGTCTAGGGTTGTCCTGGGTGCCTGGGGCTGACTGTGGCAGAAATCTGCGGAGGGCTGGAGAGAAGCTGGGAGACACAGGAGAGTCCCTGAAGGCAGGGGGTGAAGAGGTGAAAGAAATGGGGGAGGGTTGCAGTAAGGTCCGTGAGTTTGTAGGTGATTCCTGGGTGTGGGAAGCTGACTCCAGGTGAAATCTGGAGATGGCTGGAGAGTAGCTGAGAGAGACAGAAGAGTCCCTGAGGGCTGGGGGTGAGAACATGAGGGAGACTGGGGAGTAAGTCAGTGAAATTCGCGAGTTCGGTGGTGTATCGTGGGCGCCTGGAACTGACTCCAGCTGGAATCTAGAGAAGTTTTGACAGTAGCTGAAAGAGACACAAGAGTCCCTGTGGGCTGAGGGCAAAGACCTGAGAGAGACCAGGGAGGACCTCAGTGAAGTCTGTGAGTCTGTAGGTGATTCCGGAGTGTGGGAGGCGGACTCCCGCTGAAATCTGGGCGTGGTGGGAGAGTAGCTGGGACAGACAGGAGAGTCCCAGGGGGCTGGGGGTGAAGACATGAGAGAGACTGGGGAGTAACTCAGTGAAACTGCTGAGTTTGTAGGTGATACCTGGGAGCCCGGAACTGACTCCCGCTGAAATCTGGGCATGGTTGGAGAGTAGCTGGGACACACAGGAGAGTCCCTGAGGGCTGGGGGTGAAGACATGAGAGAGACCGGGGAGTAACTCAGTGAAACTGGAGAGTTTGGTGGTGACTCCGGGGTGCCAGGAACTGACTCCAGCTGAAATGTGGGGGTGGTTGGAGAGTAGCTGGGACAGACAGGAGAGTCCCCGAGGGCTGGTGAAGACATGAGAGAGACTGGAGAGTAATTGAGTGAAATTGGTGAGTTTGGTGGCGATTCTGGGGTGCAAGGAACTGCTTCGAGCTGAGATCTGGGCGTAGTTGGAGAGTAGCTGTGACAGACAGTAGAGTCCCTGAGGGCTGGTGAAGACATGAGAGAGACAGGAGAGTAATTGAGTGAAATTGGTGAGTTTGGTGTTGATTCCGGGGTGCAAGGAACTGCTTCCAGATGAAATCTGGGCGTTGTTGGAGAGTAGCTGGGACAGACAGGAGAGTCCCAGAGGGCTGTTGAAGACATGAGAGAGACTGGAGAGTAATTGAGTGAAATTGGTGAGTTTGGTGTTGATTCCGGGGTGCAAGGAACTGCTTCCAGCTGAAATGTGGGCGCTGTTGGAGAGTAGCTGGGACAGACAGGAGAGTCCCTGAGGGCTGGTGAAGACATGAGAGAGACTGGGGAGTAACGCAGTGAAATTGGTGAGTTTGGTGGTGATTCCTGGGTGCCAGGAACTGACTCCCGCTGAAGTGTGGGCGTGGTTGGAGAGTAGCTGGGACACACAGGAGAGTCCCTGAGGGTTGGAGATAAAGACGTGCTAGAGACTGGGGAGTAACTGAGTGAAACTGGTGAGTTTGGTGGTGATTCCGGGGTGCCTGGAACTGACTCCAGCTGAAATGTGGGCGTGGTTGGAGAGTAGCTGGGACACACGGGAGAGTCCCTGAGGGATGGTGAAGACATGAGAGAGACTGGGGAGCAACGCAGTGAAATTGGTGAGTTTGGTGGTGATTTCTGGGTGCCTGCAACGGACTCCCGCTGAAGTGTGGGCGTGTTTGGAGAGTAGCTGGGACACACAGGCGAGTCCCTGAGGGTTGGAGATAAAGACGTGCTAGAGACTGGGGAGTAACTCAGTGAAAGTGGCGGGCTTGGTGGTGATCCCTGGGTTCCTGGAACTGACCCGTGCTGAAATGTGGGCGTGGCTGGAGAGTAGCTGGGACAGACTGGAGGGTCCGTAAGGGCTGGGGGTGAAGACGTGAGAGAGACTGGCGAGGATCTCACTGAGGTCTGTGAGTTTGTAGGTGTTTCTGGGGTGTGGGGTACAGACTCCCGCTGAAATCTGGGCGTAGTTGGAGATTAGCTGGGACAGACAGGAGAGTCATGGGTGGCTGGGGGTGAGCTGCTGGATGATGGCAGTAAGAACATATGGTATATTATTGATGAATGAGGTGACTGTGAAGAATCTCCAGAGGAGGACACGGGAGAACACGATGACATGAGTGACTGTCCTGCTTGGTTAGGAAAGGGAAACTTAAAGTTGTGGAATTCTGCTGATGATGGATGTGAGAGTGGTGAAGCCCTGTGGGATGATGTAGAGTACTTCCACATCCCTGGTGGGGAGCTGCCCCTTGGGTGTGAGTTTCTGGGAGGGGAGAGGGAGAAGCTGGGTGAGGCAGGCATGAATCTTGAGGAGTCAGGGCTGGGGGACCGCTCATATTCTCCCGAGACCTGTGAGTCTCTGGGGGACTCCGGGGTGCATGGGGCTGACTCCCGCAGGAACCTGGGGATGGCTGGAGAGTAACTGGGAGCCACAGGAGAGTCCCTGAGGCCTGGGGGTGAAGAGATGAAAGACACAGGGGTGGAGCACTGTGAGGCTCGTGAGTTTGTTGGTGATTCCTGGGTGTGGGGGGCTGACTCCAGCTGAAATCTGGGGTTGTTTGGAGAGTAGCTGGGAGACACAGGAGACACCCCGAGAGCTGGGGGTGAGCTGCTGGGTGATGGCAGTACGAACATGTGGTATATTATTGATGAACGTGGGGACTCTGAGGAATCCTCAGAGGAGGACACGGGAGAGCCCAATGGCTTCATTGATTGCCCATCACGGTGAGGACAGGGAAATGGGAGCTTGTGGGATTCTGGTGATGACAGAGGTGAGTGTGGTGAAGCCCTAGGGGATGGTGAATGGTAGCTCCGGATCCCTGGTGAGGCGCTTCCCCTTAAGCCTGAGTTTCTGAGAGGGGAGAGGGAGAAGCTGGGTGAGGCTCGCATGGACCTTGGGGAGTCCGGGCTGGGGGACCGTTCATAAGAAGAGCCAGACAAGACCCTACTGTTCTTAGGTGCAGACATGATTAGGAAACCTGCAGCTCCCAGGGGCCCCTACTAATTTTCTAACTCACAGAAGGAAGGAGTGCGTGTGTGTGTGTGTGTGTGTGTGTGTGTGTGTGTGTGTGTGTGTGAGTGTGTGTGTGTGTTTGTGTGTGTGCGGTGTGAGGTATGTGCCCCTTCAGAAAATGGAAATCAACCAACCAATGAGACAGACAGACAGACAGACAGACAGACAGAGATTCACTTGCCCAAGTGTTCTGTCCTGTCCTCTGAATCCGCTTCCAAGTCGCAAGACGCTGTGAGCTCCAAGTCCACGCAGAGTCCGCCAAACGCTCCGGCCGCTGATCCGCTCCGCGAAGATCTGAGTACAGGCCAGCCAGGGCGGGTTTAAATAGCCTCGGGCGCAGCCTAGCAGCGGAAAGGGCGGAGCTTCACTCCTCCTTTCCATCAGTCACCCCCAACTTTCCCAGGCTACACCTCGTAGGAAACTGTTCTCTTGCTTTGATTTCATGCGCCACCTTTGGGACAATCTAAGAACTTACAAGTTTTCTTGGCCAGATAACTTAGGAATTGTATGCACTGAAACACGGAAAACCGACTAGTGGTTCTGTGGTTCCCACGTTGTGGTTTTGACACCAGCAGCATCCTTGCAACAATCAAACCCCGGAGATCCACAGATCTGCGTTGTAACAAGACCTCCCCCTGACCCTGATGCATGGCAGTTTAAGAAGTCTTCCCGTGTAAGCCAAAAGACTTGGAGGAAAAGGTGGAGATATGCGTTGTAGAAACATTCTTTTGCTCTGGAACCACGTAGAGACTTGGGAGCCTGTTGGGTGGAGCATTCGTTGGATGAGGGTGGTCGGGTTAGGAATAGCAAGGTGTGGCTCCAGGTAATCCAATCATCTAATTAAGATTCCAGTTGTGCTCATCTGTTTTAAAATTCCGTTTGTGTAAATTCTTTCAGTCAGACTGAGAATGGCAAAGCCTCAACCCCAATTTCCAGGGAGGGCTGAGAGCCTCAGGTGGAGTTGATCACCAATAGCCTATGGTTTAACCCATCATGCCTATAGAATGAGGTCTCCATAAAAACCCGAAAGGACTGGGTTCAGAGAGCTTCTGGATAACACTTCCTGGAAGGCAGTGCGCCCCTCCCCACATGCCGGGCCCCAAATTTATTTCCGAATGTTTGCAATATCCGCTAAAATACAATGGCAAATGTAAGTGTTTCCCTGCGTGCTGTGAGCTCTTCCAGCAAATGAAAGCAAATAAATCTGGGAGTGGTGGCAACCTGATTTCTAGCCAGTTGCTGAGAAGCACAGGTAAAACAACGTAGGGCTTCCCATTGTTATTAGTGTGGGAGGCCTGTCTGGCAGGACTCGGCCCTTTGGAATCTAATGCTATGTCCCGGTAGATAGCGTCACCATTGAATTAGAAGACACACATATGTTGAGAATAATATTTCTGCTCATTTGCTGCACGTCTTATTTACAATATGTAATCAAATTCTTTATCCTGACCTTATGGCACCTGGGTTGAGAACCATGATGGGAAGCAAACATTGGTCTGTCACTTTCTGAGTTTGAAACTTTATTTTGCCTTTAGCGTTTTGCTATTGCTTTTTCGTTTTCTTTTGTTTCGTTTTGTTTCCAAGTTCTGGGGTATATGTGCAGGATGTGCAGATTTGTTACTAAGGTAAACAATCGTGTGCCATGGTGGTTTGCTGCACCTGTCCACCCATCACCTAGGTATAAAGCCCAGCGTGCAGTAGCTGTTTTTCTTCACGCTGTGCCTCCCGAAACGCCCCAGAGTGTGTTGTTCCCCTTCCTGTGTCCATGTGATCCCATTTTTCAGCTCCCATTATAAGTGAGAATGTGGCGTTTGATTTTCTTTCCCTCGATTAGTTTGCTGAGGATAATGACCTCACATCACCAGTGCTTTTGTTTTTTATTATAAAGAGTAGTATTTTATTGAATAAGATTTGCTCACAGAAAACGAAGCTTAAATCTACAATGAATGCCGGACTCTACAGCAGAAAGCAATTTTCTCACTTTTCCACACACAATGGTTCCTACTAAGTGAAAAAATGCCATAAAATTTCATTCACAAATGTACTACTCTGTCTCAAAACATCTCACATAATCATGCACTGTACTAAAGCCATTAGATCAGTTCTTCAGTCAGGTTAAAGAAGTATCCCTCTAATAACTGATTTTTATAATGCTATCAATCTCCACTCCCAATCAGTCTGCCATTGTTAATGGCGTACAGCATTATTGAATACAATGGAATTGATGACGCCCATATCCACGGACAAACCGTGACTTACGATGGTTTGATTTATGATTTTTCAACGTTATGATGGGTTTATTGGAATATTAGATGCGTTTCTGAGTTACACTGGGTTTAGGAGTATGCGACCCTATAGTCCAGAAACAGCTGTATAAAGAAAAACAGGTGTACCTAATTAAAATATGCCTAGTGACTTGGGATAAATCAATAGATGTTCACAACTGATGGAGAGCCGTGAAAGAGAGATAGCGGTAAATAGTTACAATAACACAATTTTCCTGCACCTGTGGAGGATTTCCCCAAAAAAACGCAGAATGTGGGATGCACCTAAGGCATATGAAAGAGAGAGGGCAGAAGAAGTAAGAGAGAAATAGGAGGAAGGAAGGAAGGAAGGAAGGAAGGAAGGAAGGAAGGAAGGAAGGAAGGAAGGGAGGAAGGAAGGAAGGAAGGAAAGAAGGAAAGAAGGACGGAAGGAAGGAGAAAACACCCGGTGTTACTAAAACCCCAAAAAGACTGGTTTCCCCCTGTGGGTAAGCCTACAATGTGGATGAATCTTGAAAATATTGTGCTACGTGTTATGTCAGTCATAAAAGCTCACCTATTGTGCAATTCCGTTTATAGGAATTGTCCACAATATGGAAATCTATTCATATGGGGTTGATCGCACTATGTAGTTGCTACCTAGTGCTGAGGGTCAGGGAGAGGGTTTGAGACAGAATGAGGAGTGACTAATGTCTACAGGGTTTTTCTCTGGTCGGGGGTGATAAGACGTTCTACAACGGATTGCGAATTAAAAGGGAATGTGCACAACCACAGGTATACTAAAAGCCACTCAATTCATGACTTTTAATGGGGGAATCTTATGTGGCGCACTCTCATCGAGACCACGGCAGACATAGTGAGAGAGAAAAAGGTGGGTAAATATCTGAAACGGAGGCAGAAACAGAGAGAATGAAAAGCCCTGTGAATGGAAGGGAGAGCGAAAAGGGCAAATGGTCCTATTTACAAATGACAGATGTGAAACTGGGGTTCACATCAACAGTGTCACAGCCAGGAAGGAGGATCATGCGAGCCATGTCACCGGTAGTGTGGCCCGCAGGGACGCCGACATGCTGGAGCGTCGTGCCAGCATGGGCTCTGGCAGCCACGTGGGCCAGCAGGAGGGTCCCGCTGCACAGCTGTGGGGTGAGGATAGACTGGGTGGTGATATCGGCCATGACAGGGGCCTCTTCTGCTGGCAAGAGTGTGACAGTAGCAAGTAGAGGGACAGGCCTGCGTGTGAGGACGGAATGCAGGAGGGGCTCTTCTGCGGCTGGGTGTGGGGCCCTCACCGGAACTGTGGAGAAATGGCCAGGTAACTGCGTCACGTGGGCTAGTAGATTGGCCAGGGCTTCGAACTGAAGGACAATAACGGGGAGTAGCTGTCAGGCCCTGGGAGTGTCTGAGTGTAAGTGGAGATGGGTTTGGGGTCACTGAGGGATGCGTGGGAGCCATCCCTGTATAGGTCCAGGTCATAGGGAGATAGGCTCGTGAGGCCTGTGGGTGTCTAGGGTTGTCCTGGGTGCCTGGGGCTGACTGTGGCAGAAATCTGGGGAGGGCTGGAGAGAAGCTGGGAGACACAGGAGAGTCCCTGAAGGCAGGGGGTGAAGAGGTGAAAGAAATGGGGGAGGGTTGCAGTAAGGTCCGTGAGTTTGTAGGTGATTCCTGGGTGTGGGAAGCTGACTCCAGGTGAAATCTGGAGATGGCTGGAGAGTAGCTGAGAGAGACAGAAGAGTCCCTGAGGGCTGGGGGTGAGAACATGAGGGAGACTGGGGAGTAAGTCAGTGAAATTCGCGAGTTCGGTGGTGTATCGTGGGCGCCTGGAACTGACTCCAGCTGGAATCTAGAGAAGTTTTGACAGTAGCTGAAAGAGACACAAGAGTCCCTGTGGGCTGAGGGCAAAGACCTGAGAGAGACCAGGGAGGACCTCAGTGAAGTCTGTGAGTCTGTAGGTGATTCCGGAGTGTGGGAGGCTGACTCCCGCTGAAATCTGGGCGTGGTGGGAGAGTAGCTGGGACAGACAGGAGAGTCCCAGGGGGCTGGGGGTGAAGACATGAGAGAGACTGGGGAGTAACTCAGTGAAACTGCTGAGTTTGTAGGTGATACCTGGGAGCCCGGAACTGACTCCCGCTGAAATCTGGGCATGGTTGGAGAGTAGCTGGGACACACAGGAGAGTCCCTGAGGGCTGGGGGTGAAGACATGAGAGAGACCGGGGAGTAACTCAGTGAAACTGGAGAGTTTGGTGGTGACTCCGGGGTGCCAGGAACTGACTCCAGCTGAAATGTGGGGGTGGTTGGAGAGTAGCTGGGACAGACAGGAGAGTCCCCGAGGGCTGGTGAAGACATGAGAGAGACTGGAGAGTAATTGAGTGAAATTGGTGAGTTTGGTGGCGATTCTGGGGTGCAAGGAACTGCTTCGAGCTGAGATCTGGGCGTAGTTGGAGAGTAGCTGCGACAGACAGTAGAGTCCCTGAGGGCTGGTGAAGACATGAGAGAGACAGGAGAGTAATTGAGTGAAATTGGTGAGTTTGGTGTTGATTCCGGGGTGCAAGGAACTGCTTCCAGATGAAATCTGGGCGTTGTTGGAGAGTAGCTGGGACAGACAGGAGAGTCCCAGAGGGCTGTTGAAGACATGAGAGAGACTGGAGAGTAATTGAGTGAAATTGGTGAGTTTGGTGTTGATTCCGGGGTGCAAGGAACTGCTTCCAGCTGAAATGTGGGCGCTGTTGGAGAGTAGCTGGGACAGACAGGAGAGTCCCTGAGGGCTGGTGAAGACATGAGAGAGACTGGGGAGTAACGCAGTGAAATTGGTGAGTTTGGTGGTGATTCCTGGGTGCCAGGAACTGACTCCCGCTGAAGTGTGGGCGTGGTTGGAGAGTAGCTGGGACACACAGGAGAGTCCCTGAGGGTTGGAGATAAAGACGTGCTAGAGACTGGGGAGTAACTGAGTGAAACTGGTGAGTTTGGTGGTGATTCCGGGGTGCCTGGAACTGACTCCAGCTGAAATGTGGGCGTGGTTGGAGAGTAGCTGGGACACACGGGAGAGTCCCTGAGGGATGGTGAAGACATGAGAGAGACTGGGGAGCAACGCAGTGAAATTGGTGAGTTTGGTGGTGATTTCTGGGTGCCTGCAACGGACTCCCGCTGAAGTGTGGGCGTGTTTGGAGAGTAGCTGGGACACACAGGCGAGTCCCTGAGGGTTGGAGATAAAGACGTGCTAGAGACTGGGGAGTAACTCAGTGAAAGTGGCGGGCTTGGTGGTGATCCCTGGGTTCCTGGAACTGACCCGTGCTGAAATGTGGGCGTGGCTGGAGAGTAGCTGGGACAGACTGGAGGGTCCGTAAGGGCTGGGGGTGAAGACGTGAGAGAGACTGGCGAGGATCTCACTGAGGTCTGTGAGTTTGTAGGTGTTTCTGGGGTGTGGGGTACAGACTCCCGCTGAAATCTGGGCGTAGTTGGAGATTAGCTGGGACAGACAGGAGAGTCATGGGTGGCTGGGGGTGAGCTGCTGGATGATGGCAGTAAGAACATATGGTATATTATTGATGAATGAGGTGACTGTGAAGAATCTCCAGAGGAGGACACGGGAGAACACGATGACATGAGTGACTGTCCTGCTTGGTTAGGAAAGGGAAACTTAAAGTTGTGGAATTCTGCTGATGATGGATGTGAGAGTGGTGAAGCCCTGTGGGATGATGTAGAGTACTTCCACATCCCTGGTGGGGAGCTGCCCCTTGGGTGTGAGTTTCTGGGAGGGGAGAGGGAGAAGCTGGGTGAGGCAGGCATGAATCTTGAGGAGTCAGGGCTGGGGGACCGCTCATATTCTCCCGAGACCTGTGAGTCTCTGGGGGACTCCGGGGTGCATGGGGCTGACTCCCGCAGGAACCTGGGGATGGCTGGAGAGTAACTGGGAGCCACAGGAGAGTCCCTGAGGCCTGGGGGTGAAGAGATGAAAGACACAGGGGTGGAGCACTGTGAGGCTCGTGAGTTTGTTGGTGATTCCTGGGTGTGGGGGGCTGACTCCAGCTGAAATCTGGGGTTGTTTGGAGAGTAGCTGGGAGACACAGGAGACCCCCCGAGAGCTGGGGGTGAGCTGCTGGGTGATGGCAGTACGAACATGTGGTATATTATTGATGAACGTGGGGACTCTGAGGAATCCTCAGAGGAGGACACGGGAGAGCCCAATGGCTTCATTGATTGCCCATCACGGTGAGGACAGGGAAATGGGAGCTTGTGGGATTCTGGTGATGACAGAGGTGAGTGTGGTGAAGCCCTAGGGGATGGTGAATGGTAGCTCCGGATCCCTGGTGAGGCGCTTCCCCTTAAGCCTGAGTTTCTGAGAGGGGAGAGGGAGAAGCTGGGTGAGGCTCGCATGGACCTTGGGGAGTCCGGGCTGGGGGACCGTTCATAAGAAGAGCCAGACAAGACCCTACTGTTCTTAGGTGCAGACATGATTAGGAAACCTGCAGCTCCCAGGGGCCCCTACTAATTTTCTAACTCACAGAAGGAAGGAGTGCGTGTGTGTGTGTGTGTGTGTGTGTGTGTGTGTGTGTGAGTGTGTGTGTGTGTTTGTGTGTGTGCGGTGTGAGGTATGTGCCCCTTCAGAAAATGGAAATCAACCAACCAATGAGACAGACAGACAGACAGACAGACAGACAGAGATTCACTTGCCCAAGTGTTCTGTCCTGTCCTCTGAATCCGCTTCCAAGTCGCAAGACGCTGTGAGCTCCAAGTCCACGCAGAGTCCGCCAAACGCTCCGGCCGCTGATCCGCTCCGCGAAGATCTGAGTACAGGCCAGCCAGGGCGGGTTTAAATAGCCTCGGGCGCAGCCTAGCAGCGGAAAGGGCGGAGCTTCACTCCTCCTTTCCATCAGTCACCCCCAACTTTCCCAGGCTACACCTCGTAGGAAACTGTTCTCTTGCTTTGATTTCATGCGCCACCTTTGGGACAATCTAAGAACTTACAAGTTTTCTTGGCCAGATAACTTAGGAATTGTATGCACTGAAACACGGAAAACCGACTAGTGGTTCTGTGGTTCCCACGTTGTGGTTTTGACACCAGCAGCATCCTTGCAACAATCAAACCCCGGAGATCCACAGATCTGCGTTGTAACAAGACCTCCCCCTGACCCTGATGCATGGCAGTTTAAGAAGTCTTCCCGTGTAAGCCAAAAGACTTGGAGGAAAAGGTGGAGATATGCGTTGTAGAAACATTCTTTTGCTCTGGAACCACGTAGAGACTTGGGAGCCTGTTGGGTGGAGCATTCGTTGGATGAGGGTGGTCGGGTTAGGAATAGCAAGGTGTGGCTCCAGGTAATCCAATCATCTAATTAAGATTCCAGTTGTGCTCATCTGTTTTAAAATTCCGTTTGTGTAAATTCTTTCAGTCAGACTGAGAATGGCAAAGCCTCAACCCCAATTTCCAGGGAGGGCTGAGAGCCTCAGGTGGAGTTGATCACCAATAGCCTATGGTTTAACCCATCATGCCTATAGAATGAGGTCTCCATAAAAACCCGAAAGGACTGGGTTCAGAGAGCTTCTGGATAACACTTCCTGGAAGGCAGTGCGCCCCTCCCCACATGCCGGGCCCCAAATTTATTTCCGAATGTTTGCAATATCCGCTAAAATACAATGGCAAATGTAAGTGTTTCCCTGCGTGCTGTGAGCTCTTCCAGCAAATGAAAGCAAATAAATCTGGGAGTGGTGGCAACCTGATTTCTAGCCAGTTGCTGAGAAGCACAGGTAAAACAACGTAGGGCTTCCCATTGTTATTAGTGTGGGAGGCCTGTCTGGCAGGACTCGGCCCTTTGGAATCTAATGCTATGTCCCGGTAGATAGCGTCACCATTGAATTAGAAGACACACATATGTTGAGAATAATATTTCTGCTCATTTGCTGCACGTCTTATTTACAATATGTAATCAAATTCTTTATCCTGACCTTATGGCACCTGGGTTGAGAACCATGATGGGAAGCAAACATTGGTCTGTCACTTTCTGAGTTTGAAACTTTATTTTGCCTTTAGCGTTTTGCTATTGCTTTTTCGTTTTCTTTTGTTTCGTTTTGTTTCCAAGTTCTGGGGTATATGTGCAGGATGTGCAGATTTGTTACTAAGGTAAACAATCGTGTGCCATGGTGGTTTGCTGCACCTGTCCACCCATCACCTAGGTATAAAGCCCAGCGTGCAGTAGCTGTTTTTCTTCACGCTGTGCCTCCCGAAACGCCCCAGAGTGTGTTGTTCCCCTTCCTGTGTCCATGTGATCCCATTTTTCAGCTCCCATTATAAGTGAGAATGTGGCGTTTGATTTTCTTTCCCTCGATTAGTTTGCTGAGGATAATGACCTCACATCACCAGTGCTTTTGTTTTTTATTATAAAGAGTAGTATTTTATTGAATAAGATTTGCTCACAGAAAACGAAGCTTAAATCTACAATGAATGCCGGACTCTACAGCAGAAAGCAATTTTCTCACTTTTCCACACACAATGGTTCCTACTAAGTGAAAAAATGCCATAAAATTTCATTCACAAATGTACTACTCTGTCTCAAAACATCTCACATAATCATGCACTGTACTAAAGCCATTAGATCAGTTCTTCAGTCAGGTTAAAGAAGTATCCCTCTAATAACTGATTTTTATAATGCTATCAATCTCCACTCCCAATCAGTCTGCCATTGTTAATGGCGTACAGCATTATTGAATACAATGGAATTGATGACGCCCATATCCACGGACAAACCGTGACTTACGATGGTTTGATTTATGATTTTTCAACGTTATGATGGGTTTATTGGAATATTAGATGCGTTTCTGAGTTACACTGGGTTTAGGAGTATGCGACCCTATAGTCCAGAAACAGCTGTATAAAGAAAAACAGGTGTACCTAATTAAAATATGCCTAGTGACTTGGGATAAATCAATAGATGTTCACAACTGATGGAGAGCCGTGAAAGAGAGATAGCGGTAAATAGTTACAATAACACAATTTTCCTGCACCTGTGGAGGATTTCCCCAAAAAAACGCAGAATGTGGGATGCACCTAAGGCATATGAAAGAGAGAGGGCAGAAGGAGTAAGAGAGAAAAAGGAGGAAGGAAGGAAGGAAGGAAGGAAGGAAGGAAGGAAGGAAGGAAGGAAGGGAGGAAGGAAGGAAGGAAGGAAAGAAGGAAAGAAGGACGGAAGGAAGGAGAAAACACCCGGTGTTACTAAAACCCCAAAAAGACTGGTTTCCCCCTGTGGGTAAGCCTACAATGTGGATGAATCTTGAAAATATTGTGCTACGTGTTATGTCAGTCATAAAAGCTCACCTATTGTGCAATTCCGTTTATTGGAATTGTCCACAATATGGAAATCTATTCATATGGGGTTGATCGCACTATGTAGTTGCTACCTAGTGCTGAGGGTCAGGGAGAGGGTTTGAGACAGAATGAGGAGTGACTAATGTCTACAGGGTTTTTCTCTGGTCGGGGGTGATAAGACGTTCTACAACGGATTGCGAATTAAAAGGGAATGTGCACAACCACAGGTATACTAAAAGCCACTCAATTCATGACTTTTAATGGGGGAATCTTATGTGGCGCACTCTCATCGAGACCACGGCAGACATAGTGAGAGAGAAAAAGGTGGGTAAATATCTGAAACGGAGGCAGAAACAGAGAGAATGAAAAGCCCTGTGAATGGAAGGGAGAGCGAAAAGGGCAAATGGTCCTATTTACAAATGACAGATGTGAAACTGGGGTTCACATCAACAGTGTCACAGCCAGGAAGGAGGATCATGCGAGCCATGTCACCGGTAGTGTGGCCCGCAGGGACGCCGACATGCTGGAGCGTCGTGCCAGCATGGGCTCTGGCAGCCACGTGGGCCAGCAGGAGGGTCCCGCTGCACAGCTGTGGGGTGAGGATAGACTGGGTGGTGATATCGGCCATGACAGGGGCCTCTTCTGCTGGCAAGAGTGTGACAGTAGCAAGTAGAGGGACAGGCCTGCGTGTGAGGACGGAATGCAGGAGGGGCTCTTCTGCGGCTGGGTGTGGGGCCCTCACCGGAACTGTGGAGAAATGGCCAGGTAACTGCGTCACGTGGGCTAGTAGATTGGCCAGGGCTTCGAACTGAAGGACAATAACGGGGAGTAGCTGTCAGGCCCTGGGAGTGTCTGAGTGTAAGTGGAGATGGGTTTGGGGTCACTGAGGGATGCGTGGGAGCCATCCCTGTATAGGTCCAGGTCATAGGGAGATAGGCTCGTGAGGCCTGTGGGTGTCTAGGGTTGTCCTGGGTGCCTGGGGCTGACTGTGGCAGAAATCTGGGGAGGGCTGGAGAGAAGCTGGGAGACACAGGAGAGTCCCTGAAGGCAGGGGGTGAAGAGGTGAAAGAAATGGGGGAGGGTTGCAGTAAGGTCCGTGAGTTTGTAGGTGATTCCTGGGTGTGGGAAGCTGACTCCAGGTGAAATCTGGAGATGGCTGGAGAGTAGCTGAGAGAGACAGAAGAGTCCCTGAGGGCTGGGGGTGAGAACATGAGGGAGACTGGGGAGTAAGTCAGTGAAATTCGCGAGTTCGGTGGTGTATCGTGGGCGCCTGGAACTGACTCCAGCTGGAATCTAGAGAAGTTTTGACAGTAGCTGAAAGAGACACAAGAGTCCCTGTGGGCTGAGGGCAAAGACCTGAGAGAGACCAGGGAGGACCTCAGTGAAGTCTGTGAGTCTGTAGGTGATTCCGGAGTGTGGGAGGCTGACTCCCGCTGAAATCTGGGCGTGGTGGGAGAGTAGCTGGGACAGACAGGAGAGTCCCAGGGGGCTGGGGGTGAAGACATGAGAGAGACTGGGGAGTAACTCAGTGAAACTGCTGAGTTTGTAGGTGATACCTGGGAGCCCGGAACTGACTCCCGCTGAAATCTGGGCATGGTTGGAGAGTAGCTGGGACACACAGGAGAGTCCCTGAGGGCTGGGGGTGAAGACATGAGAGAGACCGGGGAGTAACTCAGTGAAACTGGAGAGCTTGGTGGTGACTCCGGGGTGCCAGGAACTGACTCCAGCTGAAATGTGGGGGTGGTTGGAGAGTAGCTGGGACAGACAGGAGAGTCCCCGAGGGCTGGTGAAGACATGAGAGAGACTGGAGAGTAATTGAGTGAAATTGGTGAGTTTGGTGGCGATTCTGGGGTGCAAGGAACTGCTTCGAGCTGAGATCTGGGCGTAGTTGGAGAGTAGCTGCGACAGACAGTAGAGTCCCTGAGGGCTGGTGAAGACATGAGAGAGACAGGAGAGTAATTGAGTGAAATTGGTGAGTTTGGTGTTGATTCCGGGGTGCAAGGAACTGCTTCCAGATGAAATCTGGGCGTTGTTGGAGAGTAGCTGGGACAGACAGGAGAGTCCCAGAGGGCTGTTGAAGACATGAGAGAGACTGGAGAGTAATTGAGTGAAATTGGTGAGTTTGGTGTTGATTCCGGGGTGCAAGGAACTGCTTCCAGCTGAAATGTGGGCGCTGTTGGAGAGTAGCTGGGACAGACAGGAGAGTCCCTGAGGGCTGGTGAAGACATGAGAGAGACTGGGGAGTAACGCAGTGAAATTGGTGAGTTTGGTGGTGATTCCTGGGTGCCAGGAACTGACTCCCGCTGAAGTGTGGGCGTGGTTGGAGAGTAGCTGGGACACACAGGAGAGTCCCTGAGGGTTGGAGATAAAGACGTGCTAGAGACTGGGGAGTAACTGAGTGAAACTGGTGAGTTTGGTGGTGATTCCGGGGTGCCTGGAACTGACTCCAGCTGAAATGTGGGCGTGGTTGGAGAGTAGCTGGGACACACGGGAGAGTCCCTGAGGGATGGTGAAGACATGAGAGAGACTGGGGAGCAACGCAGTGAAATTGGTGAGTTTGGTGGTGATTTCTGGGTGCCTGCAACGGACTCCCGCTGAAGTGTGGGCGTGTTTGGAGAGTAGCTGGGACACACAGGCGAGTCCCTGAGGGTTGGAGATAAAGACGTGCTAGAGACTGGGGAGTAACTCAGTGAAAGTGGCGGGCTTGGTGGTGATCCCTGGGTTCCTGGAACTGACCCGCGCTGAAATGTGGGCGTGGCTGGAGAGTAGCTGGGACAGACTGGAGGGTCCGTAAGGGCTGGGGGTGAAGACGTGAGAGAGACTGGCGAGGATCTCACTGAGGTCTGTGAGTTTGTAGGTGTTTCTGGGGTGTGGGGTACAGACTCCCGCTGAAATCTGGGCGTAGTTGGAGAGTAGCTGGGACAGACAGGAGAGTCATGGGTGGCTGGGGGTGAGCTGCTGGATGATGGCAGTAAGAACATATGGTACATTATTGATGAATGAGGTGACTGTGAAGAATCTCCAGAGGAGGACACGGGAGAACACGATGACATGAGTGACTGTCCTGCTTGGTTAGGAAAGGGAAACTTAAAGTTGTGGAATTCTGCTGATGATGGATGTGAGAGTGGTGAAGCCCTGTGGGATGATGTAGAGTACTTCCACATCCCTGGTGGGGAGCTGCCCCTTGGGTGTGAGTTTCTGGGAGGGGAGAGGGAGAAGCTGGGTGAGGCAGGCATGAATCTTGAGGAGTCAGGGCTGGGGGACCGCTCATATTCTCCCGAGACCTGTGAGTCTCTGGGGGACTCCGGGGTGCATGGGGCTGACTCCCGCAGGAACCTGGGGATGGCTGGAGAGTAACTGGGAGCCACAGGAGAGTCCCTGAGGCCTGGGGGTGAAGAGATGAAAGACACAGGGGTGGAGCACTGTGAGGCTCGTGAGTTTGTTGGTGATTCCTGGGTGTGGGGGGCTGACTCCAGCTGAAATCTGGGGTTGTTTGGAGAGTAGCTGGGAGACACAGGAGACCCCCCGAGAGCTGGGGGTGAGCTGCTGGGTGATGGCAGTACGAACATGTGGTATATTATTGATGAACGTGGGGACTCTGAGGAATCCTCAGAGGAGGACACGGGAGAGCCCAATGGCTTCATTGATTGCCCATCACGGTGAGGACAGGGAAATGGGAGCTTGTGGGATTCTGGTGATGACAGAGGTGAGTGTGGTGAAGCCCTAGGGGATGGTGAATGGTAGCTCCGGATCCCTGGTGAGGCGCTTCCCCTTAAGCCTGAGTTTCTGAGAGGGGAGAGGGAGAAGCTGGGTGAGGCTCGCATGGACCTTGGGGAGTCCGGGCTGGGGGACCGTTCATAAGAAGAGCCAGACAAGACCCTACTGTTCTTAGGTGCAGACATGATTAGGAAACCTGCAGCTCCCAGGGGCCCCTACTAATTTTCTAACTCACAGAAGGAAGGAGTGCGTGTGTGTGTCTGTGTGTGTGTGTGTGTGTGAGTGAGTGTGTGTGTGTGTTTGTGTGTGTGCGGTGTGAGGTATGTGCCCCTTCAGAAAATGGAAATCAACCAACCAATGAGACAGACAGACAGACAGACAGACAGACAGAGATTCACTTGCCCAAGTGTTCTGTCCTGTCCTCTGAATCCGCTTCCAAGTCGCAAGACGCTGTGAGCTCCAAGTCCACGCAGAGTCCGCCAAACGCTCCGGCCGCTGATCCGCTCCGCGAAGATCTGAGTACAGGCCAGCCAGGGCGGGTTTAAATAGCCTCGGGCGCAGCCTAGCAGCGGAAAGGGCGGAGCTTCACTCCTCCTTTCCATCAGTCACCCCCAACTTTCCCAGGCTACACCTCGTAGGAAACTGTTCTCTTGCTTTGATTTCATGCGCCACCTTTGGGACAATCTAAGAACTTACAAGTTTTCTTGGCCAGATAACTTAGGAATTGTATGCACTGAAACACGGAAAACCGACTAGTGGTTCTGTGGTTCCCACGTTGTGGTTTTGACACCAGCAGCATCCTTGCAACAATCAAACCCCGGAGATCCACAGATCTGCGTTGTAACAAGACCTCCCCCTGACCCTGATGCATGGCAGTTTAAGAAGTCTTCCCGTGTAAGCCAAAAGACTTGGAGGAAAAGGTGGAGATATGCGTTGTAGAAACATTCTTTTGCTCTGGAACCACGTAGAGACTTGGGAGCCTGTTGGGTGGAGCATTCGTTGGATGAGGGTGGTCGGGTTAGGAATAGCAAGGTGTGGCTCCAGGTAATCCAATCATCTAATTAAGATTCCAGTTGTGCTCATCTGTTTTAAAATTCCGTTTGTGTAAATTCTTTCAGTCAGACTGAGAATGGCAAAGCCTCAACCCCAATTTCCAGGGAGGGCTGAGAGCCTCAGGTGGAGTTGATCACCAATAGCCTATGGTTTAACCCATCATGCCTATAGAATGAGGTCTCCATAAAAACCCGAAAGGACTGGGTTCAGAGAGCTTCTGGATAACACTTCCTGGAAGGCAGTGCGCCCCTCCCCACATGCCGGGCCCCAAATTTATTTCCGAATGTTTGCAATATCCGCTAAAATACAATGGCAAATGTAAGTGTTTCCCTGCGTGCTGTGAGCTCTTCCAGCAAATGAAAGCAAATAAATCTGGGAGTGGTGGCAACCTGATTTCTAGCCAGTTGCTGAGAAGCACAGGTAAAACAACGTAGGGCTTCCCATTGTTATTAGTGTGGGAGGCCTGTCTGGCAGGACTCGGCCCTTTGGAATCTAATGCTATGTCCCGGTAGATAGCGTCACCATTGAATTAGAAGACACACATATGTTGAGAATAATATTTCTGCTCATTTGCTGCACGTCTTATTTACAATATGTAATCAAATTCTTTATCCTGACCTTATGGCACCTGGGTTGAGAACCATGATGGGAAGCAAACATTGGTCTGTCACTTTCTGAGTTTGAAACTTTATTTTGCCTTTAGCGTTTTGCTATTGCTTTTTCGTTTTCTTTTGTTTCGTTTTGTTTCCAAGTTCTGGGGTATATGTGCAGGATGTGCAGATTTGTTACTAAGGTAAACAATCGTGTGCCATGGTGGTTTGCTGCACCTGTCCACCCATCACCTAGGTATAAAGCCCAGCGTGCAGTAGCTGTTTTTCTTCACGCTGTGCCTCCCGAAACGCCCCAGAGTGTGTTGTTCCCCTTCCTGTGTCCATGTGATCCCATTTTTCAGCTCCCATTATAAGTGAGAATGTGGCGTTTGATTTTCTTTCCCTCGATTAGTTTGCTGAGGATAATGACCTCACATCACCAGTGCTTTTGTTTTTTATTATAAAGAGTAGTATTTTATTGAATAAGATTTGCTCACAGAAAACGAAGCTTAAATCTACAATGAATGCCGGACTCTACAGCAGAAAGCAATTTTCTCACTTTTCCACACACAATGGTTCCTACTAAGTGAAAAAATGCCATAAAATTTCATTCACAAATGTACTACTCTGTCTCAAAACATCTCACATAATCATGCACTGTACTAAAGCCATTAGATCAGTTCTTCAGTCAGGTTAAAGAAGTATCCCTCTAATAACTGATTTTTATAATGCTATCAATCTCCACTCCCAATCAGTCTGCCATTGTTAATGGCGTACAGCATTATTGAATACAATGGAATTGATGACGCCCATATCCACGGACAAACCGTGACTTACGATGGTTTGATTTATGATTTTTCAACGTTATGATGGGTTTATTGGAATATTAGATGCGTTTCTGAGTTACACTGGGTTTAGGAGTATGCGACCCTATAGTCCAGAAACAGCTGTATAAAGAAAAACAGGTGTACCTAATTAAAATATGCCTAGTGACTTGGGATAAATCAATAGATGTTCACAACTGATGGAGAGCCGTGAAAGAGAGATAGCGGTAAATAGTTACAATAACACAATTTTCCTGCACCTGTGGAGGATTTCCCCAAAAAAACGCAGAATGTGGGATGCACCTAAGGCATATGAAAGAGAGAGGGCAGAAGGAGTAAGAGAGAAATAGGAGGAAGGAAGGAAGGAAGGAAGGAAGGAAGGAAGGAAGGAAGGAAGGAAGGGAGGAAGGAAGGAAGGAAGGAAAGAAGGAAAGAAGGACGGAAGGAAGGAGAAAACACCCGGTGTTACTAAAACCCCAAAAAGACTGGTTTCCCCCTGTGGGTAAGCCTACAATGTGGATGAATCTTGAAAATATTGTGCTACGTGTTATGTCAGTCATAAAAGCTCACCTATTGTGCAATTCCGTTTATAGGAATTGTCCACAATATGGAAATCTATTCATATGGGGTTGATCGCACTATGTAGTTGCTACCTAGTGCTGAGGGTCAGGGAGAGGGTTTGAGACAGAATGAGGAGTGACTAATGTCTACAGGGTTTTTCTCTGGTCGGGGGTGATAAGACGTTCTACAACGGATTGCGAATTAAAAGGGAATGTGCACAACCACAGGTATACTAAAAGCCACTCAATTCATGACTTTTAATGGGGGAATCTTATGTGGCGCACTCTCATCGAGACCACGGCAGACATAGTGAGAGAGAAAAAGGTGGGTAAATATCTGAAACGGAGGCAGAAACAGAGAGAATGAAAAGCCCTGTGAATGGAAGGGAGAGCGAAAAGGGCAAATGGTCCTATTTACAAATGACAGATGTGAAACTGGGGTTCACATCAACAGTGTCACAGCCAGGAAGGAGGATCATGCGAGCCATGTCACCGGTAGTGTGGCCCGCAGGGACGCCGACATGCTGGAGCGTCGTGCCAGCATGGGCTCTGGCAGCCACGTGGGCCAGCAGGAGGGTCCCGCTGCACAGCTGTGGGGTGAGGATAGACTGGGTGGTGATATCGGCCATGACAGGGGCCTCTTCTGCTGGCAAGAGTGTGACAGTAGCAAGTAGAGGGACAGGCCTGCGTGTGAGGACGGAATGCAGGAGGGGCTCTTCTGCGGCTGGGTGTGGGGCCCTCACCGGAACTGTGGAGAAATGGCCAGGTAACTGCGTCACGTGGGCTAGTAGATTGGCCAGGGCTTCGAACTGAAGGACAATAACGGGGAGTAGCTGTCAGGCCCTGGGAGTGTCTGAGTGTAAGTGGAGATGGGTTTGGGGTCACTGAGGGATGCGTGGGAGCCATCCCTGTATAGGTCCAGGTCATAGGGAGATAGGCTCGTGAGGCCTGTGGGTGTCTAGGGTTGTCCTGGGTGCCTGGGGCTGACTGTGGCAGAAATCTGGGGAGGGCTGGAGAGAAGCTGGGAGACACAGGAGAGTCCCTGAAGGCAGGGGGTGAAGAGGTGAAAGAAATGGGGGAGGGTTGCAGTAAGGTCCGTGAGTTTGTAGGTGATTCCTGGGTGTGGGAAGCTGACTCCAGGTGAAATCTGGAGATGGCTGGAGAGTAGCTGAGAGAGACAGAAGAGTCCCTGAGGGCTGGGGGTGAGAACATGAGGGAGACTGGGGAGTAAGTCAGTGAAATTCGCGAGTTCGGTGGTGTATCGTGGGCGCCTGGAACTGACTCCAGCTGGAATCTAGAGAAGTTTTGACAGTAGCTGAAAGAGACACAAGAGTCCCTGTGGGCTGAGGGCAAAGACCTGAGAGAGACCAGGGAGGACCTCAGTGAAGTCTGTGAGTCTGTAGGTGATTCCGGAGTGTGGGAGGCTGACTCCCGCTGAAATCTGGGCGTGGTGGGAGAGTAGCTGGGACAGACAGGAGAGTCCCAGGGGGCTGGGGGTGAAGACATGAGAGAGACTGGGGAGTAACTCAGTGAAACTGCTGAGTTTGTAGGTGATACCTGGGAGCCCGGAACTGACTCCCGCTGAAATCTGGGCATGGTTGGAGAGTAGCTGGGACACACAGGAGAGTCCCTGAGGGCTGGGGGTGAAGACATGAGAGAGACCGGGGAGTAACTCAGTGAAACTGGAGAGTTTGGTGGTGACTCCGGGGTGCCAGGAACTGACTCCAGCTGAAATGTGGGGGTGGTTGGAGAGTAGCTGGGACAGACAGGAGAGTCCCCGAGGGCTGGTGAAGACATGAGAGAGACTGGAGAGTAATTGAGTGAAATTGGTGAGTTTGGTGGCGATTCTGGGGTGCAAGGAACTGCTTCGAGCTGAGATCTGGGCGTAGTTGGAGAGTAGCTGCGACAGACAGTAGAGTCCCTGAGGGCTGGTGAAGACATGAGAGAGACAGGAGAGTAATTGAGTGAAATTGGTGAGTTTGGTGTTGATTCCGGGGTGCAAGGAACTGCTTCCAGATGAAATCTGGGCGTTGTTGGAGAGTAGCTGGGACAGACAGGAGAGTCCCAGAGGGCTGTTGAAGACATGAGAGAGACTGGAGAGTAATTGAGTGAAATTGGTGAGTTTGGTGTTGATTCCGGGGTGCAAGGAACTGCTTCCAGCTGAAATGTGGGCGCTGTTGGAGAGTAGCTGGGACAGACAGGAGAGTCCCTGAGGGCTGGTGAAGACATGAGAGAGACTGGGGAGTAACGCAGTGAAATTGGTGAGTTTGGTGGTGATTCCTGGGTGCCAGGAACTGACTCCCGCTGAAGTGTGGGCGTGGTTGGAGAGTAGCTGGGACACACAGGAGAGTCCCTGAGGGTTGGAGATAAAGACGTGCTAGAGACTGGGGAGTAACTGAGTGAAACTGGTGAGTTTGGTGGTGATTCCGGGGTGCCTGGAACTGACTCCAGCTGAAATGTGGGCGTGGTTGGAGAGTAGCTGGGACACACGGGAGAGTCCCTGAGGGATGGTGAAGACATGAGAGAGACTGGGGAGCAACGCAGTGAAATTGGTGAGTTTGGTGGTGATTTCTGGGTGCCTGCAACGGACTCCTGCTGAAGTGTGGGCGTGTTTGGAGAGTAGCTGGGACACACAGGCGAGTCCCTGAGGGTTGGAGATAAAGACGTGCTAGAGACTGGGGAGTAACTCAGTGAAAGTGGCGGGCTTGGTGGTGATCCCTGGGTTCCTGGAACTGACCCGCGCTGAAATGTGGGCGTGGCTGGAGAGTAGCTGGGACAGACTGGAGGGTCCGTAAGGGCTGGGGGTGAAGACGTGAGAGAGACTGGCGAGGATCTCACTGAGGTCTGTGAGTTTGTAGGTGTTTCTGGGGTGTGGGGTACAGACTCCCGCTGAAATCTGGGCGTAGTTGGAGAGTAGCTGGGACAGACAGGAGAGTCATGGGTGGCTGGGGGTGAGCTGCTGGATGATGGCAGTAAGAACATATGGTATATTATTGATGAATGAGGTGACTGTGAAGAATCTCCAGAGGAGGACACGGGAGAACACGATGACATGAGTGACTGTCCTGCTTGGTTAGGAAAGGGAAACTTAAAGTTGTGGAATTCTGCTGATGATGGATGTGAGAGTGGTGAAGCCCTGTGGGATGATGTAGAGTACTTCCACATCCCTGGTGGGGAGCTGCCCCTTGGGTGTGAGTTTCTGGGAGGGGAGAGGGAGAAGCTGGGTGAGGCAGGCATGAATCTTGAGGAGTCAGGGCTGGGGGACCGCTCATATTCTCCCGAGACCTGTGAGTCTCTGGGGGACTCCGGGGTGCATGGGGCTGACTCCCGCAGGAACCTGGGGATGGCTGGAGAGTAACTGGGAGCCACAGGAGAGTCCCTGAGGCCTGGGGGTGAAGAGATGAAAGACACAGGGGTGGAGCACTGTGAGGCTCGTGAGTTTGTTGGTGATTCCTGGGTGTGGGGGGCTGACTCCAGCTGAAATCTGGGGTTGTTTGGAGAGTAGCTGGGAGACACAGGAGACCCCCCGAGAGCTGGGGGTGAGCTGCTGGGTGATGGCAGTACGAACATGTGGTATATTATTGATGAACGTGGGGACTCTGAGGAATCCTCAGAGGAGGACACGGGAGAGCCCAATGGCTTCATTGATTGCCCATCACGGTGAGGACAGGGAAATGGGAGCTTGTGGGATTCTGGTGATGACAGAGGTGAGTGTGGTGAAGCCCTAGGGGATGGTGAATGGTAGCTCCGGATCCCTGGTGAGGCGCTTCCCCTTAAGCCTGAGTTTCTGAGAGGGGAGAGGGAGAAGCTGGGTGAGGCTCGCATGGACCTTGGGGAGTCCGGGCTGGGGGACCGTTCATAAGAAGAGCCAGACAAGACCCTACTGTTCTTAGGTGCAGACATGATTAGGAAACCTGCAGCTCCCAGGGGCCCCTACTAATTTTCTAACTCACAGAAGGAAGGAGTGCGTGTGTGTGTGTGTGTGTGTGTGTGTGTGTGTGTGTGTGTGTGAGTGTGTGTGTGTGTTTGTGTGTGTGCGGTGTGAGGTATGTGCCCCTTCAGAAAATGGAAATCAACCAACCAATGAGACAGACAGACAGACAGACAGACAGACAGAGATTCACTTGCCCAAGTGTTCTGTCCTGTCCTCTGAATCCGCTTCCAAGTCGCAAGACGCTGTGAGCTCCAAGTCCACGCAGAGTCCGCCAAACGCTCCGGCCGCTGATCCGCTCCGCGAAGATCTGAGTACAGGCCAGCCAGGGCGGGTTTAAATAGCCTCGGGCGCAGCCTAGCAGCGGAAAGGGCGGAGCTTCACTCCTCCTTTCCATCAGTCACCCCCAACTTTCCCAGGCTACACCTCGTAGGAAACTGTTCTCTTGCTTTGATTTCATGCGCCACCTTTGGGACAATCTAAGAACTTACAAGTTTTCTTGGCCAGATAACTTAGGAATTGTATGCACTGAAACACGGAAAACCGACTAGTGGTTCTGTGGTTCCCACGTTGTGGTTTTGACACCAGCAGCATCCTTGCAACAATCAAACCCCGGAGATCCACAGATCTGCGTTGTAACAAGACCTCCCCCTGACCCTGATGCATGGCAGTTTAAGAAGTCTTCCCGTGTAAGCCAAAAGACTTGGAGGAAAAGGTGGAGATATGCGTTGTAGAAACATTCTTTTGCTCTGGAACCACGTAGAGACTTGGGAGCCTGTTGGGTGGAGCATTCGTTGGATGAGGGTGGTCGGGTTAGGAATAGCAAGGTGTGGCTCCAGGTAATCCAATCATCTAATTAAGATTCCAGTTGTGCTCATCTGTTTTAAAATTCCGTTTGTGTAAATTCTTTCAGTCAGACTGAGAATGGCAAAGCCTCAACCCCAATTTCCAGGGAGGGCTGAGAGCCTCAGGTGGAGTTGATCACCAATAGCCTATGGTTTAACCCATCATGCCTATAGAATGAGGTCTCCATAAAAACCCGAAAGGACTGGGTTCAGAGAGCTTCTGGATAACACTTCCTGGAAGGCAGTGCGCCCCTCCCCACATGCCGGGCCCCAAATTTATTTCCGAATGTTTGCAATATCCGCTAAAATACAATGGCAAATGTAAGTGTTTCCCTGCGTGCTGTGAGCTCTTCCAGCAAATGAAAGCAAATAAATCTGGGAGTGGTGGCAACCTGATTTCTAGCCAGTTGCTGAGAAGCACAGGTAAAACAACGTAGGGCTTCCCATTGTTATTAGTGTGGGAGGCCTGTCTGGCAGGACTCGGCCCTTTGGAATCTAATGCTATGTCCCGGTAGATAGCGTCACCATTGAATTAGAAGACACACATATGTTGAGAATAATATTTCTGCTCATTTGCTGCACGTCTTATTTACAATATGTAATCAAATTCTTTATCCTGACCTTATGGCACCTGGGTTGAGAACCATGATGGGAAGCAAACATTGGTCTGTCACTTTCTGAGTTTGAAACTTTATTTTGCCTTTAGCGTTTTGCTATTGCTTTTTCGTTTTCTTTTGTTTCGTTTTGTTTCCAAGTTCTGGGGTATATGTGCAGGATGTGCAGATTTGTTACTAAGGTAAACAATCGTGTGCCATGGTGGTTTGCTGCACCTGTCCACCCATCACCTAGGTATAAAGCCCAGCGTGCAGTAGCTGTTTTTCTTCACGCTGTGCCTCCCGAAACGCCCCAGAGTGTGTTGTTCCCCTTCCTGTGTCCATGTGATCCCATTTTTCAGCTCCCATTATAAGTGAGAATGTGGCGTTTGATTTTCTTTCCCTCGATTAGTTTGCTGAGGATAATGACCTCACATCACCAGTGCTTTTGTTTTTTATTATAAAGAGTAGTATTTTATTGAATAAGATTTGCTCACAGAAAACGAAGCTTAAATCTACAATGAATGCCGGACTCTACAGCAGAAAGCAATTTTCTCACTTTTCCACACACAATGGTTCCTACTAAGTGAAAAAATGCCATAAAATTTCATTCACAAATGTACTACTCTGTCTCAAAACATCTCACATAATCATGCACTGTACTAAAGCCATTAGATCAGTTCTTCAGTCAGGTTAAAGAAGTATCCCTCTAATAACTGATTTTTATAATGCTATCAATCTCCACTCCCAATCAGTCTGCCATTGTTAATGGCGTACAGCATTATTGAATACAATGGAATTGATGACGCCCATATCCACGGACAAACCGTGACTTACGATGGTTTGATTTATGATTTTTCAACGTTATGATGGGTTTATTGGAATATTAGATGCGTTTCTGAGTTACACTGGGTTTAGGAGTATGCGACCCTATAGTCCAGAAACAGCTGTATAAAGAAAAACAGGTGTACCTAATTAAAATATGCCTAGTGACTTGGGATAAATCAATAGATGTTCACAACTGATGGAGAGCCGTGAAAGAGAGATAGCGGTAAATAGTTACAATAACACAATTTTCCTGCACCTGTGGAGGATTTCCCCAAAAAAACGCAGAATGTGGGATGCACCTAAGGCATATGAAAGAGAGAGGGCAGAAGGAGTAAGAGAGAAATAGGAGGAAGGAAGGAAGGAAGGAAGGAAGGAAGGAAGGAAGGAAGGAAGGAAGGGAGGAAGGAAGGAAGGAAGGAAAGAAGGAAAGAAGGACGGAAGGAAGGAGAAAACACCCGGTGTTACTAAAACCCCAAAAAGACTGGTTTCCCCCTGTGGGTAAGCCTACAATGTGGATGAATCTTGAAAATATTGTGCTACGTGTTATGTCAGTCATAAAAGCTCACCTATTGTGCAATTCCGTTTATAGGAATTGTCCACAATATGGAAATCTATTCATATGGGGTTGATCGCACTATGTAGTTGCTACCTAGTGCTGAGGGTCAGGGAGAGGGTTTGAGACAGAATGAGGAGTGACTAATGTCTACAGGGTTTTTCTCTGGTCGGGGGTGATAAGACGTTCTACAACGGATTGCGAATTAAAAGGGAATGTGCACAACCACAGGTATACTAAAAGCCACTCAATTCATGACTTTTAATGGGGGAATCTTATGTGGCGCACTCTCATCGAGACCACGGCAGACATAGTGAGAGAGAAAAAGGTGGGTAAATATCTGAAACGGAGGCAGAAACAGAGAGAATGAAAAGCCCTGTGAATGGAAGGGAGAGCGAAAAGGGCAAATGGTCCTATTTACAAATGACAGATGTGAAACTGGGGTTCACATCAACAGTGTCACAGCCAGGAAGGAGGATCATGCGAGCCATGTCACCGGTAGTGTGGCCCGCAGGGACGCCGACATGCTGGAGCGTCGTGCCAGCATGGGCTCTGGCAGCCACGTGGGCCAGCAGGAGGGTCCCGCTGCACAGCTGTGGGGTGAGGATAGACTGGGTGGTGATATCGGCCATGACAGGGGCCTCTTCTGCTGGCAAGAGTGTGACAGTAGCAAGTAGAGGGACAGGCCTGCGTGTGAGGACGGAATGCAGGAGGGGCTCTTCTGCGGCTGGGTGTGGGGCCCTCACCGGAACTGTGGAGAAATGGCCAGGTAACTGCGTCACGTGGGCTAGTAGATTGGCCAGGGCTTCGAACTGAAGGACAATAACGGGGAGTAGCTGTCAGGCCCTGGGAGTGTCTGAGTGTAAGTGGAGATGGGTTTGGGGTCACTGAGGGATGCGTGGGAGCCATCCCTGTATAGGTCCAGGTCATAGGGAGATAGGCTCGTGAGGCCTGTGGGTGTCTAGGGTTGTCCTGGGTGCCTGGGGCTGACTGTGGCAGAAATCTGGGGAGGGCTGGAGAGAAGCTGGGAGACACAGGAGAGTCCCTGAAGGCAGGGGGTGAAGAGGTGAAAGAAATGGGGGAGGGTTGCAGTAAGGTCCGTGAGTTTGTAGGTGATTCCTGGGTGTGGGAAGCTGACTCCAGGTGAAATCTGGAGATGGCTGGAGAGTAGCTGAGAGAGACAGAAGAGTCCCTGAGGGCTGGGGGTGAGAACATGAGGGAGACTGGGGAGTAAGTCAGTGAAATTCGCGAGTTCGGTGGTGTATCGTGGGCGCCTGGAACTGACTCCAGCTGGAATCTAGAGAAGTTTTGACAGTAGCTGAAAGAGACACAAGAGTCCCTGTGGGCTGAGGGCAAAGACCTGAGAGAGACCAGGGAGGACCTCAGTGAAGTCTGTGAGTCTGTAGGTGATTCCGGAGTGTGGGAGGCTGACTCCCGCTGAAATCTGGGCGTGGTGGGAGAGTAGCTGGGACAGACAGGAGAGTCCCAGGGGGCTGGGGGTGAAGACATGAGAGAGACTGGGGAGTAACTCAGTGAAACTGCTGAGTTTGTAGGTGATACCTGGGAGCCCGGAACTGACTCCCGCTGAAATCTGGGCATGGTTGGAGAGTAGCTGGGACACACAGGAGAGTCCCTGAGGGCTGGGGGTGAAGACATGAGAGAGACCGGGGAGTAACTCAGTGAAACTGGAGAGTTTGGTGGTGACACCGGTGTGCCAGGAACTGACTCCAGCTGAAATGTGGGGGTGGTTGGAGAGTAGCTGGGACAGACAGGAGAGTCCCCGAGGGCTGGTGAAGACATGAGAGAGACTGGAGAGTAATTGAGTGAAATTGGTGAGTTTGGTGGCGATTCTGGGGTGCAAGGAACTGCTTCGAGCTGAGATCTGGGCGTAGTTGGAGAGTAGCTGCGACAGACAGTAGAGTCCCTGAGGGCTGGTGAAGACATGAGAGAGACTGGAGAGTAATTGAGTGAAATTGGTGAGTTTGGTGTTGATTCCGGGGTGCAAGGAACTGCTTCCAGATGAAATCTGGGCGTTGTTGGAGAGTAGCTGGGACAGACAGGAGAGTCCCAGAGGGCTGGTGAAGACATGAGAGAGACTGGAGAGTAATTGAGTGAAATTGGTGAGTTTGGTGTTGATTCCGGGGTGCAAGGAACTGCTTCCAGCTGAAATGTGGGCGCTGTTGGAGAGTAGCTGGGACAGACAGGAGAGTCCCTGAGGGCTGGTGAAGACATGAGAGAGACTGGGGAGTAACGCAGTGAAATTGGTGAGTTTGGTGGTGATTCCTGGGTGCCAGGAACTGACTCCCGCTGAAGTGTGGGCGTGGTTGGAGAGTAGCTGGGACACACAGGAGAGTCCCTGAGGGTTGGAGATAAAGACGTGCTAGAGACTGGGGAGTAACTGAGTGAAACTGGTGAGTTTGGTGGTGATTCCGGGGTGCCTGGAACTGACTCCAGCTGAAATGTGGGCGTGGTTGGAGAGTAGCTGGGACACACGGGAGAGTCCCTGAGGGATGGTGAAGACATGAGAGAGACTGGGGAGCAACGCAGTGAAATTGGTGAGTTTGGTGGTGATTTCTGGGTGCCTGCAACGGACTCCCGCTGAAGTGTGGGCGTGTTTGGAGAGTAGCTGGGACACACAGGCGAGTCCCTGAGGGTTGGAGATAAAGACGTGCTAGAGACTGGGGAGTAACTCAGTGAAAGTGGCGGGCTTGGTGGTGATCCCTGGGTTCCTGGAACTGACCCGTGCTGAAATGTGGGCGTGGCTGGAGAGTAGCTGGGACAGACTGGAGGGTCCGTAAGGGCTGGGGGTGAAGACGTGAGAGAGACTGGCGAGGATCTCACTGAGGTCTGTGAGTTTGTAGGTGTTTCTGGGGTGTGGGGTACAGACTCCCGCTGAAATCTGGGCGTAGTTGGAGAGTAGCTGGGACAGACAGGAGAGTCATGGGTGGCTGGGGGTGAGCTGCTGGATGATGGCAGTAAGAACATATGGTATATTATTGATGAATGAGGTGACTGTGAAGAATCTCCAGAGGAGGACACGGGAGAACACGATGACATGAGTGACTGTCCTGCTTGGTTAGGAAAGGGAAACTTAAAGTTGTGGAATTCTGCTGATGATGGATGTGAGAGTGGTGAAGCCCTGTGGGATGATGTAGAGTACTTCCACATCCCTGGTGGGGAGCTGCCCCTTGGGTGTGAGTTTCTGGGAGGGGAGAGGGAGAAGCTGGGTGAGGCAGGCATGAATCTTGAGGAGTCAGGGCTGGGGGACCGCTCATATTCTCCCGAGACCTGTGAGTCTCTGGGGGACTCCGGGGTGCATGGGGCTGACTCCCGCAGGAACCTGGGGATGGCTGGAGAGTAACTGGGAGCCACAGGAGAGTCCCTGAGGCCTGGGGGTGAAGAGATGAAAGACACAGGGGTGGAGCACTGTGAGGCTCGTGAGTTTGTTGGTGATTCCTGGGTGTGGGGGGCTGACTCCAGCTGAAATCTGGGGTTGTTTGGAGAGTAGCTGGGAGACACAGGAGACCCCCCGAGAGCTGGGGGTGAGCTGCTGGGTGATGGCAGTACGAACATGTGGTATATTATTGATGAACGTGGGGACTCTGAGGAATCCTCAGAGGAGGACACGGGAGAGCCCAATGGCTTCATTGATTGCCCATCACGGTGAGGACAGGGAAATGGGAGCTTGTGGGATTCTGGTGATGACAGAGGTGAGTGTGGTGAAGCCCTAGGGGATGGTGAATGGTAGCTCCGGATCCCTGGTGAGGCGCTTCCCCTTAAGCCTGAGTTTCTGAGAGGGGAGAGGGAGAAGCTGGGTGAGGCTCGCATGGACCTTGGGGAGTCCGGGCTGGGGGACCGTTCATAAGAAGAGCCAGACAAGACCCTACTGTTCTTAGGTGCAGACATGATTAGGAAACCTGCAGCTCCCAGGGGCCCCTACTAATTTTCTAACTCACAGAAGGAAGGAGTGCGTGTGTGTGTGTGTGTGTGTGTGTGTGTGTGAGTGAGTGTGTGTGTGTGTTTGTGTATGTGCGGTGTGAGGTATGTGCCCCTTCAGAAAATGGAAATCAACCAACCAATGAGACAGACAGACAGACAGACAGACAGACAGAGATTCACTTGCCCAAGTGTTCTGTCCTGTCCTCTGAATCCGCTTCCAAGTCGCAAGACGCTGTGAGCTCCAAGTCCACGCAGAGTCCGCCAAACGCTCCGGCCGCTGATCCGCTCCGCGAAGATCTGAGTACAGGCCAGCCAGGGCGGGTTTAAATAGCCTCGGGCGCAGCCTAGCAGCGGAAAGGGCGGAGCTTCACTCCTCCTTTCCATCAGTCACCCCCAACTTTCCCAGGCTACACCTAGTAGGAAACTGTTCTCTTGCTTTGATTTCATGCGCCACCTTTGGGACAATCTAAGAACTTACAAGTTTTCTTGGCCAGATAACTTAGGAATTGTATGCACTGAAACACGGAAAACCGACTAGTGGTTCTGTGGTTCCCACGTTGTGGTTTTGACACCAGCAGCATCCTTGCAACAATCAAACCCCGGAGATCCACAGATCTGCGTTGTAACAAGACCTCCCCCTGACCCTGATGCATGGCAGTTTAAGAAGTCTTCCCGTGTAAGCCAAAAGACTTGGAGGAAAAGGTGGAGATATGCGTTGTAGAAACATTCTTTTGCTCTGGAACCACGTAGAGACTTGGGAGCCTGTTGGGTGGAGCATTCGTTGGATGAGGGTGGTCGGGTTAGGAATAGCAAGGTGTGGCTCCAGGTAATCCAATCATCTAATTAAGATTCCAGTTGTGCTCATCTGTTTTAAAATTCCGTTTGTGTAAATTCTTTCAGTCAGACTGAGAATGGCAAAGCCTCAACCCCAATTTCCAGGGAGGGCTGAGAGCCTCAGGTGGAGTTGATCACCAATAGCCTATGGTTTAACCCATCATGCCTATAGAATGAGGTCTCCATAAAAACCCGAAAGGACTGGGTTCAGAGAGCTTCTGGATAACACTTCCTGGAAGGCAGTGCGCCCCTCCCCACATGCCGGGCCCCAAATTTATTTCCGAATGTTTGCAATATCCGCTAAAATACAATGGCAAATGTAAGTGTTTCCCTGCGTGCTGTGAGCTCTTCCAGCAAATGAAAGCAAATAAATCTGGGAGTGGTGGCAACCTGATTTCTAGCCAGTTGCTGAGAAGCACAGGTAAAACAACGTAGGGCTTCCCATTGTTATTAGTGTGGGAGGCCTGTCTGGCAGGACTCGGCCCTTTGGAATCTAATGCTATGTCCCGGTAGATAGCGTCACCATTGAATTAGAAGACACACATATGTTGAGAATAATATTTCTGCTCATTTGCTGCACGTCTTATTTACAATATGTAATCAAATTCTTTATCCTGACCTTATGGCACCTGGGTTGAGAACCATGATGGGAAGCAAACATTGGTCTGTCACTTTCTGAGTTTGAAACTTTATTTTGCCTTTAGCGTTTTGCTATTGCTTTTTCGTTTTCTTTTGTTTCGTTTTGTTTCCAAGTTCTGGGGTATATGTGCAGGATGTGCAGATTTGTTACTAAGGTAAACAATCGTGTGCCATGGTGGTTTGCTGCACCTGTCCACCCATCACCTAGGTATAAAGCCCAGCGTGCAGTAGCTGTTTTTCTTCACGCTGTGCCTCCCGAAACGCCCCAGAGTGTGTTGTTCCCCTTCCTGTGTCCATGTGATCCCATTTTTCAGCTCCCATTATAAGTGAGAATGTGGCGTTTGATTTTCTTTCCCTCGATTAGTTTGCTGAGGATAATGACCTCACATCACCAGTGCTTTTGTTTTTTATTATAAAGAGTAGTATTTTATTGAATAAGATTTGCTCACAGAAAACGAAGCTTAAATCTACAATGAATGCCGGACTCTACAGCAGAAAGCAATTTTCTCACTTTTCCACACACAATGGTTCCTACTAAGTGAAAAAATGCCATAAAATTTCATTCACAAATGTACTACTCTGTCTCAAAACATCTCACATAATCATGCACTGTACTAAAGCCATTAGATCAGTTCTTCAGTCAGGTTAAAGAAGTATCCCTCTAATAACTGATTTTTATAATGCTATCAATCTCCACTCCCAATCAGTCTGCCATTGTTAATGGCGTACAGCATTATTGAATACAATGGAATTGATGACGCCCATATCCACGGACAAACCGTGACTTACGATGGTTTGATTTATGATTTTTCAACGTTATGATGGGTTTATTGGAATATTAGATGCGTTTCTGAGTTACACTGGGTTTAGGAGTATGCGACCCTATAGTCCAGAAACAGCTGTATAAAGAAAAACAGGTGTACCTAATTAAAATATGCCTAGTGACTTGGGATAAATCAATAGATGTTCACAACTGATGGAGAGCCGTGAAAGAGAGATAGCGGTAAATAGTTACAATAACACAATTTTCCTGCACCTGTGGAGGATTTCCCCAAAAAAACGCAGAATGTGGGATGCACCTAAGGCATATGAAAGAGAGAGGGCAGAAGGAGTAAGAGAGAAATAGGAGGAAGGAAGGAAGGAAGGAAGGAAGGAAGGGAGGAAGGAAGGAAGGAAGGAAAGAAGGAAAGAAGGACGGAAGGAAGGAGAAAACACCCGGTGTTACTAAAACCCCAAAAAGACTGGTTTCCCCCTGTGGGTAAGCCTACAATGTGGATGAATCTTGAAAATATTGTGCTACGTGTTATGTCAGTCATAAAAGCTCACCTATTGTGCAATTCCGTTTATAGGAATTGTCCACAATATGGAAATCTATTCATATGGGGTTGATCGCACTATGTAGTTGCTACCTAGTGCTGAGGGTCAGGGAGAGGGTTTGAGACAGAATGAGGAGTGACTAATGTCTACAGGGTTTTTCTCTGGTCGGGGGTGATAAGACGTTCTACAACGGATTGCGAATTAAAAGGGAATGTGCACAACCACAGGTATACTAAAAGCCACTCAATTCATGACTTTTAATGGGGGAATCTTATGTGGCGCACTCTCATCGAGACCACGGCAGACATAGTGAGAGAGAAAAAGGTGGGTAAATATCTGAAACGGAGGCAGAAACAGAGAGAATGAAAAGCCCTGTGAATGGAAGGGAGAGCGAAAAGGGCAAATGGTCCTATTTACAAATGACAGATGTGAAACTGGGGTTCACATCAACAGTGTCACAGCCAGGAAGGAGGATCATGCGAGCCATGTCACCGGTAGTGTGGCCCGCAGGGACGCCGACATGCTGGAGCGTCGTGCCAGCATGGGCTCTGGCAGCCACGTGGGCCAGCAGGAGGGTCCCGCTGCACAGCTGTGGGGTGAGGATAGACTGGGTGGTGATATCGGCCATGACAGGGGCCTCTTCTGCTGGCAAGAGTGTGACAGTAGCAAGTAGAGGGACAGGCCTGCGTGTGAGGACGGAATGCAGGAGGGGCTCTTCTGCGGCTGGGTGTGGGGCCCTCACCGGAACTGTGGAGAAATGGCCAGGTAACTGCGTCACGTGGGCTAGTAGATTGGCCAGGGCTTCGAACTGAAGGACAATAACGGGGAGTAGCTGTCAGGCCCTGGGAGTGTCTGAGTGTAAGTGGAGATGGGTTTGGGGTCACTGAGGGATGCGTGGGAGCCATCCCTGTATAGGTCCAGGTCATAGGGAGATAGGCTCGTGAGGCCTGTGGGTGTCTAGGGTTGTCCTGGGTGCCTGGGGCTGACTGTGGCAGAAATCTGGGGAGGGCTGGAGAGAAGCTGGGAGACACAGGAGAGTCCCTGAAGGCAGGGGGTGAAGAGGTGAAAGAAATGGGGGAGGGTTGCAGTAAGGTCCGTGAGTTTGTAGGTGATTCCTGGGTGTGGGAAGCTGACTCCAGGTGAAATCTGGAGATGGCTGGAGAGTAGCTGAGAGAGACAGAAGAGTCCCTGAGGGCTGGGGGTGAGAACATGAGGGAGACTGGGGAGTAAGTCAGTGAAATTCGCGAGTTCGGTGGTGTATCGTGGGCGCCTGGAACTGACTCCAGCTGGAATCTAGAGAAGTTTTGACAGTAGCTGAAAGAGACACAAGAGTCCCTGTGGGCTGAGGGCAAAGACCTGAGAGAGACCAGGGAGGACCTCAGTGAAGTCTGTGAGTCTGTAGGTGATTCCGGAGTGTGGGAGGCTGACTCCCGCTGAAATCTGGGCGTGGTGGGAGAGTAGCTGGGACAGACAGGAGAGTCCCAGGGGGCTGGGGGTGAAGACATGAGAGAGACTGGGGAGTAACTCAGTGAAACTGCTGAGTTTGTAGGTGATACCTGGGAGCCCGGAACTGACTCCCGCTGAAATCTGGGCATGGTTGGAGAGTAGCTGGGACACACAGGAGAGTCCCTGAGGGCTGGGGGTGAAGACATGAGAGAGACCGGGGAGTAACTCAGTGAAACTGGAGAGTTTGGTGGTGACTCCGGGGTGCCAGGAACTGACTCCAGCTGAAATGTGGGGGTGGTTGGAGAGTAGCTGGGACAGACAGGAGAGTCCCCGAGGGCTGGTGAAGACATGAGAGAGACTGGAGAGTAATTGAGTGAAATTGGTGAGTTTGGTGGCGATTCTGGGGTGCAAGGAACTGCTTCGAGCTGAGATCTGGGCGTAGTTGGAGAGTAGCTGCGACAGACAGTAGAGTCCCTGAGGGCTGGTGAAGACATGAGAGAGACAGGAGAGTAATTGAGTGAAATTGGTGAGTTTGGTGTTGATTCCGGGGTGCAAGGAACTGCTTCCAGATGAAATCTGGGCGTTGTTGGAGAGTAGCTGGGACAGACAGGAGAGTCCCAGAGGGCTGTTGAAGACATGAGAGAGACTGGAGAGTAATTGAGTGAAATTGGTGAGTTTGGTGTTGATTCCGGGGTGCAAGGAACTGCTTCCAGCTGAAATGTGGGCGCTGTTGGAGAGTAGCTGGGACAGACAGGAGAGTCCCTGAGGGCTGGTGAAGACATGAGAGAGACTGGGGAGTAACGCAGTGAAATTGGTGAGTTTGGTGGTGATTCCTGGGTGCCAGGAACTGACTCCCGCTGAAGTGTGGGCGTGGTTGGAGAGTAGCTGGGACACACAGGAGAGTCCCTGAGGGTTGGAGATAAAGACGTGCTAGAGACTGGGGAGTAACTGAGTGAAACTGGTGAGTTTGGTGGTGATTCCGGGGTGCCTGGAACTGACTCCAGCTGAAATGTGGGCGTGGTTGGAGAGTAGCTGGGACACACGGGAGAGTCCCTGAGGGATGGTGAAGACATGAGAGAGACTGGGGAGCAACGCAGTGAAATTGGTGAGTTTGGTGGTGATTTCTGGGTGCCTGCAACGGACTCCCGCTGAAGTGTGGGCGTGTTTGGAGAGTAGCTGGGACACACAGGCGAGTCCCTGAGGGTTGGAGATAAAGACGTGCTAGAGACTGGGGAGTAACTCAGTGAAAGTGGCGGGCTTGGTGGTGATCCCTGGGTTCCTGGAACTGACCCGTGCTGAAATGTGGGCGTGGCTGGAGAGTAGCTGGGACAGACTGGAGGGTCCGTAAGGGCTGGGGGTGAAGACGTGAGAGAGACTGGCGAGGATCTCACTGAGGTCTGTGAGTTTGTAGGTGTTTCTGGGGTGTGGGGTACAGACTCCCGCTGAAATCTGGGCGTAGTTGGAGATTAGCTGGGACAGACAGGAGAGTCATGGGTGGCTGGGGGTGAGCTGCTGGATGATGGCAGTAAGAACATATGGTATATTATTGATGAATGAGGTGACTGTGAAGAATCTCCAGAGGAGGACACGGGAGAACACGATGACATGAGTGACTGTCCTGCTTGGTTAGGAAAGGGAAACTTAAAGTTGTGGAATTCTGCTGATGATGGATGTGAGAGTGGTGAAGCCCTGTGGGATGATGTAGAGTACTTCCACATCCCTGGTGGGGAGCTGCCCCTTGGGTGTGAGTTTCTGGGAGGGGAGAGGGAGAAGCTGGGTGAGGCAGGCATGAATCTTGAGGAGTCAGGGCTGGGGGACCGCTCATATTCTCCCGAGACCTGTGAGTCTCTGGGGGACTCCGGGGTGCATGGGGCTGACTCCCGCAGGAACCTGGGGATGGCTGGAGAGTAACTGGGAGCCACAGGAGAGTCCCTGAGGCCTGGGGGTGAAGAGATGAAAGACACAGGGGTGGAGCACTGTGAGGCTCGTGAGTTTGTTGGTGATTCCTGGGTGTGGGGGGCTGACTCCAGCTGAAATCTGGGGTTGTTTGGAGAGTAGCTGGGAGACACAGGAGACCCCCCGAGAGCTGGGGGTGAGCTGCTGGGTGATGGCAGTACGAACATGTGGTATATTATTGATGAACGTGGGGACTCTGAGGAATCCTCAGAGGAGGACACGGGAGAGCCCAATGGCTTCATTGATTGCCCATCACGGTGAGGACAGGGAAATGGGAGCTTGTGGGATTCTGGTGATGACAGAGGTGAGTGTGGTGAAGCCCTAGGGGATGGTGAATGGTAGCTCCGGATCCCTGGTGAGGCGCTTCCCCTTAAGCCTGAGTTTCTGAGAGGGGAGAGGGAGAAGCTGGGTGAGGCTCGCATGGACCTTGGGGAGTCCGGGCTGGGGGACCGTTCATAAGAAGAGCCAGACAAGACCCTACTGTTCTTAGGTGCAGACATGATTAGGAAACCTGCAGCTCCCAGGGGCCCCTACTAATTTTCTAACTCACAGAAGGAAGGAGTGCGTGTGTGTGTGTGTGTGTGTGTGTGTGTGTGTGTGTGTGTGTGTGAGTGTGTGTGTGTGTTTGTGTGTGTGCGGTGTGAGGTATGTGCCCCTTCAGAAAATGGAAATCAACCAACCAATGAGACAGACAGACAGACAGACAGACAGACAGAGATTCACTTGCCCAAGTGTTCTGTCCTGTCCTCTGAATCCGCTTCCAAGTCGCAAGACGCTGTGAGCTCCAAGTCCACGCAGAGTCCGCCAAACGCTCCGGCCGCTGATCCGCTCCGCGAAGATCTGAGTACAGGCCAGCCAGGGCGGGTTTAAATAGCCTCGGGCGCAGCCTAGCAGCGGAAAGGGCGGAGCTTCACTCCTCCTTTCCATCAGTCACCCCCAACTTTCCCAGGCTACACCTCGTAGGAAACTGTTCTCTTGCTTTGATTTCATGCGCCACCTTTGGGACAATCTAAGAACTTACAAGTTTTCTTGGCCAGATAACTTAGGAATTGTATGCACTGAAACACGGAAAACCGACTAGTGGTTCTGTGGTTCCCACGTTGTGGTTTTGACACCAGCAGCATCCTTGCAACAATCAAACCCCGGAGATCCACAGATCTGCGTTGTAACAAGACCTCCCCCTGACCCTGATGCATGGCAGTTTAAGAAGTCTTCCCGTGTAAGCCAAAAGACTTGGAGGAAAAGGTGGAGATATGCGTTGTAGAAACATTCTTTTGCTCTGGAACCACGTAGAGACTTGGGAGCCTGTTGGGTGGAGCATTCGTTGGATGAGGGTGGTCGGGTTAGGAATAGCAAGGTGTGGCTCCAGGTAATCCAATCATCTAATTAAGATTCCAGTTGTGCTCATCTGTTTTAAAATTCCGTTTGTGTAAATTCTTTCAGTCAGACTGAGAATGGCAAAGCCTCAACCCCAATTTCCAGGGAGGGCTGAGAGCCTCAGGTGGAGTTGATCACCAATAGCCTATGGTTTAACCCATCATGCCTATAGAATGAGGTCTCCATAAAAACCCGAAAGGACTGGGTTCAGAGAGCTTCTGGATAACACTTCCTGGAAGGCAGTGCGCCCCTCCCCACATGCCGGGCCCCAAATTTATTTCCGAATGTTTGCAATATCCGCTAAAATACAATGGCAAATGTAAGTGTTTCCCTGCGTGCTGTGAGCTCTTCCAGCAAATGAAAGCAAATAAATCTGGGAGTGGTGGCAACCTGATTTCTAGCCAGTTGCTGAGAAGCACAGGTAAAACAACGTAGGGCTTCCCATTGTTATTAGTGTGGGAGGCCTGTCTGGCAGGACTCGGCCCTTTGGAATCTAATGCTATGTCCCGGTAGATAGCGTCACCATTGAATTAGAAGACACACATATGTTGAGAATAATATTTCTGCTCATTTGCTGCACGTCTTATTTACAATATGTAATCAAATTCTTTATCCTGACCTTATGGCACCTGGGTTGAGAACCATGATGGGAAGCAAACATTGGTCTGTCACTTTCTGAGTTTGAAACTTTATTTTGCCTTTAGCGTTTTGCTATTGCTTTTTCGTTTTCTTTTGTTTCGTTTTGTTTCCAAGTTCTGGGGTATATGTGCAGGATGTGCAGATTTGTTACTAAGGTAAACAATCGTGTGCCATGGTGGTTTGCTGCACCTGTCCACCCATCACCTAGGTATAAAGCCCAGCGTGCAGTAGCTGTTTTTCTTCACGCTGTGCCTCCCGAAACGCCCCAGAGTGTGTTGTTCCCCTTCCTGTGTCCATGTGATCCCATTTTTCAGCTCCCATTATAAGTGAGAATGTGGCGTTTGATTTTCTTTCCCTCGATTAGTTTGCTGAGGATAATGACCTCACATCACCAGTGCTTTTGTTTTTTATTATAAAGAGTAGTATTTTATTGAATAAGATTTGCTCACAGAAAACGAAGCTTAAATCTACAATGAATGCCGGACTCTACAGCAGAAAGCAATTTTCTCACTTTTCCACACACAATGGTTCCTACTAAGTGAAAAAATGCCATAAAATTTCATTCACAAATGTACTACTCTGTCTCAAAACATCTCACATAATCATGCACTGTACTAAAGCCATTAGATCAGTTCTTCAGTCAGGTTAAAGAAGTATCCCTCTAATAACTGATTTTTATAATGCTATCAATCTCCACTCCCAATCAGTCTGCCATTGTTAATGGCGTACAGCATTATTGAATACAATGGAATTGATGACGCCCATATCCACGGACAAACCGTGACTTACGATGGTTTGATTTATGATTTTTCAACGTTATGATGGGTTTATTGGAATATTAGATGCGTTTCTGAGTTACACTGGGTTTAGGAGTATGCGACCCTATAGTCCAGAAACAGCTGTATAAAGAAAAACAGGTGTACCTAATTAAAATATGCCTAGTGACTTGGGATAAATCAATAGATGTTCACAACTGATGGAGAGCCGTGAAAGAGAGATAGCGGTAAATAGTTACAATAACACAATTTTCCTGCACCTGTGGAGGATTTCCCCAAAAAAACGCAGAATGTGGGATGCACCTAAGGCATATGAAAGAGAGAGGGCAGAAGAAGTAAGAGAGAAATAGGAGGAAGGAAGGAAGGAAGGAAGGAAGGAAGGAAGGAAGGAAGGAAGGAAGGGAGGAAGGAAGGAAGGAAGGAAAGAAGGAAAGAAGGACGGAAGGAAGGAGAAAACACCCGGTGTTACTAAAACCCCAAAAAGACTGGTTTCCCCCTGTGGGTAAGCCTACAATGTGGATGAATCTTGAAAATATTGTGCTACGTGTTATGTCAGTCATAAAAGCTCACCTATTGTGCAATTCCGTTTATAGGAATTGTCCACAATATGGAAATCTATTCATATGGGGTTGATCGCACTATGTAGTTGCTACCTAGTGCTGAGGGTCAGGGAGAGGGTTTGAGACAGAATGAGGAGTGACTAATGTCTACAGGGTTTTTCTCTGGTCGGGGGTGATAAGACGTTCTACAACGGATTGCGAATTAAAAGGGAATGTGCACAACCACAGGTATACTAAAAGCCACTCAATTCATGACTTTTAATGGGGGAATCTTATGTGGCGCACTCTCATCGAGACCACGGCAGACATAGTGAGAGAGAAAAAGGTGGGTAAATATCTGAAACGGAGGCAGAAACAGAGAGAATGAAAAGCCCTGTGAATGGAAGGGAGAGCGAAAAGGGCAAATGGTCCTATTTACAAATGACAGATGTGAAACTGGGGTTCACATCAACAGTGTCACAGCCAGGAAGGAGGATCATGCGAGCCATGTCACCGGTAGTGTGGCCCGCAGGGACGCCGACATGCTGGAGCGTCGTGCCAGCATGGGCTCTGGCAGCCACGTGGGCCAGCAGGAGGGTCCCGCTGCACAGCTGTGGGGTGAGGATAGACTGGGTGGTGATATCGGCCATGACAGGGGCCTCTTCTGCTGGCAAGAGTGTGACAGTAGCAAGTAGAGGGACAGGCCTGCGTGTGAGGACGGAATGCAGGAGGGGCTCTTCTGCGGCTGGGTGTGGGGCCCTCACCGGAACTGTGGAGAAATGGCCAGGTAACTGCGTCACGTGGGCTAGTAGATTGGCCAGGGCTTCGAACTGAAGGACAATAACGGGGAGTAGCTGTCAGGCCCTGGGAGTGTCTGAGTGTAAGTGGAGATGGGTTTGGGGTCACTGAGGGATGCGTGGGAGCCATCCCTGTATAGGTCCAGGTCATAGGGAGATAGGCTCGTGAGGCCTGTGGGTGTCTAGGGTTGTCCTGGGTGCCTGGGGCTGACTGTGGCAGAAATCTGGGGAGGGCTGGAGAGAAGCTGGGAGACACAGGAGAGTCCCTGAAGGCAGGGGGTGAAGAGGTGAAAGAAATGGGGGAGGGTTGCAGTAAGGTCCGTGAGTTTGTAGGTGATTCCTGGGTGTGGGAAGCTGACTCCAGGTGAAATCTGGAGATGGCTGGAGAGTAGCTGAGAGAGACAGAAGAGTCCCTGAGGGCTGGGGGTGAGAACATGAGGGAGACTGGGGAGTAAGTCAGTGAAATTCGCGAGTTCGGTGGTGTATCGTGGGCGCCTGGAACTGACTCCAGCTGGAATCTAGAGAAGTTTTGACAGTAGCTGAAAGAGACACAAGAGTCCCTGTGGGCTGAGGGCAAAGACCTGAGAGAGACCAGGGAGGACCTCAGTGAAGTCTGTGAGTCTGTAGGTGATTCCGGAGTGTGGGAGGCTGACTCCCGCTGAAATCTGGGCGTGGTGGGAGAGTAGCTGGGACAGACAGGAGAGTCCCAGGGGGCTGGGGGTGAAGACATGAGAGAGACTGGGGAGTAACTCAGTGAAACTGCTGAGTTTGTAGGTGATACCTGGGAGCCCGGAACTGACTCCCGCTGAAATCTGGGCATGGTTGGAGAGTAGCTGGGACACACAGGAGAGTCCCTGAGGGCTGGGGGTGAAGACATGAGAGAGACCGGGGAGTAACTCAGTGAAACTGGAGAGTTTGGTGGTGACTCCGGGGTGCCAGGAACTGACTCCAGCTGAAATGTGGGGGTGGTTGGAGAGTAGCTGGGACAGACAGGAGAGTCCCCGAGGGCTGGTGAAGACATGAGAGAGACTGGAGAGTAATTGAGTGAAATTGGTGAGTTTGGTGGCGATTCTGGGGTGCAAGGAACTGCTTCGAGCTGAGATCTGGGCGTAGTTGGAGAGTAGCTGCGACAGACAGTAGAGTCCCTGAGGGCTGGTGAAGACATGAGAGAGACAGGAGAGTAATTGAGTGAAATTGGTGAGTTTGGTGTTGATTCCGGGGTGCAAGGAACTGCTTCCAGATGAAATCTGGGCGTTGTTGGAGAGTAGCTGGGACAGACAGGAGAGTCCCAGAGGGCTGTTGAAGACATGAGAGAGACTGGAGAGTAATTGAGTGAAATTGGTGAGTTTGGTGTTGATTCCGGGGTGCAAGGAACTGCTTCCAGCTGAAATGTGGGCGCTGTTGGAGAGTAGCTGGGACAGACAGGAGAGTCCCTGAGGGCTGGTGAAGACATGAGAGAGACTGGGGAGTAACGCAGTGAAATTGGTGAGTTTGGTGGTGATTCCTGGGTGCCAGGAACTGACTCCCGCTGAAGTGTGGGCGTGGTTGGAGAGTAGCTGGGACACACAGGAGAGTCCCTGAGGGTTGGAGATAAAGACGTGCTAGAGACTGGGGAGTAACTGAGTGAAACTGGTGAGTTTGGTGGTGATTCCGGGGTGCCTGGAACTGACTCCAGCTGAAATGTGGGCGTGGTTGGAGAGTAGCTGGGACACACGGGAGAGTCCCTGAGGGATGGTGAAGACATGAGAGAGACTGGGGAGCAACGCAGTGAAATTGGTGAGTTTGGTGGTGATTTCTGGGTGCCTGCAACGGACTCCCGCTGAAGTGTGGGCGTGTTTGGAGAGTAGCTGGGACACACAGGCGAGTCCCTGAGGGTTGGAGATAAAGACGTGCTAGAGACTGGGGAGTAACTCAGTGAAAGTGGCGGGCTTGGTGGTGATCCCTGGGTTCCTGGAACTGACCCGTGCTGAAATGTGGGCGTGGCTGGAGAGTAGCTGGGACAGACTGGAGGGTCCGTAAGGGCTGGGGGTGAAGACGTGAGAGAGACTGGCGAGGATCTCACTGAGGTCTGTGAGTTTGTAGGTGTTTCTGGGGTGTGGGGTACAGACTCCCGCTGAAATCTGGGCGTAGTTGGAGATTAGCTGGGACAGACAGGAGAGTCATGGGTGGCTGGGGGTGAGCTGCTGGATGATGGCAGTAAGAACATATGGTATATTATTGATGAATGAGGTGACTGTGAAGAATCTCCAGAGGAGGACACGGGAGAACACGATGACATGAGTGACTGTCCTGCTTGGTTAGGAAAGGGAAACTTAAAGTTGTGGAATTCTGCTGATGATGGATGTGAGAGTGGTGAAGCCCTGTGGGATGATGTAGAGTACTTCCACATCCCTGGTGGGGAGCTGCCCCTTGGGTGTGAGTTTCTGGGAGGGGAGAGGGAGAAGCTGGGTGAGGCAGGCATGAATCTTGAGGAGTCAGGGCTGGGGGACCGCTCATATTCTCCCGAGACCTGTGAGTCTCTGGGGGACTCCGGGGTGCATGGGGCTGACTCCCGCAGGAACCTGGGGATGGCTGGAGAGTAACTGGGAGCCACAGGAGAGTCCCTGAGGCCTGGGGGTGAAGAGATGAAAGACACAGGGGTGGAGCACTGTGAGGCTCGTGAGTTTGTTGGTGATTCCTGGGTGTGGGGGGCTGACTCCAGCTGAAATCTGGGGTTGTTTGGAGAGTAGCTGGGAGACACAGGAGACCCCCCGAGAGCTGGGGGTGAGCTGCTGGGTGATGGCAGTACGAACATGTGGTATATTATTGATGAACGTGGGGACTCTGAGGAATCCTCAGAGGAGGACACGGGAGAGCCCAATGGCTTCATTGATTGCCCATCACGGTGAGGACAGGGAAATGGGAGCTTGTGGGATTCTGGTGATGACAGAGGTGAGTGTGGTGAAGCCCTAGGGGATGGTGAATGGTAGCTCCGGATCCCTGGTGAGGCGCTTCCCCTTAAGCCTGAGTTTCTGAGAGGGGAGAGGGAGAAGCTGGGTGAGGCTCGCATGGACCTTGGGGAGTCCGGGCTGGGGGACCGTTCATAAGAAGAGCCAGACAAGACCCTACTGTTCTTAGGTGCAGACATGATTAGGAAACCTGCAGCTCCCAGGGGCCCCTACTAATTTTCTAACTCACAGAAGGAAGGAGTGCGTGTGTGTGTGTGTGTGTGTGTGTGTGTGTGTGTGTGTGTGTGTGAGTGTGTGTGTGTGTTTGTGTGTGTGCGGTGTGAGGTATGTGCCCCTTCAGAAAATGGAAATCAACCAACCAATGAGACAGACAGACAGACAGACAGACAGACAGAGATTCACTTGCCCAAGTGTTCTGTCCTGTCCTCTGAATCCGCTTCCAAGTCGCAAGACGCTGTGAGCTCCAAGTCCACGCAGAGTCCGCCAAACGCTCCGGCCGCTGATCCGCTCCGCGAAGATCTGAGTACAGGCCAGCCAGGGCGGGTTTAAATAGCCTCGGGCGCAGCCTAGCAGCGGAAAGGGCGGAGCTTCACTCCTCCTTTCCATCAGTCACCCCCAACTTTCCCAGGCTACACCTCGTAGGAAACTGTTCTCTTGCTTTGATTTCATGCGCCACCTTTGGGACAATCTAAGAACTTACAAGTTTTCTTGGCCAGATAACTTAGGAATTGTATGCACTGAAACACGGAAAACCGACTAGTGGTTCTGTGGTTCCCACGTTGTGGTTTTGACACCAGCAGCATCCTTGCAACAATCAAACCCCGGAGATCCACAGATCTGCGTTGTAACAAGACCTCCCCCTGACCCTGATGCATGGCAGTTTAAGAAGTCTTCCCGTGTAAGCCAAAAGACTTGGAGGAAAAGGTGGAGATATGCGTTGTAGAAACATTCTTTTGCTCTGGAACCACGTAGAGACTTGGGAGCCTGTTGGGTGGAGCATTCGTTGGATGAGGGTGGTCGGGTTAGGAATAGCAAGGTGTGGCTCCAGGTAATCCAATCATCTAATTAAGATTCCAGTTGTGCTCATCTGTTTTAAAATTCCGTTTGTGTAAATTCTTTCAGTCAGACTGAGAATGGCAAAGCCTCAACCCCAATTTCCAGGGAGGGCTGAGAGCCTCAGGTGGAGTTGATCACCAATAGCCTATGGTTTAACCCATCATGCCTATAGAATGAGGTCTCCATAAAAACCCGAAAGGACTGGGTTCAGAGAGCTTCTGGATAACACTTCCTGGAAGGCAGTGCGCCCCTCCCCACATGCCGGGCCCCAAATTTATTTCCGAATGTTTGCAATATCCGCTAAAATACAATGGCAAATGTAAGTGTTTCCCTGCGTGCTGTGAGCTCTTCCAGCAAATGAAAGCAAATAAATCTGGGAGTGGTGGCAACCTGATTTCTAGCCAGTTGCTGAGAAGCACAGGTAAAACAACGTAGGGCTTCCCATTGTTATTAGTGTGGGAGGCCTGTCTGGCAGGACTCGGCCCTTTGGAATCTAATGCTATGTCCCGGTAGATAGCGTCACCATTGAATTAGAAGACACACATATGTTGAGAATAATATTTCTGCTCATTTGCTGCACGTCTTATTTACAATATGTAATCAAATTCTTTATCCTGACCTTATGGCACCTGGGTTGAGAACCATGATGGGAAGCAAACATTGGTCTGTCACTTTCTGAGTTTGAAACTTTATTTTGCCTTTAGCGTTTTGCTATTGCTTTTTCGTTTTCTTTTGTTTCGTTTTGTTTCCAAGTTCTGGGGTATATGTGCAGGATGTGCAGATTTGTTACTAAGGTAAACAATCGTGTGCCATGGTGGTTTGCTGCACCTGTCCACCCATCACCTAGGTATAAAGCCCAGCGTGCAGTAGCTGTTTTTCTTCACGCTGTGCCTCCCGAAACGCCCCAGAGTGTGTTGTTCCCCTTCCTGTGTCCATGTGATCCCATTTTTCAGCTCCCATTATAAGTGAGAATGTGGCGTTTGATTTTCTTTCCCTCGATTAGTTTGCTGAGGATAATGACCTCACATCACCAGTGCTTTTGTTTTTTATTATAAAGAGTAGTATTTTATTGAATAAGATTTGCTCACAGAAAACGAAGCTTAAATCTACAATGAATGCCGGACTCTACAGCAGAAAGCAATTTTCTCACTTTTCCACACACAATGGTTCCTACTAAGTGAAAAAATGCCATAAAATTTCATTCACAAATGTACTACTCTGTCTCAAAACATCTCACATAATCATGCACTGTACTAAAGCCATTAGATCAGTTCTTCAGTCAGGTTAAAGAAGTATCCCTCTAATAACTGATTTTTATAATGCTATCAATCTCCACTCCCAATCAGTCTGCCATTGTTAATGGCGTACAGCATTATTGAATACAATGGAATTGATGACGCCCATATCCACGGACAAACCGTGACTTACGATGGTTTGATTTATGATTTTTCAACGTTATGATGGGTTTATTGGAATATTAGATGCGTTTCTGAGTTACACTGGGTTTAGGAGTATGCGACCCTATAGTCCAGAAACAGCTGTATAAAGAAAAACAGGTGTACCTAATTAAAATATGCCTAGTGACTTGGGATAAATCAATAGATGTTCACAACTGATGGAGAGCCGTGAAAGAGAGATAGCGGTAAATAGTTACAATAACACAATTTTCCTGCACCTGTGGAGGATTTCCCCAAAAAAACGCAGAATGTGGGATGCACCTAAGGCATATGAAAGAGAGAGGGCAGAAGAAGTAAGAGAGAAATAGGAGGAAGGAAGGAAGGAAGGAAGGAAGGAAGGAAGGAAGGAAGGAAGGAAGGAAGGAAGGGAGGAAGGAAGGAAGGAAGGAAAGAAGGAAAGAAGGACGGAAGGAAGGAGAAAACACCCGGTGTTACTAAAACCCCAAAAAGACTGGTTTCCCCCTGTGGGTAAGCCTACAATGTGGATGAATCTTGAAAATATTGTGCTACGTGTTATGTCAGTCATAAAAGCTCACCTATTGTGCAATTCCGTTTATAGGAATTGTCCACAATATGGAAATCTATTCATATGGGGTTGATCGCACTATGTAGTTGCTACCTAGTGCTGAGGGTCAGGGAGAGGGTTTGAGACAGAATGAGGAGTGACTAATGTCTACAGGGTTTTTCTCTGGTCGGGGGTGATAAGACGTTCTACAACGGATTGCGAATTAAAAGGGAATGTGCACAACCACAGGTATACTAAAAGCCACTCAATTCATGACTTTTAATGGGGGAATCTTATGTGGCGCACTCTCATCGAGACCACGGCAGACATAGTGAGAGAGAAAAAGGTGGGTAAATATCTGAAACGGAGGCAGAAACAGAGAGAATGAAAAGCCCTGTGAATGGAAGGGAGAGCGAAAAGGGCAAATGGTCCTATTTACAAATGACAGATGTGAAACTGGGGTTCACATCAACAGTGTCACAGCCAGGAAGGAGGATCATGCGAGCCATGTCACCGGTAGTGTGGCCCGCAGGGACGCCGACATGCTGGAGCGTCGTGCCAGCATGGGCTCTGGCAGCCACGTGGGCCAGCAGGAGGGTCCCGCTGCACAGCTGTGGGGTGAGGATAGACTGGGTGGTGATATCGGCCATGACAGGGGCCTCTTCTGCTGGCAAGAGTGTGACAGTAGCAAGTAGAGGGACAGGCCTGCGTGTGAGGACGGAATGCAGGAGGGGCTCTTCTGCGGCTGGGTGTGGGGCCCTCACCGGAACTGTGGAGAAATGGCCAGGTAACTGCGTCACGTGGGCTAGTAGATTGGCCAGGGCTTCGAACTGAAGGACAATAACGGGGAGTAGCTGTCAGGCCCTGGGAGTGTCTGAGTGTAAGTGGAGATGGGTTTGGGGTCACTGAGGGATGCGTGGGAGCCATCCCTGTATAGGTCCAGGTCATAGGGAGATAGGCTCGTGAGGCCTGTGGGTGTCTAGGGTTGTCCTGGGTGCCTGGGGCTGACTGTGGCAGAAATCTGCGGAGGGCTGGAGAGAAGCTGGGAGACACAGGAGAGTCCCTGAAGGCAGGGGGTGAAGAGGTGAAAGAAATGGGGGAGGGTTGCAGTAAGGTCCGTGAGTTTGTAGGTGATTCCTGGGTGTGGGAAGCTGACTCCAGGTGAAATCTGGAGATGGCTGGAGAGTAGCTGAGAGAGACAGAAGAGTCCCTGAGGGCTGGGGGTGAGAACATGAGGGAGACTGGGGAGTAAGTCAGTGAAATTCGCGAGTTCGGTGGTGTATCGTGGGCGCCTGGAACTGACTCCAGCTGGAATCTAGAGAAGTTTTGACAGTAGCTGAAAGAGACACAAGAGTCCCTGTGGGCTGAGGGCAAAGACCTGAGAGAGACCAGGGAGGACCTCAGTGAAGTCTGTGAGTCTGTAGGTGATTCCGGAGTGTGGGAGGCTGACTCCCGCTGAAATCTGGGCGTGGTGGGAGAGTAGCTGGGACAGACAGGAGAGTCCCAGGGGGCTGGGGGTGAAGACATGAGAGAGACTGGGGAGTAACTCAGTGAAACTGCTGAGTTTGTAGGTGATACCTGGGAGCCCGGAACTGACTCCCGCTGAAATCTGGGCATGGTTGGAGAGTAGCTGGGACACACAGGAGAGTCCCTGAGGGCTGGGGGTGAAGACATGAGAGAGACCGGGGAGTAACTCAGTGAAACTGGAGAGTTTGGTGGTGACTCCGGGGTGCCAGGAACTGACTCCAGCTGAAATGTGGGGGTGGTTGGAGAGTAGCTGGGACAGACAGGAGAGTCCCCGAGGGCTGGTGAAGACATGAGAGAGACTGGAGAGTAATTGAGTGAAATTGGTGAGTTTGGTGGCGATTCTGGGGTGCAAGGAACTGCTTCGAGCTGAGATCTGGGCGTAGTTGGAGAGTAGCTGTGACAGACAGTAGAGTCCCTGAGGGCTGGTGAAGACATGAGAGAGACAGGAGAGTAATTGAGTGAAATTGGTGAGTTTGGTGTTGATTCCGGGGTGCAAGGAACTGCTTCCAGATGAAATCTGGGCGTTGTTGGAGAGTAGCTGGGACAGACAGGAGAGTCCCAGAGGGCTGTTGAAGACATGAGAGAGACTGGAGAGTAATTGAGTGAAATTGGTGAGTTTGGTGTTGATTCCGGGGTGCAAGGAACTGCTTCCAGCTGAAATGTGGGCGCTGTTGGAGAGTAGCTGGGACAGACAGGAGAGTCCCTGAGGGCTGGTGAAGACATGAGAGAGACTGGGGAGTAACGCAGTGAAATTGGTGAGTTTGGTGGTGATTCCTGGGTGCCAGGAACTGACTCCCGCTGAAGTGTGGGCGTGGTTGGAGAGTAGCTGGGACACACAGGAGAGTCCCTGAGGGTTGGAGATAAAGACGTGCTAGAGACTGGGGAGTAACTGAGTGAAACTGGTGAGTTTGGTGGTGATTCCGGGGTGCCTGGAACTGACTCCAGCTGAAATGTGGGCGTGGTTGGAGAGTAGCTGGGACACACGGGAGAGTCCCTGAGGGATGGTGAAGACATGAGAGAGACTGGGGAGCAACGCAGTGAAATTGGTGAGTTTGGTGGTGATTTCTGGGTGCCTGCAACGGACTCCCGCTGAAGTGTGGGCGTGTTTGGAGAGTAGCTGGGACACACAGGCGAGTCCCTGAGGGTTGGAGATAAAGACGTGCTAGAGACTGGGGAGTAACTCAGTGAAAGTGGCGGGCTTGGTGGTGATCCCTGGGTTCCTGGAACTGACCCGTGCTGAAATGTGGGCGTGGCTGGAGAGTAGCTGGGACAGACTGGAGGGTCCGTAAGGGCTGGGGGTGAAGACGTGAGAGAGACTGGCGAGGATCTCACTGAGGTCTGTGAGTTTGTAGGTGTTTCTGGGGTGTGGGGTACAGACTCCCGCTGAAATCTGGGCGTAGTTGGAGATTAGCTGGGACAGACAGGAGAGTCATGGGTGGCTGGGGGTGAGCTGCTGGATGATGGCAGTAAGAACATATGGTATATTATTGATGAATGAGGTGACTGTGAAGAATCTCCAGAGGAGGACACGGGAGAACACGATGACATGAGTGACTGTCCTGCTTGGTTAGGAAAGGGAAACTTAAAGTTGTGGAATTCTGCTGATGATGGATGTGAGAGTGGTGAAGCCCTGTGGGATGATGTAGAGTACTTCCACATCCCTGGTGGGGAGCTGCCCCTTGGGTGTGAGTTTCTGGGAGGGGAGAGGGAGAAGCTGGGTGAGGCAGGCATGAATCTTGAGGAGTCAGGGCTGGGGGACCGCTCATATTCTCCCGAGACCTGTGAGTCTCTGGGGGACTCCGGGGTGCATGGGGCTGACTCCCGCAGGAACCTGGGGATGGCTGGAGAGTAACTGGGAGCCACAGGAGAGTCCCTGAGGCCTGGGGGTGAAGAGATGAAAGACACAGGGGTGGAGCACTGTGAGGCTCGTGAGTTTGTTGGTGATTCCTGGGTGTGGGGGGCTGACTCCAGCTGAAATCTGGGGTTGTTTGGAGAGTAGCTGGGAGACACAGGAGACCCCCCGAGAGCTGGGGGTGAGCTGCTGGGTGATGGCAGTACGAACATGTGGTATATTATTGATGAACGTGGGGACTCTGAGGAATCCTCAGAGGAGGACACGGGAGAGCCCAATGGCTTCATTGATTGCCCATCACGGTGAGGACAGGGAAATGGGAGCTTGTGGGATTCTGGTGATGACAGAGGTGAGTGTGGTGAAGCCCTAGGGGATGGTGAATGGTAGCTCCGGATCCCTGGTGAGGCGCTTCCCCTTAAGCCTGAGTTTCTGAGAGGGGAGAGGGAGAAGCTGGGTGAGGCTCGCATGGACCTTGGGGAGTCCGGGCTGGGGGACCGTTCATAAGAAGAGCCAGACAAGACCCTACTGTTCTTAGGTGCAGACATGATTAGGAAACCTGCAGCTCCCAGGGGCCCCTACTAATTTTCTAACTCACAGAAGGAAGGAGTGCGTGTGTGTGTGTGTGTGTGTGTGTGTGTGTGTGTGTGTGTGAGTGTGTGTGTGTGTTTGTGTGTGTGCGGTGTGAGGTATGTGCCCCTTCAGAAAATGGAAATCAACCAACCAATGAGACAGACAGACAGACAGACAGACAGACAGAGATTCACTTGCCCAAGTGTTCTGTCCTGTCCTCTGAATCCGCTTCCAAGTCGCAAGACGCTGTGAGCTCCAAGTCCACGCAGAGTCCGCCAAACGCTCCGGCCGCTGATCCGCTCCGCGAAGATCTGAGTACAGGCCAGCCAGGGCGGGTTTAAATAGCCTCGGGCGCAGCCTAGCAGCGGAAAGGGCGGAGCTTCACTCCTCCTTTCCATCAGTCACCCCCAACTTTCCCAGGCTACACCTCGTAGGAAACTGTTCTCTTGCTTTGATTTCATGCGCCACCTTTGGGACAATCTAAGAACTTACAAGTTTTCTTGGCCAGATAACTTAGGAATTGTATGCACTGAAACACGGAAAACCGACTAGTGGTTCTGTGGTTCCCACGTTGTGGTTTTGACACCAGCAGCATCCTTGCAACAATCAAACCCCGGAGATCCACAGATCTGCGTTGTAACAAGACCTCCCCCTGACCCTGATGCATGGCAGTTTAAGAAGTCTTCCCGTGTAAGCCAAAAGACTTGGAGGAAAAGGTGGAGATATGCGTTGTAGAAACATTCTTTTGCTCTGGAACCACGTAGAGACTTGGGAGCCTGTTGGGTGGAGCATTCGTTGGATGAGGGTGGTCGGGTTAGGAATAGCAAGGTGTGGCTCCAGGTAATCCAATCATCTAATTAAGATTCCAGTTGTGCTCATCTGTTTTAAAATTCCGTTTGTGTAAATTCTTTCAGTCAGACTGAGAATGGCAAAGCCTCAACCCCAATTTCCAGGGAGGGCTGAGAGCCTCAGGTGGAGTTGATCACCAATAGCCTATGGTTTAACCCATCATGCCTATAGAATGAGGTCTCCATAAAAACCCGAAAGGACTGGGTTCAGAGAGCTTCTGGATAACACTTCCTGGAAGGCAGTGCGCCCCTCCCCACATGCCGGGCCCCAAATTTATTTCCGAATGTTTGCAATATCCGCTAAAATACAATGGCAAATGTAAGTGTTTCCCTGCGTGCTGTGAGCTCTTCCAGCAAATGAAAGCAAATAAATCTGGGAGTGGTGGCAACCTGATTTCTAGCCAGTTGCTGAGAAGCACAGGTAAAACAACGTAGGGCTTCCCATTGTTATTAGTGTGGGAGGCCTGTCTGGCAGGACTCGGCCCTTTGGAATCTAATGCTATGTCCCGGTAGATAGCGTCACCATTGAATTAGAAGACACACATATGTTGAGAATAATATTTCTGCTCATTTGCTGCACGTCTTATTTACAATATGTAATCAAATTCTTTATCCTGACCTTATGGCACCTGGGTTGAGAACCATGATGGGAAGCAAACATTGGTCTGTCACTTTCTGAGTTTGAAACTTTATTTTGCCTTTAGCGTTTTGCTATTGCTTTTTCGTTTTCTTTTGTTTCGTTTTGTTTCCAAGTTCTGGGGTATATGTGCAGGATGTGCAGATTTGTTACTAAGGTAAACAATCGTGTGCCATGGTGGTTTGCTGCACCTGTCCACCCATCACCTAGGTATAAAGCCCAGCGTGCAGTAGCTGTTTTTCTTCACGCTGTGCCTCCCGAAACGCCCCAGAGTGTGTTGTTCCCCTTCCTGTGTCCATGTGATCCCATTTTTCAGCTCCCATTATAAGTGAGAATGTGGCGTTTGATTTTCTTTCCCTCGATTAGTTTGCTGAGGATAATGACCTCACATCACCAGTGCTTTTGTTTTTTATTATAAAGAGTAGTATTTTATTGAATAAGATTTGCTCACAGAAAACGAAGCTTAAATCTACAATGAATGCCGGACTCTACAGCAGAAAGCAATTTTCTCACTTTTCCACACACAATGGTTCCTACTAAGTGAAAAAATGCCATAAAATTTCATTCACAAATGTACTACTCTGTCTCAAAACATCTCACATAATCATGCACTGTACTAAAGCCATTAGATCAGTTCTTCAGTCAGGTTAAAGAAGTATCCCTCTAATAACTGATTTTTATAATGCTATCAATCTCCACTCCCAATCAGTCTGCCATTGTTAATGGCGTACAGCATTATTGAATACAATGGAATTGATGACGCCCATATCCACGGACAAACCGTGACTTACGATGGTTTGATTTATGATTTTTCAACGTTATGATGGGTTTATTGGAATATTAGATGCGTTTCTGAGTTACACTGGGTTTAGGAGTATGCGACCCTATAGTCCAGAAACAGCTGTATAAAGAAAAACAGGTGTACCTAATTAAAATATGCCTAGTGACTTGGGATAAATCAATAGATGTTCACAACTGATGGAGAGCCGTGAAAGAGAGATAGCGGTAAATAGTTACAATAACACAATTTTCCTGCACCTGTGGAGGATTTCCCCAAAAAAACGCAGAATGTGGGATGCACCTAAGGCATATGAAAGAGAGAGGGCAGAAGAAGTAAGAGAGAAATAGGAGGAAGGAAGGAAGGAAGGAAGGAAGGAAGGAAGGAAGGAAGGAAGGAAGGAAGGAAGGAAGGGAGGAAGGAAGGAAGGAAGGAAAGAAGGAAAGAAGGACGGAAGGAAGGAGAAAACACCCGGTGTTACTAAAACCCCAAAAAGACTGGTTTCCCCCTGTGGGTAAGCCTACAATGTGGATGAATCTTGAAAATATTGTGCTACGTGTTATGTCAGTCATAAAAGCTCACCTATTGTGCAATTCCGTTTATAGGAATTGTCCACAATATGGAAATCTATTCATATGGGGTTGATCGCACTATGTAGTTGCTACCTAGTGCTGAGGGTCAGGGAGAGGGTTTGAGACAGAATGAGGAGTGACTAATGTCTACAGGGTTTTTCTCTGGTCGGGGGTGATAAGACGTTCTACAACGGATTGCGAATTAAAAGGGAATGTGCACAACCACAGGTATACTAAAAGCCACTCAATTCATGACTTTTAATGGGGGAATCTTATGTGGCGCACTCTCATCGAGACCACGGCAGACATAGTGAGAGAGAAAAAGGTGGGTAAATATCTGAAACGGAGGCAGAAACAGAGAGAATGAAAAGCCCTGTGAATGGAAGGGAGAGCGAAAAGGGCAAATGGTCCTATTTACAAATGACAGATGTGAAACTGGGGTTCACATCAACAGTGTCACAGCCAGGAAGGAGGATCATGCGAGCCATGTCACCGGTAGTGTGGCCCGCAGGGACGCCGACATGCTGGAGCGTCGTGCCAGCATGGGCTCTGGCAGCCACGTGGGCCAGCAGGAGGGTCCCGCTGCACAGCTGTGGGGTGAGGATAGACTGGGTGGTGATATCGGCCATGACAGGGGCCTCTTCTGCTGGCAAGAGTGTGACAGTAGCAAGTAGAGGGACAGGCCTGCGTGTGAGGACGGAATGCAGGAGGGGCTCTTCTGCGGCTGGGTGTGGGGCCCTCACCGGAACTGTGGAGAAATGGCCAGGTAACTGCGTCACGTGGGCTAGTAGATTGGCCAGGGCTTCGAACTGAAGGACAATAACGGGGAGTAGCTGTCAGGCCCTGGGAGTGTCTGAGTGTAAGTGGAGATGGGTTTGGGGTCACTGAGGGATGCGTGGGAGCCATCCCTGTATAGGTCCAGGTCATAGGGAGATAGGCTCGTGAGGCCTGTGGGTGTCTAGGGTTGTCCTGGGTGCCTGGGGCTGACTGTGGCAGAAATCTGGGGAGGGCTGGAGAGAAGCTGGGAGACACAGGAGAGTCCCTGAAGGCAGGGGGTGAAGAGGTGAAAGAAATGGGGGAGGGTTGCAGTAAGGTCCGTGAGTTTGTAGGTGATTCCTGGGTGTGGGAAGCTGACTCCAGGTGAAATCTGGAGATGGCTGGAGAGTAGCTGAGAGAGACAGAAGAGTCCCTGAGGGCTGGGGGTGAGAACATGAGGGAGACTGGGGAGTAAGTCAGTGAAATTCGCGAGTTCGGTGGTGTATCGTGGGCGCCTGGAACTGACTCCAGCTGGAATCTAGAGAAGTTTTGACAGTAGCTGAAAGAGACACAAGAGTCCCTGTGGGCTGAGGGCAAAGACCTGAGAGAGACCAGGGAGGACCTCAGTGAAGTCTGTGAGTCTGTAGGTGATTCCGGAGTGTGGGAGGCTGACTCCCGCTGAAATCTGGGCGTGGTGGGAGAGTAGCTGGGACAGACAGGAGAGTCCCAGGGGGCTGGGGGTGAAGACATGAGAGAGACTGGGGAGTAACTCAGTGAAACTGCTGAGTTTGTAGGTGATACCTGGGAGCCCGGAACTGACTCCCGCTGAAATCTGGGCATGGTTGGAGAGTAGCTGGGACACACAGGAGAGTCCCTGAGGGCTGGGGGTGAAGACATGAGAGAGACCGGGGAGTAACTCAGTGAAACTGGAGAGTTTGGTGGTGACTCCGGGGTGCCAGGAACTGACTCCAGCTGAAATGTGGGGGTGGTTGGAGAGTAGCTGGGACAGACAGGAGAGTCCCCGAGGGCTGGTGAAGACATGAGAGAGACTGGAGAGTAATTGAGTGAAATTGGTGAGTTTGGTGGCGATTCTGGGGTGCAAGGAACTGCTTCGAGCTGAGATCTGGGCGTAGTTGGAGAGTAGCTGCGACAGACAGTAGAGTCCCTGAGGGCTGGTGAAGACATGAGAGAGACAGGAGAGTAATTGAGTGAAATTGGTGAGTTTGGTGTTGATTCCGGGGTGCAAGGAACTGCTTCCAGATGAAATCTGGGCGTTGTTGGAGAGTAGCTGGGACAGACAGGAGAGTCCCAGAGGGCTGTTGAAGACATGAGAGAGACTGGAGAGTAATTGAGTGAAATTGGTGAGTTTGGTGTTGATTCCGGGGTGCAAGGAACTGCTTCCAGCTGAAATGTGGGCGCTGTTGGAGAGTAGCTGGGACAGACAGGAGAGTCCCTGAGGGCTGGTGAAGACATGAGAGAGACTGGGGAGTAACGCAGTGAAATTGGTGAGTTTGGTGGTGATTCCTGGGTGCCAGGAACTGACTCCCGCTGAAGTGTGGGCGTGGTTGGAGAGTAGCTGGGACACACAGGAGAGTCCCTGAGGGTTGGAGATAAAGACGTGCTAGAGACTGGGGAGTAACTGAGTGAAACTGGTGAGTTTGGTGGTGATTCCGGGGTGCCTGGAACTGACTCCAGCTGAAATGTGGGCGTGGTTGGAGAGTAGCTGGGACACACGGGAGAGTCCCTGAGGGATGGTGAAGACATGAGAGAGACTGGGGAGCAACGCAGTGAAATTGGTGAGTTTGGTGGTGATTTCTGGGTGCCTGCAACGGACTCCCGCTGAAGTGTGGGCGTGTTTGGAGAGTAGCTGGGACACACAGGCGAGTCCCTGAGGGTTGGAGATAAAGACGTGCTAGAGACTGGGGAGTAACTCAGTGAAAGTGGCGGGCTTGGTGGTGATCCCTGGGTTCCTGGAACTGACCCGTGCTGAAATGTGGGCGTGGCTGGAGAGTAGCTGGGACAGACTGGAGGGTCCGTAAGGGCTGGGGGTGAAGACGTGAGAGAGACTGGCGAGGATCTCACTGAGGTCTGTGAGTTTGTAGGTGTTTCTGGGGTGTGGGGTACAGACTCCCGCTGAAATCTGGGCGTAGTTGGAGATTAGCTGGGACAGACAGGAGAGTCATGGGTGGCTGGGGGTGAGCTGCTGGATGATGGCAGTAAGAACATATGGTATATTATTGATGAATGAGGTGACTGTGAAGAATCTCCAGAGGAGGACACGGGAGAACACGATGACATGAGTGACTGTCCTGCTTGGTTAGGAAAGGGAAACTTAAAGTTGTGGAATTCTGCTGATGATGGATGTGAGAGTGGTGAAGCCCTGTGGGATGATGTAGAGTACTTCCACATCCCTGGTGGGGAGCTGCCCCTTGGGTGTGAGTTTCTGGGAGGGGAGAGGGAGAAGCTGGGTGAGGCAGGCATGAATCTTGAGGAGTCAGGGCTGGGGGACCGCTCATATTCTCCCGAGACCTGTGAGTCTCTGGGGGACTCCGGGGTGCATGGGGCTGACTCCCGCAGGAACCTGGGGATGGCTGGAGAGTAACTGGGAGCCACAGGAGAGTCCCTGAGGCCTGGGGGTGAAGAGATGAAAGACACAGGGGTGGAGCACTGTGAGGCTCGTGAGTTTGTTGGTGATTCCTGGGTGTGGGGGGCTGACTCCAGCTGAAATCTGGGGTTGTTTGGAGAGTAGCTGGGAGACACAGGAGACCCCCCGAGAGCTGGGGGTGAGCTGCTGGGTGATGGCAGTACGAACATGTGGTATATTATTGATGAACGTGGGGACTCTGAGGAATCCTCAGAGGAGGACACGGGAGAGCCCAATGGCTTCATTGATTGCCCATCACGGTGAGGACAGGGAAATGGGAGCTTGTGGGATTCTGGTGATGACAGAGGTGAGTGTGGTGAAGCCCTAGGGGATGGTGAATGGTAGCTCCGGATCCCTGGTGAGGCGCTTCCCCTTAAGCCTGAGTTTCTGAGAGGGGAGAGGGAGAAGCTGGGTGAGGCTCGCATGGACCTTGGGGAGTCCGGGCTGGGGGACCGTTCATAAGAAGAGCCAGACAAGACCCTACTGTTCTTAGGTGCAGACATGATTAGGAAACCTGCAGCTCCCAGGGGCCCCTACTAATTTTCTAACTCACAGAAGGAAGGAGTGCGTGTGTGTGTGTGTGTGTGTGTGTGTGTGTGTGTGTGTGTGAGTGTGTGTGTGTGTTTGTGTGTGTGCGGTGTGAGGTATGTGCCCCTTCAGAAAATGGAAATCAACCAACCAATGAGACAGACAGACAGACAGACAGACAGACAGAGATTCACTTGCCCAAGTGTTCTGTCCTGTCCTCTGAATCCGCTTCCAAGTCGCAAGACGCTGTGAGCTCCAAGTCCACGCAGAGTCCGCCAAACGCTCCGGCCGCTGATCCGCTCCGCGAAGATCTGAGTACAGGCCAGCCAGGGCGGGTTTAAATAGCCTCGGGCGCAGCCTAGCAGCGGAAAGGGCGGAGCTTCACTCCTCCTTTCCATCAGTCACCCCCAACTTTCCCAGGCTACACCTCGTAGGAAACTGTTCTCTTGCTTTGATTTCATGCGCCACCTTTGGGACAATCTAAGAACTTACAAGTTTTCTTGGCCAGATAACTTAGGAATTGTATGCACTGAAACACGGAAAACCGACTAGTGGTTCTGTGGTTCCCACGTTGTGGTTTTGACACCAGCAGCATCCTTGCAACAATCAAACCCCGGAGATCCACAGATCTGCGTTGTAACAAGACCTCCCCCTGACCCTGATGCATGGCAGTTTAAGAAGTCTTCCCGTGTAAGCCAAAAGACTTGGAGGAAAAGGTGGAGATATGCGTTGTAGAAACATTCTTTTGCTCTGGAACCACGTAGAGACTTGGGAGCCTGTTGGGTGGAGCATTCGTTGGATGAGGGTGGTCGGGTTAGGAATAGCAAGGTGTGGCTCCAGGTAATCCAATCATCTAATTAAGATTCCAGTTGTGCTCATCTGTTTTAAAATTCCGTTTGTGTAAATTCTTTCAGTCAGACTGAGAATGGCAAAGCCTCAACCCCAATTTCCAGGGAGGGCTGAGAGCCTCAGGTGGAGTTGATCACCAATAGCCTATGGTTTAACCCATCATGCCTATAGAATGAGGTCTCCATAAAAACCCGAAAGGACTGGGTTCAGAGAGCTTCTGGATAACACTTCCTGGAAGGCAGTGCGCCCCTCCCCACATGCCGGGCCCCAAATTTATTTCCGAATGTTTGCAATATCCGCTAAAATACAATGGCAAATGTAAGTGTTTCCCTGCGTGCTGTGAGCTCTTCCAGCAAATGAAAGCAAATAAATCTGGGAGTGGTGGCAACCTGATTTCTAGCCAGTTGCTGAGAAGCACAGGTAAAACAACGTAGGGCTTCCCATTGTTATTAGTGTGGGAGGCCTGTCTGGCAGGACTCGGCCCTTTGGAATCTAATGCTATGTCCCGGTAGATAGCGTCACCATTGAATTAGAAGACACACATATGTTGAGAATAATATTTCTGCTCATTTGCTGCACGTCTTATTTACAATATGTAATCAAATTCTTTATCCTGACCTTATGGCACCTGGGTTGAGAACCATGATGGGAAGCAAACATTGGTCTGTCACTTTCTGAGTTTGAAACTTTATTTTGCCTTTAGCGTTTTGCTATTGCTTTTTCGTTTTCTTTTGTTTCGTTTTGTTTCCAAGTTCTGGGGTATATGTGCAGGATGTGCAGATTTGTTACTAAGGTAAACAATCGTGTGCCATGGTGGTTTGCTGCACCTGTCCACCCATCACCTAGGTATAAAGCCCAGCGTGCAGTAGCTGTTTTTCTTCACGCTGTGCCTCCCGAAACGCCCCAGAGTGTGTTGTTCCCCTTCCTGTGTCCATGTGATCCCATTTTTCAGCTCCCATTATAAGTGAGAATGTGGCGTTTGATTTTCTTTCCCTCGATTAGTTTGCTGAGGATAATGACCTCACATCACCAGTGCTTTTGTTTTTTATTATAAAGAGTAGTATTTTATTGAATAAGATTTGCTCACAGAAAACGAAGCTTAAATCTACAATGAATGCCGGACTCTACAGCAGAAAGCAATTTTCTCACTTTTCCACACACAATGGTTCCTACTAAGTGAAAAAATGCCATAAAATTTCATTCACAAATGTACTACTCTGTCTCAAAACATCTCACATAATCATGCACTGTACTAAAGCCATTAGATCAGTTCTTCAGTCAGGTTAAAGAAGTATCCCTCTAATAACTGATTTTTATAATGCTATCAATCTCCACTCCCAATCAGTCTGCCATTGTTAATGGCGTACAGCATTATTGAATACAATGGAATTGATGACGCCCATATCCACGGACAAACCGTGACTTACGATGGTTTGATTTATGATTTTTCAACGTTATGATGGGTTTATTGGAATATTAGATGCGTTTCTGAGTTACACTGGGTTTAGGAGTATGCGACCCTATAGTCCAGAAACAGCTGTATAAAGAAAAACAGGTGTACCTAATTAAAATATGCCTAGTGACTTGGGATAAATCAATAGATGTTCACAACTGATGGAGAGCCGTGAAAGAGAGATAGCGGTAAATAGTTACAATAACACAATTTTCCTGCACCTGTGGAGGATTTCCCCAAAAAAACGCAGAATGTGGGATGCACCTAAGGCATATGAAAGAGAGAGGGCAGAAGGAGTAAGAGAGAAAAAGGAGGAAGGAAGGAAGGAAGGAAGGAAGGAAGGAAGGAAGGAAGGAAGGAAGGAAGGGAGGAAGGAAGGAAGGAAGGAAAGAAGGAAAGAAGGACGGAAGGAAGGAGAAAACACCCGGTGTTACTAAAACCCCAAAAAGACTGGTTTCCCCCTGTGGGTAAGCCTACAATGTGGATGAATCTTGAAAATATTGTGCTACGTGTTATGTCAGTCATAAAAGCTCACCTATTGTGCAATTCCGTTTATAGGAATTGTCCACAATATGGAAATCTATTCATATGGGGTTGATCGCACTATGTAGTTGCTACCTAGTGCTGAGGGTCAGGGAGAGGGTTTGAGACAGAATGAGGAGTGACTAATGTCTACAGGGTTTTTCTCTGGTCGGGGGTGATAAGACGTTCTACAACGGATTGCGAATTAAAAGGGAATGTGCACAACCACAGGTATACTAAAAGCCACTCAATTCATGACTTTTAATGGGGGAATCTTATGTGGCGCACTCTCATCGAGACCACGGCAGACATAGTGAGAGAGAAAAAGGTGGGTAAATATCTGAAACGGAGGCAGAAACAGAGAGAATGAAAAGCCCTGTGAATGGAAGGGAGAGCGAAAAGGGCAAATGGTCCTATTTACAAATGACAGATGTGAAACTGGGGTTCACATCAACAGTGTCACAGCCAGGAAGGAGGATCATGCGAGCCATGTCACCGGTAGTGTGGCCCGCAGGGACGCCGACATGCTGGAGCGTCGTGCCAGCATGGGCTCTGGCAGCCACGTGGGCCAGCAGGAGGGTCCCGCTGCACAGCTGTGGGGTGAGGATAGACTGGGTGGTGATATCGGCCATGACAGGGGCCTCTTCTGCTGGCAAGAGTGTGACAGTAGCAAGTAGAGGGACAGGCCTGCGTGTGAGGACGGAATGCAGGAGGGGCTCTTCTGCGGCTGGGTGTGGGGCCCTCACCGGAACTGTGGAGAAATGGCCAGGTAACTGCGTCACGTGGGCTAGTAGATTGGCCAGGGCTTCGAACTGAAGGACAATAACGGGGAGTAGCTGTCAGGCCCTGGGAGTGTCTGAGTGTAAGTGGAGATGGGTTTGGGGTCACTGAGGGATGCGTGGGAGCCATCCCTGTATAGGTCCAGGTCATAGGGAGATAGGCTCGTGAGGCCTGTGGGTGTCTAGGGTTGTCCTGGGTGCCTGGGGCTGACTGTGGCAGAAATCTGGGGAGGGCTGGAGAGAAGCTGGGAGACACAGGAGAGTCCCTGAAGGCAGGGGGTGAAGAGGTGAAAGAAATGGGGGAGGGTTGCAGTAAGGTCCGTGAGTTTGTAGGTGATTCCTGGGTGTGGGAAGCTGACTCCAGGTGAAATCTGGAGATGGCTGGAGAGTAGCTGAGAGAGACAGAAGAGTCCCTGAGGGCTGGGGGTGAGAACATGAGGGAGACTGGGGAGTAAGTCAGTGAAATTCGCGAGTTCGGTGGTGTATCGTGGGCGCCTGGAACTGACTCCAGCTGGAATCTAGAGAAGTTTTGACAGTAGCTGAAAGAGACACAAGAGTCCCTGTGGGCTGAGGGCAAAGACCTGAGAGAGACCAGGGAGGACCTCAGTGAAGTCTGTGAGTCTGTAGGTGATTCCGGAGTGTGGGAGGCTGACTCCCGCTGAAATCTGGGCGTGGTGGGAGAGTAGCTGGGACAGACAGGAGAGTCCCAGGGGGCTGGGGGTGAAGACATGAGAGAGACTGGGGAGTAACTCAGTGAAACTGCTGAGTTTGTAGGTGATACCTGGGAGCCCGGAACTGACTCCCGCTGAAATCTGGGCATGGTTGGAGAGTAGCTGGGACACACAGGAGAGTCCCTGAGGGCTGGGGGTGAAGACATGAGAGAGACCGGGGAGTAACTCAGTGAAACTGGAGAGTTTGGTGGTGACTCCGGGGTGCCAGGAACTGACTCCAGCTGAAATGTGGGGGTGGTTGGAGAGTAGCTGGGACAGACAGGAGAGTCCCCGAGGGCTGGTGAAGACATGAGAGAGACTGGAGAGTAATTGAGTGAAATTGGTGAGTTTGGTGGCGATTCTGGGGTGCAAGGAACTGCTTCGAGCTGAGATCTGGGCGTAGTTGGAGAGTAGCTGCGACAGACAGTAGAGTCCCTGAGGGCTGGTGAAGACATGAGAGAGACAGGAGAGTAATTGAGTGAAATTGGTGAGTTTGGTGTTGATTCCGGGGTGCAAGGAACTGCTTCCAGATGAAATCTGGGCGTTGTTGGAGAGTAGCTGGGACAGACAGGAGAGTCCCAGAGGGCTGTTGAAGACATGAGAGAGACTGGAGAGTAATTGAGTGAAATTGGTGAGTTTGGTGTTGATTCCGGGGTGCAAGGAACTGCTTCCAGCTGAAATGTGGGCGCTGTTGGAGAGTAGCTGGGACAGACAGGAGAGTCCCTGAGGGCTGGTGAAGACATGAGAGAGACTGGGGAGTAACGCAGTGAAATTGGTGAGTTTGGTGGTGATTCCTGGGTGCCAGGAACTGACTCCCGCTGAAGTGTGGGCGTGGTTGGAGAGTAGCTGGGACACACAGGAGAGTCCCTGAGGGTTGGAGATAAAGACGTGCTAGAGACTGGGGAGTAACTGAGTGAAACTGGTGAGTTTGGTGGTGATTCCGGGGTGCCTGGAACTGACTCCAGCTGAAATGTGGGCGTGGTTGGAGAGTAGCTGGGACACACGGGAGAGTCCCTGAGGGATGGTGAAGACATGAGAGAGACTGGGGAGCAACGCAGTGAAATTGGTGAGTTTGGTGGTGATTTCTGGGTGCCTGCAACGGACTCCCGCTGAAGTGTGGGCGTGTTTGGAGAGTAGCTGGGACACACAGGCGAGTCCCTGAGGGTTGGAGATAAAGACGTGCTAGAGACTGGGGAGTAACTCAGTGAAAGTGGCGGGCTTGGTGGTGATCCCTGGGTTCCTGGAACTGACCCGCGCTGAAATGTGGGCGTGGCTGGAGAGTAGCTGGGACAGACTGGAGGGTCCGTAAGGGCTGGGGGTGAAGACGTGAGAGAGACTGGCGAGGATCTCACTGAGGTCTGTGAGTTTGTAGGTGTTTCTGGGGTGTGGGGTACAGACTCCCGCTGAAATCTGGGCGTAGTTGGAGATTAGCTGGGACAGACAGGAGAGTCATGGGTGGCTGGGGGTGAGCTGCTGGATGATGGCAGTAAGAACATATGGTATATTATTGATGAATGAGGTGACTGTGAAGAATCTCCAGAGGAGGACACGGGAGAACACGATGACATGAGTGACTGTCCTGCTTGGTTAGGAAAGGGAAACTTAAAGTTGTGGAATTCTGCTGATGATGGATGTGAGAGTGGTGAAGCCCTGTGGGATGATGTAGAGTACTTCCACATCCCTGGTGGGGAGCTGCCCCTTGGGTGTGAGTTTCTGGGAGGGGAGAGGGAGAAGCTGGGTGAGGCAGGCATGAATCTTGAGGAGTCAGGGCTGGGGGACCGCTCATATTCTCCCGAGACCTGTGAGTCTCTGGGGGACTCCGGGGTGCATGGGGCTGACTCCCGCAGGAACCTGGGGATGGCTGGAGAGTAACTGGGAGCCACAGGAGAGTCCCTGAGGCCTGGGGGTGAAGAGATGAAAGACACAGGGGTGGAGCACTGTGAGGCTCGTGAGTTTGTTGGTGATTCCTGGGTGTGGGGGGCTGACTCCAGCTGAAATCTGGGGTTGTTTGGAGAGTAGCTGGGAGACACAGGAGACCCCCCGAGAGCTGGGGGTGAGCTGCTGGGTGATGGCAGTACGAACATGTGGTATATTATTGATGAACGTGGGGACTCTGAGGAATCCTCAGAGGAGGACACGGGAGAGCCCAATGGCTTCATTGATTGCCCATCACGGTGAGGACAGGGAAATGGGAGCTTGTGGGATTCTGGTGATGACAGAGGTGAGTGTGGTGAAGCCCTAGGGGATGGTGAATGGTAGCTCCGGATCCCTGGTGAGGCGCTTCCCCTTAAGCCTGAGTTTCTGAGAGGGGAGAGGGAGAAGCTGGGTGAGGCTCGCATGGACCTTGGGGAGTCCGGGCTGGGGGACCGTTCATAAGAAGAGCCAGACAAGACCCTACTGTTCTTAGGTGCAGACATGATTAGGAAACCTGCAGCTCCCAGGGGCCCCTACTAATTTTCTAACTCACAGAAGGAAGGAGTGCGTGTGTGTGTGTGTGTGTGTGTGTGTGTGTGTGTGTGAGTGTGTGTGTGTGTTTGTGTGTGTGCGGTGTGAGGTATGTGCCCCTTCAGAAAATGGAAATCAACCAACCAATGAGACAGACAGACAGACAGACAGACAGACAGAGATTCACTTGCCCAAGTGTTCTGTCCTGTCCTCTGAATCCGCTTCCAAGTCGCAAGACGCTGTGAGCTCCAAGTCCACGCAGAGTCCGCCAAACGCTCCGGCCGCTGATCCGCTCCGCGAAGATCTGAGTACAGGCCAGCCAGGGCGGGTTTAAATAGCCTCGGGCGCAGCCTAGCAGCGGAAAGGGCGGAGCTTCACTCCTCCTTTCCATCAGTCACCCCCAACTTTCCCAGGCTACACCTCGTAGGAAACTGTTCTCTTGCTTTGATTTCATGCGCCACCTTTGGGACAATCTAAGAACTTACAAGTTTTCTTGGCCAGATAACTTAGGAATTGTATGCACTGAAACACGGAAAACCGACTAGTGGTTCTGTGGTTCCCACGTTGTGGTTTTGACACCAGCAGCATCCTTGCAACAATCAAACCCCGGAGATCCACAGATCTGCGTTGTAACAAGACCTCCCCCTGACCCTGATGCATGGCAGTTTAAGAAGTCTTCCCGTGTAAGCCAAAAGACTTGGAGGAAAAGGTGGAGATATGCGTTGTAGAAACATTCTTTTGCTCTGGAACCACGTAGAGACTTGGGAGCCTGTTGGGTGGAGCATTCGTTGGATGAGGGTGGTCGGGTTAGGAATAGCAAGGTGTGGCTCCAGGTAATCCAATCATCTAATTAAGATTCCAGTTGTGCTCATCTGTTTTAAAATTCCGTTTGTGTAAATTCTTTCAGTCAGACTGAGAATGGCAAAGCCTCAACCCCAATTTCCAGGGAGGGCTGAGAGCCTCAGGTGGAGTTGATCACCAATAGCCTATGGTTTAACCCATCATGCCTATAGAATGAGGTCTCCATAAAAACCCGAAAGGACTGGGTTCAGAGAGCTTCTGGATAACACTTCCTGGAAGGCAGTGCGCCCCTCCCCACATGCCGGGCCCCAAATTTATTTCCGAATGTTTGCAATATCCGCTAAAATACAATGGCAAATGTAAGTGTTTCCCTGCGTGCTGTGAGCTCTTCCAGCAAATGAAAGCAAATAAATCTGGGAGTGGTGGCAACCTGATTTCTAGCCAGTTGCTGAGAAGCACAGGTAAAACAACGTAGGGCTTCCCATTGTTATTAGTGTGGGAGGCCTGTCTGGCAGGACTCGGCCCTTTGGAATCTAATGCTATGTCCCGGTAGATAGCGTCACCATTGAATTAGAAGACACACATATGTTGAGAATAATATTTCTGCTCATTTGCTGCACGTCTTATTTACAATATGTAATCAAATTCTTTATCCTGACCTTATGGCACCTGGGTTGAGAACCATGATGGGAAGCAAACATTGGTCTGTCACTTTCTGAGTTTGAAACTTTATTTTGCCTTTAGCGTTTTGCTATTGCTTTTTCGTTTTCTTTTGTTTCGTTTTGTTTCCAAGTTCTGGGGTATATGTGCAGGATGTGCAGATTTGTTACTAAGGTAAACAATCGTGTGCCATGGTGGTTTGCTGCACCTGTCCACCCATCACCTAGGTATAAAGCCCAGCGTGCAGTAGCTGTTTTTCTTCACGCTGTGCCTCCCGAAACGCCCCAGAGTGTGTTGTTCCCCTTCCTGTGTCCATGTGATCCCATTTTTCAGCTCCCATTATAAGTGAGAATGTGGCGTTTGATTTTCTTTCCCTCGATTAGTTTGCTGAGGATAATGACCTCACATCACCAGTGCTTTTGTTTTTTATTATAAAGAGTAGTATTTTATTGAATAAGATTTGCTCACAGAAAACGAAGCTTAAATCTACAATGAATGCCGGACTCTACAGCAGAAAGCAATTTTCTCACTTTTCCACACACAATGGTTCCTACTAAGTGAAAAAATGCCATAAAATTTCATTCACAAATGTACTACTCTGTCTCAAAACATCTCACATAATCATGCACTGTACTAAAGCCATTAGATCAGTTCTTCAGTCAGGTTAAAGAAGTATCCCTCTAATAACTGATTTTTATAATGCTATCAATCTCCACTCCCAATCAGTCTGCCATTGTTAATGGCGTACAGCATTATTGAATACAATGGAATTGATGACGCCCATATCCACGGACAAACCGTGACTTACGATGGTTTGATTTATGATTTTTCAACGTTATGATGGGTTTATTGGAATATTAGATGCGTTTCTGAGTTACACTGGGTTTAGGAGTATGCGACCCTATAGTCCAGAAACAGCTGTATAAAGAAAAACAGGTGTACCTAATTAAAATATGCCTAGTGACTTGGGATAAATCAATAGATGTTCACAACTGATGGAGAGCCGTGAAAGAGAGATAGCGGTAAATAGTTACAATAACACAATTTTCCTGCACCTGTGGAGGATTTCCCCAAAAAAACGCAGAATGTGGGATGCACCTAAGGCATATGAAAGAGAGAGGGCAGAAGGAGTAAGAGAGAAAAAGGAGGAAGGAAGGAAGGAAGGAAGGAAGGAAGGAAGGAAGGAAGGAAGGAAGGAAGGAAGGGAGGAAGGAAGGAAGGAAGGAAAGAAGGAAAGAAGGACGGAAGGAAGGAGAAAACACCCGGTGTTACTAAAACCCCAAAAAGACTGGTTTCCCCCTGTGGGTAAGCCTACAATGTGGATGAATCTTGAAAATATTGTGCTACGTGTTATGTCAGTCATAAAAGCTCACCTATTGTGCAATTCCGTTTATAGGAATTGTCCACAATATGGAAATCTATTCATATGGGGTTGATCGCACTATGTAGTTGCTACCTAGTGCTGAGGGTCAGGGAGAGGGTTTGAGACAGAATGAGGAGTGACTAATGTCTACAGGGTTTTTCTCTGGTCGGGGGTGATAAGACGTTCTACAACGGATTGCGAATTAAAAGGGAATGTGCACAACCACAGGTATACTAAAAGCCACTCAATTCATGACTTTTAATGGGGGAATCTTATGTGGCGCACTCTCATCGAGACCACGGCAGACATAGTGAGAGAGAAAAAGGTGGGTAAATATCTGAAACGGAGGCAGAAACAGAGAGAATGAAAAGCCCTGTGAATGGAAGGGAGAGCGAAAAGGGCAAATGGTCCTATTTACAAATGACAGATGTGAAACTGGGGTTCACATCAACAGTGTCACAGCCAGGAAGGAGGATCATGCGAGCCATGTCACCGGTAGTGTGGCCCGCAGGGACGCCGACATGCTGGAGCGTCGTGCCAGCATGGGCTCTGGCAGCCACGTGGGCCAGCAGGAGGGTCCCGCTGCACAGCTGTGGGGTGAGGATAGACTGGGTGGTGATATCGGCCATGACAGGGGCCTCTTCTGCTGGCAAGAGTGTGACAGTAGCAAGTAGAGGGACAGGCCTGCGTGTGAGGACGGAATGCAGGAGGGGCTCTTCTGCGGCTGGGTGTGGGGCCCTCACCGGAACTGTGGAGAAATGGCCAGGTAACTGCGTCACGTGGGCTAGTAGATTGGCCAGGGCTTCGAACTGAAGGACAATAACGGGGAGTAGCTGTCAGGCCCTGGGAGTGTCTGAGTGTAAGTGGAGATGGGTTTGGGGTCACTGAGGGATGCGTGGGAGCCATCCCTGTATAGGTCCAGGTCATAGGGAGATAGGCTCGTGAGGCCTGTGGGTGTCTAGGGTTGTCCTGGGTGCCTGGGGCTGACTGTGGCAGAAATCTGGGGAGGGCTGGAGAGAAGCTGGGAGACACAGGAGAGTCCCTGAAGGCAGGGGGTGAAGAGGTGAAAGAAATGGGGGAGGGTTGCAGTAAGGTCCGTGAGTTTGTAGGTGATTCCTGGGTGTGGGAAGCTGACTCCAGGTGAAATCTGGAGATGGCTGGAGAGTAGCTGAGAGAGACAGAAGAGTCCCTGAGGGCTGGGGGTGAGAACATGAGGGAGACTGGGGAGTAAGTCAGTGAAATTCGCGAGTTCGGTGGTGTATCGTGGGCGCCTGGAACTGACTCCAGCTGGAATCTAGAGAAGTTTTGACAGTAGCTGAAAGAGACACAAGAGTCCCTGTGGGCTGAGGGCAAAGACCTGAGAGAGACCAGGGAGGACCTCAGTGAAGTCTGTGAGTCTGTAGGTGATTCCGGAGTGTGGGAGGCTGACTCCCGCTGAAATCTGGGCGTGGTGGGAGAGTAGCTGGGACAGACAGGAGAGTCCCAGGGGGCTGGGGGTGAAGACATGAGAGAGACTGGGGAGTAACTCAGTGAAACTGCTGAGTTTGTAGGTGATACCTGGGAGCCCGGAACTGACTCCCGCTGAAATCTGGGCATGGTTGGAGAGTAGCTGGGACACACAGGAGAGTCCCTGAGGGCTGGGGGTGAAGACATGAGAGAGACCGGGGAGTAACTCAGTGAAACTGGAGAGTTTGGTGGTGACTCCGGGGTGCCAGGAACTGACTCCAGCTGAAATGTGGGGGTGGTTGGAGAGTAGCTGGGACAGACAGGAGAGTCCCCGAGGGCTGGTGAAGACATGAGAGAGACTGGAGAGTAATTGAGTGAAATTGGTGAGTTTGGTGGCGATTCTGGGGTGCAAGGAACTGCTTCGAGCTGAGATCTGGGCGTAGTTGGAGAGTAGCTGCGACAGACAGTAGAGTCCCTGAGGGCTGGTGAAGACATGAGAGAGACAGGAGAGTAATTGAGTGAAATTGGTGAGTTTGGTGTTGATTCCGGGGTGCAAGGAACTGCTTCCAGATGAAATCTGGGCGTTGTTGGAGAGTAGCTGGGACAGACAGGAGAGTCCCAGAGGGCTGTTGAAGACATGAGAGAGACTGGAGAGTAATTGAGTGAAATTGGTGAGTTTGGTGTTGATTCCGGGGTGCAAGGAACTGCTTCCAGCTGAAATGTGGGCGCTGTTGGAGAGTAGCTGGGACAGACAGGAGAGTCCCTGAGGGCTGGTGAAGACATGAGAGAGACTGGGGAGTAACGCAGTGAAATTGGTGAGTTTGGTGGTGATTCCTGGGTGCCAGGAACTGACTCCCGCTGAAGTGTGGGCGTGGTTGGAGAGTAGCTGGGACACACAGGAGAGTCCCTGAGGGTTGGAGATAAAGACGTGCTAGAGACTGGGGAGTAACTGAGTGAAACTGGTGAGTTTGGTGGTGATTCCGGGGTGCCTGGAACTGACTCCAGCTGAAATGTGGGCGTGGTTGGAGAGTAGCTGGGACACACGGGAGAGTCCCTGAGGGATGGTGAAGACATGAGAGAGACTGGGGAGCAACGCAGTGAAATTGGTGAGTTTGGTGGTGATTTCTGGGTGCCTGCAACGGACTCCCGCTGAAGTGTGGGCGTGTTTGGAGAGTAGCTGGGACACACAGGCGAGTCCCTGAGGGTTGGAGATAAAGACGTGCTAGAGACTGGGGAGTAACTCAGTGAAAGTGGCGGGCTTGGTGGTGATCCCTGGGTTCCTGGAACTGACCCGTGCTGAAATGTGGGCGTGGCTGGAGAGTAGCTGGGACAGACTGGAGGGTCCGTAAGGGCTGGGGGTGAAGACGTGAGAGAGACTGGCGAGGATCTCACTGAGGTCTGTGAGTTTGTAGGTGTTTCTGGGGTGTGGGGTACAGACTCCCGCTGAAATCTGGGCGTAGTTGGAGAGTAGCTGGGACAGACAGGAGAGTCATGGGTGGCTGGGGGTGAGCTGCTGGATGATGGCAGTAAGAACATATGGTATATTATTGATGAATGAGGTGACTGTGAAGAATCTCCAGAGGAGGACACGGGAGAACACGATGACATGAGTGACTGTCCTGCTTGGTTAGGAAAGGGAAACTTAAAGTTGTGGAATTCTGCTGATGATGGATGTGAGAGTGGTGAAGCCCTGTGGGATGATGTAGAGTACTTCCACATCCCTGGTGGGGAGCTGCCCCTTGGGTGTGAGTTTCTGGGAGGGGAGAGGGAGAAGCTGGGTGAGGCAGGCATGAATCTTGAGGAGTCAGGGCTGGGGGACCGCTCATATTCTCCCGAGACCTGTGAGTCTCTGGGGGACTCCGGGGTGCATGGGGCTGACTCCCGCAGGAACCTGGGGATGGCTGGAGAGTAACTGGGAGCCACAGGAGAGTCCCTGAGGCCTGGGGGTGAAGAGATGAAAGACACAGGGGTGGAGCACTGTGAGGCTCGTGAGTTTGTTGGTGATTCCTGGGTGTGGGGGGCTGACTCCAGCTGAAATCTGGGGTTGTTTGGAGAGTAGCTGGGAGACACAGGAGACCCCCCGAGAGCTGGGGGTGAGCTGCTGGGTGATGGCAGTACGAACATGTGGTATATTATTGATGAACGTGGGGACTCTGAGGAATCCTCAGAGGAGGACACGGGAGAGCCCAATGGCTTCATTGATTGCCCATCACGGTGAGGACAGGGAAATGGGAGCTTGTGGGATTCTGGTGATGACAGAGGTGAGTGTGGTGAAGCCCTAGGGGATGGTGAATGGTAGCTCCGGATCCCTGGTGAGGCGCTTCCCCTTAAGCCTGAGTTTCTGAGAGGGGAGAGGGAGAAGCTGGGTGAGGCTCGCATGGACCTTGGGGAGTCCGGGCTGGGGGACCGTTCATAAGAAGAGCCAGACAAGACCCTACTGTTCTTAGGTGCAGACATGATTAGGAAACCTGCAGCTCCCAGGGGCCCCTACTAATTTTCTAACTCACAGAAGGAAGGAGTGCGTGTGTGTGTGTGTGTGTGTGTGTGTGTGTGTGTGTGTGTGAGTGTGTGTGTGTGTTTGTGTGTGTGCGGTGTGAGGTATGTGCCCCTTCAGAAAATGGAAATCAACCAACCAATGAGACAGACAGACAGACAGACAGACAGACAGAGATTCACTTGCCCAAGTGTTCTGTCCTGTCCTCTGAATCCGCTTCCAAGTCGCAAGACGCTGTGAGCTCCAAGTCCACGCAGAGTCCGCCAAACGCTCCGGCCGCTGATCCGCTCCGCGAAGATCTGAGTACAGGCCAGCCAGGGCGGGTTTAAATAGCCTCGGGCGCAGCCTAGCAGCGGAAAGGGCGGAGCTTCACTCCTCCTTTCCATCAGTCACCCCCAACTTTCCCAGGCTACACCTCGTAGGAAACTGTTCTCTTGCTTTGATTTCATGCGCCACCTTTGGGACAATCTAAGAACTTACAAGTTTTCTTGGCCAGATAACTTAGGAATTGTATGCACTGAAACACGGAAAACCGACTAGTGGTTCTGTGGTTCCCACGTTGTGGTTTTGACACCAGCAGCATCCTTGCAACAATCAAACCCCGGAGATCCACAGATCTGCGTTGTAACAAGACCTCCCCCTGACCCTGATGCATGGCAGTTTAAGAAGTCTTCCCGTGTAAGCCAAAAGACTTGGAGGAAAAGGTGGAGATATGCGTTGTAGAAACATTCTTTTGCTCTGGAACCACGTAGAGACTTGGGAGCCTGTTGGGTGGAGCATTCGTTGGATGAGGGTGGTCGGGTTAGGAATAGCAAGGTGTGGCTCCAGGTAATCCAATCATCTAATTAAGATTCCAGTTGTGCTCATCTGTTTTAAAATTCCGTTTGTGTAAATTCTTTCAGTCAGACTGAGAATGGCAAAGCCTCAACCCCAATTTCCAGGGAGGGCTGAGAGCCTCAGGTGGAGTTGATCACCAATAGCCTATGGTTTAACCCATCATGCCTATAGAATGAGGTCTCCATAAAAACCCGAAAGGACTGGGTTCAGAGAGCTTCTGGATAACACTTCCTGGAAGGCAGTGCGCCCCTCCCCACATGCCGGGCCCCAAATTTATTTCCGAATGTTTGCAATATCCGCTAAAATACAATGGCAAATGTAAGTGTTTCCCTGCGTGCTGTGAGCTCTTCCAGCAAATGAAAGCAAATAAATCTGGGAGTGGTGGCAACCTGATTTCTAGCCAGTTGCTGAGAAGCACAGGTAAAACAACGTAGGGCTTCCCATTGTTATTAGTGTGGGAGGCCTGTCTGGCAGGACTCGGCCCTTTGGAATCTAATGCTATGTCCCGGTAGATAGCGTCACCATTGAATTAGAAGACACACATATGTTGAGAATAATATTTCTGCTCATTTGCTGCACGTCTTATTTACAATATGTAATCAAATTCTTTATCCTGACCTTATGGCACCTGGGTTGAGAACCATGATGGGAAGCAAACATTGGTCTGTCACTTTCTGAGTTTGAAACTTTATTTTGCCTTTAGCGTTTTGCTATTGCTTTTTCGTTTTCTTTTGTTTCGTTTTGTTTCCAAGTTCTGGGGTATATGTGCAGGATGTGCAGATTTGTTACTAAGGTAAACAATCGTGTGCCATGGTGGTTTGCTGCACCTGTCCACCCATCACCTAGGTATAAAGCCCAGCGTGCAGTAGCTGTTTTTCTTCACGCTGTGCCTCCCGAAACGCCCCAGAGTGTGTTGTTCCCCTTCCTGTGTCCATGTGATCCCATTTTTCAGCTCCCATTATAAGTGAGAATGTGGCGTTTGATTTTCTTTCCCTCGATTAGTTTGCTGAGGATAATGACCTCACATCACCAGTGCTTTTGTTTTTTATTATAAAGAGTAGTATTTTATTGAATAAGATTTGCTCACAGAAAACGAAGCTTAAATCTACAATGAATGCCGGACTCTACAGCAGAAAGCAATTTTCTCACTTTTCCACACACAATGGTTCCTACTAAGTGAAAAAATGCCATAAAATTTCATTCACAAATGTACTACTCTGTCTCAAAACATCTCACATAATCATGCACTGTACTAAAGCCATTAGATCAGTTCTTCAGTCAGGTTAAAGAAGTATCCCTCTAATAACTGATTTTTATAATGCTATCAATCTCCACTCCCAATCAGTCTGCCATTGTTAATGGCGTACAGCATTATTGAATACAATGGAATTGATGACGCCCATATCCACGGACAAACCGTGACTTACGATGGTTTGATTTATGATTTTTCAACGTTATGATGGGTTTATTGGAATATTAGATGCGTTTCTGAGTTACACTGGGTTTAGGAGTATGCGACCCTATAGTCCAGAAACAGCTGTATAAAGAAAAACAGGTGTACCTAATTAAAATATGCCTAGTGACTTGGGATAAATCAATAGATGTTCACAACTGATGGAGAGCCGTGAAAGAGAGATAGCGGTAAATAGTTACAATAACACAATTTTCCTGCACCTGTGGAGGATTTCCCCAAAAAAACGCAGAATGTGGGATGCACCTAAGGCATATGAAAGAGAGAGGGCAGAAGGAGTAAGAGAGAAAAAGGAGGAAGGAAGGAAGGAAGGAAGGAAGGAAGGAAGGAAGGAAGGAAGGAAGGAAGGGAGGAAGGAAGGAAGGAAGGAAAGAAGGAAAGAAGGACGGAAGGAAGGAGAAAACACCCGGTGTTACTAAAACCCCAAAAAGACTGGTTTCCCCCTGTGGGTAAGCCTACAATGTGGATGAATCTTGAAAATATTGTGCTACGTGTTATGTCAGTCATAAAAGCTCACCTATTGTGCAATTCCGTTTATAGGAATTGTCCACAATATGGAAATCTATTCATATGGGGTTGATCGCACTATGTAGTTGCTACCTAGTGCTGAGGGTCAGGGAGAGGGTTTGAGACAGAATGAGGAGTGACTAATGTCTACAGGGTTTTTCTCTGGTCGGGGGTGATAAGACGTTCTACAACGGATTGCGAATTAAAAGGGAATGTGCACAACCACAGGTATACTAAAAGCCACTCAATTCATGACTTTTAATGGGGGAATCTTATGTGGCGCACTCTCATCGAGACCACGGCAGACATAGTGAGAGAGAAAAAGGTGGGTAAATATCTGAAACGGAGGCAGAAACAGAGAGAATGAAAAGCCCTGTGAATGGAAGGGAGAGCGAAAAGGGCAAATGGTCCTATTTACAAATGACAGATGTGAAACTGGGGTTCACATCAACAGTGTCACAGCCAGGAAGGAGGATCATGCGAGCCATGTCACCGGTAGTGTGGCCCGCAGGGACGCCGACATGCTGGAGCGTCGTGCCAGCATGGGCTCTGGCAGCCACGTGGGCCAGCAGGAGGGTCCCGCTGCACAGCTGTGGGGTGAGGATAGACTGGGTGGTGATATCGGCCATGACAGGGGCCTCTTCTGCTGGCAAGAGTGTGACAGTAGCAAGTAGAGGGACAGGCCTGCGTGTGAGGACGGAATGCAGGAGGGGCTCTTCTGCGGCTGGGTGTGGGGCCCTCACCGGAACTGTGGAGAAATGGCCAGGTAACTGCGTCACGTGGGCTAGTAGATTGGCCAGGGCTTCGAACTGAAGGACAATAACGGGGAGTAGCTGTCAGGCCCTGGGAGTGTCTGAGTGTAAGTGGAGATGGGTTTGGGGTCACTGAGGGATGCGTGGGAGCCATCCCTGTATAGGTCCAGGTCATAGGGAGATAGGCTCGTGAGGCCTGTGGGTGTCTAGGGTTGTCCTGGGTGCCTGGGGCTGACTGTGGCAGAAATCTGGGGAGGGCTGGAGAGAAGCTGGGAGACACAGGAGAGTCCCTGAAGGCAGGGGGTGAAGAGGTGAAAGAAATGGGGGAGGGTTGCAGTAAGGTCCGTGAGTTTGTAGGTGATTCCTGGGTGTGGGAAGCTGACTCCAGGTGAAATCTGGAGATGGCTGGAGAGTAGCTGAGAGAGACAGAAGAGTCCCTGAGGGCTGGGGGTGAGAACATGAGGGAGACTGGGGAGTAAGTCAGTGAAATTCGCGAGTTCGGTGGTGTATCGTGGGCGCCTGGAACTGACTCCAGCTGGAATCTAGAGAAGTTTTGACAGTAGCTGAAAGAGACACAAGAGTCCCTGTGGGCTGAGGGCAAAGACCTGAGAGAGACCAGGGAGGACCTCAGTGAAGTCTGTGAGTCTGTAGGTGATTCCGGAGTGTGGGAGGCTGACTCCCGCTGAAATCTGGGCGTGGTGGGAGAGTAGCTGGGACAGACAGGAGAGTCCCAGGGGGCTGGGGGTGAAGACATGAGAGAGACTGGGGAGTAACTCAGTGAAACTGCTGAGTTTGTAGGTGATACCTGGGAGCCCGGAACTGACTCCCGCTGAAATCTGGGCATGGTTGGAGAGTAGCTGGGACACACAGGAGAGTCCCTGAGGGCTGGGGGTGAAGACATGAGAGAGACCGGGGAGTAACTCAGTGAAACTGGAGAGTTTGGTGGTGACTCCGGGGTGCCAGGAACTGACTCCAGCTGAAATGTGGGGGTGGTTGGAGAGTAGCTGGGACAGACAGGAGAGTCCCCGAGGGCTGGTGAAGACATGAGAGAGACTGGAGAGTAATTGAGTGAAATTGGTGAGTTTGGTGGCGATTCTGGGGTGCAAGGAACTGCTTCGAGCTGAGATCTGGGCGTAGTTGGAGAGTAGCTGCGACAGACAGTAGAGTCCCTGAGGGCTGGTGAAGACATGAGAGAGACAGGAGAGTAATTGAGTGAAATTGGTGAGTTTGGTGTTGATTCCGGGGTGCAAGGAACTGCTTCCAGATGAAATCTGGGCGTTGTTGGAGAGTAGCTGGGACAGACAGGAGAGTCCCAGAGGGCTGTTGAAGACATGAGAGAGACTGGAGAGTAATTGAGTGAAATTGGTGAGTTTGGTGTTGATTCCGGGGTGCAAGGAACTGCTTCCAGCTGAAATGTGGGCGCTGTTGGAGAGTAGCTGGGACAGACAGGAGAGTCCCTGAGGGCTGGTGAAGACATGAGAGAGACTGGGGAGTAACGCAGTGAAATTGGTGAGTTTGGTGGTGATTCCTGGGTGCCAGGAACTGACTCCCGCTGAAGTGTGGGCGTGGTTGGAGAGTAGCTGGGACACACAGGAGAGTCCCTGAGGGTTGGAGATAAAGACGTGCTAGAGACTGGGGAGTAACTGAGTGAAACTGGTGAGTTTGGTGGTGATTCCGGGGTGCCTGGAACTGACTCCAGCTGAAATGTGGGCGTGGTTGGAGAGTAGCTGGGACACACGGGAGAGTCCCTGAGGGATGGTGAAGACATGAGAGAGACTGGGGAGCAACGCAGTGAAATTGGTGAGTTTGGTGGTGATTTCTGGGTGCCTGCAACGGACTCCCGCTGAAGTGTGGGCGTGTTTGGAGAGTAGCTGGGACACACAGGCGAGTCCCTGAGGGTTGGAGATAAAGACGTGCTAGAGACTGGGGAGTAACTCAGTGAAAGTGGCGGGCTTGGTGGTGATCCCTGGGTTCCTGGAACTGACCCGCGCTGAAATGTGGGCGTGGCTGGAGAGTAGCTGGGACAGACTGGAGGGTCCGTAAGGGCTGGGGGTGAAGACGTGAGAGAGACTGGCGAGGATCTCACTGAGGTCTGTGAGTTTGTAGGTGTTTCTGGGGTGTGGGGTACAGACTCCCGCTGAAATCTGGGCGTAGTTGGAGATTAGCTGGGACAGACAGGAGAGTCATGGGTGGCTGGGGGTGAGCTGCTGGATGATGGCAGTAAGAACATATGGTATATTATTGATGAATGAGGTGACTGTGAAGAATCTCCAGAGGAGGACACGGGAGAACACGATGACATGAGTGACTGTCCTGCTTGGTTAGGAAAGGGAAACTTAAAGTTGTGGAATTCTGCTGATGATGGATGTGAGAGTGGTGAAGCCCTGTGGGATGATGTAGAGTACTTCCACATCCCTGGTGGGGAGCTGCCCCTTGGGTGTGAGTTTCTGGGAGGGGAGAGGGAGAAGCTGGGTGAGGCAGGCATGAATCTTGAGGAGTCAGGGCTGGGGGACCGCTCATATTCTCCCGAGACCTGTGAGTCTCTGGGGGACTCCGGGGTGCATGGGGCTGACTCCCGCAGGAACCTGGGGATGGCTGGAGAGTAACTGGGAGCCACAGGAGAGTCCCTGAGGCCTGGGGGTGAAGAGATGAAAGACACAGGGGTGGAGCACTGTGAGGCTCGTGAGTTTGTTGGTGATTCCTGGGTGTGGGGGGCTGACTCCAGCTGAAATCTGGGGTTGTTTGGAGAGTAGCTGGGAGACACAGGAGACCCCCCGAGAGCTGGGGGTGAGCTGCTGGGTGATGGCAGTACGAACATGTGGTATATTATTGATGAACGTGGGGACTCTGAGGAATCCTCAGAGGAGGACACGGGAGAGCCCAATGGCTTCATTGATTGCCCATCACGGTGAGGACAGGGAAATGGGAGCTTGTGGGATTCTGGTGATGACAGAGGTGAGTGTGGTGAAGCCCTAGGGGATGGTGAATGGTAGCTCCGGATCCCTGGTGAGGCGCTTCCCCTTAAGCCTGAGTTTCTGAGAGGGGAGAGGGAGAAGCTGGGTGAGGCTCGCATGGACCTTGGGGAGTCCGGGCTGGGGGACCGTTCATAAGAAGAGCCAGACAAGACCCTACTGTTCTTAGGTGCAGACATGATTAGGAAACCTGCAGCTCCCAGGGGCCCCTACTAATTTTCTAACTCACAGAAGGAAGGAGTGCGTGTGTGTGTGTGTGTGTGTGTGTGTGTGTGTGTGTGAGTGTGTGTGTGTGTTTGTGTGTGTGCGGTGTGAGGTATGTGCCCCTTCAGAAAATGGAAATCAACCAACCAATGAGACAGACAGACAGACAGACAGACAGACAGAGATTCACTTGCCCAAGTGTTCTGTCCTGTCCTCTGAATCCGCTTCCAAGTCGCAAGACGCTGTGAGCTCCAAGTCCACGCAGAGTCCGCCAAACGCTCCGGCCGCTGATCCGCTCCGCGAAGATCTGAGTACAGGCCAGCCAGGGCGGGTTTAAATAGCCTCGGGCGCAGCCTAGCAGCGGAAAGGGCGGAGCTTCACTCCTCCTTTCCATCAGTCACCCCCAACTTTCCCAGGCTACACCTCGTAGGAAACTGTTCTCTTGCTTTGATTTCATGCGCCACCTTTGGGACAATCTAAGAACTTACAAGTTTTCTTGGCCAGATAACTTAGGAATTGTATGCACTGAAACACGGAAAACCGACTAGTGGTTCTGTGGTTCCCACGTTGTGGTTTTGACACCAGCAGCATCCTTGCAACAATCAAACCCCGGAGATCCACAGATCTGCGTTGTAACAAGACCTCCCCCTGACCCTGATGCATGGCAGTTTAAGAAGTCTTCCCGTGTAAGCCAAAAGACTTGGAGGAAAAGGTGGAGATATGCGTTGTAGAAACATTCTTTTGCTCTGGAACCACGTAGAGACTTGGGAGCCTGTTGGGTGGAGCATTCGTTGGATGAGGGTGGTCGGGTTAGGAATAGCAAGGTGTGGCTCCAGGTAATCCAATCATCTAATTAAGATTCCAGTTGTGCTCATCTGTTTTAAAATTCCGTTTGTGTAAATTCTTTCAGTCAGACTGAGAATGGCAAAGCCTCAACCCCAATTTCCAGGGAGGGCTGAGAGCCTCAGGTGGAGTTGATCACCAATAGCCTATGGTTTAACCCATCATGCCTATAGAATGAGGTCTCCATAAAAACCCGAAAGGACTGGGTTCAGAGAGCTTCTGGATAACACTTCCTGGAAGGCAGTGCGCCCCTCCCCACATGCCGGGCCCCAAATTTATTTCCGAATGTTTGCAATATCCGCTAAAATACAATGGCAAATGTAAGTGTTTCCCTGCGTGCTGTGAGCTCTTCCAGCAAATGAAAGCAAATAAATCTGGGAGTGGTGGCAACCTGATTTCTAGCCAGTTGCTGAGAAGCACAGGTAAAACAACGTAGGGCTTCCCATTGTTATTAGTGTGGGAGGCCTGTCTGGCAGGACTCGGCCCTTTGGAATCTAATGCTATGTCCCGGTAGATAGCGTCACCATTGAATTAGAAGACACACATATGTTGAGAATAATATTTCTGCTCATTTGCTGCACGTCTTATTTACAATATGTAATCAAATTCTTTATCCTGACCTTATGGCACCTGGGTTGAGAACCATGATGGGAAGCAAACATTGGTCTGTCACTTTCTGAGTTTGAAACTTTATTTTGCCTTTAGCGTTTTGCTATTGCTTTTTCGTTTTCTTTTGTTTCGTTTTGTTTCCAAGTTCTGGGGTATATGTGCAGGATGTGCAGATTTGTTACTAAGGTAAACAATCGTGTGCCATGGTGGTTTGCTGCACCTGTCCACCCATCACCTAGGTATAAAGCCCAGCGTGCAGTAGCTGTTTTTCTTCACGCTGTGCCTCCCGAAACGCCCCAGAGTGTGTTGTTCCCCTTCCTGTGTCCATGTGATCCCATTTTTCAGCTCCCATTATAAGTGAGAATGTGGCGTTTGATTTTCTTTCCCTCGATTAGTTTGCTGAGGATAATGACCTCACATCACCAGTGCTTTTGTTTTTTATTATAAAGAGTAGTATTTTATTGAATAAGATTTGCTCACAGAAAACGAAGCTTAAATCTACAATGAATGCCGGACTCTACAGCAGAAAGCAATTTTCTCACTTTTCCACACACAATGGTTCCTACTAAGTGAAAAAATGCCATAAAATTTCATTCACAAATGTACTACTCTGTCTCAAAACATCTCACATAATCATGCACTGTACTAAAGCCATTAGATCAGTTCTTCAGTCAGGTTAAAGAAGTATCCCTCTAATAACTGATTTTTATAATGCTATCAATCTCCACTCCCAATCAGTCTGCCATTGTTAATGGCGTACAGCATTATTGAATACAATGGAATTGATGACGCCCATATCCACGGACAAACCGTGACTTACGATGGTTTGATTTATGATTTTTCAACGTTATGATGGGTTTATTGGAATATTAGATGCGTTTCTGAGTTACACTGGGTTTAGGAGTATGCGACCCTATAGTCCAGAAACAGCTGTATAAAGAAAAACAGGTGTACCTAATTAAAATATGCCTAGTGACTTGGGATAAATCAATAGATGTTCACAACTGATGGAGAGCCGTGAAAGAGAGATAGCGGTAAATAGTTACAATAACACAATTTTCCTGCACCTGTGGAGGATTTCCCCAAAAAAACGCAGAATGTGGGATGCACCTAAGGCATATGAAAGAGAGAGGGCAGAAGGAGTAAGAGAGAAATAGGAGGAAGGAAGGAAGGAAGGAAGGAAGGAAGGAAGGAAGGAAGGAAGGAAGGGAGGAAGGAAGGAAGGAAGGAAAGAAGGAAAGAAGGACGGAAGGAAGGAGAAAACACCCGGTGTTACTAAAACCCCAAAAAGACTGGTTTCCCCCTGTGGGTAAGCCTACAATGTGGATGAATCTTGAAAATATTGTGCTACGTGTTATGTCAGTCATAAAAGCTCACCTATTGTGCAATTCCGTTTATAGGAATTGTCCACAATATGGAAATCTATTCATATGGGGTTGATCGCACTATGTAGTTGCTACCTAGTGCTGAGGGTCAGGGAGAGGGTTTGAGACAGAATGAGGAGTGACTAATGTCTACAGGGTTTTTCTCTGGTCGGGGGTGATAAGACGTTCTACAACGGATTGCGAATTAAAAGGGAATGTGCACAACCACAGGTATACTAAAAGCCACTCAATTCATGACTTTTAATGGGGGAATCTTATGTGGCGCACTCTCATCGAGACCACGGCAGACATAGTGAGAGAGAAAAAGGTGGGTAAATATCTGAAATGGAGGCAGAAACAGAGAGAATGAAAAGCCCTGTGAATGGAAGGGAGAGCGAAAAGGGCAAATGGTCCTATTTACAAATGACAGATGTGAAACTGGGGTTCACATCAACAGTGTCACAGCCAGGAAGGAGGATCATGCGAGCCATGTCACCGGTAGTGTGGCCCGCAGGGACGCCGACATGCTGGAGCGTCGTGCCAGCATGGGCTCTGGCAGCCACGTGGGCCAGCAGGAGGGTCCCGCTGCACAGCTGTGGGGTGAGGATAGACTGGGTGGTGATATCGGCCATGACAGGGGCCTCTTCTGCTGGCAAGAGTGTGACAGTAGCAAGTAGAGGGACAGGCCTGCGTGTGAGGACGGAATGCAGGAGGGGCTCTTCTGCGGCTGGGTGTGGGGCCCTCACCGGAACTGTGGAGAAATGGCCAGGTAACTGCGTCACGTGGGCTAGTAGATTGGCCAGGGCTTCGAACTGAAGGACAATAACGGGGAGTAGCTGTCAGGCCCTGGGAGTGTCTGAGTGTAAGTGGAGATGGGTTTGGGGTCACTGAGGGATGCGTGGGAGCCATCCCTGTATAGGTCCAGGTCATAGGGAGATAGGCTCGTGAGGCCTGTGGGTGTCTAGGGTTGTCCTGGGTGCCTGGGGCTGACTGTGGCAGAAATCTGGGGAGGGCTGGAGAGAAGCTGGGAGACACAGGAGAGTCCCTGAAGGCAGGGGGTGAAGAGGTGAAAGAAATGGGGGAGGGTTGCAGTAAGGTCCGTGAGTTTGTAGGTGATTCCTGGGTGTGGGAAGCTGACTCCAGGTGAAATCTGGAGATGGCTGGAGAGTAGCTGAGAGAGACAGAAGAGTCCCTGAGGGCTGGGGGTGAGAACATGAGGGAGACTGGGGAGTAAGTCAGTGAAATTCGCGAGTTCGGTGGTGTATCGTGGGCGCCTGGAACTGACTCCAGCTGGAATCTAGAGAAGTTTTGACAGTAGCTGAAAGAGACACAAGAGTCCCTGTGGGCTGAGGGCAAAGACCTGAGAGAGACCAGGGAGGACCTCAGTGAAGTCTGTGAGTCTGTAGGTGATTCCGGAGTGTGGGAGGCTGACTCCCGCTGAAATCTGGGCGTGGTGGGAGAGTAGCTGGGACAGACAGGAGAGTCCCAGGGGGCTGGGGGTGAAGACATGAGAGAGACTGGGGAGTAACTCAGTGAAACTGCTGAGTTTGTAGGTGATACCTGGGAGCCCGGAACTGACTCCCGCTGAAATCTGGGCATGGTTGGAGAGTAGCTGGGACACACAGGAGAGTCCCTGAGGGCTGGGGGTGAAGACATGAGAGAGACCGGGGAGTAACTCAGTGAAACTGGAGAGTTTGGTGGTGACTCCGGGGTGCCAGGAACTGACTCCAGCTGAAATGTGGGGGTGGTTGGAGAGTAGCTGGGACAGACAGGAGAGTCCCCGAGGGCTGGTGAAGACATGAGAGAGACTGGAGAGTAATTGAGTGAAATTGGTGAGTTTGGTGGCGATTCTGGGGTGCAAGGAACTGCTTCGAGCTGAGATCTGGGCGTAGTTGGAGAGTAGCTGCGACAGACAGTAGAGTCCCTGAGGGCTGGTGAAGACATGAGAGAGACAGGAGAGTAATTGAGTGAAATTGGTGAGTTTGGTGTTGATTCCGGGGTGCAAGGAACTGCTTCCAGATGAAATCTGGGCGTTGTTGGAGAGTAGCTGGGACAGACAGGAGAGTCCCAGAGGGCTGTTGAAGACATGAGAGAGACTGGAGAGTAATTGAGTGAAATTGGTGAGTTTGGTGTTGATTCCGGGGTGCAAGGAACTGCTTCCAGCTGAAATGTGGGCGCTGTTGGAGAGTAGCTGGGACAGACAGGAGAGTCCCTGAGGGCTGGTGAAGACATGAGAGAGACTGGGGAGTAACGCAGTGAAATTGGTGAGTTTGGTGGTGATTCCTGGGTGCCAGGAACTGACTCCCGCTGAAGTGTGGGCGTGGTTGGAGAGTAGCTGGGACACACAGGAGAGTCCCTGAGGGTTGGAGATAAAGACGTGCTAGAGACTGGGGAGTAACTGAGTGAAACTGGTGAGTTTGGTGGTGATTCCGGGGTGCCTGGAACTGACTCCAGCTGAAATGTGGGCGTGGTTGGAGAGTAGCTGGGACACACGGGAGAGTCCCTGAGGGATGGTGAAGACATGAGAGAGACTGGGGAGCAACGCAGTGAAATTGGTGAGTTTGGTGGTGATTTCTGGGTGCCTGCAACGGACTCCCGCTGAAGTGTGGGCGTGTTTGGAGAGTAGCTGGGACACACAGGCGAGTCCCTGAGGGTTGGAGATAAAGACGTGCTAGAGACTGGGGAGTAACTCAGTGAAAGTGGCGGGCTTGGTGGTGATCCCTGGGTTCCTGGAACTGACCCGTGCTGAAATGTGGGCGTGGCTGGAGAGTAGCTGGGACAGACTGGAGGGTCCGTAAGGGCTGGGGGTGAAGACGTGAGAGAGACTGGCGAGGATCTCACTGAGGTCTGTGAGTTTGTAGGTGTTTCTGGGGTGTGGGGTACAGACTCCCGCTGAAATCTGGGCGTAGTTGGAGATTAGCTGGGACAGACAGGAGAGTCATGGGTGGCTGGGGGTGAGCTGCTGGATGATGGCAGTAAGAACATATGGTATATTATTGATGAATGAGGTGACTGTGAAGAATCTCCAGAGGAGGACACGGGAGAACACGATGACATGAGTGACTGTCCTGCTTGGTTAGGAAAGGGAAACTTAAAGTTGTGGAATTCTGCTGATGATGGATGTGAGAGTGGTGAAGCCCTGTGGGATGATGTAGAGTACTTCCACATCCCTGGTGGGGAGCTGCCCCTTGGGTGTGAGTTTCTGGGAGGGGAGAGGGAGAAGCTGGGTGAGGCAGGCATGAATCTTGAGGAGTCAGGGCTGGGGGACCGCTCATATTCTCCCGAGACCTGTGAGTCTCTGGGGGACTCCGGGGTGCATGGGGCTGACTCCCGCAGGAACCTGGGGATGGCTGGAGAGTAACTGGGAGCCACAGGAGAGTCCCTGAGGCCTGGGGGTGAAGAGATGAAAGACACAGGGGTGGAGCACTGTGAGGCTCGTGAGTTTGTTGGTGATTCCTGGGTGTGGGGGGCTGACTCCAGCTGAAATCTGGGGTTGTTTGGAGAGTAGCTGGGAGACACAGGAGACCCCCCGAGAGCTGGGGGTGAGCTGCTGGGTGATGGCAGTACGAACATGTGGTATATTATTGATGAACGTGGGGACTCTGAGGAATCCTCAGAGGAGGACACGGGAGAGCCCAATGGCTTCATTGATTGCCCATCACGGTGAGGACAGGGAAATGGGAGCTTGTGGGATTCTGGTGATGACAGAGGTGAGTGTGGTGAAGCCCTAGGGGATGGTGAATGGTAGCTCCGGATCCCTGGTGAGGCGCTTCCCCTTAAGCCTGAGTTTCTGAGAGGGGAGAGGGAGAAGCTGGGTGAGGCTCGCATGGACCTTGGGGAGTCCGGGCTGGGGGACCGTTCATAAGAAGAGCCAGACAAGACCCTACTGTTCTTAGGTGCAGACATGATTAGGAAACCTGCAGCTCCCAGGGGCCCCTACTAATTTTCTAACTCACAGAAGGAAGGAGTGCGTGTGTGTGTGTGTGTGTGTGTGTGTGTGTGTGTGTGTGAGTGTGTGTGTGTGTTTGTGTGTGTGCGGTGTGAGGTATGTGCCCCTTCAGAAAATGGAAATCAACCAACCAATGAGACAGACAGACAGACAGACAGACAGACAGAGATTCACTTGCCCAAGTGTTCTGTCCTGTCCTCTGAATCCGCTTCCAAGTCGCAAGACGCTGTGAGCTCCAAGTCCACGCAGAGTCCGCCAAACGCTCCGGCCGCTGATCCGCTCCGCGAAGATCTGAGTACAGGCCAGCCAGGGCGGGTTTAAATAGCCTCGGGCGCAGCCTAGCAGCGGAAAGGGCGGAGCTTCACTCCTCCTTTCCATCAGTCACCCCCAACTTTCCCAGGCTACACCTCGTAGGAAACTGTTCTCTTGCTTTGATTTCATGCGCCACCTTTGGGACAATCTAAGAACTTACAAGTTTTCTTGGCCAGATAACTTAGGAATTGTATGCACTGAAACACGGAAAACCGACTAGTGGTTCTGTGGTTCCCACGTTGTGGTTTTGACACCAGCAGCATCCTTGCAACAATCAAACCCCGGAGATCCACAGATCTGCGTTGTAACAAGACCTCCCCCTGACCCTGATGCATGGCAGTTTAAGAAGTCTTCCCGTGTAAGCCAAAAGACTTGGAGGAAAAGGTGGAGATATGCGTTGTAGAAACATTCTTTTGCTCTGGAACCACGTAGAGACTTGGGAGCCTGTTGGGTGGAGCATTCGTTGGATGAGGGTGGTCGGGTTAGGAATAGCAAGGTGTGGCTCCAGGTAATCCAATCATCTAATTAAGATTCCAGTTGTGCTCATCTGTTTTAAAATTCCGTTTGTGTAAATTCTTTCAGTCAGACTGAGAATGGCAAAGCCTCAACCCCAATTTCCAGGGAGGGCTGAGAGCCTCAGGTGGAGTTGATCACCAATAGCCTATGGTTTAACCCATCATGCCTATAGAATGAGGTCTCCATAAAAACCCGAAAGGACTGGGTTCAGAGAGCTTCTGGATAACACTTCCTGGAAGGCAGTGCGCCCCTCCCCACATGCCGGGCCCCAAATTTATTTCCGAATGTTTGCAATATCCGCTAAAATACAATGGCAAATGTAAGTGTTTCCCTGCGTGCTGTGAGCTCTTCCAGCAAATGAAAGCAAATAAATCTGGGAGTGGTGGCAACCTGATTTCTAGCCAGTTGCTGAGAAGCACAGGTAAAACAACGTAGGGCTTCCCATTGTTATTAGTGTGGGAGGCCTGTCTGGCAGGACTCGGCCCTTTGGAATCTAATGCTATGTCCCGGTAGATAGCGTCACCATTGAATTAGAAGACACACATATGTTGAGAATAATATTTCTGCTCATTTGCTGCACGTCTTATTTACAATATGTAATCAAATTCTTTATCCTGACCTTATGGCACCTGGGTTGAGAACCATGATGGGAAGCAAACATTGGTCTGTCACTTTCTGAGTTTGAAACTTTATTTTGCCTTTAGCGTTTTGCTATTGCTTTTTCGTTTTCTTTTGTTTCGTTTTGTTTCCAAGTTCTGGGGTATATGTGCAGGATGTGCAGATTTGTTACTAAGGTAAACAATCGTGTGCCATGGTGGTTTGCTGCACCTGTCCACCCATCACCTAGGTATAAAGCCCAGCGTGCAGTAGCTGTTTTTCTTCACGCTGTGCCTCCCGAAACGCCCCAGAGTGTGTTGTTCCCCTTCCTGTGTCCATGTGATCCCATTTTTCAGCTCCCATTATAAGTGAGAATGTGGCGTTTGATTTTCTTTCCCTCGATTAGTTTGCTGAGGATAATGACCTCACATCACCAGTGCTTTTGTTTTTTATTATAAAGAGTAGTATTTTATTGAATAAGATTTGCTCACAGAAAACGAAGCTTAAATCTACAATGAATGCCGGACTCTACAGCAGAAAGCAATTTTCTCACTTTTCCACACACAATGGTTCCTACTAAGTGAAAAAATGCCATAAAATTTCATTCACAAATGTACTACTCTGTCTCAAAACATCTCACATAATCATGCACTGTACTAAAGCCATTAGATCAGTTCTTCAGTCAGGTTAAAGAAGTATCCCTCTAATAACTGATTTTTATAATGCTATCAATCTCCACTCCCAATCAGTCTGCCATTGTTAATGGCGTACAGCATTATTGAATACAATGGAATTGATGACGCCCATATCCACGGACAAACCGTGACTTACGATGGTTTGATTTATGATTTTTCAACGTTATGATGGGTTTATTGGAATATTAGATGCGTTTCTGAGTTACACTGGGTTTAGGAGTATGCGACCCTATAGTCCAGAAACAGCTGTATAAAGAAAAACAGGTGTACCTAATTAAAATATGCCTAGTGACTTGGGATAAATCAATAGATGTTCACAACTGATGGAGAGCCGTGAAAGAGAGATAGCGGTAAATAGTTACAATAACACAATTTTCCTGCACCTGTGGAGGATTTCCCCAAAAAAACGCAGAATGTGGGATGCACCTAAGGCATATGAAAGAGAGAGGGCAGAAGGAGTAAGAGAGAAATAGGAGGAAGGAAGGAAGGAAGGAAGGAAGGAAGGAAGGAAGGAAGGAAGGAAGGAAGGAAGGGAGGAAGGAAGGAAGGAAGGAAAGAAGGAAAGAAGGACGGAAGGAAGGAGAAAACACCCGGTGTTACTAAAACCCCAAAAAGACTGGTTTCCCCCTGTGGGTAAGCCTACAATGTGGATGAATCTTGAAAATATTGTGCTACGTGTTATGTCAGTCATAAAAGCTCACCTATTGTGCAATTCCGTTTATAGGAATTGTCCACAATATGGAAATCTATTCATATGGGGTTGATCACACCATGTAGTTGCTACCTAGTGCTGAGGGTCAGGGAGAGGGTTTGAGACAGAATGAGGAGTGACTAATGTCTACAGGGTTTTTCTCTGGTCGGGGGTGATAAGACGTTCTACAACGGATTGCGAATTAAAAGGGAATGTGCACAACCACAGGTATACTAAAAGCCACTCAATTCATGACTTTTAATGGGGGAATCTTATGTGGCGCACTCTCATCGAGACCACGGCAGACATAGTGAGAGAGAAAAAGGTGGGTAAATATCTGAAACGGAGGCAGAAACAGAGAGAATGAAAAGCCCTGTGAATGGAAGGGAGAGCGAAAAGGGCAAATGGTCCTATTTACAAATGACAGATGTGAAACTGGGGTTCACATCAACAGTGTCACAGCCAGGAAGGAGGATCATGCGAGCCATGTCACCGGTAGTGTGGCCCGCAGGGACGCCGACATGCTGGAGCGTCGTGCCAGCATGGGCTCTGGCAGCCACGTGGGCCAGCAGGAGGGTCCCGCTGCACAGCTGTGGGGTGAGGATAGACTGGGTGGTGATATCGGCCATGACAGGGGCCTCTTCTGCTGGCAAGAGTGTGACAGTAGCAAGTAGAGGGACAGGCCTGCGTGTGAGGACGGAATGCAGGAGGGGCTCTTCTGCGGCTGGGTGTGGGGCCCTCACCGGAACTGTGGAGAAATGGCCAGGTAACTGCGTCACGTGGGCTAGTAGATTGGCCAGGGCTTCGAACTGAAGGACAATAACGGGGAGTAGCTGTCAGGCCCTGGGAGTGTCTGAGTGTAAGTGGAGATGGGTTTGGGGTCACTGAGGGATGCGTGGGAGCCATCCCTGTATAGGTCCAGGTCATAGGGAGATAGGCTCGTGAGGCCTGTGGGTGTCTAGGGTTGTCCTGGGTGCCTGGGGCTGACTGTGGCAGAAATCTGGGGAGGGCTGGAGAGAAGCTGGGAGACACAGGAGAGTCCCTGAAGGCAGGGGGTGAAGAGGTGAAAGAAATGGGGGAGGGTTGCAGTAAGGTCCGTGAGTTTGTAGGTGATTCCTGGGTGTGGGAAGCTGACTCCAGGTGAAATCTGGAGATGGCTGGAGAGTAGCTGAGAGAGACAGAAGAGTCCCTGAGGGCTGGGGGTGAGAACATGAGGGAGACTGGGGAGTAAGTCAGTGAAATTCGCGAGTTCGGTGGTGTATCGTGGGCGCCTGGAACTGACTCCAGCTGGAATCTAGAGAAGTTTTGACAGTAGCTGAAAGAGACACAAGAGTCCCTGTGGGCTGAGGGCAAAGACCTGAGAGAGACCAGGGAGGACCTCAGTGAAGTCTGTGAGTCTGTAGGTGATTCCGGAGTGTGGGAGGCTGACTCCCGCTGAAATCTGGGCGTGGTGGGAGAGTAGCTGGGACAGACAGGAGAGTCCCAGGGGGCTGGGGGTGAAGACATGAGAGAGACTGGGGAGTAACTCAGTGAAACTGCTGAGTTTGTAGGTGATACCTGGGAGCCCGGAACTGACTCCCGCTGAAATCTGGGCATGGTTGGAGAGTAGCTGGGACACACAGGAGAGTCCCTGAGGGCTGGGGGTGAAGACATGAGAGAGACCGGGGAGTAACTCAGTGAAACTGGAGAGTTTGGTGGTGACTCCGGGGTGCCAGGAACTGACTCCAGCTGAAATGTGGGGGTGGTTGGAGAGTAGCTGGGACAGACAGGAGAGTCCCCGAGGGCTGGTGAAGACATGAGAGAGACTGGAGAGTAATTGAGTGAAATTGGTGAGTTTGGTGGCGATTCTGGGGTGCAAGGAACTGCTTCGAGCTGAGATCTGGGCGTAGTTGGAGAGTAGCTGCGACAGACAGTAGAGTCCCTGAGGGCTGGTGAAGACATGAGAGAGACTGGAGAGTAATTGAGTGAAATTGGTGAGTTTGGTGTTGATTCCGGGGTGCAAGGAACTGCTTCCAGATGAAATCTGGGCGTTGTTGGAGAGTAGCTGGGACAGACAGGAGAGTCCCAGAGGGCTGGTGAAGACATGAGAGAGACTGGAGAGTAATTGAGTGAAATTGGTGAGTTTGGTGTTGATTCCGGGGTGCAAGGAACTGCTTCCAGCTGAAATGTGGGCGCTGTTGGAGAGTAGCTGGGACAGACAGGAGAGTCCCTGAGGGCTGGTGAAGACATGAGAGAGACTGGGGAGTAACGCAGTGAAATTGGTGAGTTTGGTGGTGATTCCTGGGTGCCAGGAACTGACTCCCGCTGAAGTGTGGGCGTGGTTGGAGAGTAGCTGGGACACACAGGAGAGTCCCTGAGGGTTGGAGATAAAGACGTGCTAGAGACTGGGGAGTAACTGAGTGAAACTGGTGAGTTTGGTGGTGATTCCGGGGTGCCTGGAACTGACTCCAGCTGAAATGTGGGCGTGGTTGGAGAGTAGCTGGGACACACGGGAGAGTCCCTGAGGGATGGTGAAGACATGAGAGAGACTGGGGAGCAACGCAGTGAAATTGGTGAGTTTGGTGGTGATTTCTGGGTGCCTGCAACGGACTCCCGCTGAAGTGTGGGCGTGTTTGGAGAGTAGCTGGGACACACAGGCGAGTCCCTGAGGGTTGGAGATAAAGACGTGCTAGAGACTGGGGAGTAACTCAGTGAAAGTGGCGGGCTTGGTGGTGATCCCTGGGTTCCTGGAACTGACCCGCGCTGAAATGTGGGCGTGGCTGGAGAGTAGCTGGGACAGACTGGAGGGTCCGTAAGGGCTGGGGGTGAAGACGTGAGAGAGACTGGCGAGGATCTCACTGAGGTCTGTGAGTTTGTAGGTGTTTCTGGGGTGTGGGGTACAGACTCCCGCTGAAATCTGGGCGTAGTTGGAGAGTAGCTGGGACAGACAGGAGAGTCATGGGTGGCTGGGGGTGAGCTGCTGGATGATGGCAGTAAGAACATATGGTATATTATTGATGAATGAGGTGACTGTGAAGAATCTCCAGAGGAGGACACGGGAGAACACGATGACATGAGTGACTGTCCTGCTTGGTTAGGAAAGGGAAACTTAAAGTTGTGGAATTCTGCTGATGATGGATGTGAGAGTGGTGAAGCCCTGTGGGATGATGTAGAGTACTTCCACATCCCTGGTGGGGAGCTGCCCCTTGGGTGTGAGTTTCTGGGAGGGGAGAGGGAGAAGCTGGGTGAGGCAGGCATGAATCTTGAGGAGTCAGGGCTGGGGGACCGCTCATATTCTCCCGAGACCTGTGAGTCTCTGGGGGACTCCGGGGTGCATGGGGCTGACTCCCGCAGGAACCTGGGGATGGCTGGAGAGTAACTGGGAGCCACAGGAGAGTCCCTGAGGCCTGGGGGTGAAGAGATGAAAGACACAGGGGGGGAGCACTGTGAGGCTCGTGAGTTTGTTGGTGATTCCTGGGTGTGGGGGGCTGACTCCAGCTGAAATCTGGGGTTGTTTGGAGAGTAGCTGGGAGACACAGGAGACCCCCCGAGAGCTGGGGGTGAGCTGCTGGGTGATGGCAGTACGAACATGTGGTATATTATTGATGAACGTGGGGACTCTGAGGAATCCTCAGAGGAGGACACGGGAGAGCCCAATGGCTTCATTGATTGCCCATCACGGTGAGGACAGGGAAATGGGAGCTTGTGGGATTCTGGTGATGACAGAGGTGAGTGTGGTGAAGCCCTAGGGGATGGTGAATGGTAGCTCCGGATCCCTGGTGAGGCGCTTCCCCTTAAGCCTGAGTTTCTGAGAGGGGAGAGGGAGAAGCTGGGTGAGGCTCGCATGGACCTTGGGGAGTCCGGGCTGGGGGACCGTTCATAAGAAGAGCCAGACAAGACCCTACTGTTCTTAGGTGCAGACATGATTAGGAAACCTGCAGCTCCCAGGGGCCCCTACTAATTTTCTAACTCACAGAAGGAAGGAGTGCGTGTGTGTGTGTGTGTGTGTGTGTGTGTGTGTGTGTGTGTGAGTGTGTGTGTGTGTTTGTGTGTGTGCAGTGTGAGGTATGTGCCCCTTCAGAAAATGGAAATCAACCAACCAATGAGACAGACAGACAGACAGACAGACAGACAGAGATTCACTTGCCCAAGTGTTCTGTCCTGTCCTCTGAATCCGCTTCCATGTCGCAAGACGCTGTGAGCTCCAAGTCCACGCAGAGTCCGCCAAACGCTCCGGCCGCTGATCCGCTCCGCGAAGATCTGAGTACAGGCCAGCCAGGGCGGGTTTAAATAGCCTCGGGCGCAGCCTAGCAGCGGAAAGGGCGGAGCTTCACTCCTCCTTTCCATCAGTCACCCCCAACTTTCCCAGGCTACACCTCGTAGGAAACTGTTCTCTTGCTTTGATTTCATGCGCCACCTTTGGGACAATCTAAGAACTTACAAGTTTTCTTGGCCAGATAACTTAGGAATTGTATGCACTGAAACACGGAAAACCAACTAGTGGTTCTGTGGTTCCCACGTTGTGGTTTTGACACCAGCAGCATCCTTGCAACAATCAAACCCCGGAGATCCACAGATCTGCGTTGTAACAAGACCTCCCCCTGACCCTGATGCATGGCAGTTTAAGAAGTCTTTCCGTGTAAGCCAAAAGACTTGGAGGAAAAGGTGGAGATATGCGTTGTAGAAACATTCTTTTGCTCTGGAACCACGTAGAGACTTGGGAGCCTGTTGGGTGGAGCATTCGTTGGATGAGGGTGGTCGGGTTAGGAATAGCAAGGTGTGGCTCCAGGTAATCCAATCATCTAATTAAGATTCCAGTTGTGCTCATCTGTTTTAAAATTCCGTTTGTGTAAATTCTTTCAGTCAGACTGAGAATGGCAAAGCCTCAACCCCAATTTCCAGGGAGGGCTGAGAGCCTCAGGTGGAGTTGATCACCAATAGCCTATGGTTTAACCCATCATGCCTACAGAATGAGGTCTCCATAAAAACCCGAAAGGACTGGGTTCAGAGAGCTTCTGGATAACACTTCCTGGAAGGCAGTGCGCCCCTCCCCACATGCCGGGCCCCAAATTTATTTCCGAATGTTTGCAATATCCGCTAAAATACAATGGCAAATGTAAGTGTTTCCCTGCGTGCTGTGAGCTCTTCCAGCAAATGAAAGCAAATAAATCTGGGAGTGGTGGCAACCTGATTTCTAGCCAGTTGCTGAGAAGCACAGGTAAAACAACGTAGGGCTTCCCATTGTTATTAGTGTGGGAGGCCTGTCTGGCAGGACTCGGCCCTTTGGAATCTAATGCTATGTCCCGGTAGATAGCGTCACCATTGAATTAGAAGACACACATATGTTGAGAATAATATTTCTGCTCATTTGCTGCACGTCTTATTTACAATATGTAATCAAATTCTTTATCCTGACCTTATGGCACCTGGGTTGAGAACCATGATGGGAAGCAAACATTGGTCTGTCACTTTCTGAGTTTGAAACTTTATTTTGCCTTTAGCGTTTTGCTATTGCTTTTTCGTTTTCTTTTGTTTCGTTTTGTTTCCAAGTTCTGGGGTATATGTGCAGGATGTGCAGATTTGTTACTAAGGTAAACAATCGTGTGCCATGGTGGTTTGCTGCACCTGTCCACCCATCACCTAGGTATAAGGCCCAGCGTGCAGTAGCTGTTTTTCTTCACGCTGTGCCTCCCGAAACGCCCCAGTGTGTGTTGTTCCCCTTCCTGTGTCCATGTGATCCCATTTTTCAGCTCCCATTATAAGTGAGAATGTGGCGTTTGATTTTCTTTCCCTCGATTAGTTTGCTGAGGATAATGACCTCACATCACCAGTGCTTTTGTTTTTTATTATAAAGAGTAGTATTTTATTGAATAAGATTTGCTCACAGAAAACGAAGCTTAAATCTACAATGAATGCCGGACTCTACAGCAGAAAGCAATTTTCTCACTTTTCCACACACAATGGTTCCTACTAAGTGAAAAAATGCCATAAAATTTCATTCACAAATGTACTACTCTGTCTCAAAACATCTCACATAATCATGCACTGTACTAAAGCCATTAGATCAGTTCTTCAGTCAGGTTAAAGAAGTATCCCTCTAATAACTGATTTTTATAATGCTATCAATCTCCACTCCCAATCAGTCTGCCATTGTTAATGGCGTACAGCATTATTGAATACAATGGAATTGATGACGCCCATATCCACGGACAAACCGTGACTTACGATGGTTTGATTTATGATTTTTCAACGTTATGATGGGTTTATTGGAATATTAGATGCGTTTCTGAGTTACACTGGGTTTAGGAGTATGCGACCCTATAGTCCAGAAACAGCTGTATAAAGAAAAACAGGTGTACCTAATTAAAATATGCCTAGTGACTTGGGATAAATCAATAGATGTTCACAACTGATGGAGAGCCGTGAAAGAGAGATAGCGGTAAATAGTTACAATAACACAATTTTCCTGCACCTGTGGAGGATTTCCCCAAAAAAAACGCAGAATGTGGGATGCACCTAAGGCATATGAAAGAGAGAGGGCAGAAGAAGTAAGAGAGAAATAGGAGGAAGGAAGGAAGGAAAGAAGGAAGGAAGGAAGGAAGGAAGGAAGGAAGGAAGGGAGGAAGGAAGGAAGGAAGGAAAGAAGGAAAGAAGGACGGAAGGAAGGAGAAAACACCCGGTGTTACTAAAACCCCAAAAAGACTGGTTTCCCCCTGTGGGTAAGCCTACAATGTGGATGAATCTTGAAAATATTGTGCTACGTGTTATGTCAGTCATAAAAGCTCACCTATTGTGCAATTCCGTTTATAGGAATTGTCCACAATATGGAAATCTATTCATATGGGGTTGATCGCACTATGTAGTTGCTACCTAGTGCTGAGGGTCAGGGAGGGGGTTTGAGACAGAATGAGGAGTGACTAATGTCTACAGGGTTTTTCTCTGGTCGGGGGTGATAAGACGTTCTACAACGGATTGCGAATTAAAAGGGAATGTGCACAACCACAGGTATACTAAAAGCCACTCAATTCATGACTTTTAATGGGGGAATCTTATGTGGCGCACTCTCATCGAGACCACGGCAGACATAGTGAGAGAGAAAAAGGTGAGTAAATATCTGAAACGGAGGCAGAAACAGAGAGAATGAAAAGCCCTGTGAATGGAAGGGAGAGCGAAAAGGGCAAATGGTCCTATTTACAAATGACAGATGTGAAACTGGGGTTCACATCAACAGTGTCACTGCCAGGAAGGAGGGTCATGTGAGGCACGTCACCGGTAGTGTGGCCCGCAGGGACGCCGACATGCTGGAGCGTCGTGCCAGCATGGGCTCTGGCAGCCACGTGGGCCAGCAGGAGGGTCCCGCTGCACAGCTGTGGGGTGAGGATAGACTGGGTGGTGATATCGGCCATGACGGGGGCCTCTTCTGCTGGCAAGAGTGTGACAGTAGCAAGTAGATGGACAGGCCTGCGTGTGAGGACGGAATGCAGGAGGGGCTCTTCTGCGGCTGGGTGTGGGGCCCTCACCGGAACTGTGGAGAAATGGCCAGGTAACTGCGTCACGTGGGCTAGTAGATTGGCCAGGGCTTCGAACTGAAGGACAATAACGGGGAGTAGCTCTCAGGCCCTGGGAGTGTCTGAGTGTAAGTGGAGATGGGTTTGGGGTCACTGAGGGATGCGTGGGAGCCATCCCTGTATAGGTCCAGGTCATAGGGAGATAGGCTCGTGAGGCCTGTGGGTGTCTAGGGTTGTCCTGGGTGCCTGGGGCTGACTGTGGCAGAAATCTGGGGAGGGCTGGAGAGAAGCTGGGAGACACAGGAGAGTCGCTGAAGGCAGGGGGTGAAGAGGTGAAAGAAATGGGGGAGGGTTGCAGTAAGGTCCGTGAGTTTGTAGGTGATTCCTGGGTGTGGGAAGCTGACTCCAGGTGAAATCTGGAGATGGCTGGAGAGTAGCTGAGAGAGACAGAAGAGTCCCTGAGGGCTGGGGGTGAGAACATGAGGGAGACTGGGGAGTAAGTCAGTGAAATTCGCGAGTTCGGTGGTGTATCGTGGGCGCCTGGAACTGACTCCAGCTGGAATCTAGAGAAGTTTTGACAGTAGCTGAAAGAGACACAAGAGTCCCTGTGGGCTGAGGGCAAAGACCTGAGAGAGACCAGGGAGGACCTCAGTGAAGTCTGTGAGTCTGTAGGTGATTCCGGAGTGTGGGAGGCTGACTCCCGCTGAAATCTGGGCGTGGTGGGAGAGTAGCTGGGACAGACAGGAGAGTCCCAGGGGGCTGGGGGTGAAGACATGAGAGAGACTGGGGAGTAACTCAGTGAAACTGCTGAGTTTGTAGGTGATACCTGGGAGCCCGGAACTGACTCCCGCTGAAATCTGGGCATGGTTGGAGAGTAGCTGGGACACACAGGAGAGTCCCTGAGGGCTGGGGGTGAAGACATGAGAGAGACCGGGGAGTAACTCAGTGAAACTGGAGAGTTTGGTGGTGACTCCGGGGTGCCAGGAACTGACTCCAGCTGAAATGTGGGGGTGGTTGGAGAGTAGCTGGGACAGACAGGAGAGTCCCAGAGGGCTGGTGAAGACATGAGAGAGACTGGAGAGTAATTGAGTGAAATTGGTGAGTTTGGTGGCGATTCTGGGGTGCAAGGAACTGCTTCGAGCTGAGATCTGGGCGTAGTTGGAGAGTAGCTGCGACAGACAGTAGAGTCCCTGAGGGCTGGTGAAGACATGAGAGAGACTGGAGAGTAATTGAGTGAAATTGGTGAGTTTGGTGTTGATTCCGGGGTGCAAGGAACTGCTTCCAGATGAAATCTGGGCGTTGTTGGAGAGTAGCTGGGACAGACAGGAGAGTCCCAGAGGGCTGTTGAAGACATGAGAGAGACTGGAGAGTAATTGAGTGAAATTGGTGAGTTTGGTGTTGATTCCGGGGTGCAAGGAACTGCTTCCAGCTGAAATGTGGGCGCTGTTGGAGAGTAGCTGGGACAGACAGGAGAGTCCCTGAGGGCTGGTGAAGACATGAGAGAGACTGGGGAGTAACGCAGTGAAATTGGTGAGTTTGGTGGTGATTCCTGGGTGCCAGGAACTGACTCCCGCTGAAGTGTGGGCGTGGTTGGAGAGTAGCTGGGACACACAGGAGAGTCCCTGAGGGTTGGAGATAAAGACGTGCTAGAGACTGGGGAGTAACTGAGTGAAACTGGTGAGTTTGGTGGTGATTCCGGGGTGCCTGGAACTGACTCCAGCTGAAATGTGGGCGTGGTTGGAGAGTAGCTGGGACACACGGGAGAGTCCCTGAGGGATGGTGAAGACATGAGAGAGACTGGGGAGCAACGCAGTGAAATTGGTGAGTTTGGTGGTGATTTCTGGGTGCCTGCAACGGACTCCCGCTGAAGTGTGGGCGTGTTTGGAGAGTAGCTGGGACACACAGGCGAGTCCCTGAGGGTTGGAGATAAAGACGTGCTAGAGACTGGGGAGTAACTCAGTGAAAGTGGCGGGCTTGGTGGTGATCCCTGGGTTCCTGGAACTGACCCGTGCTGAAATGTGGGCGTGGCTGGAGAGTAGCTGGGACAGACTGGAGGGTCCGTAAGGGCTGGGGGTGAAGACGTGAGAGAGACTGGCGAGGATCTCACTGAGGTCTGTGAGTTTGTAGGTGTTTCTGGGGTGTGGGGTACAGACTCCCGCTGAAATCTGGGCGTAGTTGGAGAGTAGCTGGGACAGACAGGAGAGTCATGGGTGGCTGGGGGTGAGCTGCTGGATGATGGCAGTAAGAACATATGGTATATTATTGATGAATGAGGTGACTGTGAAGAATCTCCAGAGGAGGACACGGGAGAACACGATGACATGAGTGACTGTCCTGCTTGGTTAGGAAAGGGAAACTTAAAGTTGTGGAATTCTGCTGATGATGGATGTGAGAGTGGTGAAGCCCTGTGGGATGATGTAGAGTACTTCCACATCCCTGGTGGGGAGCTGCCCCTTGGGTGTGAGTTTCTGGGAGGGGAGAGGGAGAAGCTGGGTGAGGCAGGCATGAATCTTGAGGAGTCAGGGCTGGGGGACCGCTCATATTCTCCCGAGACCTGTGAGTCTCTGGGGGACTCCGGGGTGCATGGGGCTGACTCCCGCAGGAACCTGGGGATGGCTGGAGAGTAACTGGGAGCCACAGGAGAGTCCCTGAGGCCTGGGGGTGAAGAGATGAAAGACACAGGGGTGGAGCACTGTGAGGCTCGTGAGTTTGTTGGTGATTCCTGGGTGTGGGGGGCTGACTCCAGCTGAAATCTGGGGTTGTTTGGAGAGTAGCTGGGAGACACAGGAGACCCCCCGAGAGCTGGGGGTGAGCTGCTGGGTGATGGCAGTACGAACATGTGGTATATTATTGATGAACGTGGGGACTCTGAGGAATCCTCAGAGGAGGACACGGGAGAGCCCAATGGCTTCATTGATTGCCCATCACGGTGAGGACAGGGAAATGGGAGCTTGTGGGATTCTGGTGATGACAGAGGTGAGTGTGGTGAAGCCCTAGGGGATGGTGAATGGTAGCTCCGGATCCCTGGTGAGGCGCTTCCCCTTAAGCCTGAGTTTCTGAGAGGGGAGAGGGAGAAGCTGGGTGAGGCTCGCATGGACCTTGGGGAGTCCGGGCTGGGGGACCGTTCATAAGAAGAGCCAGACAAGACCCTACTGTTCTTAGGTGCAGACATGATTAGGAAACCTGCAGCTCCCAGGGGCCCCTACTAATTTTCTAACTCACAGAAGGAAGGAGTGCGTGTGTGTGTGTGTGTGTGTGTGTGTGTGTGTGTGAGTGTGTGTGTGTGTTTGTGTGTGTGCGGTGTGAGGTATGTGCCCCTTCAGAAAATGGAAATCAACCAACCAATGAGACAGACAGACAGACAGACAGACAGACAGAGATTCACTTGCCCAAGTGTTCTGTCCTGTCCTCTGAATCCGCTTCCAAGTCGCAAGACGCTGTGAGCTCCAAGTCCACGCAGAGTCCGCCAAACGCTCCGGCCGCTGATCCGCTCCGCGAAGATCTGAGTACAGGCCAGCCAGGGCGGGTTTAAATAGCCTCGGGCGCAGCCTAGCAGCGGAAAGGGCGGAGCTTCACTCCTCCTTTCCATCAGTCACCCCCAACTTTCCCAGGCTACACCTCGTAGGAAACTGTTCTCTTGCTTTGATTTCATGCGCCACCTTTGGGACAATCTAAGAACTTACAAGTTTTCTTGGCCAGATAACTTAGGAATTGTATGCACTGAAACACGGAAAACCGACTAGTGGTTCTGTGGTTCCCACGTTGTGGTTTTGACACCAGCAGCATCCTTGCAACAATCAAACCCCGGAGATCCACAGATCTGCGTTGTAACAAGACCTCCCCCTGACCCTGATGCATGGCAGTTTAAGAAGTCTTCCCGTGTAAGCCAAAAGACTTGGAGGAAAAGGTGGAGATATGCGTTGTAGAAACATTCTTTTGCTCTGGAACCACGTAGAGACTTGGGAGCCTGTTGGGTGGAGCATTCGTTGGATGAGGGTGGTCGGGTTAGGAATAGCAAGGTGTGGCTCCAGGTAATCCAATCATCTAATTAAGATTCCAGTTGTGCTCATCTGTTTTAAAATTCCGTTTGTGTAAATTCTTTCAGTCAGACTGAGAATGGCAAAGCCTCAACCCCAATTTCCAGGGAGGGCTGAGAGCCTCAGGTGGAGTTGATCACCAATAGCCTATGGTTTAACCCATCATGCCTATAGAATGAGGTCTCCATAAAAACCCGAAAGGACTGGGTTCAGAGAGCTTCTGGATAACACTTCCTGGAAGGCAGTGCGCCCCTCCCCACATGCCGGGCCCCAAATTTATTTCCGAATGTTTGCAATATCCGCTAAAATACAATGGCAAATGTAAGTGTTTCCCTGCGTGCTGTGAGCTCTTCCAGCAAATGAAAGCAAATAAATCTGGGAGTGGTGGCAACCTGATTTCTAGCCAGTTGCTGAGAAGCACAGGTAAAACAACGTAGGGCTTCCCATTGTTATTAGTGTGGGAGGCCTGTCTGGCAGGACTCGGCCCTTTGGAATCTAATGCTATGTCCCGGTAGATAGCGTCACCATTGAATTAGAAGACACACATATGTTGAGAATAATATTTCTGCTCATTTGCTGCACGTCTTATTTACAATATGTAATCAAATTCTTTATCCTGACCTTATGGCACCTGGGTTGAGAACCATGATGGGAAGCAAACATTGGTCTGTCACTTTCTGAGTTTGAAACTTTATTTTGCCTTTAGCGTTTTGCTATTGCTTTTTCGTTTTCTTTTGTTTCGTTTTGTTTCCAAGTTCTGGGGTATATGTGCAGGATGTGCAGATTTGTTACTAAGGTAAACAATCGTGTGCCATGGTGGTTTGCTGCACCTGTCCACCCATCACCTAGGTATAAAGCCCAGCGTGCAGTAGCTGTTTTTCTTCACGCTGTGCCTCCCGAAACGCCCCAGTGTGTGTTGTTCCCCTTCCTGTGTCCATGTGATCCCATTTTTCAGCTCCCATTATAAGTGAGAATGTGGCGTTTGATTTTCTTTCCCTCGATTAGTTTGCTGAGGATAATGACCTCACATCACCAGTGCTTTTGTTTTTTATTATAAAGAGTAGTATTTTATTGAATAAGATTTGCTCACAGAAAACGAAGCTTAAATCTACAATGAATGCCGGACTCTACAGCAGAAAGCAATTTTCTCACTTTTCCACACACAATGGTTCCTACTAAGTGAAAAAATGCCATAAAATTTCATTCACAAATGTACTACTCTGTCTCAAAACATCTCACATAATCATGCACTGTACTAAAGCCATTAGATCAGTTCTTCAGTCAGGTTAAAGAAGTATCCCTCTAATAACTGATTTTTATAATGCTATCAATCTCCACTCCCAATCAGTCTGCCATTGTTAATGGCGTACAGCATTATTGAATACAATGGAATTGATGACGCCCATATCCACGGACAAACCGTGACTTACGATGGTTTGATTTATGATTTTTCAACGTTATGATGGGTTTATTGGAATATTAGATGCGTTTCTGAGTTACACTGGGTTTAGGAGTATGCGACCCTATAGTCCAGAAACAGCTGTATAAAGAAAAACAGGTGTACCTAATTAAAATATGCCTAGTGACTTGGGATAAATCAATAGATGTTCACAACTGATGGAGAGCCGTGAAAGAGAGATAGCGGTAAATAGTTACAATAACACAATTTTCCTGCACCTGTGGAGGATTTCCCCAAAAAAACGCAGAATGTGGGATGCACCTAAGGCATATGAAAGAGAGAGGGCAGAAGGAGTAAGAGAGAAATAGGAGGAAGGAAGGAAGGAAGGAAGGAAGGAAGGAAGGAAGGAAGGAAGGAAGGAAGGGAGGAAGGAAGGAAGGAAGGAAAGAAGGAAAGAAGGACGGAAGGAAGGAGAAAACACCCGGTGTTACTAAAACCCCAAAAAGACTGGTTTCCCCCTGTGGGTAAGCCTACAATGTGGATGAATCTTGAAAATATTGTGCTACGTGTTATGTCAGTCATAAAAGCTCACCTATTGTGCAATTCCGTTTATAGGAATTGTCCACAATATGGAAATCTATTCATATGGGGTTGATCGCACTATGTAGTTGCTACCTAGTGCTGAGGGTCAGGGAGAGGGTTTGAGACAGAATGAGGAGTGACTAATGTCTACAGGGTTTTTCTCTGGTCGGGGGTGATAAGACGTTCTACAACGGATTGCGAATTAAAAGGGAATGTGCACAACCACAGGTATACTAAAAGCCACTCAATTCATGACTTTTAATGGGGGAATCTTATGTGGCGCACTCTCATCGAGACCACGGCAGACATAGTGAGAGAGAAAAAGGTGGGTAAATATCTGAAACGGAGGCAGAAACAGAGAGAATGAAAAGCCCTGTGAATGGAAGGGAGAGCGAAAAGGGCAAATGGTCCTATTTACAAATGACAGATGTGAAACTGGGGTTCACATCAACAGTGTCACAGCCAGGAAGGAGGATCATGCGAGCCATGTCACCGGTAGTGTGGCCCGCAGGGACGCCGACATGCTGGAGCGTCGTGCCAGCATGGGCTCTGGCAGCCACGTGGGCCAGCAGGAGGGTCCCGCTGCACAGCTGTGGGGTGAGGATAGACTGGGTGGTGATATCGGCCATGACAGGGGCCTCTTCTGCTGGCAAGAGTGTGACAGTAGCAAGTAGAGGGACAGGCCTGCGTGTGAGGACGGAATGCAGGAGGGGCTCTTCTGCGGCTGGGTGTGGGGCCCTCACCGGAACTGTGGAGAAATGGCCAGGTAACTGCGTCACGTGGGCTAGTAGATTGGCCAGGGCTTCGAACTGAAGGACAATAACGGGGAGTAGCTGTCAGGCCCTGGGAGTGTCTGAGTGTAAGTGGAGATGGGTTTGGGGTCACTGAGGGATGCGTGGGAGCCATCCCTGTATAGGTCCAGGTCATAGGGAGATAGGCTCGTGAGGCCTGTGGGTGTCTAGGGTTGTCCTGGGTGCCTGGGGCTGACTGTGGCAGAAATCTGGGGAGGGCTGGAGAGAAGCTGGGAGACACAGGAGAGTCCCTGAAGGCAGGGGGTGAAGAGGTGAAAGAAATGGGGGAGGGTTGCAGTAAGGTCCGTGAGTTTGTAGGTGATTCCTGGGTGTGGGAAGCTGACTCCAGGTGAAATCTGGAGATGGCTGGAGAGTAGCTGAGAGAGACAGAAGAGTCCCTGAGGGCTGGGGGTGAGAACATGAGGGAGACTGGGGAGTAAGTCAGTGAAATTCGCGAGTTCGGTGGTGTATCGTGGGCGCCTGGAACTGACTCCAGCTGGAATCTAGAGAAGTTTTGACAGTAGCTGAAAGAGACACAAGAGTCCCTGTGGGCTGAGGGCAAAGACCTGAGAGAGACCAGGGAGGACCTCAGTGAAGTCTGTGAGTCTGTAGGTGATTCCGGAGTGTGGGAGGCTGACTCCCGCTGAAATCTGGGCGTGGTGGGAGAGTAGCTGGGACAGACAGGAGAGTCCCAGGGGGCTGGGGGTGAAGACATGAGAGAGACTGGGGAGTAACTCAGTGAAACTGCTGAGTTTGTAGGTGATACCTGGGAGCCCGGAACTGACTCCCGCTGAAATCTGGGCATGGTTGGAGAGTAGCTGGGACACACAGGAGAGTCCCTGAGGGCTGGGGGTGAAGACATGAGAGAGACCGGGGAGTAACTCAGTGAAACTGGAGAGCTTGGTGGTGACTCCGGGGTGCCAGGAACTGACTCCAGCTGAAATGTGGGGGTGGTTGGAGAGTAGCTGGGACAGACAGGAGAGTCCCCGAGGGCTGGTGAAGACATGAGAGAGACTGGAGAGTAATTGAGTGAAATTGGTGAGTTTGGTGGCGATTCTGGGGTGCAAGGAACTGCTTCGAGCTGAGATCTGGGCGTAGTTGGAGAGTAGCTGCGACAGACAGTAGAGTCCCTGAGGGCTGGTGAAGACATGAGAGAGACTGGAGAGTAATTGAGTGAAATTGGTGAGTTTGGTGTTGATTCCGGGGTGCAAGGAACTGCTTCCAGATGAAATCTGGGCGTTGTTGGAGAGTAGCTGGGACAGACAGGAGAGTCCCAGAGGGCTGGTGAAGACATGAGAGAGACTGGAGAGTAATTGAGTGAAATTGGTGAGTTTGGTGTTGATTCCGGGGTGCAAGGAACTGCTTCCAGCTGAAATGTGGGCGCTGTTGGAGAGTAGCTGGGACAGACAGGAGAGTCCCTGAGGGCTGGTGAAGACATGAGAGAGACTGGGGAGTAACGCAGTGAAATTGGTGAGTTTGGTGGTGATTCCTGGGTGCCAGGAACTGACTCCCGCTGAAGTGTGGGCGTGGTTGGAGAGTAGCTGGGACACACAGGAGAGTCCCTGAGGGTTGGAGATAAAGACGTGCTAGAGACTGGGGAGTAACTGAGTGAAACTGGTGAGTTTGGTGGTGATTCCGGGGTGCCTGGAACTGACTCCAGCTGAAATGTGGGCGTGGTTGGAGAGTAGCTGGGACACACGGGAGAGTCCCTGAGGGATGGTGAAGACATGAGAGAGACTGGGGAGCAACGCAGTGAAATTGGTGAGTTTGGTGGTGATTTCTGGGTGCCTGCAACGGACTCCCGCTGAAGTGTGGGCGTGTTTGGAGAGTAGCTGGGACACACAGGCGAGTCCCTGAGGGTTGGAGATAAAGACGTGCTAGAGACTGGGGAGTAACTCAGTGAAAGTGGCGGGCTTGGTGGTGATCCCTGGGTTCCTGGAACTGACCCGCGCTGAAATGTGGGCGTGGCTGGAGAGTAGCTGGGACAGACTGGAGGGTCCGTAAGGGCTGGGGGTGAAGACGTGAGAGAGACTGGCGAGGATCTCACTGAGGTCTGTGAGTTTGTAGGTGTTTCTGGGGTGTGGGGTACAGACTCCCGCTGAAATCTGGGCGTAGTTGGAGAGTAGCTGGGACAGACAGGAGAGTCATGGGTGGCTGGGGGTGAGCTGCTGGATGATGGCAGTAAGAACATATGGTATATTATTGATGAATGAGGTGACTGTGAAGAATCTCCAGAGGAGGACACGGGAGAACACGATGACATGAGTGACTGTCCTGCTTGGTTAGGAAAGGGAAACTTAAAGTTGTGGAATTCTGCTGATGATGGATGTGAGAGTGGTGAAGCCCTGTGGGATGATGTAGAGTACTTCCACATCCCTGGTGGGGAGCTGCCCCTTGGGTGTGAGTTTCTGGGAGGGGAGAGGGAGAAGCTGGGTGAGGCAGGCATGAATCTTGAGGAGTCAGGGCTGGGGGACCGCTCATATTCTCCCGAGACCTGTGAGTCTCTGGGGGACTCCGGGGTGCATGGGGCTGACTCCCGCAGGAACCTGGGGATGGCTGGAGAGTAACTGGGAGCCACAGGAGAGTCCCTGAGGCCTGGGGGTGAAGAGATGAAAGACACAGGGGTGGAGCACTGTGAGGCTCGTGAGTTTGTTGGTGATTCCTGGGTGTGGGGGGCTGACTCCAGCTGAAATCTGGGGTTGTTTGGAGAGTAGCTGGGAGACACAGGAGACCCCCCGAGAGCTGGGGGTGAGCTGCTGGGTGATGGCAGTACGAACATGTGGTATATTATTGATGAACGTGGGGACTCTGAGGAATCCTCAGAGGAGGACACGGGAGAGCCCAATGGCTTCATTGATTGCCCATCACGGTGAGGACAGGGAAATGGGAGCTTGTGGGATTCTGGTGATGACAGAGGTGAGTGTGGTGAAGCCCTAGGGGATGGTGAATGGTAGCTCCGGATCCCTGGTGAGGCGCTTCCCCTTAAGCCTGAGTTTCTGAGAGGGGAGAGGGAGAAGCTGGGTGAGGCTCGCATGGACCTTGGGGAGTCCGGGCTGGGGGACCGTTCATAAGAAGAGCCAGACAAGACCCTACTGTTCTTAGGTGCAGACATGATTAGGAAACCTGCAGCTCCCAGGGGCCCCTACTAATTTTCTAACTCACAGAAGGAAGGAGTGCGTGTGTGTGTGTGTGTGTGTGTGTGTGTGTGTGTGAGTGTGTGTGTGTGTTTGTGTGTGTGCGGTGTGAGGTATGTGCCCCTTCAGAAAATGGAAATCAACCAACCAATGAGACAGACAGACAGACAGACAGACAGACAGAGATTCACTTGCCCAAGTGTTCTGTCCTGTCCTCTGAATCCGCTTCCAAGTCGCAAGACGCTGTGAGCTCCAAGTCCACGCAGAGTCCGCCAAACGCTCCGGCCGCTGATCCGCTCCGCGAAGATCTGAGTACAGGCCAGCCAGGGCGGGTTTAAATAGCCTCGGGCGCAGCCTAGCAGCGGAAAGGGCGGAGCTTCACTCCTCCTTTCCATCAGTCACCCCCAACTTTCCCAGGCTACACCTCGTAGGAAACTGTTCTCTTGCTTTGATTTCATGCGCCACCTTTGGGACAATCTAAGAACTTACAAGTTTTCTTGGCCAGATAACTTAGGAATTGTATGCACTGAAACACGGAAAACCGACTAGTGGTTCTGTGGTTCCCACGTTGTGGTTTTGACACCAGCAGCATCCTTGCAACAATCAAACCCCGGAGATCCACAGATCTGCGTTGTAACAAGACCTCCCCCTGACCCTGATGCATGGCAGTTTAAGAAGTCTTCCCGTGTAAGCCAAAAGACTTGGAGGAAAAGGTGGAGATATGCGTTGTAGAAACATTCTTTTGCTCTGGAACCACGTAGAGACTTGGGAGCCTGTTGGGTGGAGCATTCGTTGGATGAGGGTGGTCGGGTTAGGAATAGCAAGGTGTGGCTCCAGGTAATCCAATCATCTAATTAAGATTCCAGTTGTGCTCATCTGTTTTAAAATTCCGTTTGTGTAAATTCTTTCAGTCAGACTGAGAATGGCAAAGCCTCAACCCCAATTTCCAGGGAGGGCTGAGAGCCTCAGGTGGAGTTGATCACCAATAGCCTATGGTTTAACCCATCATGCCTATAGAATGAGGTCTCCATAAAAACCCGAAAGGACTGGGTTCAGAGAGCTTCTGGATAACACTTCCTGGAAGGCAGTGCGCCCCTCCCCACATGCCGGGCCCCAAATTTATTTCCGAATGTTTGCAATATCCGCTAAAATACAATGGCAAATGTAAGTGTTTCCCTGCGTGCTGTGAGCTCTTCCAGCAAATGAAAGCAAATAAATCTGGGAGTGGTGGCAACCTGATTTCTAGCCAGTTGCTGAGAAGCACAGGTAAAACAACGTAGGGCTTCCCATTGTTATTAGTGTGGGAGGCCTGTCTGGCAGGACTCGGCCCTTTGGAATCTAATGCTATGTCCCGGTAGATAGCGTCACCATTGAATTAGAAGACACACATATGTTGAGAATAATATTTCTGCTCATTTGCTGCACGTCTTATTTACAATATGTAATCAAATTCTTTATCCTGACCTTATGGCACCTGGGTTGAGAACCATGATGGGAAGCAAACATTGGTCTGTCACTTTCTGAGTTTGAAACTTTATTTTGCCTTTAGCGTTTTGCTATTGCTTTTTCGTTTTCTTTTGTTTCGTTTTGTTTCCAAGTTCTGGGGTATATGTGCAGGATGTGCAGATTTGTTACTAAGGTAAACAATCGTGTGCCATGGTGGTTTGCTGCACCTGTCCACCCATCACCTAGGTATAAAGCCCAGCGTGCAGTAGCTGTTTTTCTTCACGCTGTGCCTCCCGAAACGCCCCAGTGTGTGTTGTTCCCCTTCCTGTGTCCATGTGATCCCATTTTTCAGCTCCCATTATAAGTGAGAATGTGGCGTTTGATTTTCTTTCCCTCGATTAGTTTGCTGAGGATAATGACCTCACATCACCAGTGCTTTTGTTTTTTATTATAAAGAGTAGTATTTTATTGAATAAGATTTGCTCACAGAAAACGAAGCTTAAATCTACAATGAATGCCGGACTCTACAGCAGAAAGCAATTTTCTCACTTTTCCACACACAATGGTTCCTACTAAGTGAAAAAATGCCATAAAATTTCATTCACAAATGTACTACTCTGTCTCAAAACATCTCACATAATCATGCACTGTACTAAAGCCATTAGATCAGTTCTTCAGTCAGGTTAAAGAAGTATCCCTCTAATAACTGATTTTTATAATGCTATCAATCTCCACTCCCAATCAGTCTGCCATTGTTAATGGCGTACAGCATTATTGAATACAATGGAATTGATGACGCCCATATCCACGGACAAACCGTGACTTACGATGGTTTGATTTATGATTTTTCAACGTTATGATGGGTTTATTGGAATATTAGATGCGTTTCTGAGTTACACTGGGTTTAGGAGTATGCGACCCTATAGTCCAGAAACAGCTGTATAAAGAAAAACAGGTGTACCTAATTAAAATATGCCTAGTGACTTGGGATAAATCAATAGATGTTCACAACTGATGGAGAGCCGTGAAAGAGAGATAGCGGTAAATAGTTACAATAACACAATTTTCCTGCACCTGTGGAGGATTTCCCCAAAAAAACGCAGAATGTGGGATGCACCTAAGGCATATGAAAGAGAGAGGGCAGAAGGAGTAAGAGAGAAATAGGAGGAAGGAAGGAAGGAAGGAAGGAAGGAAGGAAGGAAGGAAGGAAGGAAGGAAGGGAGGAAGGAAGGAAGGAAGGAAAGAAGGAAAGAAGGACGGAAGGAAGGAGAAAACACCCGGTGTTACTAAAACCCCAAAAAGACTGGTTTCCCCCTGTGGGTAAGCCTACAATGTGGATGAATCTTGAAAATATTGTGCTACGTGTTATGTCAGTCATAAAAGCTCACCTATTGTGCAATTCCGTTTATAGGAATTGTCCACAATATGGAAATCTATTCATATGGGGTTGATCGCACTATGTAGTTGCTACCTAGTGCTGAGGGTCAGGGAGAGGGTTTGAGACAGAATGAGGAGTGACTAATGTCTACAGGGTTTTTCTCTGGTCGGGGGTGATAAGACGTTCTACAACGGATTGCGAATTAAAAGGGAATGTGCACAACCACAGGTATACTAAAAGCCACTCAATTCATGACTTTTAATGGGGGAATCTTATGTGGCGCACTCTCATCGAGACCACGGCAGACATAGTGAGAGAGAAAAAGGTGGGTAAATATCTGAAACGGAGGCAGAAACAGAGAGAATGAAAAGCCCTGTGAATGGAAGGGAGAGCGAAAAGGGCAAATGGTCCTATTTACAAATGACAGATGTGAAACTGGGGTTCACATCAACAGTGTCACAGCCAGGAAGGAGGATCATGCGAGCCATGTCACCGGTAGTGTGGCCCGCAGGGACGCCGACATGCTGGAGCGTCGTGCCAGCATGGGCTCTGGCAGCCACGTGGGCCAGCAGGAGGGTCCCGCTGCACAGCTGTGGGGTGAGGATAGACTGGGTGGTGATATCGGCCATGACAGGGGCCTCTTCTGCTGGCAAGAGTGTGACAGTAGCAAGTAGAGGGACAGGCCTGCGTGTGAGGACGGAATGCAGGAGGGGCTCTTCTGCGGCTGGGTGTGGGGCCCTCACCGGAACTGTGGAGAAATGGCCAGGTAACTGCGTCACGTGGGCTAGTAGATTGGCCAGGGCTTCGAACTGAAGGACAATAACGGGGAGTAGCTGTCAGGCCCTGGGAGTGTCTGAGTGTAAGTGGAGATGGGTTTGGGGTCACTGAGGGATGCGTGGGAGCCATCCCTGTATAGGTCCAGGTCATAGGGAGATAGGCTCGTGAGGCCTGTGGGTGTCTAGGGTTGTCCTGGGTGCCTGGGGCTGACTGTGGCAGAAATCTGGGGAGGGCTGGAGAGAAGCTGGGAGACACAGGAGAGTCCCTGAAGGCAGGGGGTGAAGAGGTGAAAGAAATGGGGGAGGGTTGCAGTAAGGTCCGTGAGTTTGTAGGTGATTCCTGGGTGTGGGAAGCTGACTCCAGGTGAAATCTGGAGATGGCTGGAGAGTAGCTGAGAGAGACAGAAGAGTCCCTGAGGGCTGGGGGTGAGAACATGAGGGAGACTGGGGAGTAAGTCAGTGAAATTCGCGAGTTCGGTGGTGTATCGTGGGCGCCTGGAACTGACTCCAGCTGGAATCTAGAGAAGTTTTGACAGTAGCTGAAAGAGACACAAGAGTCCCTGTGGGCTGAGGGCAAAGACCTGAGAGAGACCAGGGAGGACCTCAGTGAAGTCTGTGAGTCTGTAGGTGATTCCGGAGTGTGGGAGGCTGACTCCCGCTGAAATCTGGGCGTGGTGGGAGAGTAGCTGGGACAGACAGGAGAGTCCCAGGGGGCTGGGGGTGAAGACATGAGAGAGACTGGGGAGTAACTCAGTGAAACTGCTGAGTTTGTAGGTGATACCTGGGAGCCCGGAACTGACTCCCGCTGAAATCTGGGCATGGTTGGAGAGTAGCTGGGACACACAGGAGAGTCCCTGAGGGCTGGGGGTGAAGACATGAGAGAGACCGGGGAGTAACTCAGTGAAACTGGAGAGTTTGGTGGTGACTCCGGGGTGCCAGGAACTGACTCCAGCTGAAATGTGGGGGTGGTTGGAGAGTAGCTGGGACAGACAGGAGAGTCCCCGAGGGCTGGTGAAGACATGAGAGAGACTGGAGAGTAATTGAGTGAAATTGGTGAGTTTGGTGGCGATTCTGGGGTGCAAGGAACTGCTTCGAGCTGAGATCTGGGCGTAGTTGGAGAGTAGCTGCGACAGACAGTAGAGTCCCTGAGGGCTGGTGAAGACATGAGAGAGACTGGAGAGTAATTGAGTGAAATTGGTGAGTTTGGTGTTGATTCCGGGGTGCAAGGAACTGCTTCCAGATGAAATCTGGGCGTTGTTGGAGAGTAGCTGGGACAGACAGGAGAGTCCCAGAGGGCTGGTGAAGACATGAGAGAGACTGGAGAGTAATTGAGTGAAATTGGTGAGTTTGGTGTTGATTCCGGGGTGCAAGGAACTGCTTCCAGCTGAAATGTGGGCGCTGTTGGAGAGTAGCTGGGACAGACAGGAGAGTCCCTGAGGGCTGGTGAAGACATGAGAGAGACTGGGGAGTAACGCAGTGAAATTGGTGAGTTTGGTGGTGATTCCTGGGTGCCAGGAACTGACTCCCGCTGAAGTGTGGGCGTGGTTGGAGAGTAGCTGGGACACACAGGAGAGTCCCTGAGGGTTGGAGATAAAGACGTGCTAGAGACTGGGGAGTAACTGAGTGAAACTGGTGAGTTTGGTGGTGATTCCGGGGTGCCTGGAACTGACTCCAGCTGAAATGTGGGCGTGGTTGGAGAGTAGCTGGGACACACGGGAGAGTCCCTGAGGGATGGTGAAGACATGAGAGAGACTGGGGAGCAACGCAGTGAAATTGGTGAGTTTGGTGGTGATTTCTGGGTGCCTGCAACGGACTCCCGCTGAAGTGTGGGCGTGTTTGGAGAGTAGCTGGGACACACAGGCGAGTCCCTGAGGGTTGGAGATAAAGACGTGCTAGAGACTGGGGAGTAACTCAGTGAAAGTGGCGGGCTTGGTGGTGATCCCTGGGTTCCTGGAACTGACCCGCGCTGAAATGTGGGCGTGGCTGGAGAGTAGCTGGGACAGACTGGAGGGTCCGTAAGGGCTGGGGGTGAAGACGTGAGAGAGACTGGCGAGGATCTCACTGAGGTCTGTGAGTTTGTAGGTGTTTCTGGGGTGTGGGGTACAGACTCCCGCTGAAATCTGGGCGTAGTTGGAGAGTAGCTGGGACAGACAGGAGAGTCATGGGTGGCTGGGGGTGAGCTGCTGGATGATGGCAGTAAGAACATATGGTACATTATTGATGAATGAGGTGACTGTGAAGAATCTCCAGAGGAGGACACGGGAGAACACGATGACATGAGTGACTGTCCTGCTTGGTTAGGAAAGGGAAACTTAAAGTTGTGGAATTCTGCTGATGATGGATGTGAGAGTGGTGAAGCCCTGTGGGATGATGTAGAGTACTTCCACATCCCTGGTGGGGAGCTGCCCCTTGGGTGTGAGTTTCTGGGAGGGGAGAGGGAGAAGCTGGGTGAGGCAGGCATGAATCTTGAGGAGTCAGGGCTGGGGGACCGCTCATATTCTCCCGAGACCTGTGAGTCTCTGGGGGACTCCGGGGTGCATGGGGCTGACTCCCGCAGGAACCTGGGGATGGCTGGAGAGTAACTGGGAGCCACAGGAGAGTCCCTGAGGCCTGGGGGTGAAGAGATGAAAGACACAGGGGTGGAGCACTGTGAGGCTCGTGAGTTTGTTGGTGATTCCTGGGTGTGGGGGGCTGACTCCAGCTGAAATCTGGGGTTGTTTGGAGAGTAGCTGGGAGACACAGGAGACCCCCCGAGAGCTGGGGGTGAGCTGCTGGGTGATGGCAGTACGAACATGTGGTATATTATTGATGAACGTGGGGACTCTGAGGAATCCTCAGAGGAGGACACGGGAGAGCCCAATGGCTTCATTGATTGCCCATCACGGTGAGGACAGGGAAATGGGAGCTTGTGGGATTCTGGTGATGACAGAGGTGAGTGTGGTGAAGCCCTAGGGGATGGTGAATGGTAGCTCCGGATCCCTGGTGAGGCGCTTCCCCTTAAGCCTGAGTTTCTGAGAGGGGAGAGGGAGAAGCTGGGTGAGGCTCGCATGGACCTTGGGGAGTCCGGGCTGGGGGACCGTTCATAAGAAGAGCCAGACAAGACCCTACTGTTCTTAGGTGCAGACATGATTAGGAAACCTGCAGCTCCCAGGGGCCCCTACTAATTTTCTAACTCACAGAAGGAAGGAGTGCGTGTGTGTGTGTGTGTGTGTGTGTGTGTGTGTGTGAGTGTGTGTGTGTGTTTGTGTGTGTGCAGTGTGAGGTATGTGCCCCTTCAGAAAATGGAAATCAACCAACCAATGAGACAGACAGACAGACAGACAGACAGACAGACAGAGATTCACTTGCCCAAGTGTTCTGTCCTGTCCTCTGAATCCGCTTCCATGTCGCAAGACGCTGTGAGCTCCAAGTCCACGCAGAGTCCGCCAAAGGCTCCGGCCGCTGATCCGCTCCGCGAAGATCTGAGTACAGGCCAGCCAGGGCGGGTTTAAATAGCCTCGGGCGCAGCCTAGCAGCGGAAAGGGCGGAGCTTCACTCCTCCTTTCCATCAGTCACCCCCAACTTTCCCAGGCTACACCTCGTAGGAAACTGTTCTCTTGCTTTGATTTCATGCGCCACCTTTGGGACAATCTAAGAACTTACAAGTTTTCTTGGCCAGATAACTTAGGAATTGTATGCACTGAAACACGGAAAACCGACTAGTGGTTCTGTGGTTCCCACGTTGTGGTTTTGACACCAGCAGCATCCTTGCAACAATCAAACCCCGGAGATCCACAGATCTGCGTTGTAACAAGACCTCCCCCTGACCCTGATGCATGGCAGTTTAAGAAGTCTTTCCGTGTAAGCCAAAAGACTTGGAGGAAAAGGTGGAGATATGCGTTGTAGAAACATTCTTTTGCTCTGGAACCACGTAGAGACTTGGGAGCCTGTTGGGTGGAGCATTCGTTGGATGAGGGTGGTCGGGTTAGGAATAGCAAGGTGTGGCTCCAGGTAATCCAATCATCTAATTAAGATTCCAGTTGTGCTCATCTGTTTTAAAATTCCGTTTGTGTAAATTCTTTCAGTCAGACTGAGAATGGCAAAGCCTCAACCCCAATTTCCAGGGAGGGCTGAGAGCCTCAGGTGGAGTTGATCACCAATAGCCTATGGTTTGACCCATCATGCCTACAGAATGAGGTCTCCATAAAAACCCGAAAGGACTGGGTTCAGAGAGCTTCTGGATAACACTTCCTGGAAGGCAGTGCGCCCCTCCCCACATGCTGGGCCCCAAATTTATTTCCGAATGTTTGCAATATCCGCTAAAATACAATGGCAAATGTAAGTGTTTCCCTGCGTGCTGTGAGCTCTTCCAGCAAATGAAAGCAAATAAATCTGGGAGTGGTGGCAACCTGATTTCTAGCCAGTTGCTGAGAAGCACAGGTAAAACAACGTAGGGCTTCCCATTGTTATTAGTGTGGGAGGCCTGTCTGGCAGGACTCGGCCCTTTGGAATCTAATGCTATGTCCCGGTAGATAGCGTCACCATTGAATTAGAAGACACACATATGTTGAGAATAATATTTCTGCTCATTTGCTGCACGTCTTATTTACAATATGTAATCAAATTCTTTATCCTGACCTTATGGCACCTGGGTTGAGAACCATGATGGGAAGCAAACATTGGTCTGTCACTTTCTGAGTTTGAAACTTTATTTTGCCTTTAGCGTTTTGCTATTGCTTTTTCGTTTTCTTTTGTTTCGTTTTGTTTCCAAGTTCTGGGGTATATGTGCAGGATGTGCAGATTTGTTACTAAGGTAAACAATCGTGTGCCATGGTGGTTTGCTGCACCTGTCCACCCATCACCTAGGTATAAGGCCCAGCGTGCAGTAGCTGTTTTTCTTAACGCTGTGCCTCCCGAAACGCCCCAGAGTGTGTTGTTCCCCTTCCTGTGTCCATGTGATCCCATTTTTCAGCTCCCATTATAAGTGAGAATGTGGCGTTTGATTTTCTTTCCCTCGATTAGTTTGCTGAGGATAATGACCTCACATCACCAGTGCTTTTGTTTTTTATTATAAAGAGTAGTATTTTATTGAATAAGATTTGCTCACAGAAAACGAAGCTTAAATCTACAATGAATGCCGGACTCTACAGCAGAAAGCAATTTTCTCACTTTTCCACACACAATGGTTCCTACTAAGTGAAAAAATGCCATAAAATTTCATTCACAAATGTACTACTCTGTCTCAAAACATCTCACATAATCATGCACTGTACTAAAGCCATTAGATCAGTTCTTCAGTCAGGTTAAAGAAGTATCCCTCTAATAACTGATTTTTATAATGCTATCAATCTCCACTCCCAATCAGTCTGCCATTGTTAATGGCGTACAGCATTATTGAATACAATGGAATTGATGACGCCCATATCCACGGACAAACCGTGACTTACGATGGTTTGATTTCTGATTTTTCAACGTTATGATGGGTTTATTGGAATATTAGATGCGTTTCTGAGTTACACTGGGTTTAGTAGTATGCGACCCTATAGTCCAGAAACAGCTGTATAAAGAAAAACAGGTGTACCTAATTAAAATATGCCTAGTGACTTGGGATAAATCAATAGATGTTCACAACTGATGGAGAGCCGTGAAAGAGAGATAGCTGTAAATAGTTACAATAACACAATTTTCCTGCACCTGTGGAGGATTTCCCCAAAAAAAACGCAGAATGTGGGATGCACCTAAGGCATATGAAAGAGAGAGGGCAGAAGGAGTAAGAGAGAAATAGGAGGAAGGAAGGAAGGAAGGAAGGAAGGAAGGAAGGAAGGAAGGAAGGAAGGAAGGAAGGGAGGAAGGAAGGAAGGAAGGAAAGAAGGAAAGAAGGACGGAAGGAAGGAGAAAACACCCGGTGTTACTAAAACCCCAAAAAGACTGGTTTCCCCCTGTGGGTAAGCCTACAATGTGGATGAATCTTGAAAATATTGTGCTACGTGTTATGTCAGTCATAAAAGCTCACCTATTGTGCAATTCCGTTTATAGGAATTGTCCACAATATGGAAATCTATTCATATGGGGTTGATCGCACTATGTAGTTGCTACCTAGTGCTGAGGGTCAGGGAGGGGGTTTGAGACAGAATGAGGAGTGACTAATGTCTACAGGGTTTTTCTCTGGTCGGGGGTGATAAGACGTTCTACAACGGATTGCGAATTAAAAGGGAATGTGCACAACCACAGGTATACTAAAAGCCACTCAATTCATGACTTTTAATGGGGGAATCTTATGTGGCGCACTCTCATCGAGACCACGGCAGACATAGTGAGAGAGAAAAAGGTGAGTAAATATCTGAAACGGAGGCAGAAACAGAGAGAATGAAAAGCCCTGTGAATGGAAGGGAGAGCGAAAAGGGCAAATGGTCCTATTTACAAATGACAGATGTGAAACTGGGGTTCACATCAACAGTGTCACTGCCAGGAAGGAGGGTCATGTGAGGCACGTCACCGGTAGTGTGGCCCGCAGGGACGCCGACATGCTGGAGCGTCGTGCCAGCATGGGCTCTGGCAGCCACGTGGGCCAGCAGGAGGGTCCCGCTGCACAGCTGTGGGGTGAGGATAGACTGGGTGGTGATATCGGCCATGACGGGGGCCTCTTCTGCTGGCAAGAGTGTGACAGTAGCAAGTAGATGGACAGGCCTGCGTGTGAGGACGGAATGCAGGAGGGGCTCTTCTGCGGCTGGGTGTGGGGCCCTCACCGGAACTGTGGAGAAATGGCCAGGTAACTGCGTCACGTGGGCTAGTAGATTGGCCAGGGCTTCGAACTGAAGGACAATAACGGGGAGTAGCTGTCAGGCCCTGGGAGTGTCTGAGTGTAAGTGGAGATGGGTTTGGGGTCACTGAGGGATGCGTGGGAGCCATCCCTGTATAGGTCCAGGTCATAGGGAGATAGGCTCGTGAGGCCTGTGGGTGTCTAGGGTTGTCCTGGGTGCCTGGGGCTGACTGTGGCAGAAATCTGGGGAGGGCTGGAGAGAAGCTGGGAGACACAGGAGAGTCGCTGAAGGCAGGGGGTGAAGAGGTGAAAGAAATGGGGGAGGGTTGCAGTAAGGTCCGTGAGTTTGTAGGTGATTCCTGGGTGTGGGAAGCTGACTCCAGGTGAAATCTGGAGATGGCTGGAGAGTAGCTGAGAGAGACAGAAGAGTCCCTGAGGGCTGGGGGTGAGAACATGAGGGAGACTGGGGAGTAAGTCAGTGAAATTCGCGAGTTCGGTGGTGTATCGTGGGCGCCTGGAACTGACTCCAGCTGGAATCTAGAGAAGTTTTGACAGTAGCTGAAAGAGACACAAGAGTCCCTGTGGGCTGAGGGCAAAGACCTGAGAGAGACCAGGGAGGACCTCAGTGAAGTCTGTGAGTCTGTAGGTGATTCCGGAGTGTGGGAGGCTGACTCCCGCTGAAATCTGGGCGTGGTGGGAGAGTAGCTGGGACAGACAGGAGAGTCCCAGGGGGCTGGGGGTGAAGACATGAGAGAGACTGGGGAGTAACTCAGTGAAACTGCTGAGTTTGTAGGTGATACCTGGGAGCCCGGAACTGACTCCCGCTGAAATCTGGGCATGGTTGGAGAGTAGCTGGGACACACAGGAGAGTCCCTGAGGGCTGGGGGTGAAGACATGAGAGAGACCGGGGAGTAACTCAGTGAAACTGGAGAGTTTGGTGGTGACTCCGGGGTGCCAGGAACTGACTCCAGCTGAAATGTGGGGGTGGTTGGAGAGTAGCTGGGACAGACAGGAGAGTCCCTGAGGGCTGGTGAAGACATGAGAGAGACTGGAGAGTAATTGAGTGAAATTGGTGAGTTTGGTGGCGATTCTGGGGTGCAAGGAACTGCTTCGAGCTGAGATCTGGGCGTAGTTGGAGAGTAGCTGCGACAGACAGTAGAGTCCCTGAGGGCTGGTGAAGACATGAGAGAGACTGGAGAGTAATTGAGTGAAATTGGTGAGTTTGGTGTTGATTCCGGGGTGCAAGGAACTGCTTCCAGATGAAATCTGGGCGTTGTTGGAGAGTAGCTGGGACAGACAGGAGAGTCCCAGAGGGCTGGTGAAGACATGAGAGAGACTGGAGAGTAATTGAGTGAAATTGGTGAGTTTGGTGTTGATTCCGGGGTGCAAGGAACTGCTTCCAGCTGAAATGTGGGCGCTGTTGGAGAGTAGCTGGGACAGACAGGAGAGTCCCTGAGGGCTGGTGAACACATGAGAGAGACTGGGGAGTAACGCAGTGAAATTGGTGAGTTTGGTGGTGATTCCTGGGTGCCAGGAACTGACTCCCGCTGAAGTGTGGGCGTGGTTGGAGAGTAGCTGGGACACACAGGAGAGTCCCTGAGGGTTGGAGATAAAGACGTGCTAGAGACTGGGGAGTAACTGAGTGAAACTGGTGAGTTTGGTGGTGATTCCGGGGTGCCTGGAACTGACTCCAGCTGAAATGTGGGCGTGGTTGGAGAGTAGCTGGGACACACGGGAGAGTCCCTGAGGGATGGTGAAGACATGAGAGAGACTGGGGAGCAACGCAGTGAAATTGGTGAGTTTGGTGGTGATTTCTGGGTGCCTGCAACGGACTCCCGCTGAAGTGTGGGCGTGTTTGGAGAGTAGCTGGGACACACAGGCGAGTCCCTGAGGGTTGGAGATAAAGACGTGCTAGAGACTGGGGAGTAACTCAGTGAAAGTGGCGGGCTTGGTGGTGATCCCTGGGTTCCTGGAACTGACCCGCGCTGAAATGTGGGCGTGGCTGGAGAGTAGCTGGGACAGACTGGAGGGTCCGTAAGGGCTGGGGGTGAAGACGTGAGAGAGACTGGCGAGGATCTCACTGAGGTCTGTGAGTTTGTAGGTGTTTCTGGGGTGTGGGGTACAGACTCCCGCTGAAATCTGGGCGTAGTTGGAGAGTAGCTGGGACAGACAGGAGAGTCATGGGTGGCTGGGGGTGAGCTGCTGGATGATGGCAGTAAGAACATATGGTACATTATTGATGAATGAGGTGACTGTGAAGAATCTCCAGAGGAGGACACGGGAGAACACGATGACATGAGTGACTGTCCTGCTTGGTTAGGAAAGGGAAACTTAAAGTTGTGGAATTCTGCTGATGATGGATGTGAGAGTGGTGAAGCCCTGTGGGATGATGTAGAGTACTTCCACATCCCTGGTGGGGAGCTGCCCCTTGGGTGTGAGTTTCTGGGAGGGGAGAGGGAGAAGCTGGGTGAGGCAGGCATGAATCTTGAGGAGTCAGGGCTGGGGGACCGCTCATATTCTCCCGAGACCTGTGAGTCTCTGGGGGACTCCGGGGTGCATGGGGCTGACTCCCGCAGGAACCTGGGGATGGCTGGAGAGTAACTGGGAGCCACAGGAGAGTCCCTGAGGCCTGGGGGTGAAGAGATGAAAGACACAGGGGTGGAGCACTGTGAGGCTCGTGAGTTTGTTGGTGATTCCTGGGTGTGGGGGGCTGACTCCAGCTGAAATCTGGGGTTGTTTGGAGAGTAGCTGGGAGACACAGGAGACCCCCCGAGAGCTGGGGGTGAGCTGCTGGGTGATGGCAGTACGAACATGTGGTATATTATTGATGAACGTGGGGACTCTGAGGAATCCTCAGAGGAGGACACGGGAGAGCCCAATGGCTTCATTGATTGCCCATCACGGTGAGGACAGGGAAATGGGAGCTTGTGGGATTCTGGTGATGACAGAGGTGAGTGTGGTGAAGCCCTAGGGGATGGTGAATGGTAGCTCCGGATCCCTGGTGAGGCGCTTCCCCTTAAGCCTGAGTTTCTGAGAGGGGAGAGGGAGAAGCTGGGTGAGGCTCGCATGGACCTTGGGGAGTCCGGGCTGGGGGACCGTTCATAAGAAGAGCCAGACAAGACCCTACTGTTCTTAGGTGCAGACATGATTAGGAAACCTGCAGCTCCCAGGGGCCCCTACTAATTTTCTAACTCACAGAAGGAAGGAGTGCGTGTGTGTGTGTGTGTGTGTGTGTGTGTGTGTGTGTGTGAGTGTGTGTGTGTGTTTGTGTGTGTGCAGTGTGAGGTATGTGCCCCTTCAGAAAATGGAAATCAACCAACCAATGAGACAGACAGACAGACAGACAGACAGACAGACAGAGATTCACTTGCCCAAGTGTTCTGTCCTGTCCTCTGAATCCGCTTCCATGTCGCAAGACGCTGTGAGCTCCAAGTCCACGCAGAGTCCGCCAAAGGCTCCGGCCGCTGATCCGCTCCGCGAAGATCTGAGTACAGGCCAGCCAGGGCGGGTTTAAATAGCCTCGGGCGCAGCCTAGCAGCGGAAAGGGCGGAGCTTCACTCCTCCTTTCCATCAGTCACCCCCAACTTTCCCAGGCTACACCTCGTAGGAAACTGTTCTCTTGCTTTGATTTCATGCGCCACCTTTGGGACAATCTAAGAACTTACAAGTTTTCTTGGCCAGATAACTTAGGAATTGTATGCACTGAAACACGGAAAACCGACTAGTGGTTCTGTGGTTCCCACGTTGTGGTTTTGACACCAGCAGCATCCTTGCAACAATCAAACCCCGGAGATCCACAGATCTGCGTTGTAACAAGACCTCCCCCTGACCCTGATGCATGGCAGTTTAAGAAGTCTTTCCGTGTAAGCCAAAAGACTTGGAGGAAAAGGTGGAGATATGCGTTGTAGAAACATTCTTTTGCTCTGGAACCACGTAGAGACTTGGGAGCCTGTTGGGTGGAGCATTCGTTGGATGAGGGTGGTCGGGTTAGGAATAGCAAGGTGTGGCTCCAGGTAATCCAATCATCTAATTAAGATTCCAGTTGTGCTCATCTGTTTTAAAATTCCGTTTGTGTAAATTCTTTCAGTCAGACTGAGAATGGCAAAGCCTCAACCCCAATTTCCAGGGAGGGCTGAGAGCCTCAGGTGGAGTTGATCACCAATAGCCTATGGTTTGACCCATCATGCCTACAGAATGAGGTCTCCATAAAAACCCGAAAGGACTGGGTTCAGAGAGCTTCTGGATAACACTTCCTGGAAGGCAGTGCGCCCCTCCCCACATGCCGGGCCCCAAATTTATTTCCGAATGTTTGCAATATCCGCTAAAATACAATGGCAAATGTAAGTGTTTCCCTGCGTGCTGTGAGCTCTTCCAGCAAATGAAAGCAAATAAATCTGGGAGTGGTGGCAACCTGATTTCTAGCCAGTTGCTGAGAAGCACAGGTAAAACAACGTAGGGCTTCCCATTGTTATTAGTGTGGGAGGCCTGTCTGGCAGGACTCGGCCCTTTGGAATCTAATGCTATGTCCCGGTAGATAGCGTCACCATTGAATTAGAAGACACACATATGTTGAGAATAATATTTCTGCTCATTTGCTGCACGTCTTATTTACAATATGTAATCAAATTCTTTATCCTGACCTTATGGCACCTGGGTTGAGAACCATGATGGGAAGCAAACATTGGTCTGTCACTTTCTGAGTTTGAAACTTTATTTTGCCTTTAGCGTTTTGCTATTGCTTTTTCGTTTTCTTTTGTTTCGTTTTGTTTCCAAGTTCTGGGGTATATGTGCAGGATGTGCAGATTTGTTACTAAGGTAAACAATCGTGTGCCATGGTGGTTTGCTGCACCTGTCCACCCATCACCTAGGTATAAGGCCCAGCGTGCAGTAGCTGTTTTTCTTAACGCTGTGCCTCCCGAAACGCCCCAGAGTGTGTTGTTCCCCTTCCTGTGTCCATGTGATCCCATTTTTCAGCTCCCATTATAAGTGAGAATGTGGCGTTTGATTTTCTTTCCCTCGATTAGTTTGCTGAGGATAATGACCTCACATCACCAGTGCTTTTGTTTTTTATTATAAAGAGTAGTATTTTATTGAATAAGATTTGCTCACAGAAAACGAAGCTTAAATCTACAATGAATGCCGGACTCTACAGCAGAAAGCAATTTTCTCACTTTTCCACACACAATGGTTCCTACTAAGTGAAAAAATGCCATAAAATTTCATTCACAAATGTACTACTCTGTCTCAAAACATCTCACATAATCATGCACTGTACTAAAGCCATTAGATCAGTTCTTCAGTCAGGTTAAAGAAGTATCCCTCTAATAACTGATTTTTATAATGCTATCAATCTCCACTCCCAATCAGTCTGCCATTGTTAATGGCGTACAGCATTATTGAATACAATGGAATTGATGACGCCCATATCCACGGACAAACCGTGACTTACGATGGTTTGATTTATGATTTTTCAACGTTATGATGGGTTTATTGGAATATTAGATGCGTTTCTGAGTTACACTGGGTTTAGGAGTATGCGACCCTATAGTCCAGAAACAGCTGTATAAAGAAAAACAGGTGTACCTAATTAAAATATGCCTAGTGACTTGGGATAAATCAATAGATGTTCACAACTGATGGAGAGCCGTGAAAGAGAGATAGCTGTAAATAGTTACAATAACACAATTTTCCTGCACCTGTGGAGGATTTCCCCAAAAAAAACGCAGAATGTGGGATGCACCTAAGGCATATGAAAGAGAGAGGGCAGAAGGAGTAAGAGAGAAATAGGAGGAAGGAAGGAAGGAAAGAAGGAAGGAAGGAAGGAAGGAAGGAAGGAAGGAAGGAAGGAAGGGAGGAAGGAAGGAAGGAAGGAAAGAAGGAAAGAAGGACGGAAGGAAGGAGAAAACACCCGGTGTTACTAAAACCCCAAAAAGACTGGTTTCCCCCTGTGGGTAAGCCTACAATGTGGATGAATCTTGAAAATATTGTGCTACGTGTTATGTCAGTCATAAAAGCTCACCTATTGTGCAATTCCGTTTATAGGAATTGTCCACAATATGGAAATCTATTCATATGGGGTTGATCGCACTATGTAGTTGCTACCTAGTGCTGAGGGTCAGGGAGGGGGTTTGAGACAGAATGAGGAGTGACTAATGTCTACAGGGTTTTTCTCTGGTCGGGGGTGATAAGACGTTCTACAACGGATTGCGAATTAAAAGGGAATGTGCACAACCACAGGTATACTAAAAGCCACTCAATTCATGACTTTTAATGGGGGAATCTTATGTGGCGCACTCTCATCGAGACCACGGCAGACATAGTGAGAGAGAAAAAGGTGAGTAAATATCTGAAACGGAGGCAGAAACAGAGAGAATGAAAAGCCCTGTGAATGGAAGGGAGAGCGAAAAGGGCAAATGGTCCTATTTACAAATGACAGATGTGAAACTGGGGTTCACATCAACAGTGTCACTGCCAGGAAGGAGGGTCATGTGAGGCACGTCACCGGTAGTGTGGCCCGCAGGGACGCCGACATGCTGGAGCGTCGTGCCAGCATGGGCTCTGGCAGCCACGTGGGCCAGCAGGAGGGTCCCGCTGCACAGCTGTGGGGTGAGGATAGACTGGGTGGTGATATCGGCCATGACGGGGGCCTCTTCTGCTGGCAAGAGTGTGACAGTAGCAAGTAGATGGACAGGCCTGCGTGTGAGGACGGAATGCAGGAGGGGCTCTTCTGCGGCTGGGTGTGGGGCCCTCACCGGAACTGTGGAGAAATGGCCAGGTAACTGCGTCACGTGGGCTAGTAGATTGGCCAGGGCTTCGAACTGAAGGACAATAACGGGGAGTAGCTGTCAGGCCCTGGGAGTGTCTGAGTGTAAGTGGAGATGGGTTTGGGGTCACTGAGGGATGCGTGGGAGCCATCCCTGTATAGGTCCAGGTCATAGGGAGATAGGCTCGTGAGGCCTGTGGGTGTCTAGGGTTGTCCTGGGTGCCTGGGGCTGACTGTGGCAGAAATCTGGGGAGGGCTGGAGAGAAGCTGGGAGACACAGGAGAGTCGCTGAAGGCAGGGGGTGAAGAGGTGAAAGAAATGGGGGAGGGTTGCAGTAAGGTCCGTGAGTTTGTAGGTGATTCCTGGGTGTGGGAAGCTGACTCCAGGTGAAATCTGGAGATGGCTGGAGAGTAGCTGAGAGAGACAGAAGAGTCCCTGAGGGCTGGGGGTGAGAACATGAGGGAGACTGGGGAGTAAGTCAGTGAAATTCGCGAGTTCGGTGGTGTATCGTGGGCGCCTGGAACTGACTCCAGCTGGAATCTAGAGAAGTTTTGACAGTAGCTGAAAGAGACACAAGAGTCCCTGTGGGCTGAGGGCAAAGACCTGAGAGAGACCAGGGAGGACCTCAGTGAAGTCTGTGAGTCTGTAGGTGATTCCGGAGTGTGGGAGGCTGACTCCCGCTGAAATCTGGGCGTGGTGGGAGAGTAGCTGGGACAGACAGGAGAGTCCCAGGGGGCTGGGGGTGAAGACATGAGAGAGACTGGGGAGTAACTCAGTGAAACTGCTGAGTTTGTAGGTGATACCTGGGAGCCCGGAACTGACTCCCGCTGAAATCTGGGCATGGTTGGAGAGTAGCTGGGACACACAGGAGAGTCCCTGAGGGCTGGGGGTGAAGACATGAGAGAGACCGGGGAGTAACTCAGTGAAACTGGAGAGTTTGGTGGTGACTCCGGGGTGCCAGGAACTGACTCCAGCTGAAATGTGGGGGTGGTTGGAGAGTAGCTGGGACAGACAGGAGAGTCCCTGAGGGCTGGTGAAGACATGAGAGAGACTGGAGAGTAATTGAGTGAAATTGGTGAGTTTGGTGGCGATTCTGGGGTGCAAGGAACTGCTTCGAGCTGAGATCTGGGCGTAGTTGGAGAGTAGCTGCGACAGACAGTAGAGTCCCTGAGGGCTGGTGAAGACATGAGAGAGACTGGAGAGTAATTGAGTGAAATTGGTGAGTTTGGTGTTGATTCCGGGGTGCAAGGAACTGCTTCCAGATGAAATCTGGGCGTTGTTGGAGAGTAGCTGGGACAGACAGGAGAGTCCCAGAGGGCTGGTGAAGACATGAGAGAGACTGGAGAGTAATTGAGTGAAATTGGTGAGTTTGGTGTTGATTCCGGGGTGCAAGGAACTGCTTCCAGCTGAAATGTGGGCGCTGTTGGAGAGTAGCTGGGACAGACAGGAGAGTCCCTGAGGGCTGGTGAACACATGAGAGAGACTGGGGAGTAACGCAGTGAAATTGGTGAGTTTGGTGGTGATTCCTGGGTGCCAGGAACTGACTGCCGCTGAAGTGTGGGCGTGGTTGGAGAGTAGCTGGGACACACAGGAGAGTCCCTGAGGGTTGGAGATAAAGACGTGCTAGAGACTGGGGAGTAACTGAGTGAAACTGGTGAGTTTGGTGGTGATTCCGGGGTGCCTGGAACTGACTCCAGCTGAAATGTGGGCGTGGTTGGAGAGTAGCTGGGACACACGGGAGAGTCCCTGAGGGATGGTGAAGACATGAGAGAGACTGGGGAGCAACGCAGTGAAATTGGTGAGTTTGGTGGTGATTTCTGGGTGCCTGCAACGGACTCCCGCTGAAGTGTGGGCGTGTTTGGAGAGTAGCTGGGACACACAGGCGAGTCCCTGAGGGTTGGAGATAAAGACGTGCTAGAGACTGGGGAGTAACTCAGTGAAAGTGGCGGGCTTGGTGGTGATCCCTGGGTTCCTGGAACTGACCCGCGCTGAAATGTGGGCGTGGCTGGAGAGTAGCTGGGACAGACTGGAGGGTCCGTAAGGGCTGGGGGTGAAGACGTGAGAGAGACTGGCGAGGATCTCACTGAGGTCTGTGAGTTTGTAGGTGTTTCTGGGGTGTGGGGTACAGACTCCCGCTGAAATCTGGGCGTAGTTGGAGAGTAGCTGGGACAGACAGGAGAGTCATGGGTGGCTGGGGGTGAGCTGCTGGATGATGGCAGTAAGAACATATGGTACATTATTGATGAATGAGGTGACTGTGAAGAATCTCCAGAGGAGGACACGGGAGAACACGATGACATGAGTGACTGTCCTGCTTGGTTAGGAAAGGGAAACTTAAAGTTGTGGAATTCTGCTGATGATGGATGTGAGAGTGGTGAAGCCCTGTGGGATGATGTAGAGTACTTCCACATCCCTGGTGGGGAGCTGCCCCTTGGGTGTGAGTTTCTGGGAGGGGAGAGGGAGAAGCTGGGTGAGGCAGGCATGAATCTTGAGGAGTCAGGGCTGGGGGACCGCTCATATTCTCCCGAGACCTGTGAGTCTCTGGGGGACTCCGGGGTGCATGGGGCTGACTCCCGCAGGAACCTGGGGATGGCTGGAGAGTAACTGGGAGCCACAGGAGAGTCCCTGAGGCCTGGGGGTGAAGAGATGAAAGACACAGGGGTGGAGCACTGTGAGGCTCGTGAGTTTGTTGGTGATTCCTGGGTGTGGGGGGCTGACTCCAGCTGAAATCTGGGGTTGTTTGGAGAGTAGCTGGGAGACACAGGAGACCCCCCGAGAGCTGGGGGTGAGCTGCTGGGTGATGGCAGTACGAACATGTGGTATATTATTGATGAACGTGGGGACTCTGAGGAATCCTCAGAGGAGGACACGGGAGAGCCCAATGGCTTCATTGATTGCCCATCACGGTGAGGACAGGGAAATGGGAGCTTGTGGGATTCTGGTGATGACAGAGGTGAGTGTGGTGAAGCCCTAGGGGATGGTGAATGGTAGCTCCGGATCCCTGGTGAGGCGCTTCCCCTTAAGCCTGAGTTTCTGAGAGGGGAGAGGGAGAAGCTGGGTGAGGCTCGCATGGACCTTGGGGAGTCCGGGCTGGGGGACCGTTCATAAGAAGAGCCAGACAAGACCCTACTGTTCTTAGGTGCAGACATGATTAGGAAACCTGCAGCTCCCAGGGGCCCCTACTAATTTTCTAACTCACAGAAGGAAGGAGTGCGTGTGTGTGTGTGTGTGTGTGTGTGTGTGTGTGTGAGTGTGTGTGTGTGTTTGTGTGTGTGCGGTGTGAGGTATGTGCCCCTTCAGAAAATGGAAATCAACCAACCAATGAGACAGACAGACAGACAGACAGACAGAGATTCACTTGCCCAAGTGTTCTGTCCTGTCCTCTGAATCCGCTTCCAAGTCGCAAGACGCTGTGAGCTCCAAGTCCACGCAGAGTCCGCCAAACGCTCCGGCCGCTGATCCGCTCCGCGAAGATCTGAGTACAGGCCAGCCAGGGCGGGTTTAAATAGCCTCGGGCGCAGCCTAGCAGCGGAAAGGGCGGAGCTTCACTCCTCCTTTCCATCAGTCACCCCCAACTTTCCCAGGCTACACCTCGTAGGAAACTGTTCTCTTGCTTTGATTTCATGCGCCACCTTTGGGACAATCTAAGAACTTACAAGTTTTCTTGGCCAGATAACTTAGGAATTGTATGCACTGAAACACGGAAAACCGACTAGTGGTTCTGTGGTTCCCACGTTGTGGTTTTGACATCAGCAGCATCCTTGCAACAATCAAACCCCGGAGATCCACAGATCTGCGTTGTAACAAGACCTCCCCCTGACCCTGATGCATGGCAGTTTAAGAAGTCTTTCCGTGTAAGCCAAAAGACTTGGAGGAAAAGGTGGAGATATGCGTTGTAGAAACATTCTTTTGCTCTGGAACCACGTAGAGACTTGGGAGCCTGTTGGGTGGAGCATTCGTTGGATGAGGGTGGTCGGGTTAGGAATAGCAAGGTGTGGCTCCAGGTAATCCAATCATCTAATTAAGATTCCAGTTGTGCTCATCTGTTTTAAAATTCCGTTTGTGTAAATTCTTTCAGTCAGACTGAGAATGGCAAAGCCTCAACCCCAATTTCCAGGGAGGGCTGAGAGCCTCAGGTGGAGTTGATCACCAATAGCCTATGGTTTAACCCATCATGCCTATAGAATGAGGTCTCCATAAAAACCCGAAAGGACTGGGTTCAGAGAGCTTCTGGATAACACTTCCTGGAAGGCAGTGCGCCCCTCCCCACATGCCGGGCCCCAAATTTATTTCCGAATGTTTGCAATATCCGCTAAAATACAATGGCAAATGTAAGTGTTTCCCTGCGTGCTGTGAGCTCTTCCAGCAAATGAAAGCAAATAAATCTGGGAGTGGTGGCAACCTGATTTCTAGCCAGTTGCTGAGAAGCACAGGTAAAACAACGTAGGGCTTCCCATTGTTATTAGTGTGGGAGGCCTGTCTGGCAGGACTCGGCCCTTTGGAATCTAATGCTATGTCCCGGTAGATAGCGTCACCATTGAATTAGAAGACACACATATGTTGAGAATAATATTTCTGCTCATTTGCTGCACGTCTTATTTACAATATGTAATCAAATTCTTTATCCTGACCTTATGGCACCTGGGTTGAGAACCATGATGGGAAGCAAACATTGGTCTGTCACTTTCTGAGTTTGAAACTTTATTTTGCCTTTAGCGTTTTGCTATTGCTTTTTCGTTTTCTTTTGTTTCGTTTTGTTTCCAAGTTCTGGGGTATATGTGCAGGATGTGCAGATTTGTTACTAAGGTAAACAATCGTGTGCCATGGTGGTTTACTGCACCTGTCCACCCATCACCTAGGTATAAGGCCCAGCGTGCAGTAGCTGTTTTTCTTAACGCTGTGCCTCCCGAAACGCCCCAGTGTGTGTTGTTCCCCTTCCTGTGTCCATGTGATCCCATTTTTCAGCTCCCATTATAAGTGAGAATGTGGCGTTTGATTTTCTTTCCCTCGATTAGTTTGCTGAGGATAATGACCTCACATCACCAGTGCTTTTGTTTTTTATTATAAAGAGTAGTATTTTATTGAATAAGATTTGCTCACAGAAAACGAAGCTTAAATCTACAATGAATGCCGGACTCTACAGCAGAAAGCAATTTTCTCACTTTTCCACACACAATGGTTCCTACTAAGTGAAAAAATGCCATAAAATTTCATTCACAAATGTACTACTCTGTCTCAAAACATCTCACATAATCATGCACTGTACTAAAGCCATTAGATCAGTTCTTCAGTCAGGTTAAAGAAGTATCCCTCTAATAACTGATTTTTATAATGCTATCAATCTCCACTCCCAATCAGTCTGCCATTGTTAATGGCGTACAGCATTATTGAATACAATGGAATTGATGACGCCCATATCCACGGACAAACCGTGACTTACGATGGTTTGGTTTATGATTTTTCAACGTTATGATGGGTTTATTGGAATATTAGATGCGTTTCTGAGTTACACTGGGTTTAGGAGTATGCGACCCTATAGTCCAGAAACAGCTGTATAAAGAAAAACAGGTGTACCTAATTAAAATATGCCTAGTGACTTGGGATAAATCAATAGATGTTCACAACTGATGGAGAGCCGTGAAAGAGAGATAGCGGTAAATAGTTACAATAACACAATTTTCCTGCACCTGTGGAGGATTTCCCCAAAAAAAACGCAGAATGTGGGATGCACCTAAGGCATATGAAAGAGAGAGGGCAGAAGAAGTAAGAGAGAAATAGGAGGAAGGAAGGAAGGAAGGAAGGAAGGAAGGAAGGAAGGAAGGAAGGAAGGGAGGAAGGAAGGAAGGAAGGAAAGAAGGAAAGAAGGACGGAAGGAAGGAGAAAACACCCGGTGTTACTAAAACCCCAAAAAGACTGGTTTCCCCCTGTGGGTAAGCCTACAATGTGGATGAATCTTGAAAATATTGTGCTACGTGTTATGTCAGTCATAAAAGCTCACCTATTGTGCAATTCCGTTTATAGGAATTGTCCACAATATGGAAATCTATTCATATGGGGTTGATCGCACTATGTAGTTGCTACCTAGTGCTGAGGGTCAGGGAGGGGGTTTGAGACAGAATGAGGAGTGACTAATGTCTACAGGGTTTTTCTCTGGTCGGGGGTGATAAGACGTTCTACAACGGATTGCGAATTAAAAGGGAATGTGCACAACCACAGGTATACTAAAAGCCACTCAATTCATGACTTTTAATGGGGGAATCTTATGTGGCGCACTCTCATCGAGACCACGGCAGACATAGTGAGAGAGAAAAAGGTGAGTAAATATCTGAAACGGAGGCAGAAACAGAGAGAATGAAAAGCCCTGTGAATGGAAGGGAGAGCGAAAAGGGCAAATGGTCCTATTTACAAATGACAGATGTGAAACTGGGGTTCACATCAACAGTGTCACAGCCAGGAAGGAGGATCATGCGAGCCATGTCACCGGTAGTGTGGCCCGCAGGGACGCCGACATGCTGGAGCGTCGTGCCAGCATGGGCTCTGGCAGCCACGTGGGCCAGCAGGAGGGTCCCGCTGCACAGCTGTGGGGTGAGGATAGACTGGGTGGTGATATCGGCCATGACAGGGGCCTCTTCTGCTGGCAAGAGTGTGACAGTAGCAAGTAGAGGGACAGGCCTGCGTGTGAGGACGGAATGCAGGAGGGGCTCTTCTGCGGCTGGGTGTGGGGCCCTCACCGGAACTGTGGAGAAATGGCCAGGTAACTGCGTCACGTGGGCTAGTAGATTGGCCAGGGCTTCGAACTGAAGGACAATAACGGGGAGTAGCTGTCAGGCCCTGGGAGTGTCTGAGTGTAAGTGGAGATGGGTTTGGGGTCACTGAGGGATGCGTGGGAGCCATCCCTGTATAGGTCCAGGTCATAGGGAGATAGGCTCGTGAGGCCTGTGGGTGTCTAGGGTTGTCCTGGGTGCCTGGGGCTGACTGTGGCAGAAATCTGGGGAGGGCTGGAGAGAAGCTGGGAGACACAGGAGAGTCCCTGAAGGCAGGGGGTGAAGAGGTGAAAGAAATGGGGGAGGGTTGCAGTAAGGTCCGTGAGTTTGTAGGTGATTCCTGGGTGTGGGAAGCTGACTCCAGGTGAAATCTGGAGATGGCTGGAGAGTAGCTGAGAGAGACAGAAGAGTCCCTGAGGGCTGGGGGTGAGAACATGAGGGAGACTGGGGAGTAAGTCAGTGAAATTCGCGAGTTCGGTGGTGTATCGTGGGCGCCTGGAACTGACTCCAGCTGGAATCTAGAGAAGTTTTGACAGTAGCTGAAAGAGACACAAGAGTCCCTGTGGGCTGAGGGCAAAGACCTGAGAGAGACCAGGGAGGACCTCAGTGAAGTCTGTGAGTCTGTAGGTGATTCCGGAGTGTGGGAGGCTGACTCCCGCTGAAATCTGGGCGTGGTGGGAGAGTAGCTGGGACAGACAGGAGAGTCCCAGGGGGCTGGGGGTGAAGACATGAGAGAGACTGGGGAGTAACTCAGTGAAACTGCTGAGTTTGTAGGTGATACCTGGGAGCCCGGAACTGACTCCCGCTGAAATCTGGGCATGGTTGGAGAGTAGCTGGGACACACAGGAGAGTCCCTGAGGGCTGGGGGTGAAGACATGAGAGAGACCGGGGAGTAACTCAGTGAAACTGGAGAGTTTGGTGGTGACTCCGGGGTGCCAGGAACTGACTCCAGCTGAAATGTGGGGGTGGTTGGAGAGTAGCTGGGACAGACAGGAGAGTCCCTGAGGGCTGGTGAAGACATGAGAGAGACTGGAGAGTAATTGAGTGAAATTGGTGAGTTTGGTGGCGATTCTGGGGTGCAAGGAACTGCTTCGAGCTGAGATCTGGGCGTAGTTGGAGAGTAGCTGCGACAGACAGTAGAGTCCCTGAGGGCTGGTGAAGACATGAGAGAGACTGGAGAGTAATTGAGTGAAATTGGTGAGTTTGGTGTTGATTCCGGGGTGCAAGGAACTGCTTCCAGATGAAATCTGGGCGTTGTTGGAGAGTAGCTGGGACAGACAGGAGAGTCCCAGAGGGGTGGTGAAGACATGAGAGAGACTGGAGAGTAATTGAGTGAAATTGGTGAGTTTGGTGTTGATTCCGGGGTGCAAGGAACTGCTTCCAGCTGAAATGTGGGCGCTGTTGGAGAGTAGCTGAGACAGACAGGAGAGTCCCTGAGGGCTGGTGAAGACATGAGAGAGACTGGGGAGTAACGCAGTGAAATTGGTGAGTTTGGTGGTGATTCCTGGGTGCCAGGAACTGACTGCCGCTGAAGTGTGGGCGTGGTTGGAGAGTAGCTGGGACACACAGGAGAGTCCCTGAGGGTTGGAGATAAAGACGTGCTAGAGACTGGGGAGTAACTGAGTGAAACTGGTGAGTTTGGTGGTGATTCCGGGGTGCCTGGAACTGACTCCAGCTGAAATGTGGGCGTGGTTGGAGAGTAGCTGGGACACACGGGAGAGTCCCTGAGGGATGGTGAAGACATGAGAGAGACTGGGGAGCAACGCAGTGAAATTGGTGAGTTTGGTGGTGATTTCTGGGTGCCTGCAACGGACTCCCGCTGAAGTGTGGGCGTGTTTGGAGAGTAGCTGGGACACACAGGCGAGTCCCTGAGGGTTGGAGATAAAGACGTGCTAGAGACTGGGGAGTAACTCAGTGAAAGTGGCGGGCTTGGTGGTGATCCCTGGGTTCCTGGAACTGACCCGCGCTGAAATGTGGGCGTGGCTGGAGAGTAGCTGGGACAGACTGGAGGGTCCGTAAGGGCTGGGGGTGAAGACGTGAGAGAGACTGGCGAGGATCTCACTGAGGTCTGTGAGTTTGTAGGTGTTTCTGGGGTGTGGGGTACAGACTCCCGCTGAAATCTGGGCGTAGTTGGAGAGTAGCTGGGACAGACAGGAGAGTCATGGGTGGCTGGGGGTGAGCTGCTGGATGATGGCAGTAAGAACATATGGTATATTATTGATGAATGAGGTGACTGTGAAGAATCTCCAGAGGAGGACACGGGAGAACACGATGACATGAGTGACTGTCCTGCTTGGTTAGGAAAGGGAAACTTAAAGTTGTGGAATTCTGCTGATGATGGATGTGAGAGTGGTGAAGCCCTGTGGGATGATGTAGAGTACTTCCACATCCCTGGTGGGGAGCTGCCCCTTGGGTGTGAGTTTCTGGGAGGGGAGAGGGAGAAGCTGGGTGAGGCAGGCATGAATCTTGAGGAGTCAGGGCTGGGGGACCGCTCATATTCTCCCGAGACCTGTGAGTCTCTGGGGGACTCCGGGGTGCATGGGGCTGACTCCCGCAGGAACCTGGGGATGGCTGGAGAGTAACTGGGAGCCACAGGAGAGTCCCTGAGGCCTGGGGGTGAAGAGATGAAAGACACAGGGGTGGAGCACTGTGAGGCTCGTGAGTTTGTTGGTGATTCCTGGGTGTGGGGGGCTGACTCCAGCTGAAATCTGGGGTTGTTTGGAGAGTAGCTGGGAGACACAGGAGACCCCCCGAGAGCTGGGGGTGAGCTGCTGGGTGATGGCAGTACGAACATGTGGTATATTATTGATGAACGTGGGGACTCTGAGGAATCCTCAGAGGAGGACACGGGAGAGCCCAATGGCTTCATTGATTGCCCATCACGGTGAGGACAGGGAAATGGGAGCTTGTGGGATTCTGGTGATGACAGAGGTGAGTGTGGTGAAGCCCTAGGGGATGGTGAATGGTAGCTCCGGATCCCTGGTGAGGCGCTTCCCCTTAAGCCTGAGTTTCTGAGAGGGGAGAGGGAGAAGCTGGGTGAGGCTCGCATGGACCTTGGGGAGTCCGGGCTGGGGGACCGTTCATAAGAAGAGCCAGACAAGACCCTACTGTTCTTAGGTGCAGACATGATTAGGAAACCTGCAGCTCCCAGGGGCCCCTACTAATTTTCTAACTCACAGAAGGAAGGAGTGCGTGTGTGTGTGTGTGTGTGTGTGTGTGTGTGAGTGTTTGTGTGTGTTTGTGTGTGTGCGGTGTGAGGTATGTGCCCCTTCAGAAAATGGAAATCAACCAACCAATGAGACAGACAGACAGACAGACAGACAGAGAGAGATTCACTTGCCCAAGTGTTCTGTCCTGTCCTCTGAATCCGCTTCCAAGTCGCAAGACGCTGTGAGCTCCAAGTCCACGCAGAGTCCGCCAAACGCTCCGGCCGCTGATCCGCTCCGCGAAGATCTGAGTACAGGCCAGCCAGGGCGGGTTTAAATAGCCTCGGGCGCAGCCTAGCAGCGGAAAGGGCGGAGCTTCACTCCTCCTTTCCATCAGTCACCCCCAACTTTCCCAGGCTACACCTCGTAGGAAACTGTTCTCTTGCTTTGATTTCATGCGCCACCTTTGGGACAATCTAAGAACTTACAAGTTTTCTTGGCCAGATAACTTAGGAATTGTATGCACTGAAACACGGAAAACCGACTAGTGGTTCTGTGGTTCCCACGTTGTGGTTTTGACATCAGCAGCATCCTTGCAACAATCAAACCCCGGAGATCCACAGATCTGCGTTGTAACAAGACCTCCCCCTGACCCTGATGCATGGCAGTTTAAGAAGTCTTTCCGTGTAAGCCAAAAGACTTGGAGGAAAAGGTGGAGATATGCGTTGTAGAAACATTCTTTTGCTCTGGAACCACGTAGAGACTTGGGAGCCTGTTGGGTGGAGCATTCGTTGGATGAGGGTGGTCGGGTTAGGAATAGCAAGGTGTGGCTCCAGGTAATCCAATCATCTAATTAAGATTCCAGTTGTGCTCATCTGTTTTAAAATTCCGTTTGTGTAAATTCTTTCAGTCAGACTGAGAATGGCAAAGCCTCAACCCCAATTTCCAGGGAGGGCTGAGAGCCTCAGGTGGAGTTGATCACCAATAGCCTATGGTTTAACCCATCATGCCTATAGAATGAGGTCTCCATAAAAACCCGAAAGGACTGGGTTCAGAGAGCTTCTGGATAACACTTCCTGGAAGGCAGTGCGCCCCTCCCCACATGCCGGGCCCCAAATTTATTTCCGAATGTTTGCAATATCCGCTAAAATACAATGGCAAATGTAAGTGTTTCCCTGCGTGCTGTGAGCTCTTCCAGCAAATGAAAGCAAATAAATCTGGGAGTGGTGGCAACCTGATTTCTAGCCAGTTGCTGAGAAGCACAGGTAAAACAACGTAGGGCTTCCCATTGTTATTAGTGTGGGAGGCCTGTCTGGCAGGACTCGGCCCTTTGGAATCTAATGCTATGTCCCGGTAGATAGCGTCACCATTGAATTAGAAGACACACATATGTTGAGAATAATATTTCTGCTCATTTGCTGCACGTCTTATTTACAATATGTAATCAAATTCTTTATCCTGACCTTATGGCACCTGGGTTGAGAACCATGATGGGAAGCAAACATTGGTCTGTCACTTTCTGAGTTTGAAACTTTATTTTGCCTTTAGCGTTTTGCTATTGCTTTTTCGTTTTCTTTTGTTTCGTTTTGTTTCCAAGTTCTGGGGTATATGTGCAGGATGTGCAGATTTGTTACTAAGGTAAACAATCGTGTGCCATGGTGGTTTGCTGCACCTGTCCACCCATCACCTAGGTATAAGGCCCAGCGTGCAGTAGCTGTTTTTCTTAACGCTGTGCCTCCCGAAACGCCCCAGTGTGTGTTGTTCCCCTTCCTGTGTCCATGTGATCCCATTTTTCAGCTCCCATTATAAGTGAGAATGTGGCGTTTGATTTTCTTTCCCTCGATTAGTTTGCTGAGGATAATGACCTCACATCACCAGTGCTTTTGTTTTTTATTATAAAGAGTAGTATTTTATTGAATAAGATTTGCTCACAGAAAACGAAGCTTAAATCTACAATGAATGCCGGACTCTACAGCAGAAAGCAATTTTCTCACTTTTCCACACACAATGGTTCCTACTAAGTGAAAAAATGCCATAAAATTTCATTCACAAATGTACTACTCTGTCTCAAAACATCTCACATAATCATGCACTGTACTAAAGCCATTAGATCAGTTCTTCAGTCAGGTTAAAGAAGTATCCCTCTAATAACTGATTTTTATAATGCTATCAATCTCCACTCCCAATCAGTCTGCCATTGTTAATGGCGTACAGCATTATTGAATACAATGGAATTGATGACGCCCATATCCACGGACAAACCGTGACTTACGATGGTTTGATTTATGATTTTTCAACGTTATGATGGGTTTATTGGAATATTAGATGCGTTTCTGAGTTACACTGGGTTTAGGAGTATGCGACCCTATAGTCCAGAAACAGCTGTATAAAGAAAAACAGGTGTACCTAATTAAAATATGCCTAGTGACTTGGGATAAATCAATAGATGTTCACAACTGATGGAGAGCCGTGAAAGAGAGATAGCGGTAAATAGTTACAATAACACAATTTTCCTGCACCTGTGGAGGATTTCCCCAAAAAAAACGCAGAATGTGGGATGCACCTAAGGCATATGAAAGAGAGAGGGCAGAAGAAGTAAGAGAGAAATAGGAGGAAGGAAGGAAGGAAGGAATGAAGGAAGGAAGGAAGGAAGGAAGGGAGGAAGGAAGGAAGGAAGGAAAGAAGGAAAGAAGGACGGAAGGAAGGAGAAAACACCCGGTGTTACTAAAACCCCAAAAAGACTGGTTTCCCCCTGTGGGTAAGCCTACAATGTGGATGAATCTTGAAAATATTGTGCTACGTGTTATGTCAGTCATAAAAGCTCACCTATTGTGCAATTCCGTTTATAGGAATTGTCCACAATATGGAAATCTATTCATATGGGGTTGATCGCACTATGTAGTTGCTACCTAGTGCTGAGGGTCAGGGAGGGGGTTTGAGACAGAATGAGGAGTGACTAATGTCTACAGGGTTTTTCTCTGGTCGGGGGTGATAAGACGTTCTACAACGGATTGCGAATTAAAAGGGAATGTGCACAACCACAGGTATACTAAAAGCCACTCAATTCATGACTTTTAATGGGGGAATCTTATGTGGCGCACTCTCATCGAGACCACGGCAGACATAGTGAGAGAGAAAAAGGTGAGTAAATATCTGAAACGGAGGCAGAAACAGAGAGAATGAAAAGCCCTGTGAATGGAAGGGAGAGCGAAAAGGGCAAATGGTCCTATTTACAAATGACAGATGTGAAACTGGGGTTCACATCAACAGTGTCACTGCCAGGAAGGAGGGTCATGTGAGGCACGTCACCGGTAGTGTGGCCCGCAGGGACGCCGACATGCTGGAGCGTCGTGCCAGCATGGGCTCTGGCAGCCACGTGGGCCAGCAGGAGGGTCCCGCTGCACAGCTGTGGGGTGAGGATAGACTGGGTGGTGATATCGGCCATGACAGGGGCCTCTTCTGCTGGCAAGAGTGTGACAGTAGCAAGTAGAGGGACAGGCCTGCGTGTGAGGACGGAATGCAGGAGGGGCTCTTCTGCGGCTGGGTGTGGGGCCCTCACCGGAACTGTGGAGAAATGGCCAGGTAACTGCGTCACGTGGGCTAGTAGATTGGCCAGGGCTTCGAACTGAAGGACAATAACGGGGAGTAGCTGTCAGGCCCTGGGAGTGTCTGAGTGTAAGTGGAGATGGGTTTGGGGTCACTGAGGGATGCGTGGGAGCCATCCCTGTATAGGTCCAGGTCATAGGGAGATAGGCTCGTGAGGCCTGTGGGTGTCTAGGGTTGTCCTGGGTGCCTGGGGCTGACTGTGGCAGAAATCTGGGGAGGGCTGGAGAGAAGCTGGGAGACACAGGAGAGTCCCTGAAGGCAGGGGGTGAAGAGGTGAAAGAAATGGGGGAGGGTTGCAGTAAGGTCCGTGAGTTTGTAGGTGATTCCTGGGTGTGGGAAGCTGACTCCAGGTGAAATCTGGAGATGGCTGGAGAGTAGCTGAGAGAGACAGAAGAGTCCCTGAGGGCTGGGGGTGAGAACATGAGGGAGACTGGGGAGTAAGTCAGTGAAATTCGCGAGTTCGGTGGTGTATCGTGGGCGCCTGGAACTGACTCCAGCTGGAATCTAGAGAAGTTTTGACAGTAGCTGAAAGAGACACAAGAGTCCCTGTGGGCTGAGGGCAAAGACCTGAGAGAGACCAGGGAGGACCTCAGTGAAGTCTGTGAGTCTGTAGGTGATTCCGGAGTGTGGGAGGCTGACTCCCGCTGAAATCTGGGCGTGGTGGGAGAGTAGCTGGGACAGACAGGAGAGTCCCAGGGGGCTGGGGGTGAAGACATGAGAGAGACTGGGGAGTAACTCAGTGAAACTGCTGAGTTTGTAGGTGATACCTGGGAGCCCGGAACTGACTCCCGCTGAAATCTGGGCATGGTTGGAGAGTAGCTGGGACACACAGGAGAGTCCCTGAGGGCTGGGGGTGAAGACATGAGAGAGACCGGGGAGTAACTCAGTGAAACTGGAGAGTTTGGTGGTGACTCCGGGGTGCCAGGAACTGACTCCAGCTGAAATGTGGGGGTGGTTGGAGAGTAGCTGGGACAGACAGGAGAGTCCCTGAGGGCTGGTGAAGACATGAGAGAGACTGGAGAGTAATTGAGTGAAATTGGTGAGTTTGGTGGCGATTCTGGGGTGCAAGGAACTGCTTCGAGCTGAGATCTGGGCGTAGTTGGAGAGTAGCTGCGACAGACAGTAGAGTCCCTGAGGGCTGGTGAAGACATGAGAGAGACTGGAGAGTAATTGAGTGAAATTGGTGAGTTTGGTGTTGATTCCGGGGTGCAAGGAACTGCTTCCAGATGAAATCTGGGCGTTGTTGGAGAGTAGCTGGGACAGACAGGAGAGTCCCAGAGGGCTGGTGAAGACATGAGAGAGACTGGAGAGTAATTGAGTGAAATTGGTGAGTTTGGTGTTGATTCCGGGGTGCAAGGAACTGCTTCCAGCTGAAATGTGGGCGCTGTTGGAGAGTAGCTGGGACAGACAGGAGAGTCCCTGAGGGCTGGTGAAGACATGAGAGAGACTGGGGAGTAACGCAGTGAAATTGGTGAGTTTGGTGGTGATTCCTGGGTGCCAGGAACTGACTGCCGCTGAAGTGTGGGCGTGGTTGGAGAGTAGCTGGGACACACAGGAGAGTCCCTGAGGGTTGGAGATAAAGACGTGCTAGAGACTGGGGAGTAACTGAGTGAAACTGGTGAGTTTGGTGCTGATTCCGGGGTGCCTTGGAACTGACTCCAGCTGAAATGTGGGCGTGGTTGGAGAGTAGCTGGGACACACGGGAGAGTCCCTGAGGGATGGTGAAGACATGAGAGAGACTGGGGAGCAACGCAGTGAAATTGGTGAGTTTGGTGGTGATTTCTGGGTGCCTGCAACGGACTCCCGCTGAAGTGTGGGCGTGTTTGGAGAGTAGCTGGGACACACAGGCGAGTCCCTGAGGGTTGGAGATAAAGACGTGCTAGAGACTGGGGAGTAACTCAGTGAAAGTGGTGGGCTTGGTGGTGATCCCTGGGTTCCTGGAACTGACCCGCGCTGAAATGTGGGCGTGGCTGGAGAGTAGCTGGGACAGACTGGAGGGTCCGTAAGGGCTGTGGGTGAAGACGTGAGAGAGACTGGCGAGGATCTCACTGAGGTCTGTGAGTTTGTAGGTGTTTCTGGGGTGTGGGGTACAGACTCCCGCTGAAATCTGGGCGTAGTTGGAGAGTAGCTGGGACAGACAGGAGAGTCATGGGTGGCTGGGGGTGAGCTGCTGGATGATGGCAGTAAGAACATATGGTACATTATTGATGAATGAGGTGACTGTGAAGAATCTCCAGAGGAGGACACGGGAGAACACGATGACATGAGTGACTGTCCTGCTTGGTTAGGAAAGGGAAACTTAAAGTTGTGGAATTCTGCTGATGATGGATGTGAGAGTGGTGAAGCCCTGTGGGATGATGTAGAGTACTTCCACATCCCTGGTGGGGAGCTGCCCCTTGGGTGTGAGTTTCTGGGAGGGGAGAGGGAGAAGCTGGGTGAGGCAGGCATGAATCTTGAGGAGTCAGGGCTGGGGGACCGCTCATATTCTCCCGAGACCTGTGAGTCTCTGGGGGACTCCGGGGTGCATGGGGCTGACTCCCGCAGGAACCTGGGGATGGCTGGAGAGTAACTGGGAGCCACAGGAGAGTCCCTGAGGCCTGGGGGTGAAGAGATGAAAGACACAGGGGTGGAGCACTGTGAGGCTCGTGAGTTTGTTGGTGATTCCTGGGTGTGGGGGGCTGACTCCAGCTGAAATCTGGGGTTGTTTGGAGAGTAGCTGGGAGACACAGGAGACCCCCCGAGAGCTGGGGGTGAGCTGCTGGGTGATGGCAGTACGAACATGTGGTATATTATTGATGAACGTGGGGACTCTGAGGAATCCTCAGAGGAGGACACGGGAGAGCCCAATGGCTTCATTGATTGCCCATCACGGTGAGGACAGGGAAATGGGAGCTTGTGGGATTCTGGTGATGACAGAGGTGAGTGTGGTGAAGCCCTAGGGGATGGTGAATGGTAGCTCCGGATCCCTGGTGAGGCGCTTCCCCTTAAGCCTGAGTTTCTGAGAGGGGAGAGGGAGAAGCTGGGTGAGGCTCGCATGGACCTTGGGGAGTCCGGGCTGGGGGACCGTTCATAAGAAGAGCCAGACAAGACCCTACTGTTCTTAGGTGCAGACATGATTAGGAAACCTGCAGCTCCCAGGGGCCCCTACTAATTTTCTAACTCACAGAAGGAAGGAGTGCGTGTGTGTGTGTGTGTGTGTGTGTGTGAGTGTGTGTGTGTGTTTGTGTGTGTGCGGTGTGAGGTATGTGCCCCTTCAGAAAATGGAAATCAACCAACCAATGAGACAGACAGACAGACAGACAGACAGACAGAGATTCACTTGCCCAAGTGTTCTGTCCTGTCCTCTGAATCCGCTTCCAAGTCGCAAGACGCTGTGAGCTCCAAGTCCACGCAGAGTCCGCCAAACGCTCCGGCCGCTGATCCGCTCCGCGAAGATCTGAGTACAGGCCAGCCAGGGCGGGTTTAAATAGCCTCGGGCGCAGCCTAGCAGCGGAAAGGGCGGAGCTTCACTCCTCCTTTCCATCAGTCACCCCCAACTTTCCCAGGCTACACCTCGTAGGAAACTGTTCTCTTGCTTTGATTTCATGCGCCACCTTTGGGACAATCTAAGAACTTACAAGTTTTCTTGGCCAGATAACTTAGGAATTGTATGCACTGAAACACGGAAAACCGACTAGTGGTTCTGTGGTTCCCACGTTGTGGTTTTGACACCAGCAGCATCCTTGCAACAATCAAACCCCGGAGATCCACAGATCTGCGTTGTAACAAGACCTCCCCCTGACCCTGATGCATGGCAGTTTAAGAAGTCTTTCCGTGTAAGCCAAAAGACTTGGAGGAAAAGGTGGAGATATGCGTTGTAGAAACATTCTTTTGCTCTGGAACCACGTAGAGACTTGGGAGCCTGTTGGGTGGAGCATTCGTTGGATGAGGGTGGTCGGGTTAGGAATAGCAAGGTGTGGCTCCAGGTAATCCAATCATCTAATTAAGATTCCAGTTGTGCTCATCTGTTTTAAAATTCCGTTTGTGTAAATTCTTTCAGTCAGACTGAGAATGGCAAAGCCTCAACCCCAATTTCCAGGGAGGGCTGAGAGCCTCAGGTGGAGTTGATCACCAATAGCCTATGGTTTAACCCATCATGCCTATAGAATGAGGTCTCCATAAAAACCCGAAAGGACTGGGTTCAGAGAGCTTCTGGATAACACTTCCTGGAAGGCAGTGCGCCCCTCCCCACATGCCGGGCCCCAAATTTATTTCCGAATGTTTGCAATATCCGCTAAAATACAATGGCAAATGTAAGTGTTTCCCTGCGTGCTGTGAGCTCTTCCAGCAAATGAAAGCAAATAAATCTGGGAGTGGTGGCAACCTGATTTCTAGCCAGTTGCTGAGAAGCACAGGTAAAACAACGTAGGGCTTCCCATTGTTATTAGTGTGGGAGGCCTGTCTGGCAGGACTCGGCCCTTTGGAATCTAATGCTATGTCCCGGTAGATAGCGTCACCATTGAATTAGAAGACACACATATGTTGAGAATAATATTTCTGCTCATTTGCTGCACGTCTTATTTACAATATGTAATCAAATTCTTTATCCTGACCTTATGGCACCTGGGTTGAGAACCATGATGGGAAGCAAACATTGGTCTGTCACTTTCTGAGTTTGAAACTTTATTTTGCCTTTAGCGTTTTGCTATTGCTTTTTCGTTTTCTTTTGTTTCGTTTTGTTTCCAAGTTCTGGGGTATATGTGCAGGATGTGCAGATTTGTTACTAAGGTAAACAATCGTGTGCCATGGTGGTTTGCTGCACCTGTCCACCCATCACCTAGGTATAAGGCCAAGCGTGCAGTAGCTGTTTTTCTTAACGCTGTGCCTCCCGAAACGCCCCAGAGTGTGTTGTTCCCCTTCCTGTGTCCATGTGATCCCATTTTTCAGCTCCCATTATAAGTGAGAATGTGGCGTTTGATTTTCTTTCCCTCGATTAGTTTGCTGAGGATAATGACCTCACATCACCAGTGCTTCTGTTTTTTATTATAAAGAGTAGTATTTTATTGAATAAGATTTGCTCACAGAAAACGCAGCTTAAATCTACAATGAATGCCGGACTCTACAGCAGAAAGCAATTTTCTCACTTTTCCACACACAATGGTTCCTACTAAGTGAAAAAATGCCATAAAATTTCATTCACAAATGTACTACTCTGTCTCAAAACATCTCACATAATCATGCACTGTACTAAAGCCATTAGATCAGTTCTTCAGTCAGGTTAAAGAAGTATCCCTCTAATAACTGATTTTTATAATGCTATCAATCTCCACTCCCAATCAGTCTGCCATTGTTAATGGCGTACAGCATTATTGAATACAATGGAATTGATGACGCCCATATCCACGGACAAACCGTGACTTACGATGGTTTGATTTATGATTTTTCAACGTTATGATGGGTTTATTGGAATATTAGATGCGTTTCTGAGTTACACTGGGTTTAGGAGTATGCGACCCTATAGTCCAGAAACAGCTGTATAAAGAAAAACAGGTGTACCTAATTAAAATATGCCTAGTGACTTGGGATAAATCAATAGATGTTCACAACTGATGGAGAGCCGTGAAAGAGAGATAGCGGTAAATAGTTACAATAACACAATTTTCCTGCACCTGTGGAGGATTTCCCCAAAAAAAACGCAGAATGTGGGATGCACCTAAGGCATATGAAAGAGAGAGGGCAGAAGAAGTAAGAGAGAAATAGGAGGAAGGAAGGAAGGAAGGAAGGAAGGAAGGAAGGAAGGAAGGAAGGAAGGAAGGGAGGAAGGAAGGAAGGAAGGAAAGAAGGAAAGAAGGACGGAAGGAAGGAGAAAACACCCGGTGTTACTAAAACCCCAAAAAGACTGGTTTCCCCCTGTGGGTAAGCCTACAATGTGGATGAATCTTGAAAATATTGTGCTACGTGTTATGTCAGTCATAAAAGCTCACCTATTGTGCAATTCCGTTTATAGGAATTGTCCACAATATGGAAATCTATTCATATGGGGTTGATCGCACTATGTAGTTGCTACCTAGTGCTGAGGGTCAGGGAGAGGGTTTGAGACAGAATGAGGAGTGACTAATGTCTACAGGGTTTTTCTCTGGTCGGGGGTGATAAGACGTTCTACAACGGATTGCGAATTAAAAGGGAATGTGCACAACCACAGGTATACTAAAAGCCACTCAATTCATGACTTTTAATGGGGGAATCTTATGTGGCGCACTCTCATCGAGACCACGGCAGACATAGTGAGAGAGAAAAAGGTGAGTAAATATCTGAAACGGAGGCAGAAACAGAGAGAATGAAAAGCCCTGTGAATGGAAGGGAGAGCGAAAAGGGCAAATGGTCCTATTTACAAATGACAGATGTGAAACTGGGGTTCACATCAACAGTGTCACTGCCAGGAAGGAGGGTCATGTGAGGCACGTCACCGGTAGTGTGGCCCGCAGGGACGCCGACATGCTGGAGCGTCGTGCCAGCATGGGCTCTGGCAGCCACGTGGGCCAGCAGGAGGGTCCCGCTGCACAGCTGTGGGGTGAGGATAGACTGGGTGGTGATATCGGCCATGACAGGGGCCTCTTCTGCTGGCAAGAGTGTGACAGTAGCAAGTAGAGGGACAGGCCTGCGTGTGAGGACGGAATGCAGGAGGGGCTCTTCTGCGGCTGGGTGTGGGGCCCTCACCGGAACTGTGGAGAAATGGCCAGGTAACTGCGTCACGTGGGCTAGTAGATTGGCCAGGGCTTCGAACTGAAGGACAATAACGGGGAGTAGCTGTCAGGCCCTGGGAGTGTCTGAGTGTAAGTGGAGATGGGTTTGGGGTCACTGAGGGATGCGTGGGAGCCATCCCTGTATAGGTCCAGGTCATAGGGAGATAGGCTCGTGAGGCCTGTGGGTGTCTAGGGTTGTCCTGGGTGCCTGGGGCTGACTGTGGCAGAAATCTGGGGAGGGCTGGAGAGAAGCTGGGAGACACAGGAGAGTCCCTGAAGGCAGGGGGTGAAGAGGTGAAAGAAATGGGGGAGGGTTGCAGTAAGGTCCGTGAGTTTGTAGGTGATTCCTGGGTGTGGGAAGCTGACTCCAGGTGAAATCTGGAGATGGCTGGAGAGTAGCTGAGAGAGACAGAAGAGTCCCTGAGGGCTGGGGGTGAGAACATGAGGGAGACTGGGGAGTAAGTCAGTGAAATTCGCGAGTTCGGTGGTGTATCGTGGGCGCCTGGAACTGACTCCAGCTGGAATCTAGAGAAGTTTTGACAGTAGCTGAAAGAGACACAAGAGTCCCTGTGGGCTGAGGGCAAAGACCTGAGAGAGACCAGGGAGGACCTCAGTGAAGTCTGTGAGTCTGTAGGTGATTCCGGAGTGTGGGAGGCTGACTCCCGCTGAAATCTGGGCGTGGTGGGAGAGTAGCTGGGACAGACAGGAGAGTCCCAGGGGGCTGGGGGTGAAGACATGAGAGAGACTGGGGAGTAACTCAGTGAAACTGCTGAGTTTGTAGGTGATACCTGGGAGCCCGGAACTGACTCCCGCTGAAATCTGGGCATGGTTGGAGAGTAGCTGGGACACACAGGAGAGTCCCTGAGGGCTGGGGGTGAAGACATGAGAGAGACCGGGGAGTAACTCAGTGAAACTGGAGAGTTTGGTGGTGACTCCGGGGTGCCAGGAACTGACTCCAGCTGAAATGTGGGGGTGGTTGGAGAGTAGCTGGGACAGACAGGAGAGTCCCTGAGGGCTGGTGAAGACATGAGAGAGACTGGAGAGTAATTGAGTGAAATTGGTGAGTTTGGTGGCGATTCTGGGGTGCAAGGAACTGCTTCGAGCTGAGATCTGGGCGTAGTTGGAGAGTAGCTGCGACAGACAGTAGAGTCCCTGAGGGCTGGTGAAGACATGAGAGAGACTGGAGAGTAATTGAGTGAAATTGGTGAGTTTGGTGTTGATTCCGGGGTGCAAGGAACTGCTTCCAGATGAAATCTGGGCGTTGTTGGAGAGTAGCTGGGACAGACAGGAGAGTCCCAGAGGGGTGGTGAAGACATGAGAGAGACTGGAGAGTAATTGAGTGAAATTGGTGAGTTTGGTGTTGATTCCGGGGTGCAAGGAACTGCTTCCAGCTGAAATGTGGGCGCTGTTGGAGAGTAGCTGGGACAGACAGGAGAGTCCCTGAGGGCTGGTGAAGACATGAGAGAGACTGGGGAGTAACGCAGTGAAATTGGTGAGTTTGGTGGTGATTCCTGGGTGCCAGGAACTGACTGCCGCTGAAGTGTGGGCGTGGTTGGAGAGTAGCTGGGACACACAGGAGAGTCCCTGAGGGTTGGAGATAAAGACGTGCTAGAGACTGGGGAGTAACTGAGTGAAACTGGTGAGTTTGGTGGTGATTCCGGGGTGCCTGGAACTGACTCCAGCTGAAATGTGGGCGTGGTTGGAGAGTAGCTGGGACACACGGGAGAGTCCCTGAGGGATGGTGAAGACATGAGAGAGACTGGGGAGCAACGCAGTGAAATTGGTGAGTTTGGTGGTGATTTCTGGGTGCCTGCAACGGACTCCCGCTGAAGTGTGGGCGTGTTTGGAGAGTAGCTGGGACACACAGGCGAGTCCCTGAGGGTTGGAGATAAAGACGTGCTAGAGACTGGGGAGTAACTCAGTGAAAGTGGCGGGCTTGGTGGTGATCCCTGGGTTCCTGGAACTGACCCGCGCTGAAATGTGGGCGTGGCTGGAGAGTAGCTGGGACAGACTGGAGGGTCCGTAAGGGCTGGGGGTGAAGACGTGAGAGAGACTGGCGAGGATCTCACTGAGGTCTGTGAGTTTGTAGGTGTTTCTGGGGTGTGGGGTACAGACTCCCGCTGAAATCTGGGCGTAGTTGGAGAGTAGCTGGGACAGACAGGAGAGTCATGGGTGGCTGGGGGTGAGCTGCTGGATGATGGCAGTAAGAACATATGGTACATTATTGATGAATGAGGTGACTGTGAAGAATCTCCAGAGGAGGACACGGGAGAACACGATGACATGAGTGACTGTCCTGCTTGGTTAGGAAAGGGAAACTTAAAGTTGTGGAATTCTGCTGATGATGGATGTGAGAGTGGTGAAGCCCTGTGGGATGATGTAGAGTACTTCCACATCCCTGGTGGGGAGCTGCCCCTTGGGTGTGAGTTTCTGGGAGGGGAGAGGGAGAAGCTGGGTGAGGCAGGCATGAATCTTGAGGAGTCAGGGCTGGGGGACCGCTCATATTCTCCCGAGACCTGTGAGTCTCTGGGGGACTCCGGGGTGCATGGGGCTGACTCCCGCAGGAACCTGGGGATGGCTGGAGAGTAACTGGGAGCCACAGGAGAGTCCCTGAGGCCTGGGGGTGAAGAGATGAAAGACACAGGGGTGGAGCACTGTGAGGCTCGTGAGTTTGTTGGTGATTCCTGGGTGTGGGGGGCTGACTCCAGCTGAAATCTGGGGTTGTTTGGAGAGTAGCTGGGAGACACAGGAGACCCCCCGAGAGCTGGGGGTGAGCTGCTGGGTGATGGCAGTACGAACATGTGGTATATTATTGATGAACGTGGGGACTCTGAGGAATCCTCAGAGGAGGACACGGGAGAGCCCAATGGCTTCATTGATTGCCCATCACGGTGAGGACAGGGAAATGGGAGCTTGTGGGATTCTGGTGATGACAGAGGTGAGTGTGGTGAAGCCCTAGGGGATGGTGAATGGTAGCTCCGGATCCCTGGTGAGGCGCTTCCCCTTAAGCCTGAGTTTCTGAGAGGGGAGAGGGAGAAGCTGGGTGAGGCTCCCATGGACCTTGGGGAGTCCGGGCTGGGGGACCGTTCATAAGAAGAGCCAGACAAGACCCTACTGTTCTTAGGTGCAGACATGATTAGGAAACCTGCAGCTCCCAGGGGCCCCTACTAATTTTCTAACTCACAGAAGGAAGGAGTGCGTGTGTGTGTGTGTGTGTGTGTGTGTGTGTGAGTGTTTGTGTGTGTTTGTGTGTGTGCGGTGTGAGGTATGTGCCCCTTCAGAAAATGGAAATCAACCAACCAATGAGACAGACAGACAGACAGACAGACAGACAGAGATTCACTTGCCCAAGTGTTCTGTCCTGTCCTCTGAATCCGCTTCCAAGTCGCAAGACGCTGTGAGCTCCAAGTCCACGCAGAGTCCGCCAAACGCTCCGGCCGCTGATCCGCTCCGCGAAGATCTGAGTACAGGCCAGCCAGGGCGGGTTTAAATAGCCTCGGGCGCAGCCTAGCAGCGGAAAGGGTGGAGCTTCACTCCTCCTTTCCATCAGTCACCCCCAACTTTCCCAGGCTACACCTCGTAGGAAACTGTTCTCTTGCTTTGATTTCATGCGCCACCTTTGGGACAATCTAAGAACTTACAAGTTTTCTTGGCCAGATAACTTAGGAATTGTATGCACTGAAACACGGAAAACCGACTAGTGGTTCTGTGGTTCCCACGTTGTGGTTTTGACACCAGCAGCATCCTTGCAACAATCAAACCCCGGAGATCCACAGATCTGCGTTGTAACAAGACCTCCCCCTGACCCTGATGCATGGCAGTTTAAGAAGTCTTTCCGTGTAAGTCAAAAGACTTGGAGGAAAAGGTGGAGATATGCGTTGTAGAAACATTCTTTTGCTCTGGAACCACGTAGAGACTTGGGAGCCTGTTGGGTGGAGCATTCGTTGGATGAGGGTGGTCTGGTTAGGAATAGCAAGGTGTGGCTCCAGGTGATCCAATCATCTAATTAAGATTCCAGTTGTGCTCATCTGTTTTAAAATTCCGTTTGTGTAAATTCTTTCAGTCAGACTGAGAATGGCAAAGCCTCAACCCCAATTTCCAGGGAGGGCTGAGAGCCTCAGGTGGAGTTGATCACCAATAGCCTATGGTTTAACCCATCATGCCTATAGAATGAGGTCTCCATAAAAACCCGAAAGGACTGGGTTCAGAGAGCTTCTGGATAACACTTCCTGGAAGGCAGTGCGCCCCTCCCCACATGCCGGGCCCCAAATTTATTTCCGAATGTTTGCAATATCCGCTAAAATACAATGGCAAATGTAAGTGTTTCCCTGCGTGCTGTGAGCTCTTCCAGCAAATGAAAGCAAATAAATCTGGGAGTGGTGGCAACCTGATTTCTAGCCAGTTGCTGAGAAGCACAGGTAAAACAACGTAGGGCTTCCCATTGTTATTAGTGTGGGAGGCCTGTCTGGCAGGACTCGGCCCTTTGGAATCTAATGCTATGTCCCGGTAGATAGCGTCACCATTGAATTAGAAGACACACATATGTTGAGAATAATATTTCTGCTCATTTGCTGCACGTCTTATTTACAATATGTAATCAAATTCTTTATCCTGACCTTATGGCACCTGGGTTGAGAACCATGATGGGAAGCAAACATTGGTCTGTCACTTTCTGAGTTTGAAACTTTATTTTGCCTTTAGCGTTTTGCTATTGCTTTTTCGTTTTCTTTTGTTTCGTTTTGTTTCCAAGTTCTGGGGTATATGTGCAGGATGTGCAGATTTGTTACTAAGGTAAACAATCGTGTGCCATGGTGGTTTGCTGCACCTGTCCACCCATCACCTAGGTATAAGGCCCAGCGTGCAGTAGCTGTTTTTCTTAACGCTGTGCCTCCCGAAACGCCCCAGTGTGTGTTGTTCCCCTTCCTGTGTCCATGTGATCCCATTTTTCAGCTCCCATTATAAGTGAGAATGTGGCGTTTGATTTTCTTTCCCTCGATTAGTTTGCTGAGGATAATGACCTCACATCACCAGTGCTTTTGTTTTTTATTATAAAGAGTAGTATTTTATTGAATAAGATTTGCTCACAGAAAACGAAGCTTAAATCTACAATGAATGCCGGACTCTACAGCAGAAAGCAATTTTCTCACTTTTCCACACACAATGGTTCCTACTAAGTGAAAAAAATGCCATAAAATTTCATTCACAAATGTACTACTCTGTCTCAAAACATCTCACATAATCATGCACTGTACTAAAGCCATTAGATCAGTTCTTCAGTCAGGTTAAAGAAGTATCCCTCTAATAACTGATTTTTATAATGCTATCAATCTCCACTCCCAATCAGTCTGCCATTGTTAATGGCGTACAGCATTATTGAATACAATGGAATTGATGACGCCCATATCCACGGACAAACCGTGACTTACGATGGTTTGATTTATGATTTTTCAACGTTATGATGGGTTTATTGGAATATTAGATGCGTTTCTGAGTTACACTGGGTTTAGGAGTATGCGACCCTATAGTCCAGAAACAGCTGTATAAAGAAAAACAGGTGTACCTAATTAAAATATGCCTAGTGACTTGGGATAAATCAATAGATGTTCACAACTGATGGAGAGCCGTGAAAGAGAGATAACGGTAAATAGTTACAATAACACAATTTTCCTGCACCTGTGGAGGATTTCCCCAAAAAAACGCAGAATGTGGGATGCACCTAAGGCATATGAAAGAGAGAGGGCAGAAGGAGTAAGAGAGAAATAGGAGGAAGGAAGGAAGGAAGGAAGGAAGGAAGGAAGGAAGGAAGGAAGGAAGGAAGGAAGGAAAGAAGGAAGGAAGGAAGGAAGGAAGGAAGGAAGGAAGGAAGGAAAGAAGGAAGGAAGGAAGGAAGGAAGGAACGAAGGAAGGAAAGAAGGAAAGAAGGACGGAAGGAAGGAAAAAACACCCGGTGTTACTAAAACCCCAAAAAGACTGGTTTCCCCCTGTGGGTAAGCCTACAATGTGGATGAATCTTGAAAATATTGTGCTACGTGTTATGTCAGTCATAAAAGCTCACCTATTGTGCAATTCCGTTTATAGGAATTGTCCACAATATGGAAATCTATTCATATGGGGTTGATCGCACTATGTAGTTGCTACCTAGTGCTGAGGGTCAGGGAGAGGGTTTGAGACAGAATGAGGAGTGACTAATGTCTACAGGGTTTTTCTCTGGTCGGGGGTGATAAGACGTTCTACAACGGATTGCGAATTAAAAGGGAATGTGCACAACCACAGGTATACTAAAAGCCACTCAATTCATGACTTTTAATGGGGGAATCTTATGTGGCGCACTCTCATCGAGACCACGGCAGACATAGTGAAAGAGAAAAAGGTGAGTAAATATCTGAAACGGAGGCAGAAACAGAGAGAATGAAAAGCCCTGTGAATGGAAGGGAGAGCGAAAAGGGCAAATGGTCCTATTTACAAATGACAGATGTGAAACTGGGGTTCACATCAACAGTGTCACTGCCAGGAAGGAGGGTCATGCGAGCCATGTCACCGGTAGTGTGGCCCGCAGGGACGCCGACATGCTGGAGCGTCGTGCCAGCATGGGCTCTGGCAGCCACGTGGGCCAGCAGGAGGGTCCCGCTGCACAGCTGTGGGGTGAGGATAGACTGGGTGGTGATATCGGCCATGACAGGGGCCTCTTCTGCTGGCAAGAGTGTGACAGTAGCAAGTAGAGGGACAGGCCTGCGTGTGAGGACGGAATGCAGGAGGGGCTCTTCTGCGGCTGGGTGTGGGGCCCTCACCGGAACTGTGGAGAAATGGCCAGGTAACTGCGTCACGTGGGCTAGTAGATTGGCCAGGGCTTCGAACTGAAGGACAATAACGGGGAGTAGCTGTCAGGCCCTGGGAGTGTCTGAGTGTAAGTGGAGATGGGTTTGGGGTCACTGAGGGATGCGTGGGAGCCATCCCTGTATAGGTCCAGGTCATAGGGAGATAGGCTCGTGAGGCCTGTGGGTGTCTAGGGTTGTCCTGGGTGCCTGGGGCTGACTGTGGCAGAAATCTGGGGAGGGCTGGAGAGAAGCTGGGAGACACAGGAGAGTCCCTGAAGGCAGGGGGTGAAGAGGTGAAAGAAATGGGGGAGGGTTGCAGTAAGGTCCGTGAGTTTGTAGGTGATTCCTGGGTGTGGGAAGCTGACTCCAGGTGAAATCTGGAGATGGCTGGAGAGTAGCTGAGAGAGACAGAAGAGTCCCTGAGGGCTGGGGGTGAGAACATGAGGGAGACTGGGGAGTAAGTCAGTGAAATTCGCGAGTTCGGTGGTGTATCGTGGGCGCCTGGAACTGACTCCAGCTGGAATCTAGAGAAGTTTTGACAGTAGCTGAAAGAGACACAAGAGTCCCTGTGGGCTGAGGGCAAAGACCTGAGAGAGACCAGGGAGGACCTCAGTGAAGTCTGTGAGTCTGTAGGTGATTCCGGAGTGTGGGAGGCTGACTCCCGCTGAAATCTGGGCGTGGTGGGAGAGTAGCTGGGACAGACAGGAGAGTCCCAGGGGGCTGGGGGTGAAGACATGAGAGAGACTGGGGAGTAACTCAGTGAAACTGCTGAGTTTGTAGGTGATACCTGGGAGCCCGGAACTGACTCCCGCTGAAATCTGGGCATGGTTGGAGAGTAGCTGGGACACACAGGAGAGTCCCTGAGGGCTGGGGGTGAAGACATGAGAGAGACCGGGGAGTAACTCAGTGAAACTGGAGAGTTTGGTGGTGACTCCGGGGTGCCAGGAACTGACTCCAGCTGAAATGTGGGGGTGGTTGGAGAGTAGCTGGGACAGACAGGAGAGTCCCCGAGGGCTGGTGAAGACATGAGAGAGACTGGAGAGTAATTGAGTGAAATTGGTGAGTTTGGTGGCGATTCTGGGGTGCAAGGAACTGCTTCGAGCTGAGATCTGGGCGTAGTTGGAGAGTAGCTGCGACAGACAGTAGAGTCCCTGAGGGCTGGTGAAGACATGAGAGAGACTGGAGAGTAATTGAGTGAAATTGGTGAGTTTGGTGTTGATTCCGGGGTGCAAGGAACTGCTTCCAGATGAAATCTGGGCGTTGTTGGAGAGTAGCTGGGACAGACAGGAGAGTCCCAGAGGGCTGTTGAAGACATGAGAGAGACTGGAGAGTAATTGAGTGAAATTGGTGAGTTTGGTGTTGATTCCGGGGTGCAAGGAACTGCTTCCAGCTGAAATGTGGGCGCTGTTGGAGAGTAGCTGGGACAGACAGGAGAGTCCCTGAGGGCTGGTGAAGACATGAGAGAGACTGGGGAGTAACGCAGTGAAATTGGTGAGTTTGGTGGTGATTCCTGGGTGCCAGGAACTGACTCCCGCTGAAGTGTGGGCGTGGTTGGAGAGTAGCTGGGACACACAGGAGAGTCCCTGAGGGTTGGAGATAAAGACGTGCTAGAGACTGGGGAGTAACTGAGTGAAACTGGTGAGTTTGGTGGTGATTCCGGGGTGCCTGGAACTGACTCCAGCTGAAATGTGGGCGTGGTTGGAGAGTAGCTGGGACACACGGGAGAGTCCCTGAGGGATGGTGAAGACATGAGAGAGACTGGGGAGCAACGCAGTGAAATTGGTGAGTTTGGTGGTGATTTCTGGGTGCCTGCAACGGACTCCCGCTGAAGTGTGGGCGTGTTTGGAGAGTAGCTGGGACACACAGGCGAGTCCCTGAGGGTTGGAGATAAAGACGTGCTAGAGACTGGGGAGTAACTCAGTGAAAGTGGCGGGCTTGGTGGTGATCCCTGGGTTCCTGGAACTGACCCGCGCTGAAATGTGGGCGTGGCTGGAGAGTAGCTGGGACAGACTGGAGGGTCCGTAAGGGCTGGGGGTGAAGACGTGAGAGAGACTGGCGAGGATCTCACTGAGGTCTGTGAGTTTGTAGGTGTTTCTGGGGTGTGGGGTACAGACTCCCGCTGAAATCTGGGCGTAGTTGGAGAGTAGCTGGGACAGACAGGAGAGTCATGGGTGGCTGGGGGTGAGCTGCTGGATGATGGCAGTAAGAACATATGGTACATTATTGATGAATGAGGTGACTGTGAAGAATCTCCAGAGGAGGACACGGGAGAACACGATGACATGAGTGACTGTCCTGCTTGGTTAGGAAAGGGAAACTTAAAGTTGTGGAATTCTGCTGATGATGGATGTGAGAGTGGTGAAGCCCTGTGGGATGATGTAGAGTACTTCCACATCCCTGGTGGGGAGCTGCCCCTTGGGTGTGAGTTTCTGGGAGGGGAGAGGGAGAAGCTGGGTGAGGCAGGCATGAATCTTGAGGAGTCAGGGCTGGGGGACCGCTCATATTCTCCCGAGACCTGTGAGTCTCTGGGGGACTCCGGGGTGCATGGGGCTGACTCCCGCAGGAACCTGGGGATGGCTGGAGAGTAACTGGGAGCCACAGGAGAGTCCCTGAGGCCTGGGGGTGAAGAGATGAAAGACACAGGGGTGGAGCACTGTGAGGCTCGTGAGTTTGTTGGTGATTCCTGGGTGTGGGGGGCTGACTCCAGCTGAAATCTGGGGTTGTTTGGAGAGTAGCTGGGAGACACAGGAGACCCCCCGAGAGCTGGGGGTGAGCTGCTGGGTGATGGCAGTACGAACATGTGGTATATTATTGATGAACGTGGGGACTCTGAGGAATCCTCAGAGGAGGACACGGGAGAGCCCAATGGCTTCATTGATTGCCCATCACGGTGAGGACAGGGAAATGGGAGCTTGTGGGATTCTGGTGATGACAGAGGTGAGTGTGGTGAAGCCCTAGGGGATGGTGAATGGTAGCTCCGGATCCCTGGTGAGGCGCTTCCCCTTAAGCCTGAGTTTCTGAGAGGGGAGAAGGAGAAGCTGGGTGAGGCTCGCATGGACCTTGGGGAGTCCGGGCTGGGGGACCGTTCATAAGAAGAGCCAGACAAGACCCTACTGTTCTTAGGTGCAGACATGATTAGGAAACCTGCAGCTCCCAGGGGCCCCTACTAATTTTCTAACTCACAGAAGGAAGGAGTGCGTGTGTGTGTGTGTGTGTGTGTGTGTGTGTGTGTGTGTGTGTGTGTGTGTGTGTGTGAGTGTGTGTGTGTGTTTGTGTGTGTGCGGTGTGATGTATGTGCCCCTTCAGAAAATGGAAATCAACCAACCAATGAGACAGACAGACAGACAGACAGACAGACAGAGATTCACTTGCCCAAGTGTTCTGTCCTGTCCTCTGAATCCGCTTCCAAGTCGCAAGACGCTGTGAGCTCCAAGTCCACGCAGAGTCCGCCAAACGCTCCGGCCGCTGATCCGCTCCGCGAAGATCTGAGTACAGGCCAGCCAGGGCGGGTTTAAATAGCCTCGGGCGCAGCCTAGCAGCGGAAAGGGCGGAGCTTCACTCCTCCTTTCCATCAGTCACCCCCAACTTTCCCAGGCTACACCTCGTAGGAAACTGTTCTCTTGCTTTGATTTCATGCGCCACCTTTGGGACAATCTAAGAACTTACAAGTTTTCTTGGCCAGATAACTTAGGAATTGTATGCACTGAAACACGGAAAACCGACTAGTGGTTCTGTGGTTCCCACGTTGTGGTTTTGACACCAGCAGCATCCTTGCAACAATCAAACCCCAGAGATCCACAGATCTGCGTTGTAACAAGACCTCCCCCTGACCCTGATGCATGGCAGTTTAAGAAGTCTTTCCGTGTAAGCCAAAAGACTTGGAGGAAAAGGTGGAGATATGCGTTGTAGAAACATTCTTTTGCTCTGGAACCACGTAGAGACTTGGGAGCCTGTTGGGTGGAGCATTCGTTGGATGAGGGTGGTCGGGTTAGGAATAGCAAGGTGTGGCTCCAGGTGATCCAATCATCTAATTAAGATTCCAGTTGTGCTCATCTGTTTTAAAATTCCGTTTGTGTAAATTCTTTCAGTCAGACTGAGAATGGCAAAGCCTCAACCCCAATTTCCAGGGAGGGCTGAGAGCCTCAGGTGGAGTTGATCACCAATAGCCTATGGTTTAACCCATCATGCCTATAGAATGAGGTCTCCATAAAAACCCGAAAGGACTGGGTTCAGAGAGCTTCTGGATAACACTTCCTGGAAGGCAGTGCGCCCCTCCCCACATGCCGGGCCCCAAATTTATTTCCAAATGTTTGCAATATCCGCTAAAATACAATGGCAAATGTAAGTGTTTCCCTGCGTGCTGTGAGCTCTTCCAGCAAATGAAAGCAAATAAATCTGGGAGTGGTGGCAACCTGATTTCTAGCCAGTTGCTGAGAAGCACAGGTAAAACAACGTAGGGCTTCCCATTGTTATTAGTGTGGGAGGCCTGTCTGGCAGGACTCGGCCCTTTGGAATCTAATGCTATGTCCCGGTAGATAGCGTCACCATTGAATTAGAAGACACACATATGTTGAGAATAATATTTCTGCTCATTTGCTGCACGTCTTATTTACAATATGTAATCAAATTCTTTATCCTGACCTTATGGCACCTGGGTTGAGAACCATGATGGGAAGCAAACATTGGTCTGTCACTTTCTGAGTTTGAAACTTTATTTTGCCTTTAGCGTTTTGCTATTGCTTTTTCGTTTTCTTTTGTTTCGTTTTGTTTCCAAGTTCTGGGGTATATGTGCAGGATGTGCAGATTTGTTACTAAGGTAAACAATCGTGTGCCATGGTGGTTTGCTGCACCTGTCCACCCATCACCTAGGTATAAGGCCCAGCGTGCAGTAGCTGTTTTTCTTCACGCTGTGCCTCCCGAAACTCCCCAGTGTGTGTTGTTCCCCTTCCTGTGTCCATGTGATCCCATTTTACAGCTCCCATTATAAGTGAGAATGTGGCGTTTGATTTTCTTTCCCTCGATTAGTTTGCTGAGGATAATGACCTCACATCACCAGTGCTTTTGTTTTTTATTATAAAGAGTAGTATTTTATTGAATAAGATTTGCTCACAGAAAACGAAGCTTAAATCTACAATGAATGCCGGACTCTACAGCAGAAAGCAATTTTCTCACTTTTCCACACACAATGGTTCCTACTAAGTGAAAAAATGCCATAAAATTTCATTCACAAATGTACTACTCTGTCTCAAAACATCTCACATAATCATGCACTGTACTAAAGCCATTAGATCAGTTCTTCAGTCAGGTTAAAGAAGTATCCCTCTAATAACTGATTTTTATAATGCTATCAATCTCCACTCCCAATCAGTCTGCCATTGTTAATGGCGTACAGCATTATTGAATACAATGGAATTGATGACGCCCATATCCACGGACAAACCGTGACTTACGATGGTTTGATTTCTGATTTTTCAACGCTATGATGGGTTTATTGGAATATTAGATGCGTTTCTGAGTTACAGTGGGTTTAGGAGTATGCGACCCTATAGTCCAGAAACAGCTGTATAAAGAAAAACAGGTGTACCTAATTAAAATATGCCTAGTGACTTGGGATAAATCAATAGATGTTCACAACTGATGGAGAGCCGTGAAAGAGAGATAGCGGTAAATAGTTACAATAACACAATTTTCCTGCACCTGTGGAGGATTTCCCCAAAAAAAACGCAGAATGTGGGATGCACCTAAGGCATATGAAAGAGAGAGGGCAGAAGAAGTAAGAGAGAAATAGGAGGAAGGAAGGAAGGAAGGAAGGAAGGAAGGAAGGAAGGAAGGAAGGGAGGAAGGAAGGAAGGAAGGAAAGAAGGAAAGAAGGATGGAAGGAAGGAGAAAACACCCGGTGTTACTAAAACCCCAAAAAGACTGGTTTCCCCCTGTGGGTAAGCCAACAATGTGGATGAATCTTGAAAATATTGTGTTACGTGTTATGTCAGTCATAAAAGCTCACCTATTGTGCAATTCCGTTTATAGGAATTGTCCACAATATGGAAATCTATTCATATGGGGTTGATCGCACTATGTAGTTGCTACCTAGTGCTGAGGGTCAGGGAGAGGGTTTGAGACAGAATGAGGAGTGACTAATGTCTACAGGGTTTTTCTCTGGTCGGGGGTGATAAGACGTTCTACAACGGATTGCGAATTAAAAGGGAATGTGCACAACCACAGGTATACTAAAAGCCACTCAATTCATGACTTTTAATGGGGGAATCTTATGTGGCGCACTCTCATCGAGACCACGGCAGACATAGTGAGAGAGAAAAAGGTGAGTAAATATCTGAAACGGAGGCAGAAACAGAGAGAATGAAAAGCCCTGTGAATGGAAGGGAGAGCGAAAAGGGCAAATGGTCCTATTTACAAATGACAGATGTGAAACTGGGGTTCACATCAACAGTGTCACAGCCAGGAAGGAGGATCATGCGAGCCATGTCACCGGTAGTGTGGCCCGCAGGGACGCTGACATGCTGGAGCGTCGTGCCAGCATGGGCTCTGGCAGCCACGTGGGCCAGCAGGAGGGTCCCGCTGCACAGCTGTGGGGTGAGGATAGACTGGGTGGTGATATCGGCCATGACAGGGGCCTCTTCTGCTGGCAAGAGTGTGACAGTAGCAAGTAGAGGGACAGGCCTGCGTGTGAGGACGGAATGCAGGAGGGGCTCTTCTGCGGCTGGGTGTGGGGCCCTCACCGGAACTGTGGAGAAATGGCCAGGTAACTGCGTCACGTGGGCTAGTAGATTGGCCAGGGCTTCGAACTGAAGGACAATAACGGGGAGTAGCTGTCAGGTCCTGGGAGTGTCTGAGTGTAAGTGGAGATGGGTTTGGGGTCACTGAGGGATGCGTGGGAGCCATCCCTGTATAGGTCCAGGTCATAGGGAGATAGGCTCGTGAGGCCTGTGGGTGTCTAGGGTTGTCCTGGGTGCCTGGGGCTGACTGTGGCAGAAATCTGGGGAGGGCTGGAGAGAAGCTGGGAGACACAGGAGAGTCCCTGAAGGCAGGGGGTGAAGAGGTGAAAGAAATGGGGGAGGGTTGCAGTAAGGTCCGTGAGTTTGTAGGTGATTCCTGGGTGTGGGAAGCTGACTCCAGGTGAAATCTGGAGATGGCTGGAGAGTAGCTGAGAGAGACAGAAGAGTCCCTGAGGGCTGGGGGTGAGAACATGAGGGAGACTGGGGAGTAAGTCAGTGAAATTCGCGAGTTCGGTGGTGTATCGTGGGCGCCTGGAACTGACTCCAGCTGGAATCTAGAGAAGTTTTGACAGTAGCTGAAAGAGACACAAGAGTCCCTGTGGGCTGAGGGCAAAGACCTGAGAGAGACCAGGGAGGACCTCAGTGAAGTCTGTGAGTCTGTAGGTGATTCCGGAGTGTGGGAGGCTGACTCCCGCTGAAATCTGGGCGTGGTGGGAGAGTAGCTGGGACAGACAGGAGAGTCCCAGGGGGCTGGGGGTGAAGACATGAGAGAGACTGGGGAGTAACTCAGTGAAACTGCTGAGTTTGTAGGTGATACCTGGGAGCCCGGAACTGACTCCCGCTGAAATCTGGGCATGGTTGGAGAGTAGCTGGGACACACAGGAGAGTCCCTGAGGGCTGGGGGTGAAGACATGAGAGAGACCGGGGAGTAACTCAGTGAAACTGGAGAGTTTGGTGGTGACTCCGGGGTGCCAGGAACTGACTCCAGCTGAAATGTGGGGGTGGTTGGAGAGTAGCTGGGACAGACAGGAGAGTCCCTGAGGGCTGGTGAAGACATGAGAGAGACTGGAGAGTAATTGAGTGAAATTGGTGAGTTTGGTGGCGATTCTGGGGTGCAAGGAACTGCTTCGAGCTGAAATCTGGGCGTAGTTGGAGAGTAGCTGCGACAGACAGTAGAGTCCCTGAGGGCTGGTGAAGACATGAGAGAGACTGGAGAGTAATTGAGTGAAATTGGTGAGTTTGGTGTTGATTCCGGGGTGCAAGGAACTGCTTCCAGCTGAAATGTGGGCGCTGTTGGAGAGTAGCTGGGACAGACAGGAGAGTCCCTGAGGGCTGGTGAAGACATGAGAGAGACTGGGGAGTAACGCAGTGAAATTGGTGAGTTTGGTGGTGATTCCTGGGTGCCAGGAACTGACTGCCGCTGAAGTGTGGGCGTGGTTGGAGAGTAGCTGGGACACACAGGAGAGTCCCTGAGGGTTGGAGATAAAGACGTGCTAGAGACTGGGGAGTAACTGAGTGAAACTGGTGAGTTTGGTGGTGATTCCGGGGTGCCTTGGAACTGACTCCAGCTGAAATGTGGGCGTGGTTGGAGAGTAGCTGGGACACACGGGAGAGTCCCTGAGGGATGGTGAAGACATGAGAGAGACTGGGGAGCAACGCAGTGAAATTGGTGAGTTTGGTGGTGATTTCTGGGTGCCTGCAACGGACTCCCGCTGAAGTGTGGGCGTGTTTGGAGAGTAGCTGGGACACACAGGCGAGTCCCTGAGGGTTGGAGATAAAGACGTGCTAGAGACTGGGGAGTAACTCAGTGAAAGTGGCGGGCTTGGTGGTGATCCCTGGGTTCCTGGAACTGACCGGCGCTGAAATGTGGGCGTGGCTGGAGAGTAGCTGGGACAGACTGGAGGGTCCGTAAGGGCTGGGGGTGAAGACGTGAGAGAGACTGGCGAGGATCTCACTGAGGTCTGTGAGTTTGTAGGTGTTTCTGGGGTGTGGGGTACAGACTCCCGCTGAAATCTGGGCGTAGTTGGAGAGTAGCTGGGACAGACAGGAGAGTCATGGGTGGCTGGGGGTGAGCTGCTGGATGATGGCAGTAAGAACATATGGTACATTATTGATGAATGAGGTGACTGTGAAGAATCTCCAGAGGAGGACACGGGAGAACACGATGACATGAGTGACTGTCCTGCTTGGTTAGGAAAGGGAAACTTAAAGTTGTGGAATTCTGCTGATGATGGATGTGAGAGTGGTGAAGCCCTGTTGGATGACGTAGAGTACTTCCACATCCCTGGTGGGGAGCTGCCCCTTGGGTGTGAGTTTCTGGGAGGGGAGAGGGAGAAGCTGGGTGAGGCAGGCATGAATCTTGAGGAGTCAGGGCTGGGGGACCGCTCATATTCTCCCGAGACCTGTGAGTCTCTGGGGGACTCCGGGGTGCATGGGGCTGACTCCCGCAGGAACCTGGGGATGGCTGGAGAGTAACTGGGAGCCACAGGAGAGTCCCTGAGGCCTGGGGGTGAAGAGATGAAAGACACAGGGGTGGAGCACTGTGAGGCTCGTGAGTTTGTTGGTGATTCCTGGGTGTGGGGGGCTGACTCCAGCTGAAATCTGGGGTTGTTTGGAGAGTAGCTGGGAGACACAGGAGACCCCCCGAGAGCTGGGGGTGAGCTGCTGGGTGATGGCAGTACGAACATGTGGTATATTATTGATGAACGTGGGGACTCTGAGGAATCCTCAGAGGAGGACACGGGAGAGCCCAATGGCTTCATTGATTGCCCATCACGGTGAGGACAGGGAAATGGGAGCTTGTGGGATTCTGGTGATGACAGAGGTGAGTGTGGTGAAGCCCTAGGGGATGGTGAATGGTAGCTCCGGATCCCTGGTGAGGCGCTTCCCCTTAAGCCTGAGTTTCTGAGAGGGGAGAGGGAGAAGCTGGGTGAGGCTCGCATGGACCTTGGGGAGTCCGGGCTGGGGGACCGTTCATAAGAAGAGCCAGACAAGACCCTACTGTTCTTAGGTGCAGACATGATTAGGAAACCTGCAGCTCCCAGGGGCCCCTACTAATTTTCTAACTCACAGAAGGAAGGAGTGCGTGTGTGTGTGTGTGTGTGTGTGTGTGTGTGAGTGTGTGTGTGTGTTTGTGTGTGTGCGGTGTGAGGTATGTGCCCCTTCAGAAAATGGAAATCAACCAACCAATGAGACAGACAGACAGACAGACAGACAGACAGAGATTCACTTGCCCAAGTGTTCTGTCCTGTCCTCTGAATCCGCTTCCAAGTCGCAAGACGCTGTGAGCTCCAAGTCCACGCAGAGTCCGCCAAACGCTCCGGCCGCTGATCCGCTCCGCGAAGATCTGAGTACAGGCCAGCCAGGGCGGGTTTAAATAGCCTCGGGCACAGCCTAGCAGCGGAAAGGGCGGAGCTTCACTCCTCCTTTCCATCAGTCACCCCCAACTTTCCCAGGCTACACCTCGTAGGAAACTGTTCTCTTGCTTTGATTTCATGCGCCACCTTTGGGACAATCTAAGAACTTACAAGTTTTCTTGGCCAGATAACTTAGGAATTGTATGCACTGAAACACGGAAAACCGACTAGTGGTTCTGTGGTTCCCACGTTGTGGTTTTGACACCAGCAGCATCCTTGCAACAATCAAACCCCGGAGATCCACAGATCTGCGTTGTAACAAGACCTCCCCCTGACCCTGATGCATGGCAGTTTAAGAAGTCTTTCCGTGTAAGCCAAAAGACTTGGAGGAAAAGGTGGAGATATGCGTTGTAGAAACATTCTTTTGCTCTGGAACCACGTAGAGACTTGGGAGCCTGTTGGGTGGATCATTCGTTGGATGAGGGTGGTCGGGTTAGGAATAGCAAGGTGTGGCTCCAGGTAATCCAATCATCTAATTAAGATTCCAGTTGTGCTCATCTGTTTTAAAATTCCGTTTGTGTAAATTCTTTCAGTCAGACTGAGAATGGCAAAGCCTCAACCCCAATTTCCAGGGAGGGCTGAGAGCCTCAGGTGGAGTTGATCACCAATAGCCTATGGTTTAACCCATCATGCCTATAGAATGAGGTCTCCATAAAAACCCGAAAGGACTGGGTTCAGAGAGCTTCTGGATAACACTTCCTGGAAGGCAGTGCGCCCCTCCCCACATGCCGGGCCCCAAATTTATTTCCGAATGTTTGCAATATCCGCTAAAATACAATGGCAAATGTAAGTGTTTCCCTGCGTGCTGTGAGCTCTTCCAGCAAATGAAAGCAAATAAATCTGGGAGTGGTGGCAACCTGATTTCTAGCCAGTTGCTGAGAAGCACAGGTAAAACAACGTAGGGCTTCCCATTGTTATTAGTGTGGGAGGCCTGTCTGGCAGGACTCGGCCCTTTGGAATCTAATGCTATGTCCCGGTAGATAGCGTCACCATTGAATTAGAAGACACACATATGTTGAGAATAATATTTCTGCTCATTTGCTGCACGTCTTATTTACAATATGTAATCAAATTCTTTATCCTGACCTTATGGCACCTGGGTTGAGAACCATGATGGGAAGCAAACATTGGTCTGTCACTTTCTGAGTTTGAAACTTTATTTTGCCTTTAGCGTTTTGCTATTGCTTTTTCGTTTTCTTTTGTTTCGTTTTGTTTCCAAGTTCTGGGGTATATGTGCAGGATGTGCAGATTTGTTACTAAGGTAAACAATCGTGTGCCATGGTGGTTTGCTGCACCTGTCCACCCATCACCTAGGTATAAGGCCCAGCGTGCAGTAGCTGTTTTTCTTCACGCTGTGCCTCCCGAAACGCCCCAGTGTGTGTTGTTCCCCTTCCTGTGTCCATGTGATCCCATTTTTCAGCTCCCATTATAAGTGAGAATGTGGCGTTTGATTTTCTTTCCCTCGATTAGTTTGCTGAGGATAATGACCTCACATCACCAGTGCTTTTGTTTTTTATTATAAAGAGTAGTATTTTATTGAATAAGATTTGCTCACAGAAAACGAAGCTTAAATCTACAATGAATGCCGGACTCTACAGCAGAAAGCAATTTTCTCACTTTTCCACACACAATGGTTCCTACTAAGTGAAAAAATGCCATAAAATTTCATTCACAAATGTACTACTCTGTCTCAAAACATCTCACATAATCATGCACTGTACTAAAGCCATTAGATCAGTTCTTCAGTCAGGTTAAAGAAGTATCCCTCTAATAACTGATTTTTATAATGCTATCAATCTCCACTCCCAATCAGTCTGCCATTGTTAATGGCGTACAGCATTATTGAATACAATGGAATTGATGACGCCCATATCCACGGACAAACCGTGACTTACGATGGTTTGATTTCTGATTTTTCAACGCTATGATGGGTTTATTGGAATATTAGATGCGTTTCTGAGTTACACTGGGTTTAGGAGTATGCGACCCTATAGTCCAGAAACAGCTGTATAAAGAAAAACAGGTGTACCTAATTAAAATATGCCTAGTGACTTGGGATAAATCAATAGATGTTCACAACTGATGGAGAGCCGTGAAAGAGAGATAGCGGTAAATAGTTACAATAACACAATTTTCCTGCACCTGTGGAGGATTTCCCCAAAAAAACGCAGAATGTGGGATGCACCTAAGGCATATGAAAGAGAGAGGGCAGAAGGAGTAAGAGAGAAATAGGAGGAAGGAAGGAAGGAAGGAAGGAAGGAAGGAAGGAAGGAAGGAAGGAAGGAAAGAAGGAAAGAAGGACGGAAGGAAGGAGAAAACACCCGGTGTTACTAAAACCCCAAAAAGACTGGTTTCCCCCTGTGGGTAAGCCTACAATGTGGATGAATCTTGAAAATATTGTGCTACGTGTTATGTCAGTCATAAAAGCTCACCTATTGTGCAATTCCGTTTATAGGAATTGTCCACAATATGGAAATCTATTCATATGGGGTTGATCGCACTATGTAGTTGCTACCTAGTGCTGAGGGTCAGGGAGAGGGTTTGAGACAGAATGAGGAGTGACTAATGTCTACAGGGGTTTTCTCTGGTCGGGGGTGATAAGACGTTCTACAACGGATTGCGAATTAAAAGGGAATGTGCACAACCACAGGTATACTAAAAGCCACTCAATTCATGACTTTTAATGGGGGAATCTTATGTGGCGCACTCTCATCGAGACCACGGCAGACATAGTGAGAGAGAAAAAGGTGAGTAAATATCTGAAACGGAGGCAGAAACAGAGAGAATGAAAAGCCCTGTGAATGGAAGGGAGAGCGAAAAGGGCAAATGGTCCTATTTACAAATGACAGATGTGAAACTGGGGTTCACATCAACAGTGTCACTGCCAGGAAGGAGGGTCATGCGAGCCATGTCACCGGGAGTGTGGCCCGCAGGGACGCCGACATGCTGGAGCGTCGTGCCAGCATGGGCTCTGGCAGCCACGTGGGCCAGCAGGAGGGTCCCGCTGCACAGCTGTGGGGTGAGGATAGACTGGGTGGTGATATCGGCCATGAGGGGCTCTTCTGCGGCTGGGTGTGGGGCCCTCACCGGAACTGTGGAGAAATGGCCAGGTAACTGCGTCACGTGGGCTAGTAGATTGGCCAGGGCTTCGAACTGAAGGACAATAACGGGGAGTAGCTGTCAGGCCCTGGGAGTGTCTGAGTGTAAGTGGAGATGGGTTTGGGGTCACTGAGGGATGCGTGGGAGCCATCCCTGTATAGGTCCAGGTCATAGGGAGATAGGCTCGTGAGGCCTGTGGGTGTCTAGGGTTGTCCTGGTTGCCTGGGGCTGACTGTGGCAGAAATCTGGGGAGGGCTGGAGAGAAGCTGGGAGACACAGGAGAGTCCCTGAAGGCAGGGGGTGAAGAGGTGAAAGAAATGGGGGAGGGTTGCAGTAAGGTCCGTGAGTTTGTAGGTGATTCCTGGGTGTGGGAAGCTGACTCCAGGTGAAATCTGGAGATGGCTGGAGAGTAGCTGAGAGAGACAGAAGAGTCCCTGAGGGCTGGGGGTGAGAACATGAGGGAGACTGGGGAGTAAGTCAGTGAAATTCGCGAGTTCGGTGGTGTATCGTGGGCGCCTGGAACTGACTCCAGCTGGAATCTAGAGAAGTTTTGACAGTAGCTGAAAGAGACACAAGAGTCCCTGTGGGCTGAGGGCAAAGACCTGAGAGAGACCAGGGAGGACCTCAGTGAAGTCTGTGAGTCTGTAGGTGATTCCGGAGTGTGGGAGGCTGACTCCCGCTGAAATCTGGGCGTGGTGGGAGAGTAGCTGGGACAGACAGGAGAGTCCCAGGGGGCTGGGGGTGAAGACATGAGAGAGACTGGGGAGTAACTCAGTGAAACTGCTGAGTTTGTAGGTGATACCTGGGAGCCCGGAACTGACTCCCGCTGAAATCTGGGCATGGTTGGAGAGTAGCTGGGACACACAGGAGAGTCCCTGAGGGCTGGGGGTGAAGACATGAGAGAGACCGGGGAGTAACTCAGTGAAACTGGAGAGTTTGGTGGTGACTCCGGGGTGCCAGGAACTGACTCCAGCTGAAATGTGGGGGTGGTTGGAGAGTAGCTGGGACAGACAGGAGAGTCCCTGAGGGCTGGTGAAGACATGAGAGAGACTGGAGAGTAATTGAGTGAAATTGGTGAGTTTGGTGGCGATTCTGGGGTGCAAGGAACTGCTTCGAGCTGAAATCTGGGCGTAGTTGGAGAGTAGCTGCGACAGACAGTAGAGTCCCTGAGGGCTGGTGAAGACATGAGAGAGACTGGAGAGTAATTGAGTGAAATTGGTGAGTTTGGTGTTGATTCCGGGGTGCAAGGAACTGCTTCCAGATGAAATCTGGGCGTTGTTGGAGAGTAGCTGGGACAGACAGGAGAGTCCCAGAGGGCTGGTGAAGACATGAGAGAGACTGGAGAGTAATTGAGTGAAATTGGTGAGTTTGGTGTTGATTCCGGGGTGCAAGGAACTGCTTCCAGCTGAAATGTGGGCGCTGTTGGAGAGTAGCTGGGACAGACAGGAGAGTCCCTGAGGGCTGGTGAAGACATGAGAGAGACTGGGGAGTAACGCAGTGAAATTGGTGAGTTTGGTGGTGATTCCTGGGTGCCAGGAACTGACTGCCGCTGAAGTGTGGGCGTGGTTGGAGAGTAGCTGGGACACACAGGAGAGTCCCTGAGGGTTGGAGATAAAGACGTGCTAGAGACTGGGGAGTAACTGAGTGAAACTGGTGAGTTTGGTGGTGATTCCGGGGTGCCTGGAACTGACTCCAGCTGAAATGTGGGCGTGGTTGGAGAGTAGCTGGGACACACGGGAGAGTCCCTGAGGGATGGTGAAGACATGAGAGAGACTGGGGAGCAACGCAGTGAAATTGGTGAGTTTGGTGGTGATTTCTGGGTGCCTGCAACGGACTCCCGCTGAAGTGTGGGCGTGTTTGGAGAGTAGCTGGGACACACAGGCGAGTCCCTGAGGGTTGGAGATAAAGACGTGCTAGAGACTGGGGAGTAACTCAGTGAAAGTGGCGGGCTTGGTGGTGATCCCTGGGTTCCTGGAACTGACCCGCGCTGAAATGTGGGCGTGGCTGGAGAGTAGCTGGGACAGACTGGAGGGTCCGTAAGGGCTGGGGGTGAAGACGTGAGAGAGACTGGCGAGGATCTCACTGAGGTCTGTGAGTTTGTAGGTTTTTCTGGGGTGTGGGGTACAGACTCCCGCTGAAATCTGGGCGTAGTTGGAGAGTAGCTGGGACAGACAGGAGAGTCATGGGTGGCTGGGGGTGAGCTGCTGGATGATGGCAGTAAGAACATATGGTATATTATTGATGAATGAGGTGACTGTGAAGAATCTCCAGAGGAGGACACGGGAGAACACGATGACATGAGTGACTGTCCTGCTTGGTTAGGAAAGGGAAACTTAAAGTTGTGGAATTCTGCTGATGATGGATGTGAGAGTGGTGAAGCCCTGTGGGATGATGTAGAGTACTTCCACATCCCTGGTGGGGAGCTGCCCCTTGGGTGTGAGTTTCTGGGAGGGGAGAGGGAGAAGCTGGGTGAGGCAGGCATGAATCTTGAGGAGTCAGGGCTGGGGGACCGCTCATATTCTCCCGAGACCTGTGAGTCTCTGGGGGACTCCGGGGTGCATGGGGCTGACTCCCGCAGGAACCTGGGGATGGCTGGAGAGTAACTGGGAGCCACAGGAGAGTCCCTGAGGCCTGGGGGTGAAGAGATGAAAGACACAGGGGTGGAGCACTGTGAGGCTCGTGAGTTTGTTGGTGATTCCTGGGTGTGGGGGGCTGACTCCAGCTGAAATCTGGGGTTGTTTGGAGAGTAGCTGGGAGACACAGGAGACCCCCCGAGAGCTGGGGGTGAGCTGCTGGGTGATGGCAGTACGAACATGTGGTATATTATTGATGAACGTGGGGACTCTGAGGAATCCTCAGAGGAGGACACGGGAGAGCCCAATGGCTTCATTGATTGCCCATCACGGTGAGGACAGGGAAATGGGAGCTTGTGGGATTCTGGTGATGACAGAGGTGAGTGTGGTGAAGCCCTAGGGGATGGTGAATGGTAGCTCCGGATCCCTGGTGAGGCGCTTCCCCTTAAGCCTGAGTTTCTGAGAGGGGAGAGGGAGAAGCTGGGTGAGGCTCGCATGGACCTTGGGGAGTCCGGGCTGGGGGACCGTTCATAAGAAGAGCCAGACAAGACCCTACTGTTCTTAGGTGCAGACATGATTAGGAAACCTGCAGCTCCCAGGGGCCCCTACTAATTTTCTAACTCACAGAAGGAAGGAGTGCGTGTGTGTGTGTGTGTGTGTGTGTGTGTGTGTGAGTGTGTGTGTGTGTTTGTGTGTGTGCGGTGTGAGGTATGTGCCCCTTCAGAAAATGGAAATCAACCAACCAATGAGACAGACAGACAGACAGACAGACAGACAGAGATTCACTTGCCCAAGTGTTCTGTCCTGTCCTCTGAATCCGCTTCCATGTCGCAAGACGCTGTGAGCTCCAAGTCCACGCAGAGTCCGCCAAACGCTCCGGCCGCTGATCCGCTCCGCGAAGATCTGAGTACAGGCCAGCCAGGGCGGGTTTAAATAGCCTCGGGCGCAGCCTAGCAGCGGAAAGGGCGGAGCTTCACTCCTCCTTTCCATCAGTCACCCCCAACTTTCCCAGGCTACACCTCGTAGGAAACTGTTCTCTTGCTTTGATTTCATGCGCCACCTTTGGGACAATCTAAGAACTTACAAGTTTTCTTGGCCAGATAACTTAGGAATTGTATGCACTGAAACACGGAAAACCGACTAGTGGTTCTGTGGTTCCCACGTTGTGGTTTTGACACCAGCAGCATCCTTGCAACAATCAAACCCCGGAGATCCACAGATCTGCGTTGTAACAAGACCTCCCCCTGACCCTGATGCATGGCAGTTTAAGAAGTCTTTCCGTGTAAGCCAAAAGACTTGGAGGAAAAGGTGGAGATATGCGTTGTAGAAACATTCTTTTGCTCTGGAACCACGTAGAGACTTGGGAGCCTGTTGGGTGGAGCATTCGTTGGATGAGGGTGGTCGGGTTAGGAATAGCAAGGTGTGGCTCCAGGTAATCCAATCATCTAATTAAGATTCCAGTTGTGCTCATCTGTTTTAAAATTCCGTTTGTGTAAATTCTTTCAGTCAGACTGAGAATGGCAAAGCCTCAACCCCAATTTCCAGGGAGGGCTGAGAGCCTCAGGTGGAGTTGATCACCAATAGCCTATGGTTTAACCCATCATGCCTATAGAATGAGGTCTCCATAAAAACCCGAAAGGACTGGGTTCAGAGAGCTTCTGGATAACACTTCCTGGAAGGCAGTGCGCCCCTCCCCACATGCCGGGCCCCAAATTTATTTCCGAATGTTTGCAATATCCGCTAAAATACAATGGCAAATGTAAGTGTTTCCCTGCGTGCTGTGAGCTCTTCCAGCAAATGAAAGCAAATAAATCTGGGAGTGGTGGCAACCTGATTTCTAGCCAGTTGCTGAGAAGCACAGGTAAAACAACGTAGGGCTTCCCATTGTTATTAGTGTGGGAGGCCTGTCTGGCAGGACTCGGCCCTTTGGAATCTAATGCTATGTCCCGGTAGATAGCGTCACCATTGAATTAGAAGACACACATATGTTGAGAATAATATTTCTGCTCATTTGCTGCACGTCTTATTTACAATATGTAATCAAATTCTTTATCCTGACCTTATGGCACCTGGGTTGAGAACCATGATGGGAAGCAAACATTGGTCTGTCACTTTCTGAGTTTGAAACTTTATTTTGCCTTTAGCGTTTTGCTATTGCTTTTTCGTTTTCTTTTGTTTCGTTTTGTTTCCAAGTTCTGGGGTATATGTGCAGGATGTGCAGATTTGTTACTAAGGTAAACAATCGTGTGCCATGGTGGTTTACTGCACCTGTCCACCCATCACCTAGGTATAAGGCCCAGCGTGCAGTAGCTGTTTTTCTTAACGCTGTGCCTCCCGAAACGCCCCAGTGTGTGTTGTTCCCCTTCCTGTGTCCATGTGATCCCATTTTTCAGCTCCCATTATAAGTGAGAATGTGGCGTTTGATTTTCTTTCCCTCGATTAGTTTGCTGAGGATAATGACCTCACATCACCAGTGCTTTTGTTTTTTATTATAAAGAGTAGTATTTTATTGAATAAGATTTGCTCACAGAAAACGAAGCTTAAATCTACAATGAATGCCGGACTCTACAGCAGAAAGCAATTTTCTCACTTTTCCACACACAATGGTTCCTACTAAGTGAAAAAATGCCATAAAATTTCATTCACAAATGTACTACTCTGTCTCAAAACATCTCACATAATCATGCACTGTACTAAAGCCATTAGATCAGTTCTTCAGTCAGGTTAAAGAAGTATCCCTCTAATAACTGATTTTTATAATGCTATCAATCTCCACTCCCAATCAGTCTGCCATTGTTAATGGCGTACAGCATTATTGAATACAATGGAATTGATGACGCCCATATCCACGGACAAACCGTGACTTACGATGGTTTGATTTATGATTTTTCAACGTTATGATGGGTTTATTGGAATATTAGATGCGTTTCTGAGTTACACTGGGTTTAGGAGTATGCGACCCTATAGTCAAGAAACAGCTGTATAAAGAAAAACAGGTGTACCTAATTAAAATATGCCTAGTGACTTGGGATAAATCAATAGATGTTCACAACTGATGGAGAGCCGTGAAAGAGAGATAGCGGTAAATAGTTACAATAACACAATTTTCCTGCACCTGTGGAGGATTTCCCCAAAAAAAACGCAGAATGTGGGATGCACCTAAGGCATATGAAAGAGAGAGGGCAGAAGAAGTAAGAGAGAAATAGGAGGAAGGAAGGAAGGAAAGAAGGAAGGAAGGAAGGAAGGAAGGAAGGAAGGAAGGAAGGAAGGAAGGAAGGGAGGAAGGAAGGAAGGAAGGAAAGAAGGAAAGAAGGACGGAAGGAAGGAGAAAACACCCGGTGTTACTAAAACCCCAAAAAGACTGGTTTCCCCCTGTGGGTAAGCCTACAATGTGGATGAATCTTGAAAATATTGTGCTACGTGTTATGTCAGTCATAAAAGCTCACCTATTGTGCAATTCCGTTTATAGGAATTGTCCACAATATGGAAATCTATTCATATGGGGTTGATCGCACTATGTAGTTGCTACCTAGTGCTGAGGGTCAGGGAGGGGGTTTGAGACAGAATGAGGAGTGACTAATGTCTACAGGGTTTTTCTCTGGTCGGTGGTGATAAGACGTTCTTCAACGGATTGCGAATTAAAAGGGAATGTGCACAACCACAGGTATACTAAAAGCCACTCAATTCATGACTTTTAATGGGGGAATCTTATGTGGCGCACTCTCATCGAGACCACGGCAGACATAGTGAGAGAGAAAAAGGTGAGTAAATATCTGAAACGGAGGCAGAAACAGAGAGAATGAAAAGCCCTGTGAATGGAAGGGAGAGCGAAAAGGGCAAATGGTCCTATTTACAAATGACAGATGTGAAACTGGGGTTCACATCAACAGTGTCACTGCCAGGAAGGAGGGTCATGTGAGGCACGTCACCGGTAGTGTGGCCCACAGGGACGCCGACATGCTGGAGCGTCGTGCCAGCATGGGCTCTGGCAGCCACGTGGGCCAGCAGGAGGGTCCCGCTGCACAGCTGTGGGGTGAGGATAGACTGGGTGGTGATATCGGCCATGACAGGGGCCTCTTCTGCTGGCAAGAGTGTGACAGTAGCAAGTAGAGGGACAGGCCTGCGTGTGAGGACGGAATGCAGGAGGGGCTCTTCTGCGGCTGGGTGTGGGGCCCTCACCGGAACTGTGGAGAAATGGCCAGGTAACTGCGTCACGTGGGCTAGTAGATTGGCCAGGGCTTCGAACTGAAGGACAATAACGGGGAGTAGCTGTCAGGCCCTGGGAGTGTCTGAGTGTAATTGGAGATGGGTTTGGGGTCACTGAGGGATGCGTGGGAGCCATCCCTGTATAGGTCCAGGTCATAGGGAGATAGGCTCGTGAGGCCTGTGGGTGTCTAGGGTTGTCCTGGGTGCCTGGGGCTGACTGTGGCAGAAATCTGGGGAGGGCTGGAGAGAAGCTGGGAGACACAGGAGAGTCGCTGAAGGCAGGGGGTGAAGAGGTGAAAGAAATGGGGGAGGGTTGCAGTAAGGTCCGTGAGTTTGTAGGTGATTCCTGGGTGTGGGAAGCTGACTCCAGGTGAAATCTGGAGATGGCTGGAGAGTAGCTGAGAGAGACAGAAGAGTCCCTGAGGGCTGGGGGTGAGAACATGAGGGAGACTGGGGAGTAAGTCAGTGAAATTCGCGAGTTCGGTGGTGTATCGTGGGCGCCTGGAACTGACTCCAGCTGGAATCTAGAGAAGTTTTGACAGTAGCTGAAAGAGACACAAGAGTCCCTGTGGGCTGAGGGCAAAGACCTGAGAGAGACCAGGGAGGACCTCAGTGAAGTCTGTGAGTCTGTAGGTGATTCCGGATTGTGGGAGGATGACTCCCGCTGAAATCTGGGCGTGGTGGGAGAGTAGCTGGGACAGACAGGAGAGTCCCAGGGGGCTGGGGGTGAAGACATGAGAGAGACTGGGGAGTAACTCAGTGAAACTGCTGAGTTTGTAGGTGATACCTGGGAGCCCGGAACTGACTCCCGCTGAAATCTGGGCATGGTTGGAGAGTAGCTGGGACACACAGGAGAGTCCCTGAGGGCTGGGGGTGAAGACATGAGAGAGACCGGGGAGTAACTCAGTGAAACTGGAGAGTTTGGTGGTGACTCCGGGGTGCCAGGAACTGACTCCAGCTGAAATGTGGGGGTGGTTGGAGAGTAGCTGGGACAGACAGGAGAGTCCCTGAGGGCTGGTGAAGACATGAGAGAGACTGGAGAGTAATTGAGTGAAATTGGTGAGTTTGGTGGCGATTCTGGGGTGCAAGGAACTGCTTCGAGCTGAGATCTGGGCGTAGTTGGAGAGTAGCTGCGACAGACAGTAGAGTCCCTGAGGGCTGGTGAAGACATGAGAGAGACTGGAGAGTAATTGAGTGAAATTGGTGAGTTTGGTGTTGATTCCGGGGTGCAAGGAACTGCTTCCAGATGAAATCTGGGCGTTGTTGGAGAGTAGCTGGGACAGACAGGAGAGTCCCAGAGGGCTGGTGAAGACATGAGAGAGACTGGAGAGTAATTGAGTGAAATTGGTGAGTTTGGTGTTGATTCCGGGGTGCAAGGAACTGCTTCCAGCTGAAATGTGGGCGCTGTTGGAGAGTAGCTGGGACAGACAGGAGAGTCCCTGAGGGCTGGTGAAGACATGAGAGAGACTGGGGAGTAACGCAGTGAAATTGGTGAGTTTGGTGGTGATTCCTGGGTGCCAGGAACTGACTGCCGCTGAAGTGTGGGCGTGGTTGGAGAGTAGCTGGGACACACAGGAGAGTCCCTGAGGGTTGGAGATAAAGACGTGCTAGAGACTGGGGAGTAACTGAGTGAAACTGGTGAGTTTGGTGGTGATTCCGGGGTGCCTGGAACTGACTCCAGCTGAAATGTGGGCGTGGTTGGAGAGTAGCTGGGACACACGGGAGAGTCCCTGAGGGATGGTGAAGACATGAGAGAGACTGGGGAGCAACGCAGTGAAATTGGTGAGTTTGGTGGTGATTTCTGGGTGCCTGCAACGGACTCCCGCTGAAGTGTGGGCGTGTTTGGAGAGTAGCTGGGACACACAGGCGAGTCCCTGAGGGTTGGAGATAAAGACGTGCTAGAGACTGGGGAGTAACTCAGTGAAAGTGGCGGGCTTGGTGGTGATCCCTGGGTTCCTGGAACTGACCCGCGCTGAAATGTGGGCGTGGCTGGAGAGTAGCTGGGACAGACTGGAGGGTCCGTAAGGGCTGGGGGTGAAGACGTGAGAGAGACTGGCGAGGATCTCACTGAGGTCTGTGAGTTTGTAGGTGTTTCTGGGGTGTGGGGTACAGACTCCCGCTGAAATCTGGGCGTAGTTGGAGAGTAGCTGGGACAGACAGGAGAGTCATGGGTGGCTGGGGGTGAGCTGCTGGATGATGGCAGTAAGAACATATGGTATATTATTGATGAATGAGGTGACTGTGAAGAATCTCCAGAGGTGGACACGGGAGAACACGATGACATGAGTGACTGTCCTGCTTGGTTAGGAAAGGGAAACTTAAAGTTGTGGAATTCTGCTGATGATGGATGTGAGAGTGGTGAAGCCCTGTGGGATGATGTAGAGTACTTCCACATCCCTGGTGGGGAGCTGCCCCTTGGGTGTGAGTTTCTGGGAGGGGAGAGGGAGAAGCTGGGTGAGGCAGGCATGAATCTTGAGGAGTCAGGGCTGGGGGACCGCTCATACTCTCCCGAGACCTGTGAGTCTCTGGGGGACTCCGGGGTGCATGGGGCTGACTCCCGCAGGAACCTGGGGATGGCTGGAGAGTAACTGGGAGCCACAGGAGAGTCCCTGAGGCCTGGGGGTGAAGAGATGAAAGACACAGGGGTGGAGCACTGTGAGGCTCGTGAGTTTGTTGGTGATTCCTGGGTGTGGGGGGCTGACTCCAGCTGAAATCTGGGGTTGTTTGGAGAGTAGCTGGGAGACACAGGAGACCCCCCGAGAGCTGGGGGTGAGCTGCTGGGTGATGGCAGTACGAACATGTGGTATATTATTGATGAACGTGGGGACTCTGAGGAATCCTCAGAGGAGGACACGGGAGAGCCCAATGGCTTCATTGATTGCCCATCACGGTGAGGACAGGGAAATGGGAGCTTGTGGGATTCTGGTGATGACAGAGGTGAGTGTGGTGAAGCCCTAGGGGATGGTGAATGGTAGCTCCGGATCCCTGGTGAGGCGCTTCCCCTTAAGCCTGAGTTTCTGAGAGGGGAGAGGGAGAAGCTGGGTGAGGCTCGCATGGACCTTGGGGAGTCCGGGCTGGGGGACCGTTCATAAGAAGAGCCAGACAAGACCCTACTGTTCTTAGGTGCAGACATGATTAGGAAACCTGCAGCTCCCAGGGGCCCCTACTAATTTTCTAACTCACAGAAGGAAGGAGTGCGTGTGTGTGTGTGTGTGTGTGTGTGTGTGTGTGTGTGTGTGAGTGTGTGTGTGTGTTTGTGTGTGTGCGGTGTGAGGTATGTGCCCCTTCAGAAAATGGAAATCAACCAACCAATGAGACAGACAGACAGACAGACAGACAGACAGAGATTCACTTGCCCAAGTGTTCTGTCCTGTCCTCTGAATCCGCTTCCATGTCGCAAGACGCTGTGAGCTCCAAGTCCACGCAGAGTCCGCCAAACGCTCCGGCCGCTGATCCGCTCCGCGAAGATCTGAGTACAGGCCAGCCAGGGCGGGTTTAAATAGCCTCGGGCGCAGCCTAGCAGCGGAAAGGGTGGAGCTTCACTCCTCCTTTCCATCAGTCACCCCCAACTTTCCCAGGCTACACCTCGTAGGAAACTGTTCTCTTGCTTTGATTTCATGCGCCACCTTTGGGACAATCTAAGAACTTACAAGTTTTCTTGGCCAGATAACTTAGGAATTGTATGCACTGAAACACGGAAAACCGACTAGTGGTTCTGTGGTTCCCACGTTGTGGTTTTGACACCAGCAGCATCCTTGCAACAATCAAACCCCGGAGATCCACAGATCTGCGTTGTAACAAGACCTCCCCCTGACCCTGATGCATGGCAGTTTAAGAAGTCTTTCCGTGTAAGCCAAAAGACTTGGAGGAAAAGGTGGAGATATGCGTTGTAGAAACATTCTTTTGCTCTGGAACCACGTAGAGACTTGGGAGCCTGTTGGGTGGAGCATTCGTTGGATGAGGGTGGTCGGGTTAGGAATAGCAAGGTGTGGCTCCAGGTAATCCAATCATCTAATTAAGATTCCAGTTGTGCTCATCTGTTTTAAAATTCCGTTTGTGTAAATTCTTTCAGTCAGACTGAGAATGGCAAAGCCTCAACCCCAATTTCCAGGGAGGGCTGAGAGCCTCAGGTGGAGTTGATCACCAATAGCCTATGGTTTAACCCATCATGCCTACAGAATGAGGTCTCCATAAAAACCCGAAAGGACTGGGTTCAGAGAGCTTCTGGATAACACTTCCTGGAAGGCAGTGCGCCCCTCCCCACATGCCGGGCCCCAAATTTATTTCCGAATGTTTGCAATATCCGCTAAAATACAATGGCAAATGTAAGTGTTTCCCTGCGTGCTGTGAGCTCTTCCAGCAAATGAAAGCAAATAAATCTGGGAGTGGTGGCAACCTGATTTCTAGCCAGTTGCTGAGAAGCACAGGTAAAACAACGTAGGGCTTCCCATTGTTATTAGTGTGGGAGGCCTGTCTGGCAGGACTCGGCCCTTTGGAATCTAATGCTATGTCCCGGTAGATAGCGTCACCATTGAATTAGAAGACACACATATGTTGAGAATAATATTTCTGCTCATTTGCTGCACGTCTTATTTACAATATGTAATCAAATTCTTTATCCTGACCTTATGGCACCTGGGTTGAGAACCATGATGGGAAGCAAACATTGGTCTGTCACTTTCTGAGTTTGAAACTTTATTTTGCCTTTAGCGTTTTGCTATTGCTTTTTCGTTTTCTTTTGTTTCGTTTTGTTTCCAAGTTCTGGGGTATATGTGCAGGATGTGCAGATTTGTTACTAAGGTAAACAATCGTGTGCCATGGTGGTTTGCTGCACCTGTCCACCCATCACCTAGGTATAAGGCCCAGCGTGCAGTAGCTGTTTTTCTTAACGCTGTGCCTCCCGAAACGCCCCAGTGTGTGTTGTTCCCCTTCCTGTGTCCATGTGATCCCATTTTTCAGCTCCCATTATAAGTGAGAATGTGGCGTTTGATTTTCTTTCCCTCGATTAGTTTGCTGAGGATAATGACCTCACATCACCAGTGCTTTTGTTTTTTATTATAAAGAGTAGTATTTTATTGAATAAGATTTGCTCACAGAAAACGAAGCTTAAATCTACAATGAATGCCGGACTCTACAGCAGAAAGCAATTTTCTCACTTTTCCACACACAATGGTTCCTACTAAGTGAAAAAATGCCATAAAATTTCATTCACAAATGTACTACTCTGTCTCAAAACATCTCACATAATCATGCACTGTACTAAAGCCATTAGATCAGTTCTTCAGTCAGGTTAAAGAAGTATCCCTCTAATAACTGATTTTTATAATGCTATCAATCTCCACTCCCAATCAGTCTGCCATTGTTAATGGCGTACAGCATTATTGAATACAATGGAATTGATGACGCCCATATCCACGGACAAACCGTGACTTACGATGGTTTGATTTATGATTTTTCAACGTTATGATGGGTTTATTGGAATATTAGATGCGTTTCTGAGTTACACTGGGTTTAGGAGTATGCGACCCTATAGTCCAGAAACAGCTGTATAAAGAAAAACAGGTGTACCTAATTAAAATATGCCTAGTGACTTGGGATAAATCAATAGATGTTCACAACTGATGGAGAGCCGTGAAAGAGAGATAGCGGTAAATAGTTACAATAACACAATTTTCCTGCACCTGTGGAGGATTTCCCCAAAAAAAACGCAGAATGTGGGATGCACCTAAGGCATATGAAAGAGAGAGGGCAGAAGAAGTAAGAGAGAAATAGGAGGAAGGAAGGAAGGAAAGAAGGAAGGAAGGAAGGAAGGAAGGAAGGAAGGAAGGAAGGAAGGAAGGAAGGGAGGAAGGAAGGAAGGAAGGAAAGAAGGAAAGAAGGACGGAAGGAAGGAGAAAACACCCGGTGTTACTAAAACCCCAAAAAGACTGGTTTCCCCCTGTGGGTAAGCCTACAATGTGGATGAATCTTGAAAATATTGTGCTACGTGTTATGTCAGTCATAAAAGCTCACCTATTGTGCAATTCCGTTTATAGGAATTGTCCACAATATGGAAATCTATTCATATGGGGTTGATCGCACTATGTAGTTGCTACCTAGTGCTGAGGGTCAGGGAGAGGGTTTGAGACAGAATGAGGAGTGACTAATGTCTACAGGGTTTTTCTCTGGTCGGTGGTGATAAGACGTTCTACAACGGATTGCGAATTAAAAGGGAATGTGCACAACCACAGGTATACTAAAAGCCACTCAATTCATGACTTTTAATGGGGGAATCTTATGTGGCGCACTCTCACCGAGACCACGGCAGACATAGTGAGAGAGAAAAAGGTGAGTAAATATCTGAAACGGAGGCAGAAACAGAGAGAATGAAAAGCCCTGTGAATGGAAGGGAGAGCGAAAAGGGCAAATGGTCCTATTTACAAATGACAGATGTGAAACTGGGGTTCACATCAACAGTGTCACTGCCAGGAAGGAGGGCCATGTGAGTCACGTCACCGGTAGTGTGGCCCGCAGGGACGCCGACATGCTGGAGCGTCGTGCCAGCATGGGCTCTGGCAGCCACGTGGGCCAGCAGGAGGGTCCCGCTGCACAGCTGTGGGGTGAGGATAGACTGGGTGGTGATATCGGCCATGACAGGGGCCTCTTCTGCTGGCAAGAGTGTGACAGTAGCAAGTAGAGGGACAGGCCTGCGTGTGAGGACGGAATGCAGGAGGGGCTCTTCTGCGGCTGGGTGTGGGGCCCTCACCGGAACTGTGGAGAAATGGCCAGGTAACTGCGTCACGTGGGCTAGTAGATTGGCCAGGGCTTCGAACTGAAGGACAATAACGGGGAGTAGCTGTCAGGCCCTGGGAGTGTCTGAGTGTAAGTGGAGATGGGTTTGGGGTCACTGAGGGATGCGTGGGAGCCATCCCTGTATAGGTCCAGGTCATAGGGAGATAGGCTCGTGAGGCCTGTGGGTGTCTAGGGTTGTCCTGGGTGCCTGGGGCTGACTGTGGCAGAAATCTGGGGAGGGCTGGAGAGAAGCTGGGAGACACAGGAGAGTCGCTGAAGGCAGGGGGTGAAGAGGTGAAAGAAATGGGGGAGGGTTGCAGTAAGGTCCGTGAGTTTGTAGGTGATTCCTGGGTGTGGGAAGCTGACTCCAGGTGAAATCTGGAGATGGCTGGAGAGTAGCTGAGAGAGACAGAAGAGTCCCTGAGGGCTGGGGGTGAGAACATGAGGGAGACTGGGGAGTAAGTCAGTGAAATTCGCGAGTTCGGTGGTGTATCGTGGGCGCCTGGAACTGACTCCAGCTGGAATCTAGAGAAGTTTTGACAGTAGCTGAAAGAGACACAAGAGTCCCTGTGGGCTGAGGGCAAAGACCTGAGAGAGACCAGGGAGGACCTCAGTGAAGTCTGTGAGTCTGTAGGTGATTCCGGATTGTGGGAGGCTGACTCCCGCTGAAATCTGGGCGTGGTGGGAGAGTAGCTGGGACAGACAGGAGAGTCCCAGGGGGCTGGGGGTGAAGACATGAGAGAGACTGGGGAGTAACTCAGTGAAACTGCTGAGTTTGTAGGTGATACCTGGGAGCCCGGAACTGACTCCCGCTGAAATCTGGGCATGGTTGGAGAGTAGCTGGGACACACAGGAGAGTCCCTGAGGGCTGGGGGTGAAGACATGAGAGAGACCGGGGAGTAACTCAGTGAAACTGGAGAGTTTGGTGGTGACTCCGGGGTGCCAGGAACTGACTCCAGCTGAAATGTGGGGGTGGTTGGAGAGTAGCTGGGACAGACAGGAGAGTCCCTGAGGGCTGGTGAAGACATGAGAGAGACTGGAGAGTAATTGAGTGAAATTGGTGAGTTTGGTGGCGATTCTGGGGTGCAAGGAACTGCTTCGAGCTGAGATCTTGGCGTAGTTGGAGAGTAGCTGCGACAGACAGTAGAGTCCCTGAGGGCTGGTGAAGACATGAGAGAGACTGGAGAGTAATTGAGTGAAATTGGTGAGTTTGGTGTTGATTCCGGGGTGCAAGGAACTGCTTCCAGATGAAATCTGGGCGTTGTTGGAGAGTAGCTGGGACAGACAGGAGAGTCCCAGAGGGCTGGTGAAGACATGAGAGAGACTGGAGAGTAATTGAGTGAAATTGGTGAGTTTGGTGTTGATTCCGGGGTGCAAGGAACTGCTTCCAGCTGAAATGTGGGCGCTGTTGGAGAGTAGCTGGGACAGACAGGAGAGTCCCTGAGGGCTGGTGAAGACATGAGAGAGACTGGGGAGTAACGCAGTGAAATTGGTGAGTTTGGTGGTGATTCCTGGGTGCCAGGAACTGACTGCCGCTGAAGTGTGGGCGTGGTTGGAGAGTAGCTGGGACACACAGGAGAGTCCCTGAGGGTTGGAGATAAAGACGTGCTAGAGACTGGGGAGTAACTGAGTGAAACTGGTGAGTTTGGTGGTGATTCCGGGGTGCCTGGAACTGACTCCAGCTGAAATGTGGGCGTGGTTGGAGAGTAGCTGGGACACACGGGAGAGTCCCTGAGGGATGGTGAAGACATGAGAGAGACTGGGGAGCAACGCAGTGAAATTGGTGAGTTTGGTGGTGATTTCTGGGTGCCTGCAACGGACTCCCGCTGAAGTGTGGGCGTGTTTGGAGAGTAGCTGGGACACACAGGCGAGTCCCTGAGGGTTGGAGATAAAGACGTGCTAGAGACTGGGGAGTAACTCAGTGAAAGTGGCGGGCTTGGTGGTGATCCCTGGGTTCCTGGAACTGACCCGCGCTGAAATGTGGGCGTGGCTGGAGAGTAGCTGGGACAGACTGGAGGGTCCGTAAGGGCTGGGGGTGAAGACGTGAGAGAGACTGGCGAGGATCTCACTGAGGTCTGTGAGTTTGTAGGTGTTTCTGGGGTGTGGGGTACAGACTCCCGCTGAAATCTGGGCGTAGTTGGAGAGTAGCTGGGACAGACAGGAGAGTCATGGGTGGCTGGGGGTGAGCTGCTGGATGATGGCAGTAAGAACATATGGTACATTATTGATGAATGAGGTGACTGTGAAGAATCTCCAGAGGAGGACACGGGAGAACACGATGACATGAGTGACTGTCCTGCTTGGTTAGGAAAGGGAAACTTAAAGTTGTGGAATTCTGCTGATGATGGATGTGAGAGTGGTGAAGCCCTGTGGGATGATGTAGAGTACTTCCACATCCCTGGTGGGGAGCTGCCCCTTGGGTGTGAGTTTCTGGGAGGGGAGAGGGAGAAGCTGGGTGAGGCAGGCATGAATCTTGAGGAGTCAGGGCTGGGGGACCGCTCATATTCTCCCGAGACCTGTGAGTCTCTGGGGGACTCCGGGGTGCATGGGGCTGACTCCCGCAGGAACCTGGGGATGGCTGGAGAGTAACTGGGAGCCACAGGAGAGTCCCTGAGGCCTGGGGGTGAAGAGATGAAAGACACAGGGGTGGAGCACTGTGAGGCTCGTGAGTTTGTTGGTGATTCCTGGGTGTGGGGGGCTGACTCCAGCTGAAATCTGGGGTTGTTTGGAGAGTAGCTGGGAGACACAGGAGACCCCCCGAGAGCTGGGGGTGAGCTGCTGGGTGATGGCAGTACGAACATGTGGTATATTATTGATGAACGTGGGGACTCTGAGGAATCCTCAGAGGAGGACACGGGAGAGCCCAATGGCTTCATTGATTGCCCATCACGGTGAGGACAGGGAAATGGGAGCTTGTGGGATTCTGGTGATGACAGAGGTGAGTGTGGTGAAGCCCTAGGGGATGGTGAATGGTAGCTCCGGATCCCTGGTGAGGCGCTTCCCCTTAAGCCTGAGTTTCTGAGAGGGGAGAGGGAGAAGCTGGGTGAGGCTCGCATGGACCTTGGGGAGTCCGGGCTGGGGGACCGTTCATAAGAAGAGCCAGACAAGACCCTACTGTTCTTAGGTGCAGACATGATTAGGAAACCTGCAGCTCCCAGGGGCCCCTACTAATTTTCTAACTCACAGAAGGAAGGAGTGCGTGTGTGTGTGTGTGTGTGTGTGTGTGTGAGTGTGTGTGTGTGTTTGTGTGTGTGCGGTGTGAGGTATGTGCCCCTTCAGAAAATGGAAATCAACCAACCAATGAGACAGACAGACAGACAGACAGACAGACAGAGATTCACTTGCCCAAGTGTTCTGTCCTGTCCTCTGAATCCGCTTCCAAGTCGTAAGACGCTGTGAGCTCCAAGTCCACGCAGAGTCCGCCAAACGCTCCGGCCGCTGATCCGCTCCGCGAAGATCTGAGTACAGGCCAGCCAGGGCGGGTTTAAATAGCCTCGGGCGCAGCCTAGCAGCGGAAAGGGTGGAGCTTCACTCCTCCTTTCCATCAGTCACCCCCAACTTTCCCAGGCTACACCTCGTAGGAAACTGTTCTCTTGCTTTGATTTCATGCGCCACCTTTGGGACAATCTAAGAACTTACAAGTTTTCTTGGCCAGATAACTTAGGAATTGTATGCACTGAAACACGGAAAACCGACTAGTGGTTCTGTGGTTCCCACGTTGTGGTTTTGACACCAGCAGCATCCTTGCAACAATCAAACCCCGGAGATCCACAGATCTGCGTTGTAACAAGACCTCCCCCTGACCCTGATGCATGGCAGTTTAAGAAGTCTTTCCGTGTAAGCCAAAAGACTTGGAGGAAAAGGTGGAGATATGCGTTGTAGAAACATTCTTTTGCTCTGGAACCACGTAGAGACTTGGGAGCCTGTTGGGTGGAGCATTCGTTGGATGAGGGTGGTCGGGTTAGGAATAGCAAGGTGTGGCTCCAGGTAATCCAATCATCTAATTAAGATTCCAGTTGTGCTCATCTGTTTTAAAATTCCGTTTGTGTAAATTCTTTCAGTCAGACTGAGAATGGCAAAGCCTCAACCCCAATTTCCAGGGAGGGCTGAGAGCCTCAGGTGGAGTTGATCACCAATAGCCTATGGTTTAACCCATCATGCCTATAGAATGAGGTCTCCATAAAAACCCGAAAGGACTGGGTTCAGAGAGCTTCTGGATAACACTTCCTGGAAGGCAGTGCGCCCCTCCCCACATGCCGGGCCCCAAATTTATTTCCGAATGTTTGCAATATCCGCTAAAATACAATGGCAAATGTAAGTGTTTCCCTGCGTGCTGTGAGCTCTTCCAGCAAATGAAAGCAAATAAATCTGGGAGTGGTGGCAACCTGATTTCTAGCCAGTTGCTGAGAAGCACAGGTAAAACAACGTAGGGCTTCCCATTGTTATTAGTGTGGGAGGCCTGTCTGGCAGGACTCGGCCCTTTGGAATCTAATGCTATGTCCCGGTAGATAGCGTCACCATTGAATTAGAAGACACACATATGTTGAGAATAATATTTCTGCTCATTTGCTGCACGTCTTATTTACAATATGTAATCAAATTCTTTATCCTGACCTTATGGCACCTGGGTTGAGAACCATGATGGGAAGCAAACATTGGTCTGTCACTTTCTGAGTTTGAAACTTTATTTTGCCTTTAGCGTTTTGCTATTGCTTTTTCGTTTTCTTTTGTTTCGTTTTGTTTCCAAGTTCTGGGGTATATGTGCAGGATGTGCAGATTTGTTACTAAGGTAAACAATCGTGTGCCATGGTGGTTTGCTGCACCTGTCCACCCATCACCTAGGTATAAGGCCCAGCGTGCAGTAGCTGTTTTTCTTCACGCTGTGCCTCCCGAAACGCCCCAGTGTGTGTTGTTCCCCTTCCTGTGTCCATGTGATCCCATTTTTCAGCTCCCATTATAAGTGAGAATGTGGCGTTTGATTTTCTTTCCCTCGATTAGTTTGCTGAGGATAATGACCTCACATCACCAGTGCTTTTGTTTTTTATTATAAAGAGTAGTATTTTATTGAATAAGATTTGCTCACAGAAAACGAAGCTTAAATCTACAATGAATGCCGGACTCTACAGCAGAAAGCAATTTTCTCACTTTTCCACACACAATGGTTCCTACTAAGTGAAAAAATGCCATAAAATTTCATTCACAAATGTACTACTCTGTCTCAAAACATCTCACATAATCATGCACTGTACTAAAGCCATTAGATCAGTTCTTCAGTCAGGTTAAAGAAGTATCCCTCTAATAACTGATTTTTATAATGCTATCAATCTCCACTCCCAATCAGTCTGCCATTGTTAATGGCGTACAGCATTATTGAATACAATGGAATTGATGACGCCCATATCCACGGACAAACCGTGACTTACGATGGTTTGATTTCTGATTTTTCAACGTTATGATGGGTTTATTGGAATATTAGATGCGTTTCTGAGTTACACTGGGTTTAGGAGTATGCGACCCTATAGTCAAGAAACAGCTGTATAAAGAAAAACAGGTGTACCTAATTAAAATATGCCTAGTGACTTGGGATAAATCAATATATGTTCACAACTGATGGAGAGCCGTGAAAGAGAGATAGCGGTAAATAGTTACAATAACACAATTTTCCTGCACCTGTGGAGGATTTCCCCAAAAAAAACGCAGAATGTGGGATGCACCTAAGGCATATGAAAGAGAGAGGGCAGAAGAAGTAAGAGAGAAATAGGAGGAAGGAAGGAAGGAAAGAAGGAAGGAAGGAAGGAAGGAAGAAAGGAAGGAAGGAAGGAAGGGAGGAAGGAAGGAAGGAAGGAAAGAAGGAAAGAAGGACGGAAGGAAGGAGAAAACACCCGGGGTTACTAAAACCCCAAAAAGACTGGTTTCCCCCTGTGGGTAAGCCTACAATGTGGATGAATCTTGAAAATATTGTGCTACGTGTTATGTCAGTCATAAAAGCTCACCTATTGTGCAATTCCGTTTATAGGAATTGTCCACAATATGGAAATCTATTCATATGGGGTTGATCGCACTATGTAGTTGCTACCTAGTGCTGAGGGTCAGGGAGGGGGTTTGAGACAGAATGAGGAGTGACTAATGTCTACAGGGGTTTTCTCTGGTCGGGGGTGATAAGACGTTCTACAACGGATTGCGAATTAAAAGGGAATGTGCACAACCACAGGTATACTAAAAGCCACTCAATTCATGACTTTTAATGGGGGAATCTTATGTGGCGCACTCTCATCGAGACCACGGCAGACATAGTGAGAGAGAAAAAGGTGAGTAAATATCTGAAACGGAGGCAGAAACAGAGAGAATGAAAAGCCCTGTGAATGGAAGGGAGAGCGAAAAGGGCAAATGGTCCTATTTACAAATGACAGATGTGAAACTGGGGTTCACATCAACAGTGTCACTGCCAGGAAGGAGGGTCATGTGAGGCACGTCACCGGTAGTGTGGCCCGCAGGGACGCCGACATGCTGGAGCGTCGTGCCAGCATGGGCTCTGGCAGCCACGTGGGCCAGCAGGAGGGTCCCGCTGCACAGCTGTGGGGTGAGGATAGACTGGGTGGTGATATCGGCCATGACAGGGGCCTCTTCTGCTGGCAAGAGTGTGACAGTAGCAAGTAGAGGGACAGGCCTGCGTGTGAGGACGGAATGCAGGAGGGGCTCTTCTGCGGCTGGGTGTGGGGCCCTCACCGGAACTGTGGAGAAATGGCCAGGTAACTGCGTCACGTGGGCTAGTAGATTGGCCAGGGCTTCGAACTGAAGGACAATAACGGGGAGTAGCTGTCAGGCCCTGGGAGTGTCTGAGTGTAAGTGGAGATGGGTTTGGGGTCACTGAGGGATGCGTGGGAGCCATCCCTGTATAGGTCCAGGTCATAGGGAGATAGGCTCGTGAGGCCTGTGGGTGTCTAGGGTTGTCCTGGGTGCCTGGGGCTGACTGTGGCAGAAATCTGGGGAGGGCTGGAGAGAAGCTGGGAGACACAGGAGAGTCCCTGAAGGCAGGGGGTGAAGAGGTGAAAGAAATGGGGGAGGGTTGCAGTAAGGTCCGTGAGTTTGTAGGTGATTCCTGGGTGTGGGAAGCTGACTCCAGGTGAAATCTGGAGATGGCTGGAGAGTAGCTGAGAGAGACAGAAGAGTCCCTGAGGGCTGGGGGTGAGAACATGAGGGAGACTGGGGAGTAAGTCAGTGAAATTCGCGAGTTCGGTGGTGTATCGTGGGCGCCTGGAACTGACTCCAGCTGGAATCTAGAGAAGTTTTGACAGTAGCTGAAAGAGACACAAGAGTCCCTGTGGGCTGAGGGCAAAGACCTGAGAGAGACCAGGGAGGACCTCAGTGAAGTCTGTGAGTCTGTAGGTGATTCCGGAGTGTGGGAGGCTGACTCCCGCTGAAATCTGGGCGTGGTGGGAGAGTAGCTGGGACAGACAGGAGAGTCCCAGGGGGCTGGGGGTGAAGACATGAGAGAGACTGGGGAGTAACTCAGTGAAACTGCTGAGTTTGTAGGTGATACCTGGGAGCCCGGAACTGACTCCCGCTGAAATCTGGGCATGGTTGGAGAGTAGCTGGGACACACAGGAGAGTCCCTGAGGGCTGGGGGTGAAGACATGAGAGAGACCGGGGAGTAACTCAGTGAAACTGGAGAGTTTGGTGGTGACTCCGGGGTGCCAGGAACTGACTCCAGCTGAAATGTGGGGGTGGTTGGAGAGTAGCTGGGACAGACAGGAGAGTCCCTGAGGGCTGGTGAAGACATGAGAGAGACTGGAGAGTAATTGAGTGAAATTGGTGAGTTTGGTGGCGATTCTGGGGTGCAAGGAACTGCTTCGAGCTGAGATCTGGGCGTAGTTGGAGAGTAGCTGCGACAGACAGTAGAGTCCCTGAGGGCTGGTGAAGACATGAGAGAGACTGGAGAGTAATTGAGTGAAATTGGTGAGTTTGGTGTTGATTCCGGGGTGCAAGGAACTGCTTCCAGATGAAATCTGGGCGTTGTTGGAGAGTAGCTGGGACAGACAGGAGAGTCCCAGAGGGCTGGTGAAGACATGAGAGAGACTGGAGAGTAATTGAGTGAAATTGGTGAGTTTGGTGTTGATTCCGGGGTGCAAGGAACTGCTTCCAGCTGAAATGTGGGCGCTGTTGGAGAGTAGCTGGGACAGACAGGAGAGTCCCTGAGGGCTGGTGAACACATGAGAGAGACTGGGGAGTAACGCAGTGAAATTGGTGAGTTTGGTGGTGATTCCTGGGTGCCAGGAACTGACTGCCGCTGAAGTGTGGGCGTGGTTGGAGAGTAGCTGGGACACACAGGAGAGTCCCTGAGGGTTGGAGATAAAGACGTGCTAGAGACTGGGGAGTAACTGAGTGAAACTGGTGAGTTTGGTGGTGATTCCGGGGTGCCTGGAACTGACTCCAGCTGAAATGTGGGCGTGGTTGGAGAGTAGCTGGGACACACGGGAGAGTCCCTGAGGGATGGTGAAGACATGAGAGAGACTGGGGAGCAACGCAGTGAAATTGGTGAGTTTGGTGGTGATTTCTGGGTGCCTGCAACGGACTCCCGCTGAAGTGTGGGCGTGTTTGGAGAGTAGCTGGGACACACAGGCGAGTCCCTGAGGGTTGGAGATAAAGACGTGCTAGAGACTGGGGAGTAACTCAGTGAAAGTGGCGGGCTTGGTGGTGATCCCTGGGTTCCTGGAACTGACCCGCGCTGAAATGTGGGCGTGGCTGGAGAGTAGCTGGGACAGACTGGAGGGTCCGTAAGGGCTGGGGGTGAAGACGTGAGAGAGACTGGCGAGGATCTCACTGAGGTCTGTGAGTTTGTAGGTGTTTCTGGGGTGTGGGGTACAGACTCCCGCTGAAATCTGGGCGTAGTTGGAGAGTAGCTGGGACAGACAGGAGAGTCATGGGTGGCTGGGGGTGAGCTGCTGGATGATGGCAGTAAGAACATATGGTATATTATTGATGAATGAGGTGACTGTGAAGAATCTCCAGAGGAGGACACGGGAGAACACGATGACATGAGTGACTGTCCTGCTTGGTTAGGAAAGGGAAACTTAAAGTTGTGGAATTCTGCTGATGATGGATGTGAGAGTGGTGAAGCCCTGTGGGATGATGTAGAGTACTTCCACATCCCTGGTGGGGAGCTGCCCCTTGGGTGTGAGTTTCTGGGAGGGGAGAGGGAGAAGCTGGGTGAGGCAGGCATGAATCTTGAGGAGTCAGGGCTGGGGGACCGCTCATATTCTCCCGAGACCTGTGAGTCTCTGGGGGACTCCGGGGTGCATGGGGCTGACTCCCGCAGGAACCTGGGGATGGCTGGAGAGTAACTGGGAGCCACAGGAGAGTCCCTGAGGCCTGGGGGTGAAGAGATGAAAGACACAGGGGTGGAGCACTGTGAGGCTCGTGAGTTTGTTGGTGATTCCTGGGTGTGGGGGGCTGACTCCAGCTGAAATCTGGGGTTGTTTGGAGAGTAGCTGGGAGACACAGGAGACCCCCCGAGAGCTGGGGGTGAGCTGCTGGGTGATGGCAGTACGAACATGTGGTATATTATTGATGAACGTGGGGACTCTGAGGAATCCTCAGAGGAGGACACGGGAGAGCCCAATGGCTTCATTGATTGCCCATCACGGTGAGGACAGGGAAATGGGAGCTTGTGGGATTCTGGTGATGACAGAGGTGAGTGTGGTGAAGCCCTAGGGGATGGTGAATGGTAGCTCCGGATCCCTGGTGAGGCGCTTCCCCTTAAGCCTGAGTTTCTGAGAGGGGAGAGGGAGAAGCTGGGTGAGGCTCGCATGGACCTTGGGGAGTCCGGGCTGGGGGACCGTTCATAAGAAGAGCCAGACAAGACCCTACTGTTCTTAGGTGCAGACATGATTAGGAAACCTGCAGCTCCCAGGGGCCCCTACTAATTTTCTAACTCACAGAAGGAAGCAGTGCGTGTGTGTTTGTGTGTGTGTGTGTGTGTGTGAGTGTGTGTGTGTGTTTGTGTGTGTGCGGTGTGAGGTATGTGCCCCTTCAGAAAATGGAAATCAACCAACCAATGAGACAGACAGACAGACAGACAGACAGACAGAGATTCACTTGCCCAAGTGTTCTGTCCTGTCCTCTGAATCCGCTTCCAAGTCGCAAGACGCTGTGAGCTCCAAGTCCACGCAGAGTCCGCCAAACGCTCCGGCCGCTGATCCGCTCCGCGAAGATCTGAGTACAGGCCAGCCAGGGCGGGTTTAAATAGCCTCGGGCGCAGCCTAGCAGCGGAAAGGGTGGAGCTTCACTCCTCCTTTCCATCAGTCACCCCCAACTTTCCCAGGCTACACCTCGTAGGAAACTGTTCTCTTGCTTTGATTTCATGCGCCACCTTTGGGACAATCTAAGAACTTACAAGTTTTCTTGGCCAGATAACTTAGGAATTGTATGCACTGAAACACGGAAAACCGACTAGTGGTTCTGTGGTTCCCACGTTGTGGTGTTGACACCAGCAGCATCCTTGCAACAATCAAACCCCGGAGATCCACAGATCTGCGTTGTAACAAGACCTCCCCCTGACCCTGATGCATGGCAGTTTAAGAAGTCTTTCCGTGTAAGCCAAAAGACTTGGAGGAAAAGGTGGAGATATGCGTTGTAGAAACATTCTTTTGCTCTGGAACCACGTAGAGACTTGGGAGCCTGTTGGGTGGAGCATTCGTTGGATGAGGGTGGTCGGGTTAGGAATAGCAAGGTGTGGCTCCAGGTAATCCAATCATCTAATTAAGATTCCAGTTGTGCTCATCTGTTTTAAAATTCCGTTTGTGTAAATTCTTTCAGTCAGACTGAGAATGGCAAAGCCTCAACCCCAATTTCCAGGGAGGGCTGAGAGCCTCAGGTGGAGTTGATCACCAATAGCCTATGGTTTAACCCATCATGCCTATAGAATGAGGTCTCCATAAAAACCCGAAAGGACTGGGTTCAGAGAGCTTCTGGATAACACTTCCTGGAAGGCAGTGCGCCCCTCCCCACATGCCGGGCCCCAAATTTATTTCCGAATGTTTGCAATATCCGCTAAAATACAATGGCAAATGTAAGTGTTTCCCTGCGTGCTGTGAGCTCTTCCAGCAAATGAAAGCAAATAAATCTGGGAGTGGTGGCAACCTGATTTCTAGCCAGTTGCTGAGAAGCACAGGTAAAACAACGTAGGGCTTCCCATTGTTATTAGTGTGGGAGGCCTGTCTGGCAGGACTCGGCCCTTTGGAATCTAATGCTATGTCCCGGTAGATAGCGTCACCATTGAATTAGAAGACACACATATGTTGAGAATAATATTTCTGCTCATTTGCTGCACGTCTTATTTACAATATGTAATCAAATTCTTTATCCTGACCTTATGGCACCTGGGTTGAGAACCATGATGGGAAGCAAACATTGGTCTGTCACTTTCTGAGTTTGAAACTTTATTTTGCCTTTAGCGTTTTGCTATTGCTTTTTCGTTTTCTTTTGTTTCGTTTTGTTTCCAAGTTCTGGGGTATATGTGCAGGATGTGCAGATTTGTTACTAAGGTAAACAATCGTGTGCCATGGTGGTTTGCTGCACCTGTCCACCCATCACCTAGGTATAAGGCCCAGCGTGCAGTAGCTGTTTTTCTTAACGCTGTGCCTCCCGAAACGCCCCAGTGTGTGTTGTTCCCCTTCCTGTGTCCATGTGATCCCATTTTTCAGCTCCCATTATAAGTGAGAATGTGGCGTTTGATTTTCTTTCCCTCGATTAGTTTGCTGAGGATAATGACCTCACATCACCAGTGCTTTTGTTTTTTATTATAAAGAGTAGTATTTTATTGAATAAGATTTGCTCACAGAAAACGAAGCTTAAATCTACAATGAATGCCGGACTCTACAGCAGAAAGCAATTTTCTCACTTTTCCACACACAATGGTTCCTACTAAGTGAAAAAAATGCCATAAAATTTCATTCACAAATGTACTACTCTGTCTCAAAACATCTCACATAATCATGCACTGTACTAAAGCCATTAGATCAGTTCTTCAGTCAGGTTAAAGAAGTATCCCTCTAATAACTGATTTTTATAATGCTATCAATCTCCACTCCCAATCAGTCTGCCATTGTTAATGGCGTACAGCATTATTGAATACAATGGAATTGATGACGCCCATATCCACGGACAAACCGTGACTTACGATGGTTTGATTTCTGATTTTTCAACGTTATGATGGGTTTATTGGAATATTAGATGCGTTTCTGAGTTACACTGGGTTTAGGAGTATGCGACCCTATAGTCCAGAAACAGCTGTATAAAGAAAAACAGGTGTACCTAATTAAAATATGCCTAGTGACTTGGGATAAATCAATAGATGTTCACAACTGATGGAGAGCCGTGAAAGAGAGATAGCGGTAAATAGTTAAAATAACACAATTTTCCTGCACCTGTGGAGGATTTCCCCAAAAAAACGCAGAATGTGGGATGCAAATAAGGCATATGAAAGAGAGAGGGCAGAAGGAGTAAGAGAGAAAAAGGAGGAAGGAAGGAAGGAAGGAAGGAAGGAAGGAAGGAAGGAAGGAAGGAAGGAAGGAAAGAAGGAAGGAAGGAAGGAAGGAAGGAAAGAAGGAAGGAAGGAAAGAAGGAAGGAAGGAAGGAAGGAAGGAAGGAAGGAAGGAAGGAAGGAAGGAAAGAAGGAAAGAAGGACGGAAGGAAGGAAAAAACACCCGGTGTTACTAAAACCCCAAAAAGACTGGTTTCCCCCTGTGGGTAAGCCTACAATGTGGATGAATCTTGAAAATATTGTGCTACGTGTTATGTCAGTCATAAAAGCTCACCTATTGTGCAATTCCGTTTATAGGAATTGTCCACAATATGGAAATCTATTCATATGGGTTTGATCGCACTATGTAGTTGCTACCTAGTGCTGAGGGTCAGGGAGACGGTTTGAGACAGAATGAGGAGTGACTAATGTCTACAGGGTTTTTCTCTGGTCGGGGGTGATAAGACGTTCTACAACGGATTGCGAATTAAAAGGGAATGTGCACAACCACAGGTATACTAAAAGCCACTCAATTCATGACTTTTAATGGGGGAATCTTATGTGGCGCACTCTCATCGAGACCACGGCAGACATAGTGAGAGAGAAACAGGTGAGTAAATATCTGAAAGGGAGGCAGAAACAGAGAGAATGAAAAGCCCTGTGAATGGAAGGGAGAGCGAAAAGGGCAAATGGTCCTATTTACAAATGACAGATGTGAAACTGGGGTTCACATCAACAGTGTCACTGCCAGGAAGGAGGGTCATGTGAGGCACGTCACCGGTAGTGTGGCCCGCAGGGACGCCGACATGCTGGAGCGTCGTGTCAGCATGGGCTCTGGCAGCCACGTGGGCCAGCAGGAGGGTCCCGCTGCACAGCTGTGGGGTGAGGATAGACTGGGTGGTGATATCGGCCATGACAGGGGCCTCTTCTGCTGGCAAGAGTGTGACAGTAGCAAGTAGAGGGACAGGCCTGCGTGTGAGGACGGAATGCAGGAGGGGCTCTTCTGCGGCTGGGTGTGGGGCCCTCACCGGAACTGTGGAGAAATGGCCAGGTAACTGCGTCACGTGGGCTAGTAGATTGGCTAGGGCTTCGAACTGAAGGACAATAACGGGGAGTAGCTGTCAGGTCCTGGGAGTGTCTGAGTGTAAGTGGAGATGGGTTTGGGGTCACTGAGGGATGCGTGGGAGCCATCCCTGTATAGGTCCAGGTCATAGGGAGATAGGCTCGTGAGGCCTGTGGGTGTCTAGGGTTGTCCTGGGTGCCTGGGGCTGACTGTGGCAGAAATCTGGGGAGGGCTGGAGAGAAGCTGGGAGACACAGGAGAGTCCCTGAAGGCAGGGGGTGAAGAGGTGAAAGAAATGGGGGAGGGTTGCAGTAAGGTCCGTGAGTTTGTAGGTGATTCCTGGGTGTGGGAAGCTGACTCCAGGTGAAATCTGGAGATGGCTGGAGAGTAGCTGAGAGAGACAGAAGAGTCCCTGAGGGCTGGGGGTGAGAACATGAGGGAGACTGGGGAGTAAGTCAGTGAAATTCGCGAGTTCGGTGGTGTATCGTGGGCGCCTGGAACTGACTCCAGCTGGAATCTAGAGAAGTTTTGACAGTAGCTGAAAGAGACACAAGAGTCCCTGTGGGCTGAGGGCAAAGACCTGAGAGAGACCAGGGAGGACCTCAGTGAAGTCTGTGAGTCTGTAGGTGATTCCGGAGTGTGGGAGGCTGACTCCCGCTGAAATCTGGGCGTGGTGGGAGAGTAGCTGGGACAGACAGGAGAGTCCCAGGGGGCTGGGGGTGAAGACATGAGAGAGACTGGGGAGTAACTCAGTGAAACTGCTGAGTTTGTAGGTGATACCTGGGAGCCCGGAACTGACTCCTGCTGAAATCTGGGCATGGTTGGAGAGTAGCTGGGACACACAGGAGAGTCCCTGAGGGCTGGGGGTGAAGACATGAGAGAGACCGGGGAGTAACTCAGTGAAACTGGAGAGTTTGGTGGTGACTCCGGGGTGCCAGGAACTGACTCCAATTGAAATGTGGGGGTGGTTGGAGAGTAGCTGGGACAGACAGGAGAGTCCCTGAGGGCTGGTGAAGACATGAGAGAGACTGGAGAGTAATTGAGTGAAATTGGTGAGTTTGGTGGCGATTCTGGGGTGCAAGGAACTGCTTCGAGCTGAAATCTGGGCATAATTGGAGAGTAGCTGCGACAGACAGGAGAGTCCCAGAGGGCTGGTGAAGACATGAGAGAGACTGGAGAGTAATTGAGTGAAATTGGTGAGTTTGGTGTTGATTCCGGGGTGCAAGGAACTGCTTCCAGCTGAAATGTGGGCGCTGTTGGAGAGTAGCTGGGACAGACAGGAGAGTCCCTGAGGGCTGGTGAAGACATGAGAGAGACTGAGGAGTAACGCAGTGAAATTGGTGAGTTTGGTGGTGATTCCTGGGTGCCAGGAACTGTCTGCCGCTGAAGTGTGGGCGTGGTTGGAGAGTAGCTGGGACACACAGGAGAGTCCCTGAGGGTTGGAGATAAAGACGTGCTAGAGACTGGGGAGTAACTGAGTGAAACTGGTGAGTTTGGTGGTGATTCCGGGGTGCCTGGAACTGACTCCAGCTGAAATGTGGGCGTGGTTGGAGAGTAGCTGGGACACACGGGAGAGTCCCTGAGGGATGGTGAAGACATGAGAGAGACTGGGGAGCAACGCAGTGAAATTGGTGAGTTTGGTGGTGATTTCTGGGTGCCTGCAACGGACTCCCGCTGAAGTGTGGGCGTGTTTGGAGAGTAGCTGGGACACACAGGCGAGTCCCTGAGGGTTGGAGATAAAGACGTGCTAGAGACTGGGGAGTAACTCAGTGAAAGTGGCGGGCTTGGTGGTGATCCCTGGGTTCCTGGAACTGACCCGCGCTGAAATGTGGGCGTGGCTGGAGAGTAGCTGGGACAGACTGGAGGGTCCGTAAGGGCTGGGGGTGAAGACGTGAGAGAGACTGGCGAGGATCTCACTGAGGTCTGTGAGTTTGTAGGTGTTTCTGGGGTGTGGGGTACAGACTCCCGCTGAAATCTGGGCGTAGTTGGAGAGTAGCTGGGACAGACAGGAGAGTCATGGGTGGCTGGGGGTGAGCTGCTGGATGATGGCAGTAAGAACATATGGTATATTATTGATGAATGAGGTGACTGTGAAGAATCTCCAGAGGAGGACACGGGAGAACACGATGACATGAGTGACTGTCCTGCTTGGTTAGGAAAGGGAAACTTAAAGTTGTGGAATTCTGCTGATGATGGATGTGAGAGTGGTGAAGCCCTGTGGGATGATGTAGAGTACTTCCACATCCCTGGTGGGGAGCTGCCCCTTGGGTGTGAGTTTCTGGGAGGGGAGAGGGAGAAGCTGGGTGAGGCAGGCATGAATCTTGAGGAGTCAGGGCTGGGGGACCGCTCATATTCTCCCGAGACCTGTGAGTCTCTGGGGGACTCCGGGGTGCATGGGGCTGACTCCCGCAGGAACCTGGGGATGGCTGGAGAGTAACTGGGAGCCACAGGAGAGTCCCTGAGGCCTGGGGGTGAAGAGATGAAAGACACAGGGGTGGAGCACTGTGAGGCTCGTGAGTTTGTTGGTGATTCCTGGGTGTGGGGGGCTGACTCCAGCTGAAATCTGGGGTTGTTTGGAGAGTAGCTGGGAGACACAGGAGACCCCCCGAGAGCTGGGGGTGAGCTGCTGGGTGATGGCAGTACGAACATGTGGTATATTATTGATGAACGTGGGGACTCTGAGGAATCCTCAGAGGAGGACACGGGAGAGCCCAATGGCTTCATTGATTGCCCATCACGGTGAGGACAGGGAAATGGGAGCTTGTGGGATTCTGGTGATGACAGAGGTGAGTGTGGTGAAGCCCTAGGGGATGGTGAATGGTAGCTCCGGATCCCTGGTGAGGCGCTTCCCCTTAAGCCTGAGTTTCTGAGAGGGGAGAGGGAGAAGCTGGGTGAGGCTCGCATGGACCTTGGGGAGTCCGGGCTGGGGGACCGTTCATAAGAAGAGCCAGACAAGACCCTACTGTTCTTAGGTGCAGACATGATTAGGAAACCTGCAGCTCCCAGGGGCCCCTACTAATTTTCTAACTCACAGAAGGAAGCAGTGCGTGTGTGTTTGTGTGTGTGTGTGTGTGTGTGAGTGTGTGTGTGTGTTTGTGTGTGTGCGGTGTGAGGTATGTGCCCCTTCAGAAAATGGAAATCAACCAACCAATGAGACAGACAGACAGACAGACAGACAGACAGAGATTCACTTGCCCAAGTGTTCTGTCCTGTCCTCTGAATCCGCTTCCAAGTCGCAAGACGCTGTGAGCTCCAAGTCCACGCAGAGTCCGCCAAACGCTCCGGCCGCTGATCCGCTCCGCGAAGATCTGAGTACAGGCCAGCCAGGGCGGGTTTAAATAGCCTCGGGCGCAGCCTAGCAGCGGAAAGGGTGGAGCTTCACTCCTCCTTTCCATCAGTCACCCCCAACTTTCCCAGGCTACACCTCGTAGGAAACTGTTCTCTTGCTTTGATTTCATGCGCCACCTTTGGGACAATCTAAGAACTTACAAGTTTTCTTGGCCAGATAACTTAGGAATTGTATGCACTGAAACACGGAAAACCGACTAGTGGTTCTGTGGTTCCCACGTTGTGGTGTTGACACCAGCAGCATCCTTGCAACAATCAAACCCCGGAGATCCACAGATCTGCGTTGTAACAAGACCTCCCCCTGACCCTGATGCATGGCAGTTTAAGAAGTCTTTCCGTGTAAGCCAAAAGACTTGGAGGAAAAGGTGGAGATATGCGTTGTAGAAACATTCTTTTGCTCTGGAACCACGTAGAGACTTGGGAGCCTGTTGGGTGGAGCATTCGTTGGATGAGGGTGGTCGGGTTAGGAATAGCAAGGTGTGGCTCCAGGTAATCCAATCATCTAATTAAGATTCCAGTTGTGCTCATCTGTTTTAAAATTCCGTTTGTGTAAATTCTTTCAGTCAGACTGAGAATGGCAAAGCCTCAACCCCAATTTCCAGGGAGGGCTGAGAGCCTCAGGTGGAGTTGATCACCAATAGCCTATGGTTTAACCCATCATGCCTATAGAATGAGGTCTCCATAAAAACCCGAAAGGACTGGGTTCAGAGAGCTTCTGGATAACACTTCCTGGAAGGCAGTGCGCCCCTCCCCACATGCCGGGCCCCAAATTTATTTCCGAATGTTTGCAATATCCGCTAAAATACAATGGCAAATGTAAGTGTTTCCCTGCGTGCTGTGAGCTCTTCCAGCAAATGAAAGCAAATAAATCTGGGAGTGGTGGCAACCTGATTTCTAGCCAGTTGCTGAGAAGCACAGGTAAAACAACGTAGGGCTTCCCATTGTTATTAGTGTGGGAGGCCTGTCTGGCAGGACTCGGCCCTTTGGAATCTAATGCTATGTCCTGGTAGATAGCGTCACCATTGAATTAGAAGACACACATATGTTGAGAATAATATTTCTGCTCATTTGCTGCACGTCTTATTTACAATATGTAATCAAATTCTTTATCCTGACCTTATGGCACCTGGGTTGAGAACCATGATGGGAAGCAAACATTGGTCTGTCACTTTCTGAGTTTGAAACTTTATTTTGCCTTTAGCGTTTTGCTATTGCTTTTTCGTTTTCTTTTGTTTCGTTTTGTTTCCAAGTTCTGGGGTATATGTGCAGGATGTGCAGATTTGTTACTAAGGTAAACAATCGTGTGCCATGGTGGTTTGCTGCACCTGTCCACCCATCACCTAGGTATAAGGCCCAGCGTGCAGTAGCTGTTTTTCTTAACGCTGTGCCTCCCGAAACGCCCCAGTGTGTGTTGTTCCCCTTCCTGTGTCCATGTGATCCCATTTTTCAGCTCCCATTATAAGTGAGAATGTGGCGTTTGATTTTCTTTCCCTCGATTAGTTTGCTGAGGATAATGACCTCACATCACCAGTGCTTTTGTTTTTTATTATAAAGAGTAGTATTTTATTGAATAAGATTTGCTCACAGAAAACGAAGCTTAAATCTACAATGAATGCCGGACTCTACAGCAGAAAGCAATTTTCTCACTTTTCCACACACAATGGTTCCTACTAAGTGAAAAAAATGCCATAAAATTTCATTCACAAATGTACTACTCTGTCTCAAAACATCTCACATAATCATGCACTGTACTAAAGCCATTAGATCAGTTCTTCAGTCAGGTTAAAGAAGTATCCCTCTAATAACTGATTTTTATAATGCTATCAATCTCCACTCCCAATCAGTCTGCCATTGTTAATGGCGTACAGCATTATTGAATACAATGGAATTGATGACGCCCATATCCACGGACAAACCGTGACTTACGATGGTTTGATTTCTGATTTTTCAACGTTATGATGGGTTTATTGGAATATTAGATGCGTTTCTGAGTTACACTGGGTTTAGGAGTATGCGACCCTATAGTCCAGAAACAGCTGTATAAAGAAAAACAGGTGTACCTAATTAAAATATGCCTAGTGACTTGGGATAAATCAATAGATGTTCACAACTGATGGAGAGCCGTGAAAGAGAGATAGCGGTAAATAGTTAAAATAACACAATTTTCCTGCACCTGTGGAGGATTTCCCCAAAAAAACGCAGAATGTGGGATGCAAATAAGGCATATGAAAGAGAGAGGGCAGAAGGAGTAAGAGAGAAAAAGGAGGAAGGAAGGAAGGAAGGAAGGAAGGAAGGAAGGAAGGAAGGAAGGAAGGAAGGAAAGAAGGAAGGAAGGAAGGAAGGAAGGAAAGAAGGAAGGAAGGAAAGAAGGAAGGAAGGAAGGAAGGAAGGAAGGAAGGAAGGAAGGAAGGAAGGAAAGAAGGAAAGAAGGACGGAAGGAAGGAAAAAACACCCGGTGTTACTAAAACCCCAAAAAGACTGGTTTCCCCCTGTGGGTAAGCCTACAATGTGGATGAATCTTGAAAATATTGTGCTACGTGTTATGTCAGTCATAAAAGCTCACCTATTGTGCAATTCCGTTTATAGGAATTGTCCACAATATGGAAATCTATTCATATGGGTTTGATCGCACTATGTAGTTGCTACCTAGTGCTGAGGGTCAGGGAGACGGTTTGAGACAGAATGAGGAGTGACTAATGTCTACAGGGTTTTTCTCTGGTCGGGGGTGATAAGACGTTCTACAACGGATTGCGAATTAAAAGGGAATGTGCACAACCACAGGTATACTAAAAGCCACTCAATTCATGACTTTTAATGGGGGAATCTTATGTGGCGCACTCTCATCGAGACCACGGCAGACATAGTGAGAGAGAAACAGGTGAGTAAATATCTGAAAGGGAGGCAGAAACAGAGAGAATGAAAAGCCCTGTGAATGGAAGGGAGAGCGAAAAGGGCAAATGGTCCTATTTACAAATGACAGATGTGAAACTGGGGTTCACATCAACAGTGTCACTGCCAGGAAGGAGGGTCATGTGAGGCACGTCACCGGTAGTGTGGCCCGCAGGGACGCCGACATGCTGGAGCGTCGTGTCAGCATGGGCTCTGGCAGCCACGTGGGCCAGCAGGAGGGTCCCGCTGCACAGCTGTGGGGTGAGGATAGACTGGGTGGTGATATCGGCCATGACAGGGGCCTCTTCTGCTGGCAAGAGTGTGACAGTAGCAAGTAGAGGGACAGGCCTGCGTGTGAGGACGGAATGCAGGAGGGGCTCTTCTGCGGCTGGGTGTGGGGCCCTCACCGGAACTGTGGAGAAATGGCCAGGTAACTGCGTCACGTGGGCTAGTAGATTGGCTAGGGCTTCGAACTGAAGGACAATAACGGGGAGTAGCTGTCAGGTCCTGGGAGTGTCTGAGTGTAAGTGGAGATGGGTTTGGGGTCACTGAGGGATGCGTGGGAGCCATCCCTGTATAGGTCCAGGTCATAGGGAGATAGGCTCGTGAGGCCTGTGGGTGTCTAGGGTTGTCCTGGGTGCCTGGGGCTGACTGTGGCAGAAATCTGTGGGGGGGCTGGAGAGAAGCTGGGAGACACAGGAGAGTCCCTGAAGGCAGGGGGTGAAGAGGTGAAAGAAATGGGGGAGGGTTGCAGTAAGGTCCGTGAGTTTGTAGGTGATTCCTGGGTGTGGGAAGCTGACTCCAGGTGAAATCTGGAGATGGCTGGAGAGTAGCTGAGAGAGACAGAAGAGTCCCTGAGGGCTGGGGGTGAGAACATGAGGGAGACTGGGGAGTAAGTCAGTGAAATTCGCGAGTTCGGTGGTGTATCGTGGGCGCCTGGAACTGACTCCAGCTGGAATCTAGAGAAGTTTTGACAGTAGCTGAAAGAGACACAAGAGTCCCTGTGGGCTGAGGGCAAAGACCTGAGAGAGACCAGGGAGGACCTCAGTGAAGTCTGTGAGTCTGTAGGTGATTCCGGAGTGTGGGAGGCTGACTCCCGCTGAAATCTGGGCGTGGTGGGAGAGTAGCTGGGACAGACAGGAGAGTCCCAGGGGGCTGGGGGTGAAGACATGAGAGAGACTGGGGAGTAACTCAGTGAAACTGCTGAGTTTGTAGGTGATACCTGGGAGCCCGGAACTGACTCCCGCTGAAATCTGGGCATGGTTGGAGAGTAGCTGGGACACACAGGAGAGTCCCTGAGGGCTGGGGGTGAAGACATGAGAGAGACCGGGGAGTAACTCAGTGAAACTGGAGAGTTTGGTGGTGACTCCGGGGTGCCAGGAACTGACTCCAGCTGAAATGTGGGGGTGGTTGGAGAGTAGCTGGGACAGACAGGAGAGTCCCTGAGGGCTGGTGAAGACATGAGAGAGACTGGAGAGTAATTGAGTGAAATTGGTGAGTTTGGTGGCGATTCTGGGCTGCAAGGAACTGCTTCGAGCTGAAATCTGGGCGTAGTTGGAGGGTAGCTGCGACAGACAGTAGAGTCCCTGAGGGCTGGTGAAGACATGAGAGAGACTGGAGAGTAATTGAGTGAAATTGGTGAGTTTGGTGTTGATTCCGGGGTGCAAGGAACTGCTTCCAGCTGAAATGTGGGCGCTGTTGGAGAGTAGCTGGGACAGACAGGAGAGTCCCTGAGGGCTGGTGAAGACATGAGAGAGACTGGGGAGTAACGCAGTGAAATTGGTGAGTTTGGTGGTGATTCCTGGGTGCCAGGAACTGACTCCCGCTGAAGTGTGGGCGTGGTTGGAGAGTAGCTGGGACACACAGGAGAGTCCCTGAGGGTTGGAGATAAAGACGTGCTAGAGACTGGGGAGTAACTGAGTGAAACTGGTGAGTTTGGTGGTGATTCCGGGGTGCCTGGAACTGACTCCAGCTGAAATGTGGGCGTGGTTGGAGAGTAGCTGGGACACACGGGAGAGTCCCTGAGGGATGGTGAAGACATGAGAGAGACTGGGGAGCAACGCAGTGAAATTGGTGAGTTTGGTGGTGATTTCTGGGTGCCTGCAACGGACTCCCGCTGAAGTGTGGGCGTGTTTGGAGAGTAGCTGGGACACACAGGCGAGTCCCTGAGGGTTGGAGATAAAGACGTGCTAGAGACTGGGGAGTAACTCAGTGAAAGTGGCGGGCTTGGTGGTGATCCCTGGGTTCCTGGAACTGACCCGCGCTGAAATGTGGGCGTGGCTGGAGAGTAGCTGGGACAGACTGGAGGGTCCGTAAGGGCTGGGGGTGAAGACGTGAGAGAGACTGGCGAGGATCTCACTGAGGTCTGTGAGTTTGTAGGTGTTTCTGGGGTGTGGGGTACAGACTCCCGCTGAAATCTGGGCGTAGTTGGAGAGTAGCTGGGACAGACAGGAGAGTCATGGGTGGCTGGGGGTGAGCTGCTGGATGATGGCAGTAAGAACATATGGTACATTATTGATGAATGAGGTGACTGTGAAGAATCTCCAGAGGAGGACACGGGAGAACACGATGACATGAGTGACTGTCCTGCTTGGTTAGGAAAGGGAAACTTAAAGTTGTGGAATTCTGCTGATGATGGATGTGAGAGTGGTGAAGCCCTGTGGGATGATGTAGAGTACTTCCACATCCCTGGTGGGGAGCTGCCCCTTGGGTGTGAGTTTCTGGGAGGGGAGAGGGAGAAGCTGGGTGAGGCAGGCATGAATCTTGAGGAGTCAGGGCTGGGGGACCGCTCATATTCTCCCGAGACCTGTGAGTCTCTGGGGGACTCCGGGGTGCATGGGGCTGACTCCCGCAGGAACCTGGGGATGGCTGGAGAGTAACTGGGAGCCACAGGAGAGTCCCTGAGGCCTGGGGGTGAAGAGATGAAAGACACAGGGGTGGAGCACTGTGAGGCTCGTGAGTTTGTTGGTGATTCCTGGGTGTGGGGGGCTGACTCCAGCTGAAATCTGGGGTTGTTTGGAGAGTAGCTGGGAGACACAGGAGACCCCCCGAGAGCTGGGGGTGAGCTGCTGGGTGATGGCAGTACGAACATGTGGTATATTATTGATGAACGTGGGGACTCTGAGGAATCCTCAGAGGAGGACACGGGAGAGCCCAATGGCTTCATTGATTGCCCATCACGGTGAGGACAGGGAAATGGGAGCTTGTGGGATTCTGGTGATGACAGAGGTGAGTGTGGTGAAGCCCTAGGGGATGGTGAATGGTAGCTCCGGATCCCTGGTGAGGTGCTTCCCCTTAAGCCTGAGTTTCTGAGAGGGGAGAGGGAGAAGCTGGGTGAGGCTCGCATGGACCTTGGGGAGTCCGGGCTGGGGGACCGTTCATAAGAAGAGCCAGACAAGACCCTACTGTTCTTAGGTGCAGACATGATTAGGAAACCTGCAGCTCCCAGGGGCCCCTACTAATTTTCTAACTCACAGAAGGAAGGAGTGCGTGTGTGTTTGTGTGTGTGTGTGTGTGTGTGAGTGTGTGTGTGTGTTTGTGTGTGTGCGGTGTGAGGTATGTGCCCCTTCAGAAAATGGAAATCAACCAACCAATGAGACAGACAGACAGACAGACAGACAGACAGAGATTCACTTGCCCAAGTGTTCTGTCCTGTCCTCTGAATCCGCTTCCAAGTCGCAAGACGCTGTGAGCTCCAAGTCCACGCAGAGTCCGCCAAACGCTCCGGCCGCTGATCCGCTCCGCGAAGATCTGAGTACAGGCCAGCCAGGGCGGGTTTAAATAGCCTCGGGCGCAGCCTAGCAGCGGAAAGGGCGGAGCTTCACTCCTCCTTTCCATCAGTCACCCCCAACTTTCCCAGGCTACACCTCGTAGGAAACTGTTCTCTTGCTTTGATTTCATGCGCCACCTTTGGGACAATCTAAGAACTTACAAGTTTTCTTGGCCAGATAACTTAGGAATTGTATGCACTGAAACACGGAAAACCGACTAGTGGTTCTGTGGTTCCCACGTTGTGGTTTTGACACCAGCAGCATCCTTGCAACAATCAAACCCCGGAGATCCACAGATCTGCGTTGTAACAAGACCTCCCCCTGACCCTGATGCATGGCAGTTTAAGAAGTCTTTCCGTGTAAGCCAAAAGACTTGGAGGAAAAGGTGGAGATATGCGTTGTAGAAACATTCTTTTGCTCTGGAACCACGTAGAGACTTGGGAGCCTGTTGGGTGGAGCATTCGTTGGATGAGGGTGGTCGGGTTAGGAATAGCAAGGTGTGGCTCCAGGTAATCCAATCATCTAATTAAGATTCCA